>NC_140995.1:138501879-139170190 GCF_052327205.1 Somniosus microcephalus
CTGTTGGGGAACAGATTGATGGAGTGCTGTGATGCCCTGGATGCCTCTTTGAACAGTGCATCCAGACTCATTATGGCAGAAGTCTGAGCTTGCATGACACCAGTCTGAGCTTCCATTGTAGCACTCAGACCTTTCGTGGAAGCTACTTGTGCTGCAATGGAAGCTGTGACATCAGCCATCAGACACTGCATCATGGTGAGTTCCACAGATGTGCTGATGGAGGTGACCACCCATTCCATGTTGGAAAGGATGGGCTCCAAGCTCTGCGCAAAGCCCTGTGCCCAGTTGGAGCATGGCGCAGTTAGACTCCTCCATGTTCCTTGACTTTGTCTGGAGGCTTTCTGGCATGCATTCCAGTGAACCAAGCATTTGGTTGTGTACACCCATCAGCCTTCTTCTGTCGCCTGGCCCATTTAAGTCCTCATTTGACTCCTCTGCAGCTGAACTAGTGTGTGAGCTCGCCCTCCAGCAAGCTGGCACCTGCACTATGCTTTGCCCCAGCCCTGGCTCCTGCAAAGTTGTGCCCAGTGTCTCACCATGTGCAGATCCTTCCTCTGTCCTAGCCTCTAAAATACGTGCAGTGCCAGTATCTGATCTGCTGTTCGCGAGTGTAAGATCGAGTGATGGTGTCTCTTCATTGTCCAATGCCGTCAGTGGTGACAGTTTCATCAATGCCCCTTCCCATGATGGCCAGCACCGCCTCCTCCATGGGGGTTTTAAACGTCCAGGCGCACTTGTCCTCCTCCAGTTCTTTGTTGCTGCCTCCTGTTATGCACCACCTTCTCCTGCAAGAAAGAAGGAATTGTGTCAGTGAGTGTCCTGCAGTATGTTTGTATGACGTGGCTGTCAATGTTGAATAGCTACCAGTGTGTGCGAGCTGTGAGTTGTGGGTGCGAGGCTTGCAACAGTGCTAAATGTGTAAGGATGAGATAAACCCTATGAATTGAAGGGCTGAATACTGATTGATAGAGATTGTTGGTAGATGGGTGATGGGGGTGTAGAGAATTGAGCAGTGGCTGAGGCTAGTGGTGCAGTTGGTAGGATATGCCATTTGAAGTCAAACTCACTCACCTTGAGAACTCGTGTCAGATCATTAAACGTCTTCCTGCACTGCATCCATGTTCTTGGAGCTATACTCCTGGCATTGGTCTCTGCCATTAGTTCTTCCCACTGCCTCCTGAGCATATGCCTGGAGGGCCTCCTGCCCCCTTGCGGATACAGGATGTCTTTCCTTCTCTCCACCTCTTGCACAAACTGCCAGTGCATTGTCAGTAAACCTTGGTCCATATTCTTTCACATGTTCAGCCATTCTTCAATCTTTTACTTCACAGATTTAGTTCACAAAGGACTCCCACCACTTCTTCCAGCCACAATGCACCTCCCCTTTAAGAGGTATAGGCTGCCTTTAAGTAGCGCTAGCCACCCGCGATATCAGGCCCCCTGTTGATACTTGCAGCCAATGAACAGTGTGGGTAGGGCAGTCTGACAACAGCAATCATTTAAAACAGCAGGCAGCACCAATTTAACATGCTGCCTGCAATGCAATGAATGGGCATGGTTCAATTCTGTACCACGATCCACATGCTCATTTTTGTGGGTTATCCAATTTAACCCCCAGTATGTACTAATTACATAATTAGCAATTGATTTGCTCTGTGTTTTGTGTCAGCTAAGTGAATGAGACAGGAGGAGGTCAGTGTGTGTGAGCTAGGAGCACTTGCCTAAGGAAGATGGGCCTAGAAATTCAGTAAGGCCCCGCCAGGTCTTTAGCGCCCGAAATTTAGCGCTCGCCCGGATTCCCGTAGCGCCCGCCTGAAATTCAGTTGCGACGGGCCAAGACGGAGGCGGGCGCTATTGCAGGGTTTGGCCGCCTCGCTTGGGGCGATGAAAGTCTATTTCAGGCGTCCAGCTGCCGCTGCGCCACCCGATGCGGTGCGGCAGGCTGGGGTACTGCAGGCCTCCTCCTTCTCTTAAGGAGGAGCTGCCTGCAGCCGTGAGATCGCCGCTGGATTCCCCCGGCAAATGAGCCCGGCACCACGGAGAAGTGCCGGGCTCGCGGGAGTCAGACAGCAATGCCGCGGGGGGGTGGTGCAGGAGTCCGGGGAGGGAGGTGCGGCCATGCGGCCGCCGGGAAAGCGGCCGGCCGCCCCTCCACCTTTATGCGCCGGCCTCTCGGAGCTGCAAGGCCCCGTTTTTCAAACGTTGTTTGCGGCCGCTGCGGGCGAGGCGGCCGCAACTGAATTTGGCCTTCGGCACGGAATCGCGTTGGAACCGGGGCGCTGCGCACACCGATGACGTCATCGGTGCCGGCGGAGCGCTACCGGCTAACGCCGCTGTTAGGGACCAACTTAATTTCGGGCACTAAAAAACTTCCGGCGCAACCCACTCTTTCGCCCCTAAGTGGGCGCAAACGCGACTGAATTTCTAGGCCATGGTGTATTGAACACCGTTCAATATGTCAGAGATGTTTAAAACACAAACATGTCCATTGTCATTTATCCATTGTAGGATGTACCAAATAAACTCCAGAAGTTATTCTCAGTATCAATGAAAGGTCGGAAAGCAATTCAATATCCTGTAACAATTGGCAGCTTCAGTTTACAGTTTCTTGGAGGCTGATAAATTACTGTAAGTTACTATAAGTTTCTATAAGTTACTGTTTGCAGTACCCTGTACATCTGCACATCTTTCACCACTGCCAGATTGCAAACTTCCTCCTTGCAAACTGGTAACTAGTAGATTAAATGACCACCCACTTGTGTTCTGCAATATTTATGACAGAAACTCAGTTGACATTGGTGGTAAAACAGAAGGCAGGAAGCCCAGTTGAGCTATGGTATCAGATAGCGAGAAATAAGGGAAGTTTCTCCCTCTCTCCCTGTCCCTTGCACCACGTATCAGATTCCAACCATATCAGAGAGATAATAGGCCACTTTCATTTCTCAAATTCAGCAGTGCAGTATGCTTATAGCATCAACCACTGGTTAATTTTACTTTCAGTCACAATGACATGGAACAACCAGAGATAGATGGATAATACTGACACCCAATCCTCTAAAGCTCAAATCTATCCTTTCAGTAGTTTCTAACCACTAGAGTTGATGCCAATAACACAATTGTTTCACATTGGCAGTCAGCATACCAAAATCAATCAAAAATGAAGTGGTCCACTTACCAGCACTGGAGCACCAGCACAGCTCCATGGAGTGGAGGAACACAGATTTGATTTCAGCCCAGTCTTGTTCCTGTTTTCAGGTGGGAGAGTAAGTTGGAGGAAGGTTTTTCACTAAAGTCACTGCCATTTGCCTCCTAGCAGCAACAACAACAACTTGTATTTATATAATGTCTTTAACATAGTGAAACATCCCAAGGCGCTTCACGGGAGCGTTATCAAGCACTGGCATCTGCTGGACTACGTCATTGTCCGAGCGAGGGACCGCAAAGACGTCCGCATCGTCCGCGCCATGACAGGAGCTGACGACTGCTGGACAGACCACCACCTAATCCGCTCTGTCATTTCCATCAACGTAGCCCCAAAACAGCGGCGGCAACAGAAGCAATGCCGCAGGAAAATCAACGCTGGAGCACTGAAAGATCCTGCTAAGAAAGCCCTATTCAGCGTGCGCCTCACAACCAACCTGACGACTCCCAGTGATACAGAGACACAGAGTGTCCACAGCGTCTGGCCTGCACTCAAGGCCTCCATAATCAGCACCTGTGAAGAGACGCTCGGTCACTCGACCAGGAAACACCAAGACTGGTTCGACGAGAACGACCGGGAGATCCAGGAGCTAATAAGCCACAAGCGCAAGGCATTCCTGATCTGGAAACAGCAACAGACTCGAGAGCAAGAAAGCAGCTCTACAGACGCCTGAAGGCCGAGGTCCAACAAAAAACTCACAACCTAAAGAACAGATAGTGGGTGGAGAAAGTGCAGGAGATCCAGCAGCGAGCCGACAACCATGACGTGCGTGGATTCTTTAGCGCAGTCAAGACCACCTAGGGCCCAAGCACCCAAGGTCCTACCCCACTGCGGGCCAAGAACAGAGAGGTACTCATCAAGGACAGAGACGCAGTCAGTGCCCGCTGGAAGGAGCACGTCGAAGATCTCCTTAACCGAGTCTCTGTCTTCGATGCGAGTGTCCTCAACTCCATCCTGCAGCATGCTACCCACCACCACCTCAGCACAACCTCAGCCCGGCATGAGATTGAAAAGGCCATCTGACAACTGAAGAACAACAAGGCCTCAGGAGCAGATGGAATCCCCGCCGAGGTGCTAAAACATGGCGGAGAAGCACTATTGGCGCAAATACATGAACTCATTTCTCTTATTTGGAAGGAGGAGAGCATGTCAGGGGATCTCAGAGATGCTGTAATCATGACCATCTTCAAGAAAGGTGACAAGTCCGATTGCAGTAATTACAGAGGTGTCTCCCTGCTGTCTGCCACAGGGAAAGTCAGCTCAAGAATCCTCCTCAATCGCCTTCTCCCAGTGGCTGAAGAGCTCCTCCCAGAGTCGCAATGTGGATTCCGCCCACTAAGGGGCACAATGGACATGATCTTCACCGCACGTTAATTACAAAAGAAATGCAGGGAACAGCACCAACTGCTGTACATGGCCTTCTTTGACCTCACAAAGGCCTTCAACACCGTCAACCGTGAGGGATTATGGAGTGTCCTCCTCAAATTCGGCTGCCCTCAAAAGTTTGTCATCATCCTCCGCCTGCTTCACAATGACATGCAAGCCATGATCCTGACCAATGGATCCACCACAGACCCAATTCACGTACAGACTGGGGTCAAGCAAGGCTGTGTCATCGCACCAATGCTCTTCTCGATCTTCCTGGCTGTAATGCTCCATCTCACCCTCAGTAAGCTCCCCGCTGGAGTGGAGCTATCTACAGAACAAACAGGAAACTGTTCAACCTCTGTCGCCTCCAGTCCAGATCCAAGGTCGTCCCATCCCCTGTCATTGAATTACAGTATGCAGACGACGCTTGCATCTGCACACACTCTGAGGTTGAACTCCAAACCATCGTTAACACCTTCACCGAAGCGTACGAGAGCATGGGCCTTACAGTAAACATCCGTAAGACAAAGGTCCTCTACCAACCTGCCCCGCCACACAGTACTTCTCCCCAATTATCAAAATCCATGACGAGGCCTTGGACATCGTGGACCACTTTCCATACCTCAGGAGCCTACTGTCAATAAGGGCAGATGATGAAGTCCAACACTGCCTTTAGTGTGCCAGTGCAGTTTTTGGTCACCTGAGGAAGAGAGTGTTTGAAGACCAGGACCTCAAACCCAGCACCAAGCTCATGGTCTACAGAGCAGTAGTGATACACACCCTCCTGTATGCTTCAGAGACATGGACCATGTACAGCAGGCACCTCAAAGCATTGGAGAGGTACCACCAACGCTGCATCCGCAAGATCCTGCAAATCCATTGGCAGGATAGGCGCATCAACATCAATGTTCTCGCTCAGGCCAACATCCCCAGCATCGAAGCTTTGACCACACTTGATCAGCTCCAATGAACAGTCCACATCATCCGCATGCCTGATATGAGACTCCCAAAACAAGCGCTCTACTTGGAGCTCCGGCACAGCAAGAGAGCCCCAGGTGGGCAGAGGAAATGCTTCAAGGACACCCTCAAAGCCTCCTTGAAAAAGTGCAACATCCCCACCGACACCTGAGAATCCCTGGCCCAAGACCGCACAAAGTGGAGAAGAAGCATCCGGGAAGGCGCCGAATACCTCGAGTCTCTTCGCCGGGAGCAAGTGGAAGCCAAGCGCAGGCAGCGCAAGGAGCGCACGTCAACCCAAGCACCCCACCCACCTGCCCCTTCAACCACCATCTGCCCCACCTGTGACAGAGACTGTAGGTCCTACATTGGACGCATCAGTCACCTGAGAACTCATTTTTAGTGTGGAAGCAAGTCATCCTCGGTTCCCAGGGACTGCCTAAGAAGAAGATCAAACAAAATCTGACACCAAGGCACATAAGGTGATATTAGGACAAGGTCAAAGAGGTAGGTTTTAAGGAGCATCTTAAAGGAGGAGAGAGGTAGGTAGAGAATTCCAGAGCGTAGGGCCTAGGCAGCTGAAGGCACGGCCACCAATGGTGGAGCGATTAAAATCAGGGATATGCAAGAGGCCAGAATTGAAGAAGCATAGATCATGGAGGCTTGTAGGGCTGGAGGAGGTTACAGAGATAGGGAGGGGTGAGGTCCTGGAGGGATTTGAAAACAAGGAGGAGAATTTTTTAATTGAGGCATTGTTCAAGTTTATGGAGTGTGCAAGGTGGGAGGGCGACCAGGAGTGCATTGGAATAGTCGAGTCTAGAGGTAACGAAGGCATGGATTGGGGATTCAGCAGCAGATGAACAGAGGCAGTGATGGAGATATTACGGATGTGGAAGTAGGCGATCTGGATGATGGAGAGGATATGGGGTTAGAAACTCAGCTCAGCTTCAAATAGGACTGCAAGGTGGGGAACAGTCTGGTTTGGCCAGGTAGCAGGATGGAGTCATGGGCTAGGGAATGGAGTTTGTGGCGGGGACCAAAGACAATGGCTTCGGTCTTCCCAATATTCAGTTGGAGGAAAGTTCTGCTCATCCAGTATTGGATGTCAGACAAGCAGTGTTACAAATCAGAAACAGTGGAGGGTTCGAGAGAGGTGGACGTGATGTAGAGCTGGGTGTTGTCAATGTACATGTGGAACCTGACGCTGTTTTTTTGGATGATGTCACCAAAGGGCTGCGTGTAGATGAGAAATAGGAGAGGGCCAAGGATAGATCCTTGGGGGACTCCAGAGGTAATGGTGCAGGAGTGGGAAGAGAAGCCATTGCAGGTGATCCTCTGGCTACGACTGGATAGATAAGAATGGAACCAGGCGAGGGCAGTCCGACCCAGCTTGACAACAGAGGAGAGGCATTGGAGAAGGATGGTGTGGTCAACCATGTCAAAGGCTGCAGACAGGTCGAGACGGATGAAGAAGGAAAGTTTAACATGATCACAGTCACATAGGATGTCATTTGTAACTTTGATAAGGGCCGTTTCAGTGCTGTGGCAGGGGTGGAAACCTGATTGGAGAGATTCAAACTTGGAGTTGCGGAAATCATAATCACGGATCTGAGAGACAACACACTCAAGGACTTTGGAGAGGATAGGGAGATTGGAAATGGGGTGGCAGTTTGCAAGGACAAAGGGGTCAAGGGAGGGATTTTTGAGGAGGGAGGTGATGATGGCAGATTTGAATGGGAGTGGGACAGTACCTGAAAAATAGGGACCGTTAACATATCAGCTAACATGGGGTCCAGGAAGGGAAGTTGGGTGATCAGCACTTTGGTAGGAATACGGTCGAAGGAGCAGGAGGTGGGTCTCATGAACAAAATGAGCTCGGAGCGTCTAAAAGGTGACATTGGTATACGCTTTGGAGCAGATCCCCTGCAAATCCTCTTGGTCACAGGAAGTGTGTAACCCAATAAAAAAGAGTAAGTTTCATGCCCTCAAAAATTACTCCTAGGGATTGACGTAAGAAAACTACTAGGCACTTGGCCTAAGCGTTAAACAAAGCTTTAATCAACTGTTTTTTAACATGGAGATTAGTTGTGTCCTTCACTAGTTCCTGTTAAAGAATGTCCTGAGCAAGCTAGGCTCATGCCCGAGTATTTATACTCTCCCTGGACAGCGCCACCAGCAGGCCGCCCAGTATTACTTCATAATTCGTTTCCACATGAATGACAAGATTCATGTCAGGGATTTTGTTTGTTTTTATTGCACAGACTGTAAGTTAGATGAGGTTTTTCTCCTTTTTTCATACATTTGTAGGACTCGTAAAATACCTTCTACTTCAATATCAGCAAGAACTTGCATTTAATAGCTCATTTAACGTAGAAAATCCTCCCAAGACGCTTCATAGAAGCATAATCAGACAAAAACGTCATCAGTAATGTGAGGCCAGGCACACAAAGCTACTGAGCAGAGTCTGGGTGCACTGCACCTCTGCCCAGCAACAGCCAGCCCTTCTTCACCCACAACCACTGCCCCTTCCTCACACATAAGTATGTCACCCTGGAACTTCTCAAACTCCTTGAGTATCTGTACTTCTGGGCTGGCACCTACTTTAAATGATGGGGGCAAATAGGACATGGAGGTGAACGTGACACAGGGAAAGAAGCCACTCAGTTCTAACTCCCGGAGTTAAGATTCACCTTAAGATTCAGTTAGGTCTCCTAATCTAGAAACCATGCTCTAGCATTGTAGCTACTAAAGCCCCATTGAAAAAATATTTTTCGATCCACTGCCTAAATACAACTCAAACACTGTTTAGCAGGGATTTTTACACACCATTGTTTAGTCACATTTGAAAACCATTTAAGCAACACCTTAAGATAATCAATGGAAATGGCTGTCAATGAATGTAACTCTTTGGCCTAGAAATTGGGTTTTGGCTTAGCCAGGGCTTTAGCGCCGGAAATTAGTGCCGGCGCTAAGTCCCCTGCGCGCGCCAAAAATTCAGTGGCGTCACGCCCAAACGGCTGCCGGCGCTACTGAAGGGTCTTAGCGCCTGGAAAAGGGCGCTAACTGTCGTTTCGCGCCGCAATTCCGGCGCCGCGGCACCCGATGCAGTGCGGCAGGCTGGGGAAGTGCAGGCCTCCTCCTTCCGTTAAGGAGGAGCTGCCTGCACCCGGCCGCGGCCCGCACAAATCTGCTTAAAAATGAGCCCGGCACCTCGGACAAGTGCCGGGCTTGCATCTGTTCCGGGGGGTCGGGGGGAGAGAAGTCCGGGGAGGGAGCTGCGGGCAGGCAGCCGGCGGGAAAGCGGCCGGCCGCCGCGGGGCCTTTAATGCACCGGCGCTAACTGCAGTAAGGCACCTCTGACAAAACGCTGGTTGCGGCTGCCACGGGCGAGGCGGCCGCAACTCAATTTCGGAGTTCGGGCGGGTTACCACGGCAACCGGGACGCTGCGCACACCGATGACGTCATCGGTGCCGGCGCAGCGCTACCGGAGCAACGCCGATTTAGGGCCCCAGGGAATTTCACTACTGGCCATAACTCCAGCGCAAGGCCCTCTAGCGCCTCAAATGAGGCGCTAAGGCTACTGAATTTTCAGCCGTTTATATGTTAATCGGTACTAAAATTATCATTTGACATCAAATCTGCTGTATTTCATGGCAATGGTGGAGATGACAGATGTTATTTTTATTCACATTGTTTCTTGGAAAATCCTAAAATCTATCACTGTGACATTTAAGTATTTTAAACACATAATTGCAGTAAAAATGGCATATTTATAATGTGCATGTATTTTCTAAAGACTGTTAATCTGTATAAAAACTCCTGGCAGCAACTGGGCACAGTGACTTCAAGCCATAATGCATAACCACATAACAGGTGGCTTGGAATGTGTTAAAAGCCTGCAGCAACAGTTGAGGGTTAAGATGATATCAAAATTAACTCTACAAAGGAATCTCTACTCATATAGACACCTTAAGATTCAGTTAGGTCTCCTAATCTAGAAACCATATCTGTTACGACCTCCAAGCGACCTTCTCTGCTGGTCCTTCATCACCCCCATCACCACATACCCAGTGTATGTAGAAGAAAAGCATGGGCCCAGTAGCTAAGGACATTCAAACTACCTCTGATAATATGCGGTCTGGTTTTACCCAGGTGCACGATGACATGACAATATTTCATCACGTAATAGAATTTGGCGGGACACAGTCGGCAGAACAGGTTGGCTGTCTACTTAATCTGCGCCACACACTCATCAGAAAGCAGCATTCCTGTCTTCACTTCAGAGCACAGCTATTTAGAACTCTATCAAGTCCTCCGAAGCAATTGCTGATATAGCACCAAGTTCCACTGTCACTAGAGTGTGAACCTACAGAAAATCATTCAAGTGTCAGACCGTCTCAAAGGTTAGCAGACAGGTCATTGGATATGTGGTAAATATTCAATATGTGTACATCGTTAGACAAAATATTACTGTTAAATGTAATCATTTCCTAAAATTTATTCCTTTGCTTCATATCGTTTAATTTTTGTATATAAATATTTATCTACATGTAGTGAGCATATTCATTGTCGAATTTCACAGAGTTTTTTTGTTTCTAATACTTTACAATTCAATGGCTCAGAAAGTTTATCCGGTGAACGGCTGAACCATACAAAGCAGGAGGTCCCAGGTTCGATCCTCAGTCTGTGTTGGGGTGGCAATAGGGGCTGCTAAAATCAATCGCAGGATCCCTGGATTAGGGAGGGGAAAATCAACCAATTTTCCCACTCCTGATCCCTGCCCAGGGTCACCGGTGGAAGTGTGCATGTGTGGACCTCACTTAAGGACGGGATCCAATCTGGTTGTGATGTGCCCTGTGGTCAAATAGTCTGCTGACACTCACGGCCAATGATAATGTAGAACTCCACAGGTAAATAAGTCTAGACTGGATCGTCTGTGTACAGTGACTAACAGAAAATTGGGCAGTTCGGGGCACGCCTGTAAAGGAACCCGGCCGATTTGCTGATATTTGCTGCACCCAAGTGGTCCCGAGCACATGAATAACGGTCCCCTGGGTGAGGTGTCAGAGATTGACGGGTACCATTTAGAACAGGATCCTAAACCGGAATCCTTTAGGAGAGCAAAGGAGAGGGAGAGAAATATATGTACCTATTTTAATCTAGAAAGTAATAAGTGAAATGAACCAGATTTGAATATTAAACCATTTACAATACAAACATGAAAGGGTAGATTTTCCTGGGCCTGTGCTCGGGATCACTTGGGCGCAGCAAATATCGGAAAATCGGCCGGGTTCCTTTACAGGCGTGCCCCGAACTGCCCAATTTTCTGTTAGTCACTGTACACAGACGATCCAGTCTAGACTTATTTACCTGTGGAGTTCTACATTATCATTTGACTCAGTGGGTTTCTTTTTATCACTTCTGCGCTAAAGGATGTTATTTCTGCTGCATGCTGGATGCCAGTTCTGTTCTATACATCAAAGAAAGGTTCTTACTGTGCAGTGCCAGTTCACTCTCTCTGGTGTATCCCTCTCAGAGTCTCTGGGCCTTCTCCTGGGTGCTGCTTTTATTAAATTATTAATATATAAGATGCCTTAGATTGTGCCATTTGAGACATATAAATATATTTGCTCCACAAGAATGTTTCAGTGAGTGTTGATGTAGAACAATTTAATGTAATGCTAATGGATTTGTTACAAGTTGGATAATGCTTCAAAAGCCAGGATTTGTTGTTTTATTGCATCAAGATTAATTGTAATGCATCAATAAGCACCCATTTTATATTAAAACTTTACTGCAATTTTTTAAAATTCAAATGTAAAGCATTTTAAATGTCATAAAATGGTAAACCAACTAATGTTAATGCAATAGGGCCCAAATAATTGACTATAAGAAGCTTTTAGTAGTAAAGCAGTGATCCTTTGCTCTTGCATTAAATTTTCATTGCCTAAATGTATCACTATCATTCTACATGCTATTTTCCATTGGGCAGTAAGTGGGTGGTAAATTAACCAGCACTTAGAAAATTACACTCAGAGCCTTAACATTGAGCAGATGGAATTTAATATTGGGAAATGAAAGATACTAAAACATCATTGAATAAAGTGAGCCAGGAAAAAAGATGTGGGCAGATCACCACTGGTGGAAAAGAGATTTTTGAATGTGAAGCAGAGGACAGCCACAATTTTTGTAGTCAAAGAGATGCAGCTCCCAAAAAAGAGCAGCACAGCAACAGTGGCAGAAGGTGGCCACAACAGTCGATAGCAACAGCAACACTACCACACCACATAAAGCAGCTCAGTGCCATAACATGTTTAATGACATTACCTGGGCAGTAAAGGTAAGAGGAGTCAGCAAACGCTTGCAAGGATCTGGTTCTGGGGGAGGTGGGACCAGAACAAACTGGACGGTTTGCACCTGGGCAGGACCAGGACCGATGTCCTACGGGGAGTGTTTGCTAGTGCTGTTGGGGAGGGTTTAAACTAAAATGGCAAGGGGTTGGGAACCTGTGCAGGGAGACAGAGGAAAGGGAAGCAAGGATAGAAGCAAAAGACAGGAAGGAGAAAAGCAAAAGTGGAAGGCAGAGAAATCAAGGGTGTAAATCAAACGTGGCCACAGTAAATAATAATTCTAAAAGGACTAAGAGTGTTAAAAAACAAGCCTGAAGGCTTTGGCCTAGAAATTGAGTGGGGTTAGCGCCCATTTTGAGGCGCTAGAGGGCCTAGCGCCGCAAGTACAGCCGATTGAGAAATTCACTTGGGCGCTGCCATCGGCGTTAGCCGGTTGCGCTGCGCCGGCACAGATGACGTCATCGGTGTGCGCAGCGTCCCGGTTGCCGTGGCAACGCGCCCGAACGCCGAAATTGAGTTGCGGCCGCCTCGCCCGTGGCAGCCGCAACCAACGATTTTTCAAAAGTTCGCTACGGGTCTTAGCGCCGGCACATTAAGGTCGCGCGGCGGCCGGCTGCTTTCCCGGCGGCCGCCTGCCCGCACCTCCCTCCCCGGACTCCTCCAACACCCCCCCGCGGCACAGATGCGTGTGGGCCGCGAGCCCGGCACTTCTCCGAGGTGCCGGGCTCATTTTTCTCCACAGATCAACGGCCAGCGGTCGGGTGCAGGCAGCTCCTCCTTAACGGAAGGAGGAGGCCTGCACTTCCCCAGCCTGCCGCACCGCATCGGATGCCGCAGCGGCGGATTAGCGCCGCAATGCGGCAGTCAGCGCCCATTGCGAGGCGCTGACACCCTCCAGTAGCGCCGGCAGCCATCTGGGCGCGGCGCTACTGAATTTTTGGCGCGCGCAGGGGGACTTAGCGTCGGCGCTAAATTTCCGGCGCTAAAGCCCTGGCGCGGCGCCAACTCAATTTCTAGGCCTTTGTGTCTTAATGCGAGGAGCATTCATAGTAAGGTGGATGAATTAGCAGCACAAATAGATGCAAACAGATATGATATAATTGGGATTCTGGAGACATGGCTCCAGGGTGACCAAGGCTGGGAATTCAACATCCAAGGGTATTCAATATTCAGGAAAGATAAGCAAAAAGGAGGTGGGGTAGCATTGCTGGTTAAAGAGGAGATTAACACAATAGTAAGGAAGGATATTAGCTCTGATGATGTGGAATCTGTATGGGTAGAGCTGAGAAATACCAAGGGGCAGAAAACATTAGTGGGAGTTGTATTCAGACGTACAAACAGTAATGCTGAGGTTGGGGATGGCATTAAATAGGAAATTAGAGACGCGTGCAATAAGGGCATGGCAGTTATCATGGGTGACTTTAATCTACATATAGATTGGGCTAACCAAATTAGTAACAATACCGTGGAGGAGGAATTACTAGAGTGTATACGGGATGGTTTCCTGGACCAATAGTTGAGGAACCAACTAGAGATCCAGCCATCTTAGACTGGGTATTATATAATGAGAAAGGATTAATTAGCAATCTTGTTGTGCGAGGCCCCTTGGGGAGGAGTGATCATAAATATGATAGAATTCTTCATTAAGATGGAGAGTGAAGTAGTTGACTCAGAGACTAGGGTCCTGAATTTACATAAAAGAAACTACGATGATATGAGGCGCAAGTTGGCTAGGATGGGTTGGGGAATGTTACTTACAGGATTGACAGTGGATAGGCAATGGCAAACATTTAAAGATTGCATGGATAAACTACAGAATTTGTTCATCCCTGTCTGGCATAAAAATAAAACAAGAAAGGTGGCTCAACATTGGCTAACAAGGGAAATTAGGGATAGCATAAGATCCAAGGAGAGGACATATAATTGGCCAGAAAAAGCAGCAAACCTGAGGATTGGGAGCAGTTTAGGATTCAGCAAAGGGGGACAAAGGGATTAATTAAGAGGAGGAAAATAGAGTATGAGAGTAAGCTTGCAGGGAACATAAAAACTGACTGCAAAAGCTTCTATAGATATGTGAAGAGAAAAAGATTGGTGAAGTCAAGTGTAGGTCCCTTGCAGTCAGAATCAGGGGAATTTATAATGGCGAACAAAGAAATGGCAGACCAATTAAATACATACTTTGGTTCTGTCTTCACAAAGGAGGACACAAATAACCTCCCAGAGATATCAGGGAACATAGGGTCTAATGAGAGGGAGGAATTGAATGAAATCAGTATTTGTAGGGAAATGGTATTAGGGAAATTGACAGGATTGAAGGCCGATAAATCCCCAGGGCCTGATAATCTACATCCTAGGGCACTTAAGGAAGTGACCCTAGAAATAGTAGGTGCATTGCTGGTCATCTTCCAAAATTCTATAGACTCTGGAACAGTTCCCATGGATTGGAGGGTAGCTAATGTAACCCCACTATTTAAAAAAGGTGGTAGAGAGAAAACGGGGAATTATAGACCAGTAAGCCTGACATTGGTAGTGGGGAAAATGCTAGAGCCCATTATAAAAGATGTAATAGCAGAGCACTTGGAAAACAGTGACAGGTTCAGACAAAGTCAACATGGATTTACAAAAGGTAAATCATGCTTGACTAATCCACTGGAATTTTTTGAGGATGTAACTGGCAGAATAGATAAGGGAGAACCAGTGAATGTGGTGTATTTGGACTTTCAGAAGGCTTTCGATAAGGTCCCGCATAAGAGATTAGCAGGCATAGTTAAAGCACATGGGATTGGGGGTAAGGTACTGACTTGGATAGAGAACTGGTTGGCAGACAGGAAGCAAAGAGCTGGAATAAACGGGTCTTTTTCCGAGTGGCAGGCAGTGACTAGTTGGGTACCGCAGGGATCGGTGCTAGAACCCCAGGTATTCACAATGTATATTAATGATCTAGACAAGGGAACTAGATGTAATGGCCCAGAAATTCGGGTCGGGGGCTTCCTGCGGGTGCAAGCCCCCGACCTGCACTTACCTTGTGCGCTGGCTGCTGAGCTGTGGGCCCGCGTGGAATTCTGATCCGGGGCCTGGTCCAGCTGCCGGCGCGCAGTGCTTGTGTATCCCAGGGGCGCAGTTAGTTCGATGCGTCCCCTGGGATCACGTGGGCCATGGAGAGCCAATCGGAGCAGGGAATGCTCCATGCATAATCTGACAGGAAGTGCTGTCAGACTTAGAAATACTATGGGCCCCAAAACATCACTAAATCTTCAAATAAATTTTTTTTTAAATCACATTTTTGAAATAAACTATAAATTACATGAAATAACAATTTAAACAATACAGGAAACTTTTGTTTAAACGGAGGTTAAATGTCCGGAATGCTCTATCCACCGGCAAAATTCAGGAGTCAGTTCAGATAAGTTTTTTTTACTTTTCGTTTCTTTTTTTCTCCAGTCGTGGCTCTGCAAGCATCTAGCTGAAGCTGTTGCTTAGCTACAGAGACGCTTGCAAGCTGCGCCGACTGTTTTGAAGCGGTTACTAAGCAACAGGGTTTGTTGCTTCAGACGGAGCTCAGAAGCTCCGTATGTTTTAACATTAGCGCTCGTTTTTCCGGCAGTGTTGATCGACCGGCACCAGCTCGGTCCCGTCAGTGCCGGATACCAGAAAGTTTCCTGTAATTTAAATTTTTGAAAAAAATAATTTTATTTTCTAACAGGGCTAAAAATAAACTTACCTTTCTTTAAAGTGTTTAAAAATAATAAACCTGTGGAAAAAATGTTTTAATTTTAATTAATTCACCACTTACCTTGTAAAAAGCAGGCCTTACGCCTGCTTTTTACATGTCTAACTTCTGGAGACTTACCCTCCCGGGAAAACGTGTAAAAAAACTGAAGTTCGATGCACACGCGCAGCCTCTCCCTCGCACGTGTTCGACCTCTAAACCCCTTCGTTCAGGGTAACAGAAGTGCCGGTTTCCCGCGCATGCACAGTGCATGCAGGAAACCGGCACTTTCATTGGGCCTACAGGTGAGTACCCCGTGCGTACTCACCCGTGGAGACCCGAATTTCTGGGCCAATATCTCCAAGTTTGCAGACTGGGTGGGCGTGTGCGCTGTGAGGAGGATCCAGTATAATTTGGACAGGTTGGGTGATTGGGCAGATGCATGGCAGATGCAGTATAATGTGGATAAGTGTGAGGTTATCCACTTTGGTGGCAAAAACAGGAAGGCAGATTATTATCTGAATGGCAATAGATTGGGAAAAGGGGAAGTGCAACGAGACCTGGCTGTCCTTGGGCACCAGTCGCTGAAGGTAAGCATGCAGGTGCAGCAGGCGGTTAAGATGGCAAATGGTATGTTGGCCTTCATAGCGAGAGGATTCGAGTACAGGAACAAGGATGTCTTGCTGCAGTTGTACAGGGCCTTGGTGAGACCACACCTTGAGTATTGTGTGCAGTTTTGGTCACCTTATCTGAGGAAGGATGTTCTTGCCATGGAGGGAGCGCAGCGAAGATTCACTAGACTGATACCTGGGATGGCAGGAATGACGTATGAAGAGCGATTGAGACGATTAGGCTTATAGTCGCTAGAGTTTAGAAGAATGAGAGGGGATCTCATTGAAACTTATAAAATTCTAACAGGACTAGACAGACTAGATGCAGGAAGATGTTCCCAATGGCGGGGGACTCCAGAACCAGGGGTCACAGTCTAAGGATAAGGGGTAAGCCATTTAGGACAGTGATGAGGAGGAATTTCTTCACCCAGAGAGTGGTGAACCTGTGGAATTCTTTACCACAGAAGGCAACTGAGGCCAATTCATTAAATATATTCAAGAAGGAGTTAGATATATTTCTTAAGGCTAAAAGGATCAAGGGATAGGGGGAGAAAGCAGGGACAGGGTACTGAATTTGGATGATCAGCCATGATCTCATTAAATGGCGGAGCAGGCTCGAGGGGCTGAATGGCCTACTCCTGCTCCTATCTTCTATATTTCTATGTTTCTATTCAAATCATGTCAGACACTTACCGTTGCTTTCCCTCACTCATTGTTAAAGTGAGTGAATTGATTATAATCAAGGAAAAGTTACAGTGCCCTTTACACGCAGAGGTCTTCCTTGCCTCAATGTAATTACCCCACTTAAAGTAACAACAACAACAACTTGTATTTATATAGCGCCTTTAATGCAGTAAAATGGCCCAAGGCACTTCACAGGACTGTGATCAAACAAAATTTGACACCAAGCCATATAAGGAGATATTAGGACAGATGATAAAAAGCTTGGTCAAAGAGGTAGGTTTTAAGGAGCGTCTTAAAGGAGGAGAGAGAGGTAGAGAGGCGGAGAGGTTTAAGAAGGAAATTCCAGAGCTTTGGGCCTAGGCAGCTGAGGAGACGGCCACCAATGTTGGAGCGATTAAATTCGGGGATACGCAAGAGGCCAGAAATGGAGGGGCTCAGAGATCTCAGAAGGTTGTAGGGCTGGAGAAAGTTACAGAGAGAGGAAGAGGCGGGGCCATGGAGGGATTTGAAAACAAGGATGAGAATTTTAAAATTGAGGTGTTGACGGACCAGGAGGCAATGTAGGTCTGCGAGCACAGGGGCAATAGGTGAATGGGATTTGGTGCAAATTAGGGGCAGCAGAGTTTTGGATGAGCTCAAGTTTATGAAGGGTGGATGATGGGAGGCAGGCCAGGAGAGCATTGGAATAGTCAAGTCTTGAAGTAACAGAAACATTGTTGAGGTTTTCAGCAGCAGATGAGCTGAGGCAGGGGCAGAGTCAGGAGATGTTAAGGAGGTGGAAATAGGCGGTCTTGATGATGGAGTGGATAAGTGGTTGGAAGATCATCTCGGGGTCAAATATGACACCAAGGTTGCGAACAATCTGTTTAGCCTCAGACAGAGGGATGGATTTGGTGGCTAGGTAATGGAGTTTGTGGCGGGGACTGAAGACAATGGCTTTGGTCTTCCCAATGTTTAGTTGGAGGAAATTTCTGATTCTCTAGTACTGTATGTTGGACAAGCATTGTGACAATTTGGAGACAGTGGAGGGGTCAAGAGAGGTGGTGATGAGGTAGAGCTGTGTGTTGTCAGTGTACATGTGGAACCAGACATGTTTTGGGATGATGTTGCCTCATATGGAGTCTAATCATATGTTGCATTCACCTAGCAACATAGCCATTATGGCTGCCTGCTGACACCTGGTTTTGCAGTCTCTCATGATACCCAAAGGTGATTCAAGAACAAGACAGTCTATAACAAGGAATGCCACAACTGCCACCTGCCCCCACCTATCACAGAGAAACTCAAAAGTTCTACAGAACTGAAAAATCCTTAAAGAAGACATTATCTGTAAAACCTCTCACAATATCAATGTTCATAACACTTGTGAATGTTCACCATGTGAAGTACCCTATGGCAAATCACTGTTACCTTAACGCTGAGATGTTTGGAAAATATTGCATACTTTAAGTGGTGCAAGAAGAAGTAAGGCATGACAAGGAAATGATAAGTCATCACAGGCGGATTAGTCACTCTGGCCATACTGGTAGCAACCATTTCTGTAGGGCCTGGCACACCTACCTGACAATGATTGTCTGGGATTTGCTGATCAGGCTTCGGATCAGCAGGAAGCCAGTTGGTGAGTTGTGCCATCTGCTGGAAGGACCTGCAGCCAACCTATATCATAGAGCTGGCACTGACAGTGGCAGGAAAGGTTACCTATGCACTCAACTCTGCCTCCTTCCAGTCTAGGATAGGTATCCTCTGCATTATCAGCCAACGTGTTGGCCACAGATGTCTGAAATAATTGACTGATGCATCAGTTAGCATAGCCAACTATTTCAACTCTTTTCCTATTAACCCGCTCAATGCCGTTGCACCGTTACCATTTCTAAAGTGCAGGAGTTCAGCAGCTTACCAGACCATCTTTGTCACCACCACTTGCTTCTGCTCAACTGTGACTCATTTGATACTATTAAGCCTTAAGCTCACTGATGTGTGCAGCTGTGCTGGTGCACACAAGCTTGCTGAGATGATGCTGCGATGTGCTGTCTTATCCTGGCCTACTAACAGTGCTGAGATGATGCTGCGATGTGCTGTCTTATCCTGGCCTACTAACAGTGCTGAGAGGATGCTGCGATGTGCTGTCTTATCCTGGCCTACTAACAGTGCTGAGAGGATGCTGCGATGTACTGTCTTATCCTGGCCTACTAACAGTGCTGAGAGGATGCTGCGATGTGCTGTCTTATCCTGACCTACTAACAGTGCTGAGAGGATGCTGCGATGTGCTGTCTTATCCTGGCCTACTAACAGTGCTGAGAGGATGCTGCGATGTACTGTCTTATCCTGGCCTACTAACAGTGCTGAGATGATGCTGCGATGTGCTGTCTTATCCTGGCCTACTAACAGTGCTGAGAGGATGCTGCAATGTGCTGTCTTATCCTGGCCTACTAACAGCGCTGAGAGGATGCTGTGCCTGGCATACAATAACAGAAAAGGAACCCACCCGTTTTACAATGCTCTCTCCAAGAGACACTTTCCAACAGAGCTCACATTGCAAGATGGTAAATATGTATGTTGTTATAAGTATGCCTGTGTGGGAGTGAGTGGATAGGGAGAGCAAGACATAATAACTGGAATGGTATTAGTTCATATCCTGGGAGAGAACCGCAGTTTCACCTTTTCTTCTGCCTTCATTGCTCTTATAGGAAAAGTTGTCCAGAGTGGTCTCCTGTAGCAGAGGGCTTGTAATTCTTGAGCCCTCCTCCAGTCTATCATGGGTTTCATTAAGTGACCAGGCAGCATGTTACAGTGCTGTTATGTGTGGCGCTTTTTGAAGCTGTTACTGTTCCAAGGCTTTCAATTGTAATTTACACCTGTATTGTGTGCCCTATGGGGCCCTATGGATGTGCATGGTCAGAAATGAAAGAGCTGCATGCTTGTCTGAGGGCTTCGGATAGCCAGCAGTAAATGTGCAATAGGCCACCCACCAGCACTTTCTGACCTGCAGATGTGGGCTGTGCACCTGGTATATGGAACCATTGAGTAATCTTATTTTGGCAGCTCTTGCGGATAATGTTGAGCTTGGTCGCCACCTCCTACCAGTTCTGCTGCCTGGCCATCCTGTGGGGAGGGTGCCCAAAGTTGGCAAAGAGGACAACCTTCCTCACACCCATCTCATGCAGCAGTACTTTTACTTCATCAACTATCAAGCATTAGCTGATGAAGTGGAGATGCTGCCGCACGAGGTGGGTGTGAGTACAGCGCTCTTCCATCACTAGACCACATACTCCATTTCCTGTTCCCACATTTATTGTGACAGCTCTTTTTTGCCCCAGAAAGTTTTGGGAATGGCTCAAATATGCTGTGAAAATATTTATAGCTGTTTTAAAGGCTAACTGAATTTTTGGCTTCATATGTAACCACTTGCCTTTAAGTGGCCACTATTGTTAATTGTTTCTATCATCCTTTAAGGGTTTCTGACCCAACAATTTCCCATTCTTCCTCTTTGGTGAGGTCCCAAAGCCAGGCCCATTAAGGGTTAAGCAGTAGCTGCCAACGAGAGGTGAGTTTTAAAAAATGTTCCTGTGAAGGTGCAGGTGTGCATCTCCCAGCTCCACAGCCCACCTGAGGGTCACTGCCAATCACGATTGCACCCCCCCCTCCATCCCTTACCCCATCCCTCCCATGGGACTTATCCCTGCTGGTGAGGCAGGCGGCCTGAAATTCGATTCTTCAGTCTGGAAGCTGGCTGTGGAGGCATGACAGAGGCTGGCTGCCTATCGCAATTATTTACGTATAGCCCATGGACCAATTTCTCATGATCCTCAGGCCCCCATCTTCAGGCAAAGGAAGCAATCTCTGTGCCCATTTGGCACCCAAAAACTGGCCTAAACAAATTTCTAGGCCATTGTGTCTAGCTGTGACCAGTATCCTGACAAAAACTTAGAAAGAAAATGCAAAGGATTCTGAAAGGGGCAACAAAAATAATCCTAGAATTTAAATCAATGAAGAAAGGTCAAGGAAAAGGTATTGGGGGAAAAATTTGTCCCCAGTAGATGGCGCTAATGGGGTGCTAGACCAGTATTGCCGGGGCAAGGCAAATCCAGCACCGCACGTCAAATCCGGCCCCCCCATAGGGCCACCGGTAAGAGGTATCACCGGGAATGTCAATGCCAGGTAGATCGTGATGTGCCTGATTTGCAAAATTGATTCTCGCCACTTACCTCACTGCCTGGAGTAAACACCAACAGGGAGAGCTGGCGTGCAGTGCCAGGAAGCTGGCTCCAGGGATGTTATTTAAAGGGATCATGAGCAATCACTCACAGCTGACAGGTTAGTGCAGTTTCTGTGGTTTTTTGTTAGTTTCACCCACTGCAACAGTTTCATTCAGTAATTTCAAGCTTCTTTTGTATCAGGAGTCTTCTGGCAGCTAAAAAGTAGCTACATTTATTCCTCAAAGATTCAACCTGCTACATTTGGTAACATTAATGGGGGCTGTACTGGCAGTCGACCTCGTCCTCCAGGATCTATGGCAGAGGGAGCGTAGGCAGCGAGAAATATGGGAACATGTGCACAGAGGGAGGAGGAGGGCGATCAGGGCTCTCACCAGGAGGCCTTATCCTCCGAGGGTATTCCGACAGCACTTCCCCTACCTTCAATTAAGCGAAGAGCAGTGTATTAGAAGACTTCACTTCACCAAGGATGTGGTCACAGAACTCTGCCATCTCCTGCAACCAGACTTCCAGCCTCAGACCAGGGCGACCACGGCTCTCCCAGTGCCAGTCAACGTCACTGTGGTCCTCAGTTTCTTTACCAGCAGAACCTTCCAGTCTGCAACAGGAGACATAGCTAACATCTCATAGTTTGCAATCCATCGCTGCATCTGGGAGGTCACTGAGGCTCTCTACAGCAGGCGAAGGGACTAAATTGGCTTCCCGATCACCAGAGAGAAGCAAGACAAACATGCATGTATAATAGCAAAATACTGCAGATGCTGGAAATCTGAAATAACAACAGAAAATGCTGGAAATACTCAGCAGGCCAGGCAGCATCCGTGGAGAGAGAAACAGAGTTAACGTTTCAGGTCTGGGACCCTTCATCAGAACTGGAAAAAGCTGGAGATGTAAGAGATATTAAGCAGGTGCAGAGACGGGGTGGGGGGGTTGTGGTTAGGAGGGGAGGAAGGAATTGAAGAACATCCTGTACTTTTGTAAGGCAGGAAAGATAAAATGTTGCAAATGGGAGTGGCAAAAAAAAGACAAACATGCATGTGGGTTTGCCAGGATAGTGGGCTTCCCCATGGTGCAGGGCGCCATTGACTGCATCCACGTGGCTTTGCGGGCACCGCATAACAATCCTGAGATCTTCCATAACCACAAAGGCTACCACTCACTTAGTGTGCAGTTGGTGTGCGACCACACACAGTGATGTAAAAAGGAGTCTCACACATCAAGGAACTTTAAAGTAAGCTTTAAGCAACTTATAATTATACTATATACAAGAGCGGTCTTCACCATGCCTCTAGGAGAAGCCCTTTTACCATACTGAGCAGTTCAGTATTTATACTAGTCCAAGCACAGGAAGTGACGTATGCACAGAGTTCACAGTTCACAGTTCACAGGAAGTGATGTGCACATAACTTCATCCGGAAGTTATTTATTATTATTACATTCTTCCCTCCTGCGAGATTAGAAGGCTGTGGTCTTCCTTTTATTCCGCAGCCGCCAAACGAGGAAGAGTCGCACCCGTTTGGGTTCCCGTCGTAGAGGGTCTCTGGTCCGCTTACATGCTGTTGGCCATTGGTCAGAGTCTGTGTGGCCTGGATTACCCTGTGAAGGGTCGGGGAGATCATGGCTTCGTGTATGAGCCCCAATAGGTGCAGAGCTGGTCTGTCTCTGTTCAGAGGGAGGTGCAGAGCTGGTCTGTGGTGGATCAGTACTTTGGTGCGCGGTACTGGGAGGGTCGCAACTTTGAGTATGGGGTTCTACCGGCACCAAGCTAGTTGGTGTCAGATCAGGATCCTGGAGAGGGGTACCCGGTAGGTTCCAAGAGGCTCCTGGTAAAATACCATCACTCGATGTCCCACTAGGTCCTGGTGGGCAGGGAGCCAGATCCCGTAATGATACGGTAGAGTCTCGGCCGTCGGGATATCGTATGTATGCATAGGTGGGGTTGGCATCGGTTAGTTTGACCTCGTCTACGAGAGGGTCATTTTTAGACGTCCGAACGTATCTTCGGAGTAGTACAGGTCCAGGAGTAGTTAGCCATGACGGGAGGGATGTCCCATAAGATGAGCGACGCTGGAATCCAAAGAACCGCTCATGAGGTGTAGTATTTGTGGCTGTAGAAAGAAGGGACCGTATAGAGTGCAATGCATCCGGAAGCACTGCTTCCCATTGCTGGTTTGGTAGGCCCCGAGATCTTAAAGCAAGATGTACGGAATTCCAGATGATACCGTTATACCTCTCTACCTGCCCATTTCCGATGGGATGATATGGCGTCGTTTTGCTTGTAGCAATTCCCCGTTCTGAGAGGTAGTCCTTGAGTTCCCTTGACATAAAGGATGGACCCGGATCCGAGTGAATGTAAGCCGCCATGCCACAGAGAGAAAATACCTGCTCAAGGCAGCAGATTACTGTGGACGCCAGCATATTGGAGCAGGGGAAGGCAAACGGAAAACGTGAATATTCATCAATCATGGTGAGCAAATATGTGTTCCGAGTTGAAGAGGGTACTGGGCCCTTAAAATCGATGCTAAGTCGTTGCATTGGTTGGGTTGCGTGTATGAGCATACCATCTGAGGGGCGGAAGAACTGAGGTTTTAATTCTGCACAAAGCCGGCATTCTGAGCACATTTTCTTTACATCTCCAGTAGAAAAAGGGAGATTCCGTGATCGTACGAAATGTAGCATGCGCGTAACGCCAGGATGACACAATCCATTATGGACATCTATGAGAGTAGAGGACGACATCGTGGAGCAGAATGCTCGTGTGAGGGTATCCGGGGCCACATTCTCCTTGCCAGGTCGATAGTGAATGGTGTAACCAAAAGAGGCCAGTTCCATCCTCCAAAGCTGTATTTTATTATTCTTAATTTTGGTTCGTTTTCGATTATCGAGCATGAAGGCGACTGATCGCTGGTCCGTGATTAATGTAAAGTGCTGGCGAGCTAGGAAATGGTTCCACTTCCGTACCGCCTCTATGATGGCTGTGGCTTCCTTCTCAACCGGAGGATAATGTAGCTCGGCACCTTGCAAGGTCCTGGACATAAATGCTACAGGACGACCTTCCTGATTTAGAGTAGCCGAGATCGCCACCTCCGAGGCATCACATTCGACTATGAAAGGGAGATTCTCATCGATGGAGTGAAGAGCCGCTTTCTCCAACTTTTTTGAGAAGATTAAAGGCTGCAACAGCCGCTGTTTCCAATGGAAATGATCGAGCATGCAGCAAGGGTTGGATTTTGTCTGAAAAATGAGGAATCCATTTAGCATAGTATGCAAACAGACCGAGAGCCCGACGTAAAGAAGCCGGATTCTTAGGTGACGGGAGCTCTTGGAGCGGGCGAAGTCTTTCTGGGTCTGGCTTAATGATACCATTGCCTATGCAGTAGCCAAGGATGTTGATGGTCGGTTGCAACTCAACAGATTTAGATTCATTCAAAGTTAAGTTACGGTGATGGAGGGCATCCCGAAATTTTTGGAGGTTGGCGTCGTGTTCCTGTTGATCGTGTCCTGCAATAGTAATGTTATCAAGATAGGGAAAAGTGTCCCTTAAGTTTTCCTGCTTAACCAGGCCATCCATTGCCCGTTGGAAGACAGCCACTCCATTAGTAACCCCGAATGGGAGGCGACGAAATTGGTACAGCCGTCCATCAGCCTCAAAGGCCATGTACTGCTTATCTGAGACCTTCAAGGGTACCTGATGATAGGCACTTTTTAAATCGTAAGTTGAGAACACTTTGTATTCGGCCAGTTTATTAACCATATCATCAATGCGTGGCAATGGGTAGGCGTCCAAGTCAGTATATTGATTGATGGTTTGCGAATAATCAATGCATAGTCGTTGTTTGTGAGGTTTTAGAGGGTTCTTGACGATGACGATTTGAGCCCGCCAGGGCGACGAACATGGTTCGATGATATCCTCTGCTAAAAGTCGAGAGATTTCAGCCTCAATAAAAGATTAGTCTTCCTGACTAAAGCGCCGCGATTTCATTATTATTGGTTTGCATCGAGGAGGAATACTGGCAAATAATGAGGGTTCATCAAGTGAAGCTGCTGATAATGCACAAAACGGTAATTTAGACAGTATATTAGAAATAGTAAGTCCAGGTTTGGATCCGCCGAACTCAATGGTGAGCTTCTTATGCTGTTTTTGAAAATCCAGCCCTAAGATGAGATCACTACATAAGTCCTTGAGCACCGAAAGTCGGGTGGAGGGATACATGCGACCATTAAGTGTCATATCAATAATACAAAAGCCGGAGATTCTGGTATTAAGTGATGACTGAGCCATCGCAATTGCCTGGTCCGATGGGAAGATATGTAGTTTCAATTTCGCAACAATCTGTTCTCTAATGAAACTATCAGTACTTCCTGAGTCAATTAAGGCATCTAAGGTATGCCCATTAATTGAAACTTTTGTAGCTGCATGAAACAGGCTCTGTGGGCAAGCAGCTGTAATTGGTGTGATTGCACAGAGAGTGGCTGAAACTCTAGGTGTGCTTCTTCGGGAGAGAGCTCGAGAGGAAGCTTGATAGGTCCTAGCCGGAGCATCTTGATAGGCCCTAATTGGGGCAGTTTGGTAGGCCTTAGCTGGATAGGCCCTCGTAGAGGCTCTTGATTGGCAAACTTTTGCAAAGTGTCCCTTTTTATCGCAATGACTGCAGATCGCATTGCGAGCAGGGCAGAATTTCCTAGGGTGAAAAGAATCTCCACAAAAGAAGCATTCCTTCCTAGATTGCCAAGAGGCTGCTAAAGTGGGGTCATCCTCCTCTTCTTCATCAGAATTATCATCAGGATTAGATTCCTCCATGATAGGGTTCACCTGAGGCCACTTGAATCGTCTGGTTGCAGTTACACCAGCAGATCGAGATCTGGGTAGCTGATAGAGGTCTGCATTTTTCTTTGCCAAATCCAGAGAACAAGCCAGGTCAAAAGCCTTTTGTAGCTCAAGTGTTTTACTTTCTAGTAGACGCTGGCGTATAAATGGAGAGGCAATCCCGCAGATGAAAGCATCACGAATCATTTCTTCGCGGTACAGCTCAGCCGAGGCTGCCTGAAAGTTACAATCTTTGCTGAGCCTGTGAAGTTCTTGAAGGAATTCGTTAATTGATTCCCCTGGCCCTTGTCGGGCTGTGGCCAGTAGATGTCTAGCATAGACCTCATTTGCGGTCTTGGCATATAGTTTTTTAAGTGCCCGGATCACCTCATCGTAATTACCCCATTCATCAACATATTCAAACACTGTTGGGGTCACATAGTTGATAAGTATCCCCAGTTTAGTAGAAGCATTCGCTTTACATTCATCAAGAAAATTCTCAAAAGTACGGTACCAATGCTTCCATACCCTGCCAGCTGCTGGTGCGTTTGGGTCCAAGTCCAGACGAGTAGGTTTAAGGATGTTTTCCATGATGGGTGGTTCCCTGGATCCTTAACTCCGAGTTTGTCCGAAGGTCTAGTATTTGTGAGTGTAAATACTAAGTTGCTTAAATTGATGTAAAAAGGAGTCTCACACATCAAGGAACTTTAAAGTAAGCTTTAAGCAACTTATAATTATACTATATACAAGAGCGGTCTTCACCATGCCTCTAGGAGAAGCCCTTTTACCATACTGAGCAGTTCAGTATTTATACTAGTCCAAACACAGGAAGTGACATATGCACAGGAAGTGATGTATGCACAGAGTTCACAGTTCACAGTTCACAGGAAGTGATGTGCACATAACTTCATCCGGAAGTTATTTATTATTATTACACACAGCAAATCCTTAATGTCAATGCCCGTTATCCTGGCAGCAGCCACGATGCCTTCATCCTGTGCCAGCACTCTTCCAACCACACGCCGAACCCGAGAGTGGCTGCTCGGAGACAAGGGCTCTCTGCTCTCCACCTGGCTCATGACTCCCCTCTGCAACCCCAACACTCATGCCCAGCACTCATAGAATGAGAGCTATGCTGCCACCAGGAACATCATCGAGCAGACCATCGGCTTATTGAAATAATGGTTCCACTGCCTTGACCGCTTGGGAGGAGCCCTCCAGTTCTTGCCAGAGCAGGTTTCACATTTTGTGATGGTCTGCTGCATGCTCCACAACTTGGCCATCATGAGGGCGCAGCCCTTACCACCAGGGATTGCAGGACCATCTCAGGGGGAGCATGAGGCAGAGGAGGATGAGGAGGAAGAGGACGAGGATGAGGAGGAACAGGAGGGAGGGAGGAGGCAGTGAGACAATCAGCCTTCTGGACGGACTGTCTGTGACCAGCTCATCAGACTCCGATTCACATGAATGAAACCCCAGATCCCCATAGCTACCACATCCCCATCATACAATCCCTGTCTCATGGCATATCACAGTGTCCTCCTGGGTGCAAAGGTGAAATGAGGGAGACCACAAAATATTTCAAAGACCATTAATAAATTTATCTATAAACATATGACAAATATCACATGAATTCTAATAACTAATGACCCTTGTGCCTGCCATAGTTGAATAGATTTGTGTGCAAGGTTTGAGATGTGGGTGTGAGTGTTGCTAGGTAGAGACTGTTGGTGTGTGAGTGCTGGGGGTGTGGTGCTTTGGGAAGTGTGTGAAGATTGTGGTACAGATGGTGGTATGTAGCATTTGTTGAAGCCTTCACTCAACCTGACCACCTGTGTGAGTTCGTTAAATTTCTTCCTGCACTGTGTGTGGGTCCTGGGTACCACAGTGCTGCCTGAGACATGCTGCGCTACCTCCCACCACATGGTGTGGAAGACTTGTGGCGAGGGCCTCCTGCCACTTGTCGGGTAGAACACCACCCTCCGTCTCTCCATAGTGAAAACCAATGCCTCCAATGCTTCATCAGTGAATCTATGGGCTCTCTCCCTGGAACGTGAACCTGCCATGAACCTGCCATGAACACGCTCCCGCTCCCGCTCCCGCTCCCGCTCCCGCTCCCGCTCCCGCTCCCGCTCGCACTTGCTGAGGCCAGCCACACTGAGAATGAGGTGCTGCAGCATCAATGAACCTCCCTTTAAGTACTGAAAAAAGCCTTTGGCAATGATGAGTTCCAATTAGACTTCAGCTGATATTGGTCCACCCTTTAAGTCTAACGCTAATGAGCTTGGGCTTGAAGACTTGATTTAGGACTCCAATCATTTTATTGAACAGTGAGGACAAATTTTGTGTGCAGTTTAAAGCATTTGCACCTGGTGCTAATTCTCCAACTTTTCGACTGACACCACCCATTCCTTGGCTATAACGAATTCTAGCCCATTAATAATTTTTAAATAATTAAAATAATTGATAAGCCAGAGGTATTTTGAGTCAAACCACCATGGAAGAACCAAAGTGTCCAATTATAAGTCACAGAAGCCACAAGCTAAATTCAACTTAAGAAATAACGTCTTCATGCTTGGAGTGCCACCTAGTGCAGTAAACTTTGACTCCTTTGATGCATTCAAAAGGGACTTTAATCAATTACTTATTTAGTAAGGAATAAAGGGATATGAGTTTGTGTTAGAAATTGTCTTGAGAAATAGTTAGATCAGGTCCTGAAACTGGATCTGGATGATGTACTGAGCTAGGTGGGCTGAATGGCCACTTCCAATTCCTACAATAGGTGTCACGACAGATAATCTTTGAATATGATTTTCCGAGATTTGATACATTGCAAACTCACAAGGACATATTATTCGGGACTTACCACTTGAGGGCAGAATTCTGCCCAATCCTAACCTCAATTCCCTAGGTCAGGGGTCATTTGTGATGTATGGCAGGCTCCCAGATTGATGCCCATCACCAAGCGTGAGTGCGCCAATGCAAAGGGGACATTCCCGACAGTACTGCAGTAGGGATGCTGCTGCAGCCCACCAGAATAGCTGCTCAGCAATCTTAAAGGGGATGAAATGCCTCAAATATTGGAATCGATCTCCCACTGAGGTGCTTTAGCAAGTAAATGTTGCCCTCTCCCGCCATGGGGGCACCACAGAGCAGTTACCACCACTTCCGGGGGCCTGCTGCCACCTTCCCATGGTGGCATTGGAAAGTAGCAGTAACACAGGCAGATGGGAGGGAAATCCATTGGGGACCTGGTCCTAGCCCCGTTCTGCCACTTATTTGTGGTGAGCAGGGAAGGAGAGGCCAATTAATTTGGGCAGAGGGAAATAGAAATTTTCCTTCATCCTCCGCCTCTATCCTTCCCAAAAATTGGAGGGATTGTGGAGGAGAACACAATCCATTGAGTACAAGACAGGCACTTTCTTAAAGGCAGAAAAGGAAGGTTGAAGAGAATGTCATCCAAGTTATGCTCATGGACTTCATATTGTTGAGCTTGAGTTCTGATAACCAGCAGGTTGCCTGGCTATCTCTCTATCTGTTTGTTTAGCATGGTGCATATTTTGGGAGTAAGATGGAGGGAAGAAAGTAAGTAGAAATGGGAAAAAGAAACAAAAGGTGACTGTGTCATGAAGAAATTCAAACTTTGAATCAAAAATGCAAGCTATTATTTTCTAATCTGAAGCATAGACCTAATTAGAACAGCAAGGTGATATCACAGAAACCCCACACTGCAGAGAGAGGCCATTTCGGCCCATCGAGCCTGCACCGACACATATCCCACCCGATCCCCGTAGCCCCTGCACCAACACATATCCCACCCTATCCCCGTAACCCCATGTATTTAACCCCCCTAACACTAAGGGTCAATTTATCATAGCCAATCAACCTAACCTGCACATCTTTGGACTGTGGGAGGAAACCGGAGCACCCGGAGGAAACCCACGCAAACACGGGGAGAATGTGCAAACTCCACACAGTCACCCGAGGCCGGATTCGAACCCGGGTCCCCGGCGCTGTGAGACAACAGTGCTAACCACTATGCCACCGTGATATGAAAAGAGGTGAAACAAAAGTCCTATTTGTATGTTTGTGACATCAGTATCACAATCAGGGTTACAGTTCTGAGGACTCCATTATAATTTGTTCACTCTGCTCTGATTGCTGCCGGCACAGTGGGGCAAGCAGCCTTGCTGCAGCTCTTGGGCAGGCAATCCTGCTATTCGGGATGGGGTCAGTCTTATTGCCAATCAGTGCCTGGGAGGTCTGCTCTGCCACACTTCCAACGATGGAGCAGGCACTCCAGATGTCCAAGATTTTGAGGCCTCTGCATTTAAGTACTAAACCAAGGGTTCCATTTGGATTTTTGTGGCCCTGTCTATTTACACTATCACTTTAATGACCTGTGTACCTGCACACCAAGATTTCTCTGTCCCTCCACTCCATTCAGAATTTTACTTCCAAAGTCTATTACTTCATATTTTTCTACATTGAGCTTCATCTCCACTTGTCTGCCCATCCTGCCAGTCTATTTATGTCCTGCAGTTTTACACAGTTTTCATCAAAATTTGCCAGACCCACCACCCAGCAAATTTCAATACTGTTACATTCCTGAGTCCAAATCATTTACTAATATAGTAAATAAGAGCTGCTCCAACACAGACCCAGTTGAGCACCATCCCTGGGTCAACTAATTTAACTAATGCTGGTGGGACAAGTCAAGAGTTCTGCCAACAGGGGGCCAGATATGCCAAGGGAGCCCACAAAGTTTGGGAAGGGGTGGAGCAAGAGAGAAACCACCATACTTAAAGAACTGCATGCGGTTACAGGGCTGAGCAGCCTCTTAGAAGAGAGACTAAAATGAAGGGAAAAGGCAACATTTAATTTTTCTAAGGCTTATGTGGAAGTGCTGTTGGCAAAAAAAATAGAGAGGAGGGATGCAATAATTGACATAGCAGGGAAAAAGCCATCACATGCAGCAGCACAGGTCATGCGGAAGGAGGTCTCTGTGGCTGTGAGCGAGACCTCCAGAATCTCAAGGAACCCCTTTCAATGTCAAAAAAGTTTAATGATCTCACAAGGTCAGCAAAGTTGAGATAGTTGTCAGATGAATAACAGGGTATATAACTGAATCACGCCAGAGCACACGAGTATTCCCCAGAGCAATAGTCAAGCATTGCCCTTAAAGGTATCACATGGCACCCTGCTCTTTGCCCCAGAAGCAAAGTAACTTGGTAACACTTATGTCAGGTATCTCACATCTGTAATACATATTAGCACAATTAAGTTGCAAATCCTAGATATTTGCTCCCTTCCACCTACTGTACTGCCATAATTCCTGACTGATTGTGACTGCAGATCAGGAGACTGCAGCAGCCAATTAACTCAATGCATTTCTCCTGCAGGAGAAGATAATGGACAAAGCCAGAAAATGCCAGGGGACTGAATGGAGAATATGCCAATATCTAGCCTTGAATAGAACATGAAGAAGAAGCAATGGCTATAACTGGCTTTGATTTTGGCCTGGTGATTGGTGATGGAGATGTGAGAGTCAGTGCCTTCAGTGGTTTTGTGAGAATGTGTCCAAAACTTTCCTCATAAGATATTCATAAACAAAAATAACTTGCATTTATATAGCATCTTTAATGTAGGCAATTGTCCCAAGAAGCTTCACAAGAGCGTAATAAGACAAAAACTGACACTGAGCCAAAGAAGGAGATATTAGGACAGGTGACTAAAAGCTAGGCCAAAGCGGTAAATTTTAAGGATGGTATTAAAGGAGGAGAGAGAGAGAGAGAGATAGAGAGACATACTGGTTTAGGGAAGGAATATCAGAGCTTAGGGCCTAGATGGCTGAAGGCACAGCTGCCAATGGTGGGGTGAAATGAGTGGGTGATGCACAAAGGTTGTTGACCTGGAGATAGGGAGGGGGCGAGGCCATGGTGATATTTGAACATGAGGATTAGAATTTTAAAATTTGAGGCATTGGTGAACCTGAAGCCAATGTATGTCAACGTGCACAGGGGCAATGGTTGAATGGGACTTGGTTCGAGTCAGGATATGAGCAGCAGGGTTTTGGATGAGCTCAAGTTTATGGAGGGTGGAAGATCAGAGGCCAGCCAAGAGAACTTTGGATAAGTCGAGGGTGGAGGTAACTAAAGCATGGATGAAAATTTCACAGCAGATAAACTGAGGCAGAAGTGGAAATGGCCATTGTAAAATACTGTAGCTGATTAAGATAGAGTGCTGGTCAAGCTAACTGTTCAGTTTTTTCTGCAGAGACTGCAGGTCAAGAGACAATGGAGAAGGTTGCTAAAGAGCAAGATCTTGCAGTTCTCTCTACCTCTAGCAACCACTCAACTACACCATCATTCACCCTCTCCCTTGCATTCAGCAGCCCAGAGCCACCCATTAGAAGTGGTACAGATAGTGTAGATGAGGAACTGACACATGGTGAGACACAGAGCCTGGGGAGGCCAGAGGATGCAGATATGGAAGTGGAGCCTGTTGTAGCTGATTGGAGGAATAAGACATAGCAACAACTGACTGCAGAACAAGTGTCCTGTCATGAAGAGAGAAAATCTATATAAAACCTTAGTAAGACCACAACTGGAGTGCTGTGTGCAGTTTGGGGGTTCATGCTATAGGAAGGCTGTTATGGCAATGCAGATTCACTAGGATGCTGCCAGGTATGAATGAATGCAAATATTAAGATTAACTTGAAAAATTGGGGCTGCTGTTCACAGGAAGTTATGGGGTGATTTGATAGAAGTGTTTAGAATTATGAAGAGATGGGACAGAACAGACTGTTTCCAATGGTTGAGGGGCATGAGGGGACATAAATATAAGATTAAATGTAAGAGATTTAGAACAGGGGCAATGGAAAAGAAAATCGGGTGGAGTGTAAAACGGGCAGTCAATTCTTTGTTGCCAGTTCTGCGTTACCGCCGAAGACCAACTTCACCCGCCCTTATTTCCATCAATGCTATTGTTATGCCTAACACTAGGTGATGCACAAGCTCAGCCTGGGCAGACTGATTTATGCCTCAATTTTGCAGCAACTTTTCATGTGGAGAATCACATGGTCACAAGAATGATGAGGAATGCCATTTGACCCATTTTAGTTCATCCATCCAGAAAGACCCTGCGTCCCTCCCATCACTGCATCCAACTGTTTCTTAAATTATTCCAGGGATTTTGTCGCCATTATTTTACCAGGAAGTCCATTCCATGCGCTGATGATTCTACTTGTGAAGAAGAGCTTCCAAAACATCAACCTTCAATTTTCCTTTTACTAGTTTTTAACACATGCCCCCTTGTCCTACTCTCATGATTTAGTTTAAAGTCGTGTTCCAGATTTATCTTTTCCATACCATTTACTACTTTTTATAGTTCTATAAGGTCACCTCTTTCAAACTGAAAAGCTCAAGCATCTGTTGTTTTTCTTCATAATTCAGTTCTTCTGATGCTAGGGGTCAATATTGTTTTTCTTTGAATTGCCTGACTTGTCCTCCTCCTTAGCTTAAAACCTAAATAAAACTATCAAATTGAAATAATAATAATCAGAAATACCTCAGTGGCTGTAAAGTACCATGAATTTTTAACTATTCTAATTCTTGATTTTAATCTTTGTTGAATTTTTGACCAGGGCTAGGCCATCAGGAGGTTTCCTTTAGGAAAGAAAAGAAAATTGGAGGACAAGTCATCTCCTAGCAACCAGTAACAGCCTAGCATAAATGTCAGCTTCGTTCAGTGCTACAGTTCTTACTTCTGTTACATAGTCATGGGTTCCAGCCCCATTGCAGAACTTAAGTACCCACTCTAGACTGACACTTTAGTACAGTGCTAAGAGAGTGCCTGTTAGGTGTGATTTGCCTGCACATAGCACCAGAAAAATGGGTGTTGTGCACATGAGAAGTGGGCACTTACCCTTTGTCCCCATCCTGCACCTAAATAGCACTGCCCCAGAATTTTTTGCATGGTCTTTCAGGGGGTTGCACTTGACTACCTGAAGAGGGTGCAATAATGTAAATTAAATAGAACTGAATGACAGAGCGCTCTACACCAAAAATTCCTGTTCTGGCGCCAGGTGCATTTCAGACAAACTCTGGCACTACTTCCAGCGCGGCTGTTTATGATGCTATCTGTCTGACAAGATGGGCTTGTATTGCCAAGAAAAGTATATATTTTGGCCTTTTGAATAAATAATGTTTTTTCAGGATGCTATAACTCTTTCTCATTCATTGATTTTTTAAAAGCCTTTGACAAGATGCCACGCCACTAAATGAGGTTGAGTCCTGTGGGATTAGCAGGCAGATTTTGGGTTGAATAAAGAAGTAGTTGCATTCTTAGAGACAGAAGGCCGTTATTAATGATAGTGGTTCTGTGTGGGGTCCTGCAGGGATCAGTGTTAGGGCTGTTGCTGTTCACCATGTTCATCAACAACCTGGATGAAAGTGTTGGGGAACTGTCCAGAAGTTCAGGTAGGGTACAAAGGTATATCCCTGATATAAGGATCTTAAATGAGAAAAATATATTCCAGGCAGATCTAGATGTGATGGGGGAATAGCCCCATATCCAGCAGATGTCTTGTAGCATAGGTAAGTGTAGCATTATGCATTGCCACTTCTAAGTGCTGCTCTGCTGACTCCCTCCCGATCTTGTCAGCCCTTCCCTTTAAGGTGCTACTGCAGGCCTACAGCAGTCCATGCCCCACCGTATTCTCTGCCCTCCCCAATGGCAAGGTACCTATAAGCAGTGTGATTAATGTCGGTAGCTCTATTTAAATGAGGCCAACCACGAAAATTAATCGGGCCTCACACCGACATCATCGGGTGGGTGAAACAGTTACCCCACCCACTGTCCCCTCCACCAACCCCCCACCCCCCGCAATGTGCACCAGATACAGAAATCAGCCCCCCCCCACCATGTCTTCAGGAGAGACGGGGAGAAAATTAAGGGGAAAAATTATACAAAATGAATTGTTCTTTTGGATGATATCATGAGCCAAACAAATAATGTGAGGGATACGTTTGAAATACAGCCAATTCCATCACCACTGTAATACTGCTGAGAATAGGTGAATCAATGTATATTTGATGAACATTATTATAGTTTTAATAAGGGATACATTACTTGTCAGAACTGAACACATTTGTACATTTAAAATTGTGATTTACTTCAAATTAAGAAAAAAAAATCAATGAAAGAGACTTAAAGCTTGCCACTAAATAAAATACCAGTGTATAGAGAACTTGGAAGTTTTCACTTGTCTTCACATACATTCTAAATTTATGGTAACAAGGGAGTTTCTTTTTAAATCTTGCAGAAGCAACAGAATGAGTTGTTGGCCTAGAATTTGCAGTTGTAATGACAGCAAACGGACAGCACTCGCCGTTATTACTGTGTAAAACTGACAGCAATTTCTGGCGTCCGCACATGCGTAGTTAAACACAGAAATCTGGAAGTTGCTTTCGGTGATACCCTGCTGCTCCACAGGGTGCGCTGTTGCAGTCCTTGCATTTGCAATCAACACAGAATCACTGATTTATCCTGAAATCTTTACACACTATTCTCGCTGTAAAAAAACAATGAAAATGTTAAGCCTTGTTCAATCAGGAATAACAGAGTTTTTAATGGTGTACTAAGTCATAATTACTGTTGAACAACCTCTCTGGCCTGAAAAACTAATTTTACAGGTGTGGAATCTCATTCCCTCAGAAGAACGTGTAAAAAATGCATGATTTTAAAAATAAAAACGTATGTATTTTTTATAGTTTGTTTATGATATTCCAGTTTCTTCCTTAACCCCATGTGTATGTCACAATCTTTATTTTGCTTTCTGTACAATGATTAAAATGTGAATTATATTCCATGCTTTTTACTTCCTGCTTTGCTGTCTGTGAGAATTCTTCAAACTGATTGGCTGATCAGCCTGCCTGCCCTGTTGCTGGATGCCACAGATCCCCTATATGGAATAGAGGAAATCTACGCTCTAGAGCCCGCTAAATCTTTGTGGGCAGTTTTTTTCGAAGTCAGTGGCGAGTACCGTCCCTTCGCCACTGACCGCAAAATCTGGGCCATTATGTATTAACTAAGGATAGTTTTCTGGAATCAAACAGATAGAATAAATCAACTACCCTTGGAAAAAAAAGTGTACTTCCATTAGTATTTTGGCATTACAACCACGACAACTATGCTGGCAGTGACAATCAAAATCAACACCTTTTCTGGATGGTTTTATGGTACCCAGTACATCCACATATGTACCTTTCAATGCTTGATCAAATTATCCATGAGAGCCAACACCGGCTAACATAAAACATCTGCTGTTGAGGATTGTAGCAGTAATAAAAATCATTAATTTTAGGGAAAATTTTGCGACACATTCTTCAGCTATATAAAAAAGATTTCACAACAATAATTACTAGCCCTTCTGTATTAGATTTTTTGCTTTATGAAGGGAAATCTGCATCAATTATCTGTACTGTAATATGAAATGCATGAAAGTTAAATATAGTTTTCCTACTTTCCAAGGAGGTAAACTATCCCTCCTCATCCTTCTCGACCTGTCTGCAGCCTTTGACACGGTTGACCACACCATCCTCCTCCAACGCCTCTCCACCATCATCCAGCTGGGTGGGACTGCACTCGCCTGGTTCCATTCTTATCTAAAATAACAACAGAAAACACTGGAAAAACTCAGCAGGCCAGGCAGCATCCGTGGAGAGAGAAACAGAGTTAACGTTTCAGGTCTGGGACCCTTCATCAGAACTGGAAAAAGTTGGAGATATAACAGATATTAAGCAGGTGCAGAGACAGGGGGGGCGGGGGAGGGGAGGAAGGAATTGAAGGAACATACTGTACTTTTGTAAGAGGCAGGAAAGATAAAATGTTGCAAATGGGAATGGCAAAATCATACAGCATGAAAAATGGGGGCAGGGGTTATAGTTTGAAATTGTTGAACTCAATGTTGAGTCCAGAAGGCTGTAAAGTGCCTAATCGAAAGATGAGGTGCTGTTCCTCGAGCTTACTTTGAGCAACATTGGAACAATGTAATAGGCCGAGGACAGAGAGATCAGAGTGGGAGTGAAGTGGTGAATTAAAGTGACAGGTGACCGGAAGCTCAGGGTCACCCTTACGGACTGAACGGAGGTGTTCCGCAAAGCGGTCGCCCAATCTGCGTTTGGTCTCCCCAATGTAGAGGAGACCGCATCGTGAGCAGCGAATACAGTATACTAAATTGCAAGAAGTACAAGTAAATCGCTGTTTCACCTGGAAGGGGTGTTTGGGGCCCTGGACAGTGGGAAGGGAGGAGGTAAAAGGGCATGTATTGCATCTCCTGTGCTTGCACGGGAAAGTGCCAGGCGAAGGGGAAGGGCTGTTAGGGGTAATTGAGGAGTGGACCAGGGTGTTGCGGAGGGAGCGGTCCCTTCGGAATGCTGAAAGGGGAGGTGAGGGGAAGATGCGTTTGGTGGTGAGATCACGTTGGAGGTGGCGGAAATGGTGGAGGATGATCCGTTGAATGTGGAGGCTGGTGGGGTGAAAGTTGAGGACAAGGGGAACCTTATCATGGTTCTGGGAGGGAAGGGAAGGGGTGACAGCAGAAGTGCGGGAAATGGAACGGACAGAGTCAAGGGCCATGTCAACCATAGTAGAGGGGAATCCTCGGTTGAGGAAAAAGGAAAACATGTCGGAAGCACTGGTATGGAAGGTGGCATCGTCAGAACAGACGCGGTGGAGACGGAGAAATTGGAAGAATGGAATAGAGTCCCTACAGGAAGCGGGGTGGGATGAAGTGTAGTCCAGGTAGCTGTGGGAGTCAGTGGGCTTGTAGTGGATGTTTGTCGAAAGCCGATCGCCAGAAATGGAGACGATGAAGTCAAGGAAGGGAAGAGAAGAGTCGGAGATGGACCATGTGAAAGTGAGGGAAGGGTGGAAATTGGAAGTAAAGTGAATGAAATCTAGTTCAGGGCGAGAGCAGGAAACGGCACCGATACAGTCATTGATGTACCGGAAAAAGAGGTGAGGGAGGGGACCTGAGTAGGACTGGAACAAAGAATGTTCCACATATCCCATGAAAAGGCAGGCATAGCTAGGACCCGTGCTGGTTCCCATAGCAACACCTTTAATTTGGAGGAAGTGAGTGGAGTCAGAGGAGAAGTTGTTCAATGTGAGAATAAGTTCAGCCAGGCGGAGGAGGGTGGTGGTGGATGGGGACTGGTTGGGCCTCTGTTCAAGGAAGAAACAGAGCGCCCGAAGGCCGTCCTGGTGGGGGATGGAGGTGTAGAGGAATTGGACGTCCATAGTGAAAAGGAGATGGTTGGGGCCAGGAAACTGGAAACTGTTAAAGTGACGGAGGGCGTCGGAAGAGTCGCGAATGTAGGTGGGAAGAGACTGGACAAGCGAGAAAAAATAGAGTTTGTAAAGTCCGCGCCTCAATAATACACGGACTTCGGGAGAACAGTTTAACAGGTACTTTACTGAACAAGAGGCAGCTTGAAACTGAAACTACAGAAGCCTGCTAGGGCCTTTAATACAGGGGTGGTCACTGCCGGTACTGCAGTCTAAGACCAGTTATTCCCTTAAAGGTACATACACAACAATTCCTCCCCTTTTAGATAGACAGTACATAACATTCATTTAACAACTAAATAATAACTAATTACAATTACAATTTCCTCAGTAATATATACATCAACTGAAATAGTCATTTATAAGTTCAGTCTTTGAGGAGGCTTCCTGATCCAGACTGGATAGCGCCTTTCTCGAGTATCCTGTTCTGGCGGTGGAGTCAATTCTGGCTCATTGTCATTGGTTGGTTCGTCAGCTTCCAATACCCCTGCTTCTGAGGTAGATGCAATCTGTACTTCGGGCTCATTACCAGGTGCACATGCTTGTGGTACAGGTTTGGCTTGTTCCTGTGACTCTAGAATCTGGTCAGCATGGCGTCTCACGATGCTCTCTCCAACGTCCACTGTGTACATTAGTGGTCCCTGCTGTGTTCATATCGTGCCTGGCTGCCATTTTTCTGTTCGGTAGTCGCGGGCCAAGGCTGGTTGCCCTATCTTGAAGCTCCTGGTTGGCTTCTCATTTATGTGCTGGAACTGCTTATCCTCAACATCTCGTCTTATGTTTGGTTTGAGCAAATCCAATCGACATCTTAGTCTCCGGTTGAAAAACAGTACGGCTGGAGTTTGGTTGGTTACTGCATGTGTCGCATTCCGGTAAGCAAACAGGAAGTTATCCACCTTGTGTTGCAGTGGTATGTCATCATTATACATTGCCTTTATGGCCTTTTTAAAGGTCTGAACAAACCTCTCAGCCAATCCATTTGTGGCTGGATGATATGGGGCAGATGTGTAATGTTTCACCCCATTATTCTTCAGGAACCTCCGGAAATCCTCAGACACAAACTGTGGGCCATTGTCGGAACAGATCTGTTCTGGTAACCCATTCCTGGCGAAGATGGTCCTTAGGACTGCAATAGTTTTCTCCGTGGTGGTGGAGGACATTTTAATGACCTCTGGCCATTTCGAATGGGCATCCACAGCGATCAGAAACATTGAGTCCATAAATGGACCAGCGAAATCAATGTGTACCCATTGCCATGGAGATGAGGGTCACTCCCATGGATGTAGCGGGGCCTGTGGTGGAGCGTTTTGGACCTTCTGGCATCCTGTGCATCTCTTGGTCATATCCTCGATTTCTTTATCGATTCCCGGCCACCACACAAACGCCCTGGCTAGGCTCTTCATTTTTACCCCTCCCAGATGACCCTCGTGAAGCACATTGAGTACTCTATCTCTCAACTTGGCTGGAATTACCACTCGGGATCCACACATCAAGGTTCCCCGGCACACTGACAGCTGTTCCCTCCTTGGCGAGAATGCTGGCAACAGCGAGTCACCATATGCTGGCCATCCCTTCACCGTCAAATCATAGACCCGAGAGAGTGTCGGGTCATTTCGGGTTTCCTTCTCAATACTTGCGTTTGTAACAGGCAAACATTCGACTATGGTCGCATGGAATATCTCCACAGGGTCCACTGCAGATGCTTCTTCCGCCGTAGGCAACGGTAGGCGCGACAGCCCATCAGCGTTTCCATGTTGTTTCGTACCTTTGTACTCTATGTCATACTGATGTGCCCCTAGAAAAAGTGACCATCTTTGCAGCCGTTGCGCGGTCATCACCGGAACGCCCTTCTTTGGGTTAAAAATTGAGACCAGGGGTTGATGATCAGTCAGTAGGGTGAATTTCTGCCCGTGCAGATAGTGATTGAACTTCTTCACCCCCCACACCAGGCTGAGGGCCTCCCTGTCAATCTGGGCGTAGTTACGCTCGGCTGAGGTTAGCGAGCGCGATGCAAAGGCTATTGGCCTCTCTAAACCGTCACGGAATTTGTGTGACAGCACCGCTCCAATGCCGTAAGGTGATGCATCACATGCCAACCGAATCGGTAGTGTTGGGTTGTAGTGGGCCAATACTTCTTTTGAAGTGATTTGGCATTTACATTCCTGAAAGGCACACTTACACTCATCACTCCATTTCCATGTTACACCAGTTTGAAGGAGGGCGTTCAGTGGGTGCAGAATTGTAGATAAATTCGGCAAGAACTTATGGTAGTAGTTCACCAACCTGAGGAACGACCTCAGTTGCGACACATTTTCTGGTGCTGGAGCCTTGACTACAGCCTCAATCTTGTCCGGCGACTTATGCAACCCTTCCTCATCAATCATGTGGCCACAATATAAGATTTGTCTCCTGAAGAACTTGCATTTGGGACGGTTGGCTCGTAGCCCATATTCCTGCAATCTCGTGAGCACCTGTTCCAGGTTGGCAAGGTGTTCATTGTCATTTTCGCCCGTAACCAGGATGTCGTCCAAATAACACTGGGTCCCCGGGATCCCTTGCAGGACTTGTTCCATTGCCCTCTGCCACATAGCTGGGGCCGATGCTACCTCAAATACCAGTCGATTGTACTGGTAAAGGCCTTTGTGAGTGTTTATCGTAAGGTATTTCCTAGATGCTTCTTCCACCTCCATTTGTAGATACGCTTGAGCCAGGTCAATCTTTGTAAAATGTTTCCCTCCAGATAGTGAGGCAAAAATATCTTCTATCCGCGGAAGCAGATACTGTACTGTGTGCAGGATTGGGTTCACAGTCACCTTGAAGTCCCCACAGATGCGAACCTTCCTTGGCTCCCCAGGCGTGCTGCTCAATGCTTTCTTCATTACAGGAACGATGGGTGTGGCCCACTCGCTCTAGTCCACCTTAGACAGCACCCCCGAACGCTCCAGACTCTCCAGTTCAGCTTCCACAGCTGGGCGTATCACGTATGGCACCGGTCTGGCCTTGAAAAATTTTGGGGGTGCATTATCCTCAATCTTTATGGTTGCCTTTACTCCTTTTAGAGTCCCAAGTCCTTGTTGGAATACCTCTTCCGCGTCAGATAGAATTTGTGACAGACGTCCAGGTGCGACGTCATCATCTTTTTTGTCAGTCACAGTTAGTGCCAGAATGGAATGCCAATCCAATTGTAGTCTTCGGATCCATTCACGTCCCAATAATGGTGGTCCTCCATCTCGTAGTATATACATGTATAGTTTCTGTGTTTCCTTTCCGTTATATTCAACTGGCACCCTTATTTTTCCTCTGGGGTAGACCTTTTGCCCCGTGTATGTCTTCAATACAATGGACGTGTCCTTTAAGGGTATGTGTGAGAATAGCCGCTCATAGTCTCGTCGATTCATGACAGTTAGGGCTGATCCTGTGTCCAATTCCATCTTCACTGGGGACCCTGCTATCATGAGGGTGACCCAAATGGTTCGGTGATCTTCTTTTGCGATCACGTTGTGTAATTTTAAACAACTTAGTCGCCTGCTCCCGGAGTCCTTATCACTCTCCTGATCTTCGGAACTACTATCTGTCAGTTTCTTTACTTTCCTGTACTGTTCCTTAGTAGTTCTTGTCATGTTGGTCTTCTTTCCCGACCTGCAGACTCTTGCTATATGTCCCATTTTCCCGCATTGCCTGCATATTTTGTCTTTAAACCAGCAGTCCTTCTGCTCATGGGTTGTTCTGCCGCAGCGATAGCACTTTTCGGCTCCATACGCCATTTCGTTAGCGCTGTATTCTTGTGGTTTCTGTTGTATTTCTGCAGCTCCCCGTGCTGCTGCTTCGTAGGATACTGCCACGCTGAAAGCCTGTTCTAGCGTCAGGTCCTTTTTTGAAAGTAGTCGTTTCTGGGTTCCTTCGCTCTGGAGCCCGCAGACAAACTTATCCCGTAAGGTGTCTGCCAGTCCTGCTCCGAACTGGCAGTGCTTCGATAACTTGCGTAGTTCTGTAAGATAGTCAGCATTGCTCTCATCTTTGTGCTGGTTTCTTTTATGGAACTTGAATCTTTCTGCTATCAGCAGTGGTGTAGGGCTTAGGTGTTCCTGTAAGATATGAACAATCTCCTCAAAACTTTTCTCCATTGGTTTAGCTGGGGTAATTAAATTCCGCAATAGGCCGTACGTATTCGCACCCATCAGATTCAATAATACCGACGCCCTCTTTCCATCGGCCACCTCATTTGCCTTGCAGTACACTTCGATTCTTTCTACATACGTGGTCCAGTCTTCTACCTCGTTGTCGAAAGCAGTGATACTGCCACTTTTCGGCATCTTGGGCGATTTAAAATGGCGCCTCCCGCGCTTTTGCTTCTTCCCCAATGGAATAAAATGGCGCCTCCCGCGCTTTTGCTTCTTCCCCAACGGGATAAAATGGCGCCTCCCGCGCTTTTGCTTCTTCCCCTTACTGCCACGCTGCTCCTAGCGTTCTACGGGGTAATGGCGGCGACCCGCAGCTTCGGCGCATCTCGCTTTCCTTCCCCCCCCGTTTGGTTTCCCTCCGCTGTCCTGTTCTCGAGCACCGACCGCGCCCTGTGCGCTCCACCCTCTCTCTCTTGTTTTCTTTTCCCGGCGACGCTGCGCGGCCCGATTTGTAGAGCTGCTCGATCGAGCTTGAGCCCGCCGCAATCCGGAAAGGTCAGCGTGCTACCTGCTACCAGCACGATTCGCTGGGGCCACGGTCTCTCCCGCAATTCTCCAAACACCGATGGATTCTTTGGGCGGTTGCCCTCGGTCGACGCCCGTTGCTCAGACTACGACCTTCCAGGACCTTCCTTTCAGGCGAGATCCCCGTGAGATGATGCCACACTGCAGGTGAGTTCGAACTTACTCGTCGCCACTGTAAAGTCCGCGCCTCAATAATACACGGACTTCGGGAGAACAGTTTAACAGGTACTTTACTGAACAAGAGGCAGCTTGAAACTGAAACTACAGAAGCCTGCTAGGGCCTTTTATACAGGGGTGGTCACTGCCGGTACTGCAGTCTAAGACCAGTTATTCCCTTAAAGGTACATACACAACAGAGTTGAGATAGGAAGAGATAAGTTTGGTGGGGCAAGAACAGGCTGAAACGATGGGTCTACCAGGGCAGTCCTGTTTGTGGAGCTTGGGAAGGAGGTAGAAGCGGGCTGTGTGGGGTTGGGGGACTATGAGGTTGGCAGCCATGAAGGCAAGATCTCCAGAGGAGATGAGGTCAGTGACAGTCTTGGAAACAATGGCTTGATGTTTGCTAGTGGGGTCATGGTCCAGGCAGAGGTAGGAGGAGGAGTTGGAGAGTTGCCGTTCAGCTTCCGCACAGTAGAGGTTGGTTTGCCAAACAACAGTACCCCCTTATCAGCAGGTTTAATGATAATGTTAGGGTTGGATCAGAGAGAATGGAGTGCTGCAAGTTCAGAGGGAGGTAGGTTGGAGTGAGAGTGGGGAGCAGAGAAATTGAGACGGCCGATGTCATGTCAGCAGTTAGGAATGAAAAGATCTAGAGAGGGTAAGAGGCCAGAGGGAGGGGTCCAGGTAGACCGGGAATTCTGAAAGCGGAAGAAAGGGTCAGCCGTGCAGGGGGAAGGCTCCTGGCCAAAGAAGTGGGCACGGAGACAAAGGTGACGGAAAAAGAGCTCAGCATCATGCCGAGTTCGAAATTCATTGAGATGGGGGCGTAAGGGGATGAAGCCCAGGCCTTTGCTGCGGACTGATCATTCGGGGTCAGAGAGGGGAAGGTCAGAGGGGATAGTGAAAACACGGCAGGGGGTGAGATTGGAAGAAGGGATGGGGTCAGAGGAAAGTGAAGGGAAAGAATGTACCGGAGGGGTATTGGTGTCCAAGAGTTGATGAACCTTGCGATCCTTGACATCAGAAAGGAAGAAAAAAAGTTTCCAGTTTCCTGGCCCCAACCGTCTCCTTTTCACTTTGGACATCCAATCCCTCTATGCCTCCATCCCCCACCAGGATGACCTGAGGGGGCTCTGCTTCTTCCTTGAACAGAGGCCCAACCAGTCCCCATCCACCACTACCCTCCTCCGCCTGGCTGAACTTCTTCTCACATTGTACAACTTCTCCTCTGACTCCACTCACTTCCTCCAAATTAAAGCTGCTGCTATGGAAACCCGCATGGGCCCTAGCTATGCCTGCCTTTTCATGGGATATGTGGAACATTCTTTGTTCCAGTCCTACTCAGGTCCCCTCCCTCACCTCTTTTTCCGGTACATCGATGACTGTATCGGTGCCGTTTCCTGCTCTCGCCCTGAACTAGATAAGTTCATTCATTTTACTTAAAGAGAAAATGGGGAACTATAGACCAGTAAGCCTGACATCGGTAGTGGGGAAAATGCTAGAGTCCATTATAAAAGATGTAATAGCAGAGCACTTGGAAAACAGTGACAGGATTGGACAAAGTCAACATGATTTACAAATGGTAAATCATGCTTGACTAATCTACTGGAATTTTTTCAGGATGTAACTGGTAGAATAGATAAGGGAGAACCAGTGGGTGTGGTGTATTTGGACTTTCAGAAGGCTTTTGATAAGGTCCCGCATAAGAGATTAGCGTGTAAAGTTAAGGCACATGGGATTGGGGGCATGGTACTGACTTGGATAGAGAACTGGTTGGCAGACAGGAAGAAAAGAGTTGGAATAAACGGGTCTTTTTCCGAGTGGCAAGCAGTGACCAGTGGGGTACTGCAGGGATCGGTGCTCGGACCCCAGCTATTCACAATATATATTAATGATCTAGACGAGGGAACTAGATGTAATATCTCCAAGTTTTCAGACGACACAAAGCTGGGTCGGCGTGTTTGCTGTGAGGAGGATGCCGAGAAACTCCAGTATGATTTGGACAGGTTGGGTGATTGGACAGATGCATGGCAGATGCAGTATAATGTGGATAAATGCGAGGTTATCCACTTTGGTGGCAAAAACAGAAAGGCAGATTATTATCTGAACGGCAATAGATTGGGAAAAGGAGAAGGGGAAGTGCGACAAGACCTGGGTGTCCTTGTGCACCAGTCGCTGAAGGTAAGCATGCAGGTGCAGCAGGCGGTTAAGAAGGCAAATGGTATGTTGGCCTTTGTAGCGAGAGAGTTCGAGTACAGGAACAAGGATGTCTTGCTACAGTTGTACAGGGCCTTGGTGAGACCACACCTTGAGTATTGTGTGCAGTTTTGGTCACCTTATCTGAGGAAGGATGTTCTTGCCATGGAGGGAGTGCAGCGAAGATTCACCAGACTGATACCTGGGATGGCAGGAATGACGTATGAGGAGAGATTGGGTCGATTGAGCTTATACTCGCTGGAATTTAGAAGAATGAGAGGGGATCTCACTGAAACTTATAAAATTCTAACAGGACTAGGCAGACTAGATGCAGGAAGGTGGGGGAGTCCAGAACCAGGGGTCACAGTCTAAGGATAAGGGGTAGGCCATTTAGGACAGAGGTGAGGAGGAATTTCTTCACCCAGGGAATGGTGAACCTGTGGGATTCTCTACCACAGAAGGCAGTTGAGGACAATTCATTAAATATATTCAAGAAGGAGTTAGATATATTTCTTAAGGCTAAAGTGATCAAGGGATATGGGGAGAAGGCAGGGACAGAGTTTGGATGATCAGCCATGATCTCATTGAATGGCAGAGTAGGCTCGAGGGGCCAAATGGCCTACTCCTGCTCCTATCTTCTATGTTTCTATGTTACTTCCAATTTCCACCCTTCCCTCACTTTCACATGGTCCATCTTCAACTCTTCCCTTCCTTGACTTCTCTGTCTCCATTTCTGGCGATCGGCTTTCGACAAACGTCCACTTTAAAGTCCACTGACTCCCACAGCTACCTGGACTACACTTCCTCCCACCCCGCTTCCTGCAAGGACTCTATTCCATTCTTCCAGTTTCTCCGTCTCCGCCGCGTCTGTTCTGACGATGCAAGGGTGAACCTGAGCTTCCGGTCACCTGTCACTTTAATTCACCACTTCACTCCCACTCTGATCTCTCTGTCCTCGGCCTATTACATTGTTCCAATGTAGCTCAAAGTAAGCACGAGGAACAGCACCTCATTTTTCGATTAGGCACTTTACAGCCTTCTGGACTCAACATTGAGTTCAACAATTTCAAACTCTAACCCCTGCCCCCATTTTTCATGCTGTATGATTTTGCCATTCCCATTTGCAACATTTTATCTTTCCTGCCTCTTACAAAAGTACAGTATGTTCCTTCAATTCCTTCCTCCCCTCCCCCGCCCCCCCTGTCTCTGCACCTGCTTAATATCTGTTATATCTCCAGCATTTTCCAGTTCTGATGAAGGATCACAGCCCTGAAACGTTAACTCTGTTTCTCTCTCCACGGATGCTGCCTGGCCTGCTGAGCTTTTCCAGCGTTTTCTGTTGTTATTTCAGATTTCCAGCATCTGCAGTATTTTGCTATTCCATTCTTATCTATCTAATCGTAGCCAGAAAATCACCTGCAATGGCTTCTTTTCCCGCTCCCGCATCGTTACTTCTGGGGTCGCCCAAGGACCTAGCCTTGGCCCCCTCCTATTTCTCATCTATATGCTGCCCTTCGGTGACATCATCCAAAAACACAGCGTCAGTTTCCACATGTGCACTGACGACACCCAGCTCTACCTCATCACCACGTCTCTCGACCCCTCCACCATCTCTAAATTGTCAGACTGCTTGTCCGACATCCAGTACTGGATGAGCAGAAATTTACTCCAACTAAATATTGGGAAGACCGAAGCCATTGTCTTCGGTCCCCGCCACAAACTCTGTTCCCTTGGCACTGACTGCATCTCTCTCCCTAGCATCTGTCTGAGGCTGAACCACACTGTTTGCAACCTTGGTGTTATATTTGACCCTGAAATGAGCTTCCAACCACATACCTGCGGCATAACTAAGACTGCTTATTTCCACCTCCGTAACATTGCCTGTCTCCGCCCCTGCCTCAGCTTATCTGCTGCTGAAACCCTCATCCATGCCTTTGGTACCACTAGACTTAACCATTCCAATGCACTCCTGGCTGGCCTCCCACATTCTACCCTATGTAAACTTGAGGTCATCCAAAACTTGGCTGCCCGTGTCTTAACTCGCACCAAGTCCCATTCACCCATCACCCCTGTGCTGGCTGACCGACATTGGCTCCCAGCTAAGAAACGCCTCGATTTCAAAATTCTCAGCCTTGTTTTCAAATCCCTCTATGGCCTCGCCCCTCCCTATCTCTGTAATCTCCTTCAGCTCCACAACCGCCCCGAGATACTTGCGCTCCTCAAATTCTGCCCTCTTGAGCATCCCTGATTATAGTCGCTCAACCATTGGTTGCCGTGCCTTCAACTGCCTCAGCCCTAAGCTCTGGAACTCCCTCCCTAAACCTCTTCGCCTCTTTACCTCTCTTTCCTCCTTTAAAACGCTCCTTAAAACCTACTTCTTTGACCAAGCCTTTGGTCATCTGCCCTAATTTCTTCGTATGCGGCTCGGTGTCAAATGTTTGTCTTATAGCACTCCTGTGTAGTGCCTTGGGACGTTTTACTATGTTAAAGGCGCTATATAAATGCAAGTTGTTGTTGTTGTAATTGACTTGCATATCCTGGGATACTGTACTGGCAATATATGATCCCAGTTAAATTTGTGAAATAATTGGCCCCAGAATTTGGGGTCAACGGCGAAGCGATGGCACTCGTCGCTGACCTTGATGAAAGCTGCCCACAAAGATCTCGCGATCTCGGTGGCGTCAATTTCAGCTGTCCCGACCTTTGTTTGAATCTGGTACCAAATCAAGCGAACCTCCAGTATCCAGCAACAGTGATGTGATAAAGTAGGCTAAACAGCCAATGACATTGAAGAATTCTCACAGACTGCAAACCAGGAAGAAAATGCACAGATTATAATTTACTTTTTATAAATTTAATAGAGAGCGAAATAAAGATTGGGACATACACATAGGATTAAGGTAGAAGCTGAAATATCATAAACAAACTTCTGAATATATATATACAAAAGCAAAACACTGTGGATGCTGGAAATCTGCAAGAAAAACAGAAAATGCTGCAAAACTCAGCAGGTCAGGCAGCGTCCGTGGAGAGAGAAACAGAGTTAAAGTTTCAGGCCGATGACCTTTCGTCAGAACTGGAAGAAGTTAGAGACGTAACAGGGGCAGGGAAAGGGGAGGTGGGAGGAAAGAACAAAAGGGAAGGTCTGTGATAAGGAGGAAGGCAGGAGAGATTAAATGACAAAATATATGATTGTACAGGCTGTAAAGTGCCTAATCGAAAGGTGAGGTGCTGTTCCTCGAGCTTACCTTGAGCTGAAGCTGTTGATGATTCTGCCACACCCATTTACTTCTAGACTCATCTTTTATTTCTTTACTTGTCCCATTACCATCTCTTTTTAATTTGTACAATCATACCTTCTGCCGTTTAATCTCTCCTGCCTTCCACCCTATCACAGACCTTCCCTTTTGTTCTTTCCTCCCCCCACCCTTTCCCTACCCCTGCACTTGATTAAAATCTGTTACATGTCCAACTTTTTCTAGTTCAGATGGAAGGTCATCGACCTGAAACATTAAATCTGGGGGCGAAATTGGGTGCTTTTGCGCCTCCCCTTAGCGCCTCCAGGGGCATCACCGTGCACATCGCCCCGGTCGTGCCCCGGACCCAAAATTGACTTCGGCCCCCTGCAGCAGCACCGTGCGAAAACATTGACAGTTGCAGGAGGCGGCATCGGGCGGCCGGCCGCTTCGGAAGTGATGATTAAAGGCGAGGTGGCCGAGTTAAGAAAAAAAAACGTACCTTTCCTGTTCCGCATTTTTTTCACTGGTTCCTGCCCGTGATCGATCAGCCTGGCACTCTGCTTGAGTGCCGGGCTGATCGCGCTGGACCACGGCTGCCTTGGTGGTCCAGGTAGGTAATTTTTCTATTGCAGAGCCTGCAGCGATGGCCCTTCCCTTTAAGGAAGGGAAGCAGCCTTTGAACTCGACAGTGCAGCACGGCCCAGTGAGCAGCGCTGCTGAAGTCTCCGCCCCGCCTGATGCCGATTGTGCTCCAAGAAGGTAGTGGAGCACTTGCTTTAGCACTCCACTTCTTTCCTGGAGCACAGAACCAAATTTGTTAAAAGTTTAGAAACATTAGCACCTGGCGCTAATATTCCAAACTTTTAAAATGTAGTGCCCCAAACGGGGCTTTAAGGAATTTCTCCCCCTCTGTTTCTCTCTCCACAGATGCTGCCTGACCTGCTGAGTATTTCCATCATTTAGTTTTTATTTTAAAAATATATATTATATTAAAGCCACGTAATTCTTATCATATTAATGGAAAAATTTGACATTCCACAAAGATAAAATTAGTTTTTCAGGGGCAGAACAGTTATTCAGCAGTCAATATGTCTTTAAAAACCCAGTTACACCTCTTTCAACAAGGCTTAACTTCTTCGGGGGGGTGTCGGGGGTGGGGTTTAACAGCGATATTCCAGCGTAATCGGGGAAGTTTTCACCAGGAACTGCGATTTGAATTGATTGCCGGCTCTGGGGAGTTCCACAGCACGACCTGTGGAGGAGCAGAGAATGACTGACCACAACTTCTGGATCTCCGTGTTTATCTGCGCTCGCGCTGACTCCAAAAGTTGCTGTCACTTTCAGAGGAGTAATGACAGCAGACGCTGACAGTTTCGCCATCATTACCACCGCAAAATCCGGGCCAATACTTCTTCGGAGCTTTGTTTATGCCACATGCTACTGTGAACCTGGCAATAAAACTATAACATAGTATTATGTAGAAATAAAGCAAGAACGTGTTCTGAGAACATAGATTGCATAAACTACTCTACAGACAGTAGTAGCATTGTGCCACTTGATCCTAGCCCCTGCTAGCACTGCTCTGCAAACAACTGCTTATAGATGTAAGAGAGCAGCCTCTGATTTTCCATATCTCCCTATAAGAATGTATATTTATTCTGTACAATTCCTCCCCTAATGCCATAGGTAAGATCATAAGCTCATCGCGTGTGGAATTTCCTGTGAATACTCACATCGTATTACAGATTGGCACACCAGAAACCAAGTTGAGTAATTTCAATTAACTTAAGAAGAAATTTGATCTTCAGAGAGACCCGGCAGTGTGGTGATGCATAATTATGCTGGTTCAAAGTCCTGAATCCCTGGAGCAAAATAATATTTTTAATACTATTTAAGCCTAGCTTTGCTCACAGCCTGCTAATGTGACATATCGCCCGTGACAAAATTATGAGGGGTCTAGACAGAGTAGATAGAGAAACTGTTCCGATTGGCGGAAGGGTCGACAACCAGAGGACACAGATTTAAGCTGATTGGCAGAAGAACCAAAGGCGACATGAGGAAAAACTATTTTACGCAGCAAGTGGTTAGGGTCTAGAATGCACTGCCTGAAAGGGTGGTGGAGGCAGATTCAATTGTGGCTTTCAAAAGAGAACTGGATAAATACCTGAAGGAAAAAAAATTGCAGGGCTACAGGGAAAGGGTGGGGAGTGGGACTAGCTGAAGTGCTCTTGCAGAGAGCCAGCACGGGCTCGACGGGCTGAATGGCCTCCTTCTGTGCTGTAACCATTCTATGATTCTATGATTCTAATATGTCAAGACAAGAGCTATCCAGCTGACTCTTCCAACAACATTTGCTGTGCGTCTCCTTATTATCACACCTTTTACCCAGGCTCTTTTAAATGTTTGTCACCATTGGACATTTTGGCACATAATGCTAGAATAATGCTAAATAATGAATATTAGAAAACTGGGCGTGCTGATGTGGGCACCTGTAAATGAACCAACTTGATTTTCCTCCATCTAAATTAATAGAAGGTTCTTTTCCAGTCATGCTTTCCAACCTGCCCAATGTTCTGATATTCCTGCACCCAGGTGATGTACTGCACCTTGGAACAGACCCATAAAACCTCCCTTTAGAATTTATGTAACATTGCTATTTTAACAGCTCCGATTCTATAGAACTAAAGAATCTTGAAAATTTCAGTTGACCCAGCATCTACAGCCTTTTGGGGGAGTGAGTTCCAGATTTCCACAAACCTTTGGGTGAAAAGGTGTTTCCTGATTTCACTCCTAACTGGCCTAGATTGTGCCCTCTAGTTCTCGATTACCCCACCAGATGAAATAGCTTTTCTGTATCGACTCTGTCTAATCCTTTTATCATTTTAAACACCTCATAAATAGAGGTATTGGGCAGGATTTTGTCATGGGGCGGGCTAGGGTCGTGTCATTCGTTTTTCGTTTTATCCACCCGATACCAAATCGATGTGGGAGATTGATGTGATTTTCACATAATTGGGCAATTGAGTTCCAGCGTGTGGGAACCCATGGCCCAATTAGTTTTTTCAGTCTGAAACTCGCCTCCGATGACGTCATAATTACTGCTGCAGTTAAAGTCTGCAACAAGCCTTGCTTCTTCTGCAGACTGCCAACCTTTTGGCCTTTACAGTGAGAGGGACCTGGAGGCAGAATGAGCAGCGGGGGACCTAAGTCTGCTCCCAGATTTGATGATGTCACCCTGCAAGCTTTGGTGGAGAGAGCAAGAGCTAGTAAGGAGGTGCTCTTCCCTTCTTCAGGTAGGAAGAAGCCTCCCCAGCAAACGAAGGCTGTGTGGGTCCAGGTGGCCCAGGAGTTGAACTCATTGTCCCTCATCCGCAGAACCTGGCTTCAGTGCAGAAAGAGGTTTCATGACCTTCTGCGCACTGGAAAAGTGAGTATGACTTTGCCATCACCCTCAATCTGATCCCCATTGCCTCTCCTCACCAGCACTCAGCTTTAGCAGCCTCTTCCTCCACATCCCACTTGACACTGACATCCCTGCATCCTTACCCATTTCCTCTCTCTCTATAGAAACATAGAAACATAGAAGATAGGAGCAGGAGTAGGCCATTCGGCCCCTTGAGCCTGCTCCGCCATTCAATGAGATCATGGCTGATCATCCAAATTCAGTACCCTGTTCCTGCCTTCTCTCCATATCCCTTGATCCCTTTAGCCTTAAGAAATATATCCAACTCCTTCCTGAATATATTTAATGAATTGGCCTCTACTGCCTTCTTTGGCAGAGAATTCCATAGGTTCACCACTCTCTGGATGAAGAAATTCCTCCTCATCTCTGTCCTAAATGACTTACCCCTTATCCTTAGACTGTGACCCCTGGTTCTGGACTCCCCGACCATCGGGAACATCCTTCCAGCATCTAGTCTGTCTAGTCCTGTTAGAATTTTATAAGTTTCGATGAGATCCCCTCTCATTCTTCTAAACTCCAGCGAGTACAAGCCCAATCGACCCAATCTCTCCTCATACATCATTCCTGCCATCCCAGGTACCAGCCTGGTGAATCTTCGCTGCACTCCCTCCATGGCAAGAACATCCTTCCTCAGATAAGGCGACCAAAACTGCACACAATACTCAAGATGTGGTCTCACCAAGGCCCTGTACAACTGCAGCAAGACATCCTTGTTCCTGTACTCAAACCCTCTTGCTACGAAGGCCAACATACCATTTACCTTCTTAACCGCCTGCTGCACCTGCATGCTTACTTTCAGTGACTGGTGCACAAGGATGCCCAGGTCTCGTTGCACTTCCCCTTCTCCCAATCTATTGCCATTCAGATAATAATCTGCCTTCCTGTTTTTGACACCAAAGTGGATAACCTCGCATTTATCCACGTTATATTGCATCTGCCATGCTTCTGCCCAATCACCCAACCTGTCCAAATCATACTAGAGTTTCTCGGCATCCTCCTCACAGCACACAGGCCCACCCAGCTTTGTGTCATCTGCAAACTTGGAGATATTACATCTAGTTCCCTCGTCCAGATCATTAATATATATTGTGAATAGCTGGGGTCCAAGGACCGATCCCTGCAGTACCTGGTCACATTCACCTAACTATTCGACTATGCAGCCCTCACACTCCCTATCACTGTGATGCTATGAAAACAACTTACAACACACAGGGAGGGCCCTTGGTCTTGCCAACTCACTCTATCTTTGTCTCCTTCTAAGCATCTATGCTATGGATTCTCTACACTCACTCCTTCATTCTCACTCAAACTCCACTTGTCTCCCTCATTGCAGGAAAAGAGAGCTCACAATAAGAGGGAAAGAGCAAGGACAGGAGGAGGGCCACCCTCAGTAGCCCACCTCACCCCTTGGGAGGAGGCAGTCCTGGAGATAGTGGGACTCGAGGACGATGCGCAAGTGGGGGACGGACAGACGGGTGCATCAGAGAAAGCTGGTGACAGAATAGTTTTTCACCTCTCTCATTGACATTGCATGAGTCGCTGATAATGATTCTGAAGCTCTAACAGATGGACTTATGATCATCTGCAATATGCAATGTGCATGTAACCTTGGCCTCACATCTCTGACTCTTTCCTTTACTCCCCCACAGGACCATCGCAAGCACCCGTCCCCACTATCCAGGAGGAACAGCCTGAGCCTCCAGACTCCTCAGAGGAAGCTGCAACCTCTGAGGATGCAGTGTCAGCAGAATTCAGCCAACCCAGCACCAGCGCAGACACTCACACCTCGGTGGGACCATCGCGAGATAGAGTAGTGTTGTCACCTGGTGTATCACAGCTCACAAGTGAGCATCAGCAGATTGTGGAGACAGGGACAACAGTGGAGAGTCCTAGTCGGGAGGCGCAGGACTCTCCCAGCTCGGCTCAGCTGCATGTCGACCCTCTGCCTCTGGGTCCATCCAGAAGAACAGCGGTGCTGGAACTCCAGGAACAGGTGCAAGAGTCTCTGGCAGGTTTTGTCTCCAGGGTCGCTGCGAGTGTGGAGCGAATGGAGGAGTCCATCGCGAACATGAGCAGGGCCTTTGTGGAGTCATTGGCGCATGAACGCAGCACCATGGAAAGGATGGCAACCTCCGTGGAAAGGATGGCTACAATAGACGAGAGGTTGGCTACGGCTATGGAGGAGCTAAGTCGCCAGAGTGTAGAAAACATGGTGAGTGTTCAGAATAGAATGACACCTCTGGAGGAGCGATGGTCAGCTATTGAACAGAGAAACCAGACCTTCATGGAAGTCCTTCTGAGTAGGACTGCCAGTGCAGATATGGGTCCCCATGGCCCCCCTGATGTGCAGCAAGATGCTCTCAAGCCACTTGCAAGCGCTGAGGTGGACCTGACCCATGAGAGGGATGTTGCTGGCAGAGAACAAGGAAGTCGCGGCTCCTCTCCAAGCGCTCACACAACCATGCCACTACAGAGCCCTCGGTCAGAGCCCCACCAGAGTCCCCACCCAACTGAGATCGGCGTCTCAACCCCTACACAGCCGCGGGAGCAAAAGACTGTTGCCGAGCCCTCACAGGTTCGCAATCCCAGAGGACGCCCGCCAAAGGTGTCGAGACAGGAGCAGCAAGTAAGTGAGCAAGGGGCCGCCACATCTGCTGAAGCCACAGGGGAAGCACCACGGAGGAGCATGCGTAAGAGAAAGATACTGCACAAATAGTCACAAGGGTAGTCACTTGGGTGAAATGTTGTGTTTATTTTTAAAATGCCATCAGTTGGTTATTGTAAATAAAAATTCTGATGGCAAGGGTTGCAGTTGTGGCATGTGTCATTTCGCAAATCGGACTTCCACATTGAGGGCTTAGGATTACTTGCAATTGTCAGTATGGTGGTCAGAGTGCTAGGAATCCTTTGGTTCTTGGCCATTGTCGATGCTCTGGTAAGAAGCTGCAAGGCAAAAGTGCTTGATTGGCTAGGCTAAGCAAATCTGGCCAAGATGAGTGCGTTCCTTGCATCCCGGGCAGCAATGTTCCCACGTACTGCTGCCGCTGGTTGATGGGCCTCTGCAAGATGTTCGTTTTTGCTCTCCTCCTCCTCCTCCTCCTCCTCCTCATCTGAGGAGGGTATATGAGGAGTCACTTGGTCCTCAGGAATCTGCAAGCCACGACGCTGTGCCATGTTGTGAAGTACACAGCAAACCACGACGATTCTGGAGACCCTGGCTGCTGAGTACTGCAGGCTCCACCTGATCTATCCAGGTATCTGAAGTGCATCTTCAGCATGCCGATGGTTTGCTCGATTATGGATCTGCTGGAAATGTGGCTGTAGTTGTAGCTCTCCTCAGCTTTGTTGGATGGTCTCCTCAACGGCATCATTAGCCACGTCTTCAGGGGATAGCCCTTGTCTCCAAGTAGCCATCCGTTAAGTTGGTCTGGCGGACTGAAGAGCGGAGGCACACTAGACTGGCGCAGTATGAAGGAGTCATGGCAACTGCCAGGGTACTTGGCACAAACATGCAAAATTTCCTTCTTGTGGTCACACACCAGCTGCACGTTGAGGGAGTGGAAGCCCTTGCGGTTGACAAAAATACCTGGATTACGATGGGGTGCCTTAAGGGCCACATGTGTGCAGTCAACGATGCCCTGCACCCTTGGAAAGCCTGCCAGATTAGCTAGTCCAACCGCACACGCCGTGACACTTGCTTGATCCTTGGAGAAATGGATGTGATTATGCGCGATGGCAAAGAGGGCATCGGTTACCTGCGTGATGCAAGTGTGTGCGGCCACCTGGGAGATGCCGCTGATGTCTGCTGCTGATCCCTGGAATGAGCCTGAAGCAAAAAAGTTGAGTGCGGTGGTGACTTTGACGGCCACTGGTAAGGGTTGTCCACCTGCTCCTCTGGCCTGCAGGTCTTGTTGCAGCATTGCGCAGATGTCACCCACTACCTCTCATGAAAGTCGGAGCCGCCTTTGGCACTGCTGCTCACTCATGTTGAGGTAGCTGATCCTCTGTCTGTATACCCTGTTTGGGGGGTATCTCCTGCGCCGACGGGTTTCCATGGGCTGGCGCCTTCTGGCCTGTGCAGCTTCAGGCGGGTGAGCAGCAGCTTGGTGCTCCTGTTGTTGCTCCTGCTGTTGGTGCTGCTGTTGTTGATGGTTCTGCTGCTGGCGCGGCTGGTCTTCATCCTCATCTGATGTCCAGGAGGAAAGGAAATAAATGGTTCCCATGCTTCTGGTAGATGCCTCAGTTGAGGAAGCACTCAGTGAAGGTGGCGAGAGGGGTTTCCCAGGAGGTCACACTGGAGATTGGTGTCAGGCTCCAAACTTCCACAGCTGTGGTTATGCCTGCTAAAAGTTCCTCCAGACCTGAGACAACAAAGTCCTGCCACCTGCAAATGATGACTGATCAAATCTCCTATTTAATGGTTGAGCTGCAGCTAATAGTCAGCAATCCAATTGTGCTGCCGCCAGGTTTCACCGTTGTGTTTCAGAGGAGACGTGAATCACGTGGGAAATGTGTTAAAATCAGAAAGGCCTCTCAAAATGGGATTACAGAGGCAATTTAGTGACTTTATATTCCAGCCCTCTGCAGATAAAGGCCAACATTCCATTAGCCTTTTTGATTATTATTGCAGTTCCTCTCCAGTCTGTTGTATTTCGATCACCCTCTGTTTAACTACCTTGGAATGACTTTACTGTAAAATATGCATTGTATCGCTTCTTTTTAAGCTTATTTACTGCTCTCAATGTGCAAAAACTGGGTCACAAACAGTAAAGTGAAAAAATATTTTACTTGCAGTGAATTACTTTTCATTGGAGTTACCTTGCACCAGAGTACACACATATAAAACAGACACAAAAGCAAATTAACTATCACACTGAGGTACAAGTAATATGAATCTTAAGTTTTAATCTGCAGTTTTAAGCACAATTGAATCTGATGGGGGTTAATTAATATTATTTTGGTTTCTGGTGTATGTCTGTATGGGATACCTTCAAAGATATATTTTACTGATCACTGTTGAAAAAGTATGTGAGGGAGAGAACTTGGAAAGATTGAGGGCCTGTAGAGAAAGCTGGGAAGCACAGCAGCCGCCAAGTGTTATACAGCACAGGTGAGAAAACAGGACTGGGAGCAGCCTGGCAGGAAAAGAAAGAACATCCTAGAAAAAAATAAAACAGGTATAGCGCCCAGAGGGAGAGGGAGAAAGCAGTAATAAATGGAGCTTGTGGAGGGAAAGAATTTTTTTTTATTCGTTCCTGGGATGTGGGCGTCGCTGGCAAGGCCAGCATTTATTGCCCATCCCTAGTTGCCCTTGAGAAGGTGGTGGTGAGCCGCCTTCTTGAACCGCTGCAGTCCGTGTGGTGAAGGTACTCCTACAGTGCTGTTAAGGAGGGCGCGCCAGGATTTTGACACAGCGACAATGAAGGATCGGCGATATACTTCCAAGTCAGGATGGTGTGTGACTTGGAGGGGAACTTGGAGGTGGTGGTGTTCCCATGCGCCTGCTGCCCTTGTCCTTCTAGGTGGTAGAGGTCGCAGGTTTGGGAGGTGCTGCCGAAGAAGCCTTGGCAAGTTGCTGCAGTGCATCTTGTAGATGGTACACACTGCAGCCACGGTACGCCAGTGGTGGAGGGGGTGAATGTTTAAGGTGGTGGATGGGGTGCCGATCATGCGGGCTGCTTTGTCCTTGATGGTGTTGAGCTTCTTGAGTGTTGTTGGAGCTGCACTCATCCAGGCAAGTGGAAAGTATTCCATCACACTCCTGACTTGTGCCCTGTAGATGGCAGAAAGGCTTTGGAGAATCAGGAGGTGCGACACTCGCCATAGAATACCTAGCCTCTGACCTGCTCTTGTAGCCACAGTATTTATGTGGCTGGTCCAGTTAAGTTTCTGGTCAATGGTGACTCCCAGGATGTTGATGGTGGGGGATTCGGCGATGGTAATGCCGTTGAATTTCAAGGGGTGGTGGATAGACTCTCGCTTATTGGCGATAGTCATTGCCTGGCACTTGTGTGGCGTGAATGTTAGTTGTCATTCATCAGCCCAAGCCTGAATGTCGTCCAGGTCTTGTTGCATGCGGGCTTGGACTGCTTCATTATCTAGGGAGTTGCAAATGGAACTGAACACTGTGCAATCATCAGCCAACATCCCCACTTCTGACCTTATGATGGAGGAAAGGTAATTGATGAAGCAGCTGAAGATGGTTGGGCCTAGGACACTGCCCTGAGGAACTCCTGCAGTGATGTCCTGGGGCTGAGATGATTGACCTCCAACCACCACAACCATCTTCCTTTGTGCTAGGTAAGACTCCAGCCAGTGGAGCGTTGTCCCCCTGATTCCCATTGACTTCAATTTTACTAGAGCTCCTTGATGCCACACTCGGTTTGAATGCTAACAGAATTCTGGTTGAATGGAAACAGGGAGGAGAGGAAACAGTGGCGGAAAGGAGCCAGGGGAGAGCGGCGGGAGCAGAATGAAAGCTGGACTTTTTTAGATTTCTGCACCAAACCGAAAGTCTTACACTATAATCTTAAAATCTCGCAAAACATCTGTGGCTTTGCACCATTTTCAAATACAGGAAGTAGCTTGCAAACTATTTTAAAAACACAAGTTTGCAATTTCTGTGTTTAACTTCACAAAAACATGACGCCTATCCTTGTCTGATGAAAAGTAAACTCACAGGTCCTGCCAACTAGTAATGGGGTCGTTCCGGTGTTCTACTGCTAAATGCTTCCAGTGTGCTTTGTGGCTATTGCATTAAGAGGTTTAATTTGCACTGTATGTTAAAACAAGCATATGGGCATTATGGGACAGTAACTTAATGTATTAACATTAGTGCACTTTTGCCCATGTTGCACAATTTGCTCCAAGTAGGAAGTATTCTGAATCTACGTTGACACATGAACCTGATGCCAATGCGTTTTTTTTTTACTTCTTAACTGCTTGTTAAGCAGTAGTTAATATCAAACATACAGACTTACTGAGGATTTGTTCATTCTCACATCATCTTAATTTCCCCAATTAATATTGCTGTTAAAGTCCCAGAAGGAGACAGTAGACATCCAGTGGTGAGCAGAGCAAAGGACATAGGTTTGCATTTTCCAGTAAAAAACATTTGTTTACAGGCAGAAAATTGGCAAACTTGAATTCTGATCATTCATGGGTTAGCAACAGAAAATGCCCATGCAGTATTGTTGTAAAAACTCAACTGGTTCACCAAAGTCCTATCTGACAGTCCGGGCCAGTCCCATATCATATGGTTGGCTCTTAATGCTCTCAGGGCAACTAAGGCTGAACAATAAATATCATTTTGCCAATATTGCTTACATTCTAAGAACATCCACTTCCTGTGAAGCCCTGTCCTGCCCCACCATAAAGCCATCAACATTGGAAGAATCGACTCGGCACGGGTCGATGGGCCGAATGGCCTCCTTCTGTGCCATCATGACTCTATGACTTATGACTCTATAAATCCAACCCATTGGTTAGAGGATATTTTTCAATAAAGCCTGCAGCATGGGTACCACATCAGCTACATGGCATTCCCTGAGTAAAAGCTGCCATTGATTACACTCACTTCACTAGTCATGAACCTGAAGAAATGTTTTTCTTTCATCACAGAAAGGGTTATTGCTTGTGCACTTAATGTTCAGATGTTCTGCAATCATGGTAATCTGTGTTCATGAGGCAGAAATATAATCGATATTGGGAGAAAAATTGGACATCGACAGAAACCTGCCGATGTCACCGCGGCTTCGGGTTTACGGCCGCTGAAAATGGCCACAGCGCTACTGGGCAAAAATTCGCTCTGTGGCAGGAGATTGGTAGCGCAGCGTTAACTTACCATGTAACGTCCTCCTGGTGGCTTTGGTGGAGGCATCAGACCCAAGGTTTCCATCCAGGAGCGGTGTTGCAGCTTCTTACAGCCTCTGGGAGCGAGGCTGCAGAGTTCGCAAGGAATTGTGGGCAATTAAAAAGGCTGTGATTTAAATGGGCAATGCGTTCAAAATGAATAAAAAGTAAAATCAAGTGAAAAAATTTATTTTTCAGCCCTTACTGCCTTTCAAAAAATAACATAAACCCTAAAAATGAATCCCAAATGGCAGCCTTCAGCTCTTAAAACCGAATTGGCTTCCGCACCTAAAAAAATGGTAAAAGTGCTTCAGCACTAACACAAGTGGCTCAGCACGCCAGGGAAGGGGCAACCAGGGTCTCGCAGCAGGCAGTGGCAAGATATTGGAGGTAACTTGAGAGCACCCTTCTATTCCTGTGCTCCTACATGATTGTCACTCCTTTGTGAGCATACTTCTGCGCTGCTCTGACGTTTCCGAATCCTTCTTCAAGGCTGTGCCTAGTGTGTTTACAAGCAAGTCAAAATCAAGCTTTATTGCATCATACACTATCGACCTTAAAACATTAACATCATTAAAGGGAGCATTCCTGAGAGATGCTCCAACAGTGCTCACTGCCTGAGGTCTCTACTGTAAATGTCACGAATATTATATGCTGCTCAATGGCACTCCGCAGAGGAGACAACTCAAGCTACATGACACTGACCAAATGCGGGGTAGAACCTGTCCGTCTTTCCACATTAGTTTGCATCATTCTGGCAATGAAGCGAGTGACTTGTTCACCAATTAATTCTTGTGAAGAATCCTCTATTTCATCTGTGGCTCCATCCAGTCAGAATCACAAAGCAACTCAGCAAACCTATGGCAATGCTACACCTCCGCATATCAACAGTCAGTATTTCTTCAGCATCACCTCTGTCATTTCTCAGCTGTGATCAGTGACTCACCATGCATTCCCTGCTTAAAATCACTTATACCGTTGTGTGTGTACCTGCTTTAAATGATGCGGGTAACGTGGACTGCAGAGGTGAGCGTGATGGTCCCGCAGTACTGGCTTCCTCCTCCTGTACGTGCGGCTTTTACTTAATAAATAAAATAATGGCACAGGAGGGGTAATTGGATAGAAATTTGTTATGCCCCATTTTCTGGTGCATAACAGACTGTGCTCTTCCAGCGCACACCCGAACTGGGATGCCCACGGTGCAAAAAGAAATTGGGCCTTGAGCCTCGTTGTAATAATAGCGGGGAGATGCCGGCACCTGTCATGCCTCCAGTGGCAGCTCTCCCGATTGCAGTATCCAATTGGGGCCGCAGGCCTTGTCGACAGCAGGCAGCCCTCAGATAAGTCCCAGGCTAGGTTGGGTTGGGATGGGTGGAGGAGAACAGGTGGGAGGTGATCGCATGCCAGCTGCGGTCCTCAGGAGTACTGTGGAGTCAGGAGGAGCACAACAAGGACCAATTTTTACCCCAACTGTCCCAAGTTTACACTTATTTTTAATGAACAGAAAATTGTGAGCAGACCCACAATTTCCCGATATGAACAGCCTGCCGGCAGTACAAGCTAGAAAAATTGCCCTCAGGATGATCACATGCAATTGTGATGCATATTCTTGTACTGCCAGTGTGTGCTAAGGTCAATTTTATGAGTGCACCCGCCTGGTGCAGGGCCTCACCCACTGTAGGCACATTTCAGAATATCCGCTATAGTCAGATTTCGTTTCAACTTGCCACCCGAGCATAAAGCTGGCATTGCAGATCGTCAACTCACTAAAGAAACTGCTTGATTTTTGCTGCCATTGAAATCACAATGGCACAAACTAGTTGACAACAACAAAAAGAAGTGAGTCAGCAATAAGCTGTAAACTAATTAACTATTGACAGTAAGCTCTCAATTCTCTTATATCTTCTTTCTAGCACCCAGCAACCATGGACACTGGCTTTACATGGGCAAGAACAGGAAGCAGTGCAAATGACAGAAAATGGGGCGTGTGGCATCATATCATTTGCGGCTTATTTGCCAGCAACCACGTGCCTTGGGGATTTGGCATAACAGAACTTTTCCGATTTTTCAATTGGGTCTACCTGATTTACGACCCACACTTGCGCCTCGAGTTAAAATCAGGGCTCAGAATTTTACAGCAAGAAGGAGGCCATTTGGCCATCGTATTATGACAGGTGTCTGAAAGAGTACTCCTTTTAGTCCCATTCCCGTGTCCTTTCCATTTTTACTTTCAAAAGCTATGATGGATTCTGTTCTACCACACTTGTAGGTAGGGCTTCCATTATCAAAACTATTCTTTGCAGTAAAAAGTAAATTCCAAACCTCTCTATCATTTATTTGGTGATTATCTGATATTTATGCCCTCTATTTACTGACCCACTGACCAGTGGAAATAGATTTCCCTATTTACTTTTAAAACCATCAAATAATTTTGAACATTTCTATTAGATCGCTTCTTAAATTTCTTTGTTGCAATGAAGGGAGTCCCAGTTTCTCTAATCTCTCCTTACCACTAAAGCCTTCCATCCCTGATATTATTTAATGAAATGAAAGCCTCTCATCTCTGGCTGAAAGCCTCTCATTGCTAGGCTAAAGCCTCTCAATCCTGAGATAAAGGTTTTAGGGTGTTTAAAGTGGGTTTTAATCTCCCTGAAATGCTGCAATGTTAAAAGAGAAGTAAAGGAAAAAGTCAAAAACTGCAACAAAATTAAAAAAAATAAAATAAACAACTGTTCTGGGAGTGGTAGCAGGGAGGCTCAGTCAATTTTAATGGCTAGGCCTCATTAGCATACCGCTTGCTGACTTCCTAAATGCAAATGGCTAAGAAATCGGCTGGAAGTCGCTGCTCGGCCATTAAAATTTGGTAGTGTTGATGATGCTGCTGGAGACCCGTTGGGAACGATGCCCAGCACAAGGTTAGTAGATTGGAGGGGCTCAGCAGGGAAATCACGGTCAGGAGAGGGGGGCAAGTAGGGGGCACGGAGTGTCAATATTCCCCTTTTCTCCGGGCCCACAAGGAATCTACAAATACATTTCTGGCCCTCGATCAGCTCCCGATAGCTTTGGCCTGGTGAGCAAGCCACTGCTCTCCGGCTGGAGCCTCAGATAAGCATAGTGGTTGGGCCCCGATGACGTCCGTGGAGCCTGATATGGCGCTAGCTTCCAGCAGGTGTTCTTAGAAACATAGGAACATAGGAACAGGAGTAGACTATTTAGCCCCTCGAGCCAGTTCCGCCATTCAATGAAATCATGGCTGACCTGCGACCTAACTCCATATACCCGCCTTTGGCCATATCCCTTAATACCTTTGGCTAACAAAAATCTATCAATCTCAGATTTAAAATTAACAATTGATCTAGCATCAATTGCCATTTACAGAAGAGAGTTCCAAACTTCTACCATCCTTTGTGTGTAGAAGTGTTTCCTAATTTCACTCCTGAAAGGTCTGGCTCTCATTTTTAGACTATGCCCCCTAGTCCTAGACTCCCCAACGAGCGGAAATAGTTTCTCTCTATCTACCCTATCAGTTCCCCTTAATATCTTGAAAACTTAGATCAAATCACCGCTTAACCTTCTAAATTCCAGGGAATACAAGCCTAGTTTGTGTAATCTCTCCTCGTAATTTAACCCATGGAGTCCGGGTAACATTCTGGTAAACATACGCTGCACTCGCTCCAAGGCCAATATATCCTTCCTAAGATCTGGTGCCCAGAGCTGCTCACAGGTGTGGTCCAACCAGCGCTTTTATAGCTGTAGCACAACTTCTATTCTAGTCCTCTCGATATAAAGGCTAGAATTCCATTAGCCTTTTCGATTATTTTCTGTACCTGTCCATGACATTTTACTGATCTATGTACATGGACCCTTAAGTTCCTTTGGACCTCCACTGTTTTTAGCTTTTCACCATTTAGAAAGTACCCTGTTCTATCCTGTTTAGGTCCAAAATGGATGACCTCACATTTGCTTATATTGAAATCCATTTGCTACAGTTTTGCCCATTCACTTAATCTATCAATATCTCTGTAATTTTATGCTTTCATCTACACTGCCTACAGTGCCACCTAGCTTTGTGTCATCGGCAAATTTGGATATGTGACTTTCTATCCCATCATCAAAGTCGTTAATAAATACAGTGAATAGTTGAGGCCCCAACACAGATCCCTGCGGGACACCACTAGTTAAATCCTGCCAATTAGAGTACCTGCCCATTATGGCACTTACAATTTAAAATTGCCAGATTAGGACGGGAACAGAGTGGAAAAGCCTCCTGCTCCATTTTAACTGCCCTCTCGCCTGGTTTCCACCAGACAAGGGAGTTAAACTCAGTAGCTATCCACCTTACTTAGAAGGAGTGACATAGATAGGAAGTAGAAGTCATATACCATATGCTTTCACTAAGGGGAAGCACCTAAGCAAAATGTACTGAACACATCTGCACTATACACTCTAAGATTAATACATGTTGCACTGACTAACTCGGCAAGGTGCCTTGCCAGTTCTTATAGTATGAGCCACATGAAGGTTGTTGGCCAGACATAGTATTAATGGGGTTAACGTTTCAGGTCAGATCTGAAACATTAACTCTGTTTCTCTCTCCACGGATGCTGCCTGGCCTGCTGAGTTTTTCCAGCATTTTCTGTTGTTATTTCGGATTTCCAGCATCCACAGTATTTTGCTATTGTAATAGTATTAATGGGTCTGGATATAGGACTGGATGGAAGAAAAATTTCACATTGGGCAGGTGTGGAGATGACTGTTATGAGTTGAAAGTAGAAGGTGCTTAAGTTAAGGTTTAGTCGATTAAACCCTGTATAATGACTCTTGCTGCCTGAGCTGATCATGGTGCAGCCAATTCCTCTGTCTCATGGTCAGTCTCATCTTCTTCTACTGCTTATTGCTGCTTTTCTTCTCCGAAGACAAAGTTACATAGAACAGAGCTAGCTACAGGAACCTTGGAGGCCTTGGCTGGTCTGTGCTGTACTGTTCTCCATGATCTGTCCAAAATTTGTAATCACTGTGTGAGGATGCTGATATTGTACTCCATTATGTTGTAGTGATTGGGGACAGCATAGTGAGGGGGATAGATACTGTTCTCTGCAGCCGAGAGTGTGAGTCCCGAAGGCTGTGTTGCCAGGGTTAAGGACATCTCCTCTGGGCTGGAGAGAAACTTGGAGTGGGAGGGGGAAGATCCAGTTGTCATGGTCCACGTAGGTACCAATGACATAGGTAAGACAAAGAAAGAGGTTCTGCTGAGAAAGTATGAGCAGCTAGGGGTTAAATTAAAAAGCAGAACCACAAAGGTAATAATCTCTGGATTACTACCTGAGCCACGAGCAAATTTGCATAGGGTAAATAAGATCAGAGATATGAATGAGTGGCTCAAAGACTGGGTGTGGGAGAAATGGGTTTTGATTTGTGGGGTGCTGGCACCAGTATTGGGATAAGAGGGAGCTGTTCCGTTTGGACGGGCTTCACTTGAACCATGCTGGGGCTAGAGTCTTGGCAAATCAAATAAGTAGGGCTGTACTACTAAAAAGTTTGTCACTATCTGCCACCTGCTTCAAGACGACATGCAAGCCGTGATCCTGACCAACGGTGCCACCACAGACCCAATTCACATACGAACTGAGGTCAAGCAAGGCTGTGTCATCGCACCAACACTCTTCTCGATCTTCCTTGCTGCAATGCGCCATCTCACCCTCAGTAAGCTCCCCACTGGAGTGGAGCTAATTTACAGAACAAACGGGAAACTGTTCAACCTCCGTCGCCTCCAGTCCAGATCCAAGGTCATCCCATCCTCTGTTGGCGAATTACAGTATGCAGACGATGCTTGCGTCTGCGCTCACTCGGAGGTCGAACTCCAAACCATCATCAACACCTTCACCGAAGTGTACGAGAGCATGGGCCTTATACTAAACATCCGTAAGACAAAGGTCCTCTAACAACCTGCCCCCGCCACACAGTGCTGCCCCCCGATTATCAAAATCCACGACAAGGCTTTGGACAACGTGGACCACTTTACATACCTCGGGAGCCTACTGTCAACAAGGGCAGACGTCGACGATGAAGTCCAACACCGCCTTCAGTGTGCCAGTGCAGCCTTCGGTCGTCTGAGGAAGAGAGTGTTTGAAGACCAGGACATCAAATCCGGCACTAAGCTCATGGTCTACAGAGCAGCAGTGATACCCGCCCTGCTGTATGCCTCAGAGACATGGACCATGTACAGCAGGCACCTCAAAGGACTGGCGAGGTACCACCAATGCTGCCTCCGCAAGATCCTGCAAATACATTGGCAGGATAGGCGCACCAATGTCAGTGTTCTTGCTCAGGCAAACATCCCCAGCATCGAAGCTTTGACCACGCTCAATCAGCTCCGATGGACGGGTCACATTGTCCACATGCCCGATGCGAGACTCCCAAAGCAAGCGCTCTACTCGGAACTCCGACACGACAAGAGAGCCCCAGCTGGGCAGAGGAAACTATTATGTCCGTGTGTAATTGAGACACGGACTACAGGAGTTGGTTACAACAGATGTTTACTGAGTGGAGACAACACTGGAACTACTATGCAAAGTTACTACACAGGCTTATATACAGGGGTGGTCACTACCGGTACTGCAGTATACAGGGGCTGCAGAATATAGTTCCTTCTGCAAAGTACATACACTACAATTCCTCCCCTTTTAGCTAAACAGTACATAACATTCGATTAATAACTAAATAACATTTACAATTACAGTTGCTATATACATTAGCTGAAGTTAAGCAATTATAAGTTCAGTCTTTGAGGAGGCTTCCTGATTCTGTCTGGATAACGCCTCTTTGGGGTATCAGGTTCTTCTGGCAAAGTTGATTCGGAATCAATGTCGTTGTTTGGTTCGTCTGCTTCCAATATCACCGAATCTGATGTAAATGCAATTGGTACTTCGGTTTCATCACCAGGTGTATCGGATCGTGGTGTGGAATTGACGTTTTCCAACGACTCTAGAATCTGGTCAGCATGGCGTCTTACAATGCTCTCTCCAACGTCCACGGTACACATTAGAGGTCCTTGCCGTGTGCAGATCGTTCCTGGCTGCCATTTCTCTGTGCGGTAGTCCCGGGCCAAAACTGGTTGACCTATCTTAAAACTCCTGGTCGGCCTTTCATTCATATTCTGAAACTGCCTGTTCTCCACATCTCTTCTGATGTTTGGCTTAACCAAACCCAAGCGGCATCGTAGTCTTCGATTGAAGAACATCATGGCTGGAGTTTGGTTGGTAACCGCATGTGTTGCATTCCGGTAGGCAAACAAGAAGTTATCCACCTTGCGTTGTAGGGGTATGTCTTCATTACACATTGCCTTGATAGCCTTCTTGAATGTTTGAACGAACCTCTCAGCCAATCCATTGGTGGCTGGATGATATGGGGCGGATGTGTAATGCTTAACACCATTGTTCTTTAAGAACCTCCGGAACTCTTCAGACACAAACTGCGGTCCATTGTTGGAGCAAATCTGTTCAGGCAGCCCATTTCTGGCGAATATGGTTTGTAAGACTGTGATAGTTTTTTCTGTGGTGGTTGAGGACATTTTTATTACCTCTGGCCACTTTGAATGTGCATCCACCGCAATTAAAAACATTGAGTCCATAAATGGACCAGCAAAATCAATGTGCACCCTTTGCCATGGAGATGAGGGCCACTCCCATGGATGTAGAGGGGCTTGTGGTGGGGCGTTTTGGACCTTCTGGTATCCTGTACAGCTCTTCGTCATCTCTTTGATTTCTCTATCGATTCCCGGCCACCACACAAACGCTCTGGCTAAGTTCTTCATTTTTACCCCCCCCAGGTGACCCTCATGAAGCTCATTGAGCACTCTATCCTTCAATTTGGGTGGAATTACTACTCTGGATCCACACATCAAGGTTCCTCTGCACACCGACAGCTGTTCTCTTCTCGGCGAGAATGCTGGGAACAGTGGTTCGCCATGTGCTGGCCATCCCTTCACCATTAAATCATAGACCCAGGAGAGTGTCGGGTCATTTCGTGTTTCCTTTTCTATGTTTGCATTCGTCACAGGTAGACATTCGACTATGGTCGAGTGGAATATCTCCACAGGATCCACTGCAGGTGCTTCTTCCACCGTCGGCAATGGTAGGCGCGACAATCCATCAGCATTCCCATGCTGTTTAGTTCCTTTGTACTCGATGTCATATTGGTGTGCCCCTAGGAAAAGGGACCACCTCTGTAGCCGTTGTGCTGTCATTATCGGGACGCCCTTCTGAGGGTTGAAAATGGAGACAAGAGGTTGATGATCAGTTAGTAAATTAAATTTCTGACCATGCAGGTAGTGATTGAACTTCTTCACACCCCACACCAGGCTGAGGGCCTCTCTGTCAATCTGGGCGTAGTTATGCTCGGCTGAAGTTAACGAGCGTGACGCAAAAGCTATCGGCCTCTCTGAACCATCAAGGAATTTATGTGACAGTGCCGCTCCAATGCCGTAGGAAGACGTATCACACGCCAGTCTTATCAGTAGTGATGGGTTGTAGTGAGCCAATACTTCTCTTGAAGTGATTAGGTCTTTACTCTTCTGAAAGGCCCGCTTACATTCATCGCTCCATTTCCATGCTATTCCCGTTTGTAGAAGGGCGGTCAGTGGGTGCAGAATTGTGGACAAATTCGGCAAAAACTTATGGTAGTAATTCACCAATCTGAGGAATGACCTCAGTTGCGACACATTTACAGGCGCTGGAGCCTTAACTACCACTTCAATTTTGTCAGGGGACTTATGTAACCCCTCTTCATCAATCACGTGGCCACAATATGATATCTGTTTCTTAAAAAATTCGCACTTGGGACGATTGGCTCGTAGCCCATGTTCTCTTAGTCTAGTGAGCACCTGCTCTAGGTTGGCAAGGTGTTCACTGTCATCTTCACCTGTCACTAGGATGTCGTCCAAGTAATACTGAGTCCCCGGAATCCCTTGCAGGACTTGTTCCATCGCTCTTTGCCATATCGCCGGAGCTGATGCTACTCCGAATACCAGTCGATTATACTGGTAAAGACCTTTGTGAGTGTTTATCGTGAGATACTTCCGAGAGGATTCTTCAACCTCCATCTGCAAATATGCTTGTGCGAGGTCAATTTTTGTAAAACGCTTCCCTCCAGATAGTGAGGTGAAAATATCTTCTATCCTCGGGAGAGGATACTGTACTGTGTGAAGGACTGGGTTCACCGTCACCTTGAAGTCCCCACAGATGCGAACCTTCCTTGGTTCCTCAGACTTATTGTTTAACGTTTTCTTCATGACAGGAACGATGGGTGTCGCCCACTCGCTCCAGTCCACCTTAGATAACACGCCTGCATTCTCCAGATTCTCCAGCTCTGCCTCGACGGCTGGGCGAATTGCATACGGTACCGGTCTTGCTTTGAAAAACTTGGGAATTGCATTCTCTTCTATTTTTATCGAGGCGGTTACGCCTTTAAGAGTTCCCAGTTCTTGTTGAAATACCTCTTTGGCGTTAGCTAAGATTTTTGACAATCGTCCAGGTGTGACATCGTCATCCTTTTTACCAGCCACAGTCAGTGCCTGAATGGAGTGCCAGTCTAAACTTATCTTTCTGATCCATTCACGTCCCAATAACGTTGGTCCACCATCTTGCAGAATGTACAGATACAATTTCTGTATTTCCTTGCCGTTGTATTCGACAGGCACCCTTATTTTCCCTCTGGGGTATACTTTCTGCCCCGTATACGTCTTCAAGACAATGGATGCCTCTTTCAAGGGTATGTGTGAGAATAGCCGCTCGTAGTCTCGTTGATTCATGACGGTCAGGGCTGATCCTGTATCCAATTCCATTTTGACTTGGGACCCTGCTATCGTGAGGGTGACCCAAATGGTTCGGTGATCCTCTTTTGCGATTACATTGTGAAGTTTGAGACAGCTTAGTCTCTTGTTCCCGGATTTACTATCGCTCTTCTGGTCTTCGGAACTACTGTCCGTCATCTTTTGTACTTTCCTGTACTGTTCCTTAGTAGCCTTTTTGTTGTCGTTAGTCTTCTTCCCAGACCTGCAAACTCGTGCAATGTGTCCCATCTTTCCGCATTGCCTGCATATTTTGTCCTTGGACCAGCAGTCCTTCTGGTCATGGGTTGTTCTGCCGCAGCGATAACATTTTTCAAATTCCCGTGTCATTTCATGGGTGCCGTATTCCTGTGGCTTTTGCTGTATTTCCGCAGCTCCCCTTGCTGCTGCTTCATACGATACTGCCACGCTGAAAGCCTTATCTAGCGTCAGCTCTTTCTCTGAGAGTAACCTCTTCTGGGTTCCTTCACTCAGGAGTCCACAGACAAATTTGTCCCATAGGGTATCTGCCAGTCCTGCTCCGAACTGGCAGTGCTTTGATAGCTTGCGTAGTTCCGTAAGGTAATCAGCATTGCTCTCATCTTTATGCTGATTTCTCTTGTGGAATTTAAATCTTTCTGCTATCAGCAGCGGTGTAGGATTTAGGTGTTCCTGCAGGATATCAACAATTTTGTTAAAACTCTTCGCCAACGGTTTGGCTGGAGTAATCAGGTTCCTCAATAGGCCGTACGTTCTTGCGCGCATTAAGTTTAGTCGTACCGATGCCTTTTTCTCATCGGCTACTTCGTTTGCCTCGCAATATACTTCGACTCTTTCCACATACGTGGTCCAGTCTTCTATTGCATTATCAAAGGCAGTGATATTGCCAGTCTTCGGCATCTTGGAAATCTAAGATGGCGCCTCCCGCGCTTTGCCTTCTTCCCCGATTGAACAAAATGGCGCCTCCCGCGCTTTGCCTTCTTCCCCGCTGGATTAAGATGGCGCTTCCCGCGCTTTCTGTCTTCTCCACTGCTGCTAGCGCTGCTACTGGTGTTTTTATGCCTTGATGGCGATGCCCTATGGCCTTCGCGCACTTCCCCTCCCGCGCTGCTGCTAACGCCGCTCTCTGCGGTCCCCGTGGCAAACTGCAGCTCCTCGCGGCTTTCTGCGCTTCTAATTTCTTTTATTTTCCCGTTGTCAGAGCAAACCCTACGGGACACTTTCCTCCCTCTTCTCGGGTCTGTACGCTGCCCGGCTTCGTAGCACTGGCCGCACCCTGTGTGCTCCACCCTCTCTCTCTCTCTCCTCTTCCCGACAACGCTGCTCGGCCCCGTTGAAAAGCCACCTGATCGAACTCTAGCCCGCCGCAGCTCAGGAAGGATCAGTGTACTACCTGCCACCAGCCCGATTAGCTAGAACATCATAGACAGGATAACCAAGCCCCGCTCTCGACAGCCTCTCCTGCAAATCTTCAACTCCGATGAATCAGAGGCGGTTGCCCACGGTCGACGCCTGTTTCTTCTGTTTGTTTTTTTTTCTTTCTTCCTTCTGGCCTCGACCTCTAACAACTTCGCTTCAGGGATGGATCCCCATGAGGTGGTGCAGAACTGTAGGTAAGTTCGGATCTGCTCGTCGCCAGTATTATGTCCGTGTGTAATTGAGACACGGACTACAGGAGTTGGTTACAACAGATGTTTACTGAGTGGAGACAACACTGGAACTACTATGCAAAGTTACTACACAGGCTTATATACAGGGGTGGTCACTACCGGTACTGCAGTATACAGGGGCTGCAGAATATAGTTCCTTCTGCAAAGTACATACACTACAGAAACGCTTCAAGGACACCCTCAAAGCCTTCTTGAAAAAGTGTAACATCCCCACCGACACCTGGGAATCCCTGGCGCAAGACCGCACAAAGTGGAGGAGAAGCATCCGGGAAGGCGCCGAACACCTCGAGTCTCTTCGCCGGGAGCAAGCAGAAGCCAAGCGCAGGCATCGCAAGGAGCACACGTCAACCCAAGCACCCCACCCACCCGCCCCTTCAACCACCATCTGCCCCACCTGTGACAGAGACTGTAGGTCCCGCATTGGACTAATCAGTCGCCTGCAAACTCATTTTTAATGTGGAAGCAAGTCATCCTTGTTAAGTATGTGTATTGTATTGAACAATTAACACAAAGACTTAAACGTATAACTCAAACAGGTCTTTACTGGTTGGAGGTAGGGACTACACGTAGGTCTTTACTTCATGCCCACAGGCGGGAACTGAGGGGAGATCAGTACCCACAGTACTATTTATACCCCTATGGCCAGGAGTGGTACTGCGTATCACTACGCCCTACAAGTAGTGCAATCCTGTCCATAGGTTTAAAGTAGCACACATATTACATACACAACATTCCTCCCTTCTTAGCTTTACAGTCATCTCCCCATTTAACATAACGTAATAACATATATACATATATAACTTCAGGTTTACATAACAGAATAACATAGATACATAGATAACTTCATGTCAAAACAGATCACAGATTCAGTCTCTGCGGAAAACAGTTCACAGATTCAATCTCTGCGGAAAATAGTTCACAGATTCAGTCTCTGTGGTGTAGTCGGTTCACGTTGCTGGAGTGACTCATTCAATAGTCCTTCCATGGATTTAACAGCTTGAACTTCCGAACTGATTTGGCTCCGTTCGGAGGGACCACGTGTGTGATCTGGTAGGGGTGATAATGGTTCCGATGGTTATCATCTTCTGCTTCGTCTTTTCTTTTTCTGCTTCTTAGAGACTCTCTGGGCTCCCCTGTCAGCTGCCAGCTGTAGCGCCACCATCTCCCTATGTTCCTTAGACTTTAAGTGATTCATCCTGATTTCTGCACTTTGGGAGTTTTCATCACAAGCTGGGCAGACCAGGTCACTATAATATTCAGTGTCACTCAATAGGTCATGGTAATATTCGGTGTCGTCCTGATCTAGGCCAGCGAGAGGGTCTTCTATTTCCTCCATACCCAGCTCGGTGTTAGCCAGCTTTTGTTCCAAGTCCAGACATCTTTCCTGAAGAGACTTCTTCATGCGTACCTCTTCATCCAGCTTTTTCTGGGCTTTCAGCAAGTCGTTTACTAATGACCTCATTTGAGATTTTACTACTTCAACTTCTTTTGGAGATTGATTGATCGGACTATTCAATCCCTCTACCATAGCAGCTGTTTCAGCGGTCTGTTGTTCTACGTTGACGTGAGTCAGCGTACTTTTGGCATCCAAGGGCTGCTCTGTTGCAGTCATCTCAGTCTGTGTTGCCACCTCAGCTCTTCCAATAACCTTTGAGAGCTCCGAACCCCTTTCGTTTGAATATTGAAGTTCGTGTTCAGGTTTTTCCCATTTCAGAGTCCTGTCCTTCAGCATATGCAGGAGTTGGCTGACCGTTAACTCCTCTGACATCAGACGTTTTGTGTGCTCCTGCTCCATTTGCTCCAGCAGCTGCTTCTGTTGTCTTTCCAGATGTTCCCACTCTATATCAAAGAACTCTTTCGTCGCATTCATCTCTTGCTCAAAACGGCGAATCATTTGTTCTAATTGCTGTTGCAGTTTGAAATGGAGTTGAGTTCGAGCCCGGTGTCCCTCAGAAATGTGCATGTCAGTAGACTGGACAGACTCAGAATTCTCTATCTCAGTGGAATTCTGTGCTGAAACTTTGTCTTTTGCACACGGGTTGGTCTTACCATCATCAGTTCCAGAGTCTGGGTTGATTATGTTCACCGAGTTCTCACTCGTTATTGTTTGTAGGAAATGCCAGTCGATATTCATTTTCCTAATCCACTCCCATCCTAGCAGTGGAGGACCTCCTTCAGATAGCACATATAAGTCCATTATTTGACTTTCTTCGCCCTTGTGGACCACTGTGACCTCAATTTTCCCGATGGGGTACACTCTTTGCCCCGTGTATGTTTTCAATATGAGCTCCGTATCCTGTAGGGGAATATGTTGGAATAACCTTCCATAATCTTTCTTATTTATGACCGTCAATGCCGATCCAGTGTCCAATTCCAGTTTTACTTGGACTCCTTCTATCTGAAGAGTGACCCAAATTGTCTGGAGGTCTGCACCCTTACCCACGTTGAGTACCCTTAAGCTAGCCAGTTCAATACTGCTTAAGCCAGCCAGTTCATTACTGCTAGCGTCTGAATCGGACTCCTGTTCGGCCACCTTGTGTACTTTTGCGTATTTTCCTTGCGGTGACTTCTTGTTGCTGGTCTTCTTCCCTGACCTGCATACTCTAGCTATGTGTCCAAGCTTACCACAAGTTCTACATTCTTGGTTTTTAAACCAACACTGGTTCTGATCATGCGTTGTCTTTCCACAACGATAACATTTGCCAGAACTCACACCCAATTTGTGTGCACTGAGCTCCGGTGACCGTAGCTGCATTACTGCCGTGCCTCTCGCTGCGGCTTCGTGTGCTGCTGCCATAGTGACCGCCTTCTCAAGCGTCAGCTCATTCTCCTCGAGCAGTCGCTTTTGTGTATCCTGTTTAAATAAACCACACACAAATTTGTCTCGTAGTGCATCTGTCAGTCCCGTTCCAAACTGGCAATATTTCGCTAATTTACGCAATTCCAGCAAATATTCAGCATTGCTTTCATGCTGTAGCTGCCTTCTGTCATAAAATTTAAATCGTTCCGCTAGCATCAGCGGCGTGGGGTTTAGATGATCTTTCAGGACAGTAACAATCTCATCGAACGTCTTATCCGCCGGTTCATCTGGTGATAACAGGTGTTTCAATTGCCCGTATGTCTTCGCACCCATTAAATTTAATAATGTTAGAGCTTTATCTTGGTCACGAATTTTATTGGCCTTACAATAATTTTTTACTCTTTCAACATATATGGCCCAATCTTCGAGGTCACTATCAAAGGTGCTAATATTCCCGTGTTTAGGCATTGTAGATTTGCAATTTCTCAGATTTTATTTTCTTTACTTGTTATCAAAGATGGCGGCTTCCCGCTCTTGCCGTCATCCTCCGCCCACAAAATGGCGGTTTTCCCGCGCTTGGCGGTCTTCACCCGTCCCCCGACGCCGTCTCCCTTCAGCCCCGAGTGCGGCCCTTATCTCCGCCGCGATCGATGGCCCGCGCTTTTCACCGCGGCTCTCGCGCCTTCAGTGTCTGCCGACGCTGCGCCTTTCAGCCCGAGTGCGGCCCTTATCAGGGATTGCGATCGATGGCCCTTATCTCCCGATCGCGATCGCCCTTGTACCTCCGACTTCCCCCAGCCCTGTCTTTGCAGCCAACGCTGCTCGGCTTACCCACCACCCAGGTTGAAAAAGAAGCTGCAGGATGTCTTCTGTCCTCCAGTTTTCAGTCGCTGATGGAGGCTTCAGGGTCCTAATGCCTGTCGCTTCCAGTGGGGTGGTGCGGTTTGAAACCTCTCTTGAATGTCTTGTCTGTGGACGAAGCCGCCGTGGAATAACGGCTGCAGGGTAAGAATCTGACTCGTCGCCAGTGTTAAGTATGTGTATTGTATTGAACAATTAACACAAAGACTTAAACGTATAACTCAAACAGGTCTTTACTGGTTGGAGGTAGGGACTACACGTAGGTCTTTACTTCATGCCCACAGGCGGGAACTGAGGGGAGATCAGTACCCACGGTACTATTTATACCCCTATGGCCAGGAGTGGTACTGCGTATCACTACGCCCTACAAGTAGTGCAGTCCTGTCCATAGGTTTAAAGTAGCACACATATTACATACACAACAATCCTCTGTTCCGAGGGACTGCCTAAGAAGAGAAGATGCTAAATAGTGGGGGGGAGGATCCAGGTTAGCAGGAAAATAAAAAGTCAATGAGAAATGAGAAAGTAATAGAGCAGGATAGAGATGGGGGAAATAATAACCAGAGAGTGACAGGAAGGGACATTGGCCTAGAAATTCAGTTGGGCGCGCCAGCCGTTAGCGCCTTAGGAGGAGTAGATCTCGAGCGCTAGACGCTTAGCGCCCGGGCGCAGCGCGATCTGCGCCTCGCCCCAACTTCAGTACACATTTAGCGCCAGCGCAAAGTCTGACGTCATTTCGTCGTGCAACGCCCTTTGTGCGCCCCGAACCGGAACTTCACTCGCGCCAGCCCATTGTGCGCTGGGCGGCCCTAACGACTGTGAAGTGGAACGGTACACAGCCGAGGCGGGCCGTGGGGAGCGCTAATTAAAGGGCACTTACCCTGCACTATAAAGGCCAGCCATTTTGCAGCATTCACTCTTGTGCAACGGTTTTTTGGAGAGAGACCAAGGAGGAGAGCTTACTGGTTTGGACCAACACTAGGACAGGTATTTTTGGCTCAGGCCAGAGCTTAGCAATTATCTTTGCCTTCATTGAGAGCTCAGTGTTTGCCAGCATATAATGGGGGCTGCATTGGGTGCCAACGCTGACTTTCAGCCTTATGCCAGAAGGGCTTACAGACGCCGTGAGAGAGTGGCAGCCCTGGCTAGACGCAGAGGGGGCAACAGGCGTCGCCAACTGAGGCCTTACCCACCCAGGGTATACCGCCAGCAGGCCTCCTATCTGACCATGTCTGCCGCGAAGTGTGTTAGGGGGCTGCGATTCAGAAGGGAGGTGGTTGCAGACATCTGCCAGCTGCTTCACAGAGATCTGCAGCCACAGCTGATGCGCAGGACGTCTCTGTCGGTGGCAGTGAAGGTGACGGTGGCTCTCAACTTCTATGCCACCGGCTCCTTCCAATCTGCTGCTGGGGACATCGCTAACATCTCCCAGTTCGCCGTGCATTGCTGCATCCGCCAGGTGACCGATGCCCTTTTCAGAAGGAGACATCAATTCATCTCCTTCCCCATGACCCTGGACAAGCAGCAGCAGCGTGCAGTGGGATTTGCAAGAATAGCGGGCTTCCCCATGGTGCAGGGCGCCATTGACTGCACGCATGTGGCTTTGCGGGCACCTCTGGAGCATGCCGAGGATTACCGCAACCGGAAGGGCTACCATTCCCTCAACGTACAGCTGGTGTGTGACCACAGGCAGCGCATCCTAGCTGTCAATGCCCGCTTTCCAGGCAGCAGCCACGATGCCTTTACCCTGCGACAGACAACTGTGGCTGACATGTTCCAGGCACAGCCTCACCCAAGAGGATGGCTTATCGGAGACAAAGGCTATCCTTTGTGTACCTGGCTCATGACCCCGCTCCACGCGCCCATGACCCCTGCTGAAGAGGCATACAACGAGAGCCATCAAGCGACTAGGAACATCATAGAACAAACAATCGGCGTCCTCAAGCAACGGTTCCGCTGTCGCGATCGCTCCGGGGGAGCCCTCCAGTATTCGCAGGAGTGAGTCTCCCAATTCGTCGTCGTTTGCTGCATGCTGCACAACCTGGCTATCCGCAGGACTCAGGCACTGCCACCTCACGTTGGACCACCACCTCAGGAGGAGGAGCAGGAGGAGCATGAGGAGGAGGAGGACGAGGAGTACCAGCCCAGGAGGGAGGCAGAAGGTCCAAGGGCCGCCCGTCGGCGCCTTATTGAACGTCACTTCTAGGCCCCCTGTCAGGGAATGGCTTGTGCCAATGAAAGAATATGATTGCAGCCGCTCCGCAAGCCCTCAGCCGGTTAAGGCAACAAACACTTCAAAGATCAAACATGGACAATGTTAATAAATAAAATGCTTTATTGTACAAACTCAGGGCCCTTCCCACATGAAAACCAAAAACAGACGAAACCCCCAAAAAACACTCAAACACATTACTCGCTCCCACAACCTGGAGAGGATTAACAAAACAGTGCAACTAAAATGGCCATCATCCTCGGCCTTCGTAAAAAACAAACATCACATCCTCGGCCTTCAAAAAACAAACATCCAATTCTCGGCCTTCAAAAAACAAACATCCAATTCTCGGCCTCAAAAAACAAACACAACTGGCCACACATTCGACTTTTTGGCCCGCTAGGGCGATGCCTTGGCCATCTTTGTGTGGCCCCTGCCCGCCCTGCTGCTCCTCCTCAAAGTAAGGCCATTGGCTGCTGCAAGGCTGGGGGCAGGCTCCTGAGGGGCACATGTCGTGACGGCAGATGCCCTTGGGGGTCGGCCTAGTCGAGGTCTGGCCGTCGAGCGGGTGGCTGTTGAATGCTGCAGCTGTGGCTGGCCAGCATCAGTCGCTGCAGCAGCTCCTGGCAGCTCCACTGGGGGAGTGGCAGTGGCGGCTGGAGGAATGGGGGCAAGCTGGCGGATGGCAGGCGCTCGCTGGTCGCCTGAGACACTGGCACTCGCCCGGGCCAGCACTGCAGCATGCGCACCAATCTGCCGAGGGACAGACCGCTGTGCTGCTGCAGCGCACCGGGTGCCCTGGCGATGCCTGGCTGACACAGCGAGTGTGGCAGCAGTGAGTGCCCGTGTTGCCCTGTTCAGTGACCTCATCAGAGCACCCAGTGACTGCACGGCACCACTGATCAGCTGCCCACTCGCTGCCTGAGCTGCCCCGAATGCCGCCCGACTCGCTGCCTGATCTGCCCCAAATGCCGCAAGACTCGCTGCCTGCTCTGCCCCGAATTCCACCAAACTGATGGCCTGTGAGGCCCCGACGTCGGTCACACTCCGAGAGAGGGACTCGATGGTCTCAGGCAACCGTGCCACTACCCACATGAGCTCTGTGTGCCGGCGCTCCGAGTCCGCGGACAAGTCCTCGAGGCGTCCCATCTCCTCGGCGAAGACCATCTCCAGACTGGAGGCCGGACTCTCCCTCTGGGGAGAAGGCCGCCAAGCTGGCCGACCCTTCCTGCGTTGCTGGACGCCGCTGGGCCCAGCAATTGGACTCCCCTCCAACCCTTCCCCCCTCTGGGGAGAAGGCCGCCGAGCTGGCCGACCCTTCCTGTGTTGCTGGACGCCGCTGGGCCCAGCAATTGGACTCCCCTCCGACCCTTCCCCCCTCTGGGGAGAAGGCCGCTGAGCTTCCACCCCCCTCCCATGTTTCTGCAGGCCGCAGGTCCCATGAGCTCCCCTCCCCTCCGACACTTCCGTCACGCTCCCCTCCAGGGAAGACGTGTCCCCTACATTCGCATGGGTTGCCGCGGCTGAGGGTTCCCCTGATGGGCCGCCTTCCTCTTGCTCCTCCTCCTCCTCCTCTTCTGAGGGGCTGTCACTGGCAAGTTCAGGGACCTCCTCCTCACCATCTGAAAGCAGGAAGGCACAAGAGTAGCTTTAGAGTGAGGAGAGGGCGTCAGCAAGGGATGCATGAGTGGTGGCATTCAGCGCATTGGTCGGACAGTGGCAAAGGATGTAGATCTGATGCGCAAGTGGGACGAGAGAGAGGTCCAAAAGGTGATGTCCTTACCATTGGTGCCCAGAACAGGGTCGGCATCTCCACATGCAACGGGGCCAATCACCCGGCCACCCATGATGCGCTCCACGCGATGTTGCAGCTCGGTGAGCGGCTGGATCTGGGGTCGGCCTCCCCCGGTCGCAGTCCGGCTCTTCTTATTATTGGCCAGCTTGGTCTGCAAGAGAAAGGATGGCCTCTAAGTACAGTGTGTAGCCCTGATCTTGTGTGCACTGCCTCCCATGGTCGAATAGCCTGGCCAGTGTGTAGCCCTGATCTTGTGTGCACTGCCTCCCATGGTCGAATAGCCTGGCCAGTGTGTAGCCCTGATCTTGTGTGCACTGCCTCCCATGGTGGAATAGCTTGGCCAGTGTGTTAAGTGCAGAATGTGCAATTGATGTTCATGCCTGTCCCATAGCTGCTGCATGAGGGCTGGCCATTAGGGCTTTCAGGTCCCTTTGCCCATAATGTGAGGTGCACATGCAAGGGTGAGGAGGACACTGGAAAGGGTACTCACCCTGACAATCCGAGTGAGGTCATTAAACTTTTTGCGGCATTGGACACCGCTCCTGGGGACCTTGCTGTTGGCTGACACCTTGCTGGCGACATGCCTCCAGGCTCTCCGGTAGACGCGGCCCGGCGCCTTCCTGCCATTGTCCGGGTACAAAATATGGCGCCTCTTCTCCACAGCACCAACCAGCACACTCAGATCAAGCTCTGAGAAGCGCTGCGCTCGTTCACGGGCCTTCTGCATGGCTTCAGGCGCTATTTGGGTCCAGCAGCGGTGTTCAGGCCTAGCTGGAGGGCTCCACTATCCAGGGCGTGGCAGCAGACCAAGTCGACCCTTCCCCCTTAAGAGCTGGCCGGCGCCAGGGTGTCTGCTGTCAATCACGAGATGGCCGCACCTGCGCTGCGCCCGGCCTCGGCGCTCTCGCTCAGCACCTCCGGCTTAGCGCCTAAAGAGAGGCGTGCAGCGCCAGTTTTAGCGCTCGAGCAAACTCTTAGGGCGAAGCTAATGAATATCGGAGAAGTGGCCTCGATTTTGCGCCGGGCGCAAACTTTAGCGGCCGCCTGACTTTACCGCCCCAAAAGTGGCTACAATGAATTTCTAGGCCATAATGTTTAAAAATAAGAGTGTAACAGAAAAAAAGGCCAAAACAAGGAAAAATGGTAAAAAGACAAAGTTAAAATCTCTATATCTGAATGCACGCAGCATTTGTAACAAGATAAATGAGTTGATGGCACAAATAGATACAAATTGGTGTGATCTGATCGCCATTACAGAGACGTGGTTGCAAGGCGACCAGGGCTGGGAACTAAATATTCCAGGGTATATGATAATGCGGAAGGATAGAAAGAAAGGAAAGGGAGGTGGGGTGGCTTTGTTGGTAAAAGATGGGATCAGTGCAGTGGTGAGAAGTGATATTGGCTCAGAAGATCAAGATGTAGAATCGGTTTGGGTGGAGATAAAAAATAATATGGGGAAAAAGTCTCTGCTGGGCGTGGTCTACAGGCCCCCGAATAGTAGCAATGCTGTTGGACAGAGTATAAATCAACAAATAATGGAGGCCTGTAAAAAAGGTACGGTAATAATCATGGGTGATTTTAATCTCCATATTGATTGGACAAATCAAATTGGCTATGGTAGCCTAGAGGAGGAGTTCATAGAGTGTATCCAGGATGGTTTCCTAGAACAGTATGTAATGGAACGAACCAGGGAGCAGGCTATCTTGGATCTGGTACTATGTAATGAGACAGAATTAATAAATGATCTCATAGTAAATGATCCTCTAGGAAAGAGTGATCATAGCATGGTTGAATTTCAAATTCAGTTGGAGGGTGAGAAAGTTGTATCCCAAACGAGTGTCCTGATCTTAAACAAAGGCAATTATAATGGCATAAGAAAGTTGAAATGCAGTGGCAGACATTTAAGGAGATATTTCCTAACTCTCAACAAAAATATATTCCAGTGAGAAAGAAAGATTTTAAGAGAAGGGGGCACCATCCATGGCTAACTAAGGAAGTAAAGGATGGTATTAAATTGAAAACGAAGGCATACAATGTTGCCAAGATTACTGGGAGACCAGAGGATTGGGAAATTTTTAAAAACCAGCAAAGAATAACTAAAAAAATAATAAAGAGAGAGAAGATGAATTATGAGAGTAAGCTGGCAAGAAACATTAAAACAGATAGTAAGAGCTTTGTACGGGGTTTTGGTTTGGGGTTTGTGTCTGGCCAGTCAGTCGTATCTGAGCTGCTCCAGCCCCGTGCGGTTCGAATTGCTTCCCCTTTGGTTCTGACCACCGGACTTATTTACAAGTAGCGATATAAACAAACGAGACTAGTGGTTTGGTGCAAAGAAAACCAATGTTTATTAGAATAGAGAAACAATTACTATACAGAAAAAAATCACTATGGATGCAACACAATTACACTTAACGGGGGAGGAGAAACGGACACATCGAGGGAAAATGACTAAAATGACACTTTAGTAATTCCCCTTAACTCCCACCCTTTACACCTATCTAGGATGCCTTGTGATGGGCCAGAAAATTGATGCTCACCAGTCTCGGATGTTGAAATGCCTGCTCCGTGCCCTGCTGCCTGCCGATGTTTTAGGTTTTCACCGCCCAAAACAGATACCCCAGTGTTTGAAACATAACTGCGGGTATTCTACTTCCCTGGGCGGGCTCTTCGTCAACGATCTTCTCGCTGGGTTGATGATACGGCAGGGCACCGGAGGCAAGGCGGGAGAGAGAGAGAGAGAAATGGCCTCCCGAGGGTCTAGTTATACCCTTCCCGGTAGCCCTTACCTCCCGCCAGATCAGCTCATTTCTTTTGTCTGATCTGGACGTATTGAAAATCATACAAAAGGTACCGATCTGGGCCCATCAACCTGGATGGCCGGTAATCGGTTTTAAACGCCTCATCAGTGTTCCCCTTTGTCCAACTGGTTTCGTGATGGGGCCATTCCAGTCTGAATGCCCCGTTGATCGTTTGTAAACAGTGTTGATGTTCTCTAAACGAAGGTCTGAATGCAGCAAAGCTTGTCCCACTACATTTTGAATAGGCCTTGACTGCTCTTGATTGTTTGTGCAAACAACCTTGATGATTTTTAATCAGAGGCCCGAATGCCACTGGGTTTGCTTCTCATGCATAAATGCAGAAGGTCTGTTATCATTCGAGTTTTCTGGAAAGTTCCTTCTCACAGTCATCAGAATACAAGCTTGTCAGTCCAAACTGAAACTTACAGGCTTTGGCCATGAGGCTGACCGCAGCCATCATGTTGAGCCCTGGATTCCAAACTCAGTCCAACCAGGGCTTCTTTAATAAACCAAAAGTAAATCTTCGGGGGGGGGGGGGAGACATAAAATTTGTGAATCCTTTCAGTCCCCCCTAGGATACTGAAACTTGCTTGAAGTGTCCAGTCAAGGTGAGCAACATTTCTGACCCCCCACAAACAACCTTCCCCTATATTTTCTATCCACGATCCCCCGACACATACATTTCCCTTACTTAGAGAAAACCGCAATGCGCGGCAGGCATCTATTGATAGAAAATATAATCTGTTACAATAAACCAAGCACGGAGGGGGTCCAACACCCCTGCCCTACTTGGGACATCATAAAACTTTATTACAACACACAACCTTTAATAAAAATCAACTTCAGGCCAAAACCATATTTATTAAAAATAACGAATGGAAGGAACGAGCTTCATTAAAATAACATACGAATCGGCCATCACTCGGTAGTGATACAACACAAAACTCACACGGGTGTTTCTTCTTCCACCCGGGCATACTGGTCCTTCCACAACCTTTTCGCTTTAAATTCTACCCCAGGACCCTTTCTCCTACACTGGACACAAACCAGGTAGAGGGCGATCCCTAGCTGACAGACTACTAAGATGTGGGATGCCATTTGAATCCAGGAGGGGACCTCTATACTTTCAAAAACGTCCCACCAGGGCGGGGTCGTAATATCTAAAATGTCGGCCCCTATCTGTACAGTCTTCTGTTCCAAAGCGTAGAAGTGCTTTTGTGATACTAGAACGGCTTTTAATAATTTGGTAAGGTGCTCTGGGAGAGGGGGAATCGGGTAACTGAAGTGAGTGACATATTTCTGGAGGTGGGTAAAACTCTCCTCCACAGTGAGGTGAACAGTGGATGATTCAGGAATGGGGACAATTCATATCTGTGCCACTTGAACTTCTGCCTCGGGTTTGAAGCAGAAGCTGCTGTCACTCACCGTGCACCAGCTGTGCTATTCGTGCTGGTAGTGAGACGCTCCTGTGGTGACGCAATATGTCCCACCCCCTATATATGCTACCTGTGGGGGAACATGGCCTTGTGCCATGGCTTCCATGGTACAATTTATAGGTTTCGCGTCAGCAGCTCTGAACCCACATTGTGGTTTCGAATAGGCATTCGAGTGCTGGGGACACAGGATGATGTGTGCTCCCCGGCTACGGCACCCCGAGAGGTCAGTACCCGTCATAGCGTGCTCCCACTTTATGACATAGGGCGGGACCGCTGCAAAACGAATGTGTGCACCCCCTTGAATGATTCCAATGTTCTCCACCCTGTATACCGGTATGCGTCGGGCCGTCCCGCCCATGACCGGCATTCTTACAACTATCCCCATGACGGTGTGGTTGGACTGCCCACAGTCCACTGGGACTGGGTAGGCCTCAGAAGCTAACCGGAGCTGGCACGGGCTTAATGCGTTCTCAAAAGGGTGGAGGGCTGCGAGGTGTTTGTTGCTGATCCAGGAGGGGACTAAACCTTGCTTTAAATCCTCCAGATTTCTGCGGCCCTCGCCCAGCAACCATGCCCCATACAGCACGCACACCTCATTTTGTGCAGCCTGGTCAGAAGCGTTTCTGTCCTCCCTGATGAGAGCATTTACCATCTTTGCATGTTTTTCCAGCTCTGCGATGATCTCCTTCAAATGGAGAGTCATAACCTGGTCTTCATGCAACTCAGAACCTGCCACCTTATTCTCATCAGTTAAAATACCCTTTAATTGCATTTTAGACCATTAATCTGGGTCTGCAGTTCGATGTCATCTAAACTGTTGATGACCGAGGACCCCGTGTTAAAACCAGTTAAAACGTCATTAAGAACACCCCTTCTTTGCCTCCCAATCCCGTCCCAAATCTCGTGGTGAGTATACAAAGCAATGTTATTGACCTCCGAAAAGTCAAATTCATGGAAATTTTCGAAACATCTCTGATAATAGGGCTTGATACAATTTGGCAGTCTCTGCGGGGCACCACGCGGGTAAGTGTACCTCAGTGAGGTTTAAAATCACTGAGGCCACCGCGTAATGCACCCCTTGGTACAGCACCTGGTCTGTGGGTACTAGCACCAGGCCGTTCCCTGGTCCCTTGGTGGTGGCGGGGCATCCCTCTGCTACTGTCCGTGACGTCAGGGTCATGGGCAGGGGCCGTCGGGGGCAGAGGCCGTCGGGGGCGGGTCACTAGTTCAGTGGCATTAACCGAGATTGGGGAGTACGGGATCGCGCATGCGTCCAGGCGGGACTCCCAGTCCATCCCCCTCCCGTTATTTTGCCACTGGCTGCGGAAAATGATGGAAATGCCTGTGGGGCAGACTTTCTCTGATCCCCACATACAGACGTAGATCCCCTGATCCGGTTCCCACCATTTATCCCAGCACACACTTAGCCCTCCCTGGGTCCCTGTAATGGTCCTGTGAGTGTCATTCCCTAACCTTTCCCACTCTACCCTAGGGTTCCCCATGTCTTTGCTTAACTTTCTGAGCCACCACCACCTATCCAGGGGAACGTTCCCTTTACACGTCAAACATATTCTTTTGCCCACGGAGACGCTAATCCTTGGGGTGACGATTCGTATCCTCGGGCACTGGAGGGAGGCCTCCCCATATGTGAAGCCGGTCTCACTAGAATACTGGGTTGAATTGGATCCCAGCCATCCTGGCCAGCTCCCCTCGTGGACATACGAGGTGATTTCATCCGCCTCCCGTAGGCCACTTCCGTCGTGTGCTAGGGGCGCTCTCTTCCCCGAGCATCCGAAGATATGATGGTCCTCAACATTGCCCCTTCTCATGAGGCTCAGCCCGAACAGGGCGAGCAGGATTATGCCTCTGTACATTTTGAAATTCTGAAAAAGACATAAAAGCATCTAGCCAGGTTCCCTGGAGGGTCCCTGGCTCGGGGGAAGTGTGATTGGGTCCCGCGATCTCGGCTCACGTAAACAGCACTCTGGAACGGTTCCGAACTTAAAACTTATAGACTACCGGTTCCTTGCATAGAATTAAATTAAAACGCCCTAACTTAACCTTATACACATTACTAAACTTAAACAAAGCTATGTACATCTGCCGCCCATCTCCGAGCAGCCAGCCTAATCTCTGTTAGGACTGTTGCAGGCTACTACCTGCGGCAAAACTGGACTGATCTCCACTTCTGGTCCCTCGCAGCTTATGGCTGCTGGCTGGGGACCTCTGTCTTTCGGCTTCTCCCTGACATGGGAGGCCGCCGTTTTTAACTGAAGAGCCGGTGACCATACTTTTCTGGGCTGGGGTGGTCGAGGAGACCTCCTAGGGAGTGCTACCGGTGGGGCTACCCTGGCGAGCGGACCCTTGGCTCGGGTCACACTCCTCACTGGCTGGGGGCCTTCTCCCTCAGGTCCCTCCCCTCCCAAACCTGAACTGGGGACGGGCAATCCCTCGCCACCGGCTACCGGTGGCTGAGGGTCTTCCCCTCCAGGTTCAAAACCTGGTTCGGGCTCGGGGCCATCCGATTCGGGCTCCTTCTCCTCGGAATCCCATAAGAGAGGAGGAGTGGTCTGGACAAAGTGCTGGGGAACTTCTCCCTTGAAGCACGCGACTGCGCCTGCGTGTGCAGCCTGCGTGCGCGTACCCGCTCCGGGCTGAGGACTTCCAACCTCGGGTTGAATCCCAGCTGCCTGTTTCCCTGCCTCCGGCTTAAACAACTTACATTGATTCACATGGAACCATTTTGTGCACCGGGGCATTTTTACTGCGTAAACCATGGGGCTGGCTTTATCGACTATGCTCTAGGGTCCCATGTACAGTGGCTCTAAACTCTCCACTCGGGCGTAGTTCCTAACCATCACTTGGTCCCCTGTCTCCCACTGGTGACTCTTGATAAGCTCGAGCAGCAACCGGTTATTCCGATGCTGCTTCCCCATGCTACTTGCTGCCTATTCATAAATCTGTTTCAGGCGCTCGAGGAGTGTTCGGGTGAATTTATCCCGATTTATCTCCCGAAGCTGCCCTTCAGTAAGAACTGGGGCTAGGACATGGGTGGGGGTCCTCATAACCCTACCGGTCATGAGTTCGTGTGGGGAATACCCTGTACCCTTGGACTGGTAGGCCCGGATCCCCATGAGGACTAGAGGCAGGACCTCCGCCCATTTTTGGGGCGAGCCCACTGCCTCCTTCCTCAACTTTTCTTTAACGGTGTGGTTCATGCGCTCCACAATCCCTGAGGACTGTGGATTGTGAGCTACGTGCCACTTCCCCTTGATGCTGAGCAGCATAAGGGTGTTCTGCATGACTTGGCCGGTGAAGTGGCTTCCCTGGTCGGACTCCACAAACTGGGGTAGTCCCCACCACGAGAACACCTCTCGCACCAAGATCCTTGCAGTCTCCAATGCTGTGGCCGTTTTGCAGGGAAAGGCTTCCACCCACTTGGAAAACACGTCAACCAGGACGAGGCAGAATTTGTAGCCTCCCTGGGCGGTGGGCAAGGGCCCAATGTAGTCAATCTGGATCGACTGCCATGGTCCCCCTACCCTCCTAACATGTCCCATGGGCACCTTCCTTCTGTGGGGGTCAGGTTATTTGCAGCGCACACAAGACAGCTAGCACAGAACTCGCGGACGTCTTCCTGGAATCCTGGCCACCATCCCGCCTGTTCCACCCGTTGCCAGGTGGTCTCAGGCCCGGGGTGTCCCGTTCCCAGACCCTCATGGGCCAGTTGAAGGAACTCCCTCCGGTGTTGCTGGGGTACTACCCACTGTTCTTCTTTGAACAGCATGCCTTCCCTTATGGAGAGGGCCGCTGCGCCGTAAGGGCCTTCTACCTTCCTGCCCTCCATTACTGCGCTAATGACGGTTTTCAGGACAGGGCCCTGGGCTTGGACCATTTTAAGGTCCGGGGTTAACACTACTCCTAAACTCCCTTGGGTCCCATCCCTGCCTCTAACTGCCACCATGGGCCCGGACTCATACGGGTCCCAGAAAGTGCCTGCGTGTGCACCCTCCTTGGCCAGCATGTCGGCTTGCTGGTTACCCTGGCTGCGGGGTTTTGTGGAGGAATGGGCCTTCAGTTTGTGGATGAAGACCTCGCCTTCCTCCCCCACGACTGCCAGGATTTTCTCAGGCAGGGGCTTTACTGTTAAGGGCCTCCCGTCGGCAGAGATATACCCGCGACGGGACCAGATGGCCAGGTATTCCATACACGAGTTGCAAGTGAACATGCTGTCTGAGCAAATCGTGTATGGGGTGGGGAAGATTTCGGGTTGGGTAACCACGTACACCACCGCGGACAGTTCAGCCTGTTGGGCGCTTATGGTGCTGGGGAGCTTGATTGCCAGGGCAATGTTTGCCGTTGGGTCATAAACTCCACAACCCGTGAGTCGTTCGCCAGCAGATACCATGCTGGAACCGTCTACATAGATTTCGCGGCCTGAGGGATGTATCCCGGCCCGTAAACCTACGTTCACCTCCCATACCCCTTCTATGGAACACCGATGGGCTGTTCCAGGATATACCATATTGGCCACGAGCTTTGGCTCGCAAAGGCCCCTCACCTTCAGATCCATCTGCAAGAGGAGGAGGGTCCAGTGCGTAATGCGTGCACTGCTGACTGTCCCATCTTTAATCCTCCCGTCCAGAAGCATCTGGGTGGGTGTGTGGTGTGTGAGGAGGGTGATGGGAGAGGTGCCTGTGAAGATCAAGGATCTTTTCACAGCCCAGTACGTGGCCAAAAGGTGCCGTTCTCAAATTGAGTAGCTCCTCTCCACATCAGTGAGCACTCTGGAGGAGTAGACCACAGGCCTTAGCCTGCCGTGCCGCTCCTGGAGCAGCACAGCACTGAGACTATCCCTGCTGGCTGCTACCTCCAAGAAGAACTGTTTCCCCCCATCTATGGCTCCTAGGGCTGGTGCGGTCTGCAAGTCTCCCTTGAGCTTGACAAATGCTGCCTGGCAACCCTCATCCCAAGACCACTCCACTCATTTGTGTAGGAGTCGGAGCAAAGGGGCTGCTGTGGCTGCATAGTCTTCAATGAAGTCCCTGCAGTACCCCGTTAACCCTAGGAACGACCTCACACCTCTCACTGTGTTGGGGACTGGCAACTCTTGGACCACTTCCCTCCTAGCCTTGTCTATGGCTCTCTCCCCTGCGCGGACAATTAGGCCCAGGAATTTAACTTCCCGTTGGCTGATCTGCACCTTTTTCGGGTTGACTTTGAACCCCTTATTCTGTAGCAGCTCCAGCAGTTCGGCCAGTAGCGGGCCATGCTCCCCGTCTGAGTCAGTAAACAAGAGCAGGTCATCCACATACGGCAGCAACTGGGTGGGCTGACTAAATTCCTTTAAGCTATCCGCCACACACTGGTGGAAGATGCTGGGGCTGTTATGGAAGCCTTGTGGCAAGCAGTTCCAGGTATACTGTTGCCCCTTAAAAGTAAAAGCGAACTTATACTGGTCCTCCCTCCACAAGGGGATGGACCAAAACCCATTTGAAATATCCAGCACCGTGAACGTGGTCGCGGATGCTGGAATATTCCCGATGAGGTCGGCCACTGCTGCCACTGTGGGGGCGCATGCGAGGATATTGCAGTTGAGCACCCAATAGTCCACCGTGGCTCTCCATGAATTGTCCGGTTTTCTGATCGGCCAAAGCGGAGAGTTAACATGCTGTACTAAAGAGGACATGGCTGGCTCCATGTCGGGCTCTGCTTCTCTGGGGAAGTTATATTGCTTCGGGGTCCGGGCCATGGGGTCCCCGTCTACTCTGATCTCAAACCCGGTGACCCTCCCGCAGTCGTGTTGGTGCGTGGCGAACGCAGCTAGGTTAGCCTGCACGAATGCCTGAAATTCCCCCGGGACACCGTCGACCATGAGCCTGAGGTTGTAACCTTCTTTCGGCTTCACAGTACACAGGGTCCCCTTCCCTTCCTTGCTCGGGATGACTACTGCACCTCCCTCTTTACCCGTATTGGCTCCCCAAAGACAATGATTGCGTAGATCCACGAGGATCCCGTGGCCCATGATGAAGTCGGCCCCTAGGATCCCCTTTCCTCCCTCCGCTTCCCACCTCGCCAGGATGCACGTCCACTTGGTCCGGAGCGTGCCCAGGCGGATTGAGAGCGGCTTGGAGAATGCTCCCGCCTGTTCCTTACCGGTGAACCCCGATAGAACATATGGAACCCCACTAGACAGAGGTGAGGTGGTGGGGTTAGCTGCGTGGATCACGGTGCATGATGCTCCCGTATCCAGCAGATAAGTTCCTTTAGCCTTCTCTACCTCCATCTGCACGAGCGGTCTCTTCCATCCGTCATACCGGAGAGCACACAGATAGACAGGCTGCGCGGGCTCCAGTCATTGTGGGGTGTCAAAGGGGGCCGAGGGAACCACCACACCGGTGGTGGCTGCTATTTTCCCCTGGCTGGTCAGGAGGAGAGATCGTATCGACTCCAAGAGTGGCTCGATCGCAGGGGGAGGGATACCTGGCTCTGCCTTTTGGGCTGGGGCTGATGAATTCTTCCCCTTATTCTCCTTCCAGGGATTCTTACAATCCTTTCGCCAGTGGCCATCCTTCCCGCACCCGTAACAGTTTAACTTAGTCTGGGAGGGGCAGTTCCCCTCCTGGTGCCACTCTTTCTTAACCTGGCCCCCAGGTTTAACCTCATGGACCTTTCCCTTGGGTTGAGGCATCTCGATACCCCTCATATTTTTAAACGCTATCGTGAGCTGGCGGATCACCATTTCCTCGGTGGTCTGGTAGCTACTGGGGTCAAACCAGGCCGCAGCCTGGGCTCGGATTTGGGGCAGGCAGTTTGTCATTAGACAGCGGAGCCAGTGGGTCAATTGGACTTGGTTCAGTAATGTCCATGCTGGCATTCCTGGGCATGCGCTCCGGTAGACTGGCCACAGCCTGTCTGCGAACGCCTGTGGGGACTCCCCTGGGAGCTGTACCGTTTTTTCCACCCGGGCGAACGGACTACCCTCATTGAGTCCCATGGCCTCTAATATCTCGTTCCGCAAATCCTCATAATCTTTCTGCCCCTTTTTACATTCATCAGATAGGGTCTGGAGGAGGTCACTCCCCAGAGAAAACAGCAGCATCTTAGCTTGCTCTGCATCATCGCAGTCATTAACGCACGCTGCCTGTTCTATCTCCCTGAAGTGCAGAGAGGGGTCTCCCTTTCGGTGAGCTTGGGGATATGACTAAGCATGGCCCTGAGCTGTTGGGTGCCATGCGGCACCACAAACTGATTTTGGATGGCCCCTGGGTCCTCGTCATCAACGGGCGGGCCGTACCTCCATTGTCGGAGGGGGTACACCAGCCCTGGTCCTGGCCTATCTAGCGGGGCCTGCTGTGCTTCCCCTACCACTTCATCCTCTACCTCCCCTTGCTGCCAGGACTCCTGAAAGCTCGGAGCTATGGGGGGCGACTGTGGGACCTCTGATTCCCTAGCCAACTTTGTTCTGGGTGCTGCCCGAGGGACGGTTCTGTTTGGGTTGCCGGTAAAGTCCGACTGGCCCGCCTTCAGGCTGATGAGGCATAACAGGCCCTTCGCCCTCGATAAGGCCATGCCCAAACTTTCTATCTCCTCCCTACAGGGCCCGTGATCTGCCTCCTCGAACCCCCGGTCGCAGGCTAGCTTGTATGCTGCCTTTACCTCCCTTACTTTCTCCTCCTGCTCTTTTAATTCTTGGGTGAGGTCGCAAATTGTGTCCTGCAGCCTTACCTCGCTGCCCCTCACCTCTCTAACCTGGTATTCCAAGTGTTCCATCTTGCGCCTAGCGCTGGCTTTACTTTCAGCGGTCTGGTACTCCAGGCGCTCTATCTTTGCCTGGTGTTCCCGTTGCACTCCGAGGGCCCGGGCCTCCAGGCACTCTACCTTTGCCTGGTGTTCCTTGGCCGTCTGCGCTCTTTCTTGGCTTAACGCCTGAAGCGCCACTAGCACCTTCTCTTCCGCTAAAACCTTATCCTGCATTTCTAGGGCCAATTTCTTGAGCTTGGCAGCCTGCACTGCTACCACACTGCCCAGCACTAGAACTTGTTTCTTATAACACATTAACCAGACTGCCTTTTCAATTGCCCTCTTATGCTGTTTACTCACCGTCCACTGGGCGGCGGCGTCTATGGGACGCTCGGCCTTTAACATAGCGCCCACCCATTTCTTGGCGATATTGACCTTTCTACACACAAAAGTGGACAACCTCTCTTCCATTGCAATTTCTCCCTCTGCACCACTGTCTGTTATATCGCATACTGTCGCCGATGGTCCTGCCGTGGTCGCCATTTCTGTAGGGGGTTTTGGTTTGGGGTTTGTGTCTGGCCAGTCAGTCATACCTAAGCTGCTCCCGCCCCGTTCAGTTTGAATTGCTTCCCCTTTGGTTCTGACCACCGGACTTATTTACAAGTAGCGATATAGACAAACGAGACTAGTGGTTTGGTGCAAAGAAAACCAATGTTTACTGGAATAGAGAAACAATTACTATACAGAGAAAAATCACTATGGATGCAACACAATTACACTTAACGGGGGAGGAGAAATGGACAGTTCGAGGGAAAATGACTAAAATAACAATTTAGCAATTCCCCTTAACTCCCACCCTTTACACCTATCTAGGTTGTCTTGTGATGGGCCAGAAAATTGATGCTCACCAGTCTCGGATGTTGAAACGCCTGCTCCAGGCCCTGTTGCCTGCTGATGTTTTAGGTTTTCACTGCCCAAAACAGAGATACCCCAGTGTTTGAGACGTAACTGCGGGTATTCTACTTCCCTGGACGGGCTCTTCATCGACGATCTTCTCGCTGGGTTGATGATATGGCAGGGCACCGGAGGTGAGGCGGGAGAGAGAGAGAGAGAGAAATGGTCTCCCGAGGGACTAGTTATACCCTTCCCGGTAGCCCTTATCTTCCGCCAGATCAGCTCATTTCTTTTGTCTGATCTGGACGGATTGAAAATCATACAAAAGGTACTGATCTGGGCCCATCAACCTGGATGGCCGATAATCGGTTTTAAACGCCTCATCAGTGTTCCCCTTTGTCCAACTGGTTTCGTGATGGGGCCATTCTAGCCTGAATGCCCCATTGATCATTTGTAAACAGTGTTGATGTTCTCTAACCGAAGGTCTGAATGCAGCTAAGCTTGTCCCACTACATTTTGAATAGGCCTTGCCTGCTCTTGATTGTTTGTGCAAACAACCTTGATGATTTTTAATCAGAGGCCCGAATGCCACTGGGTTTGCTTCTCATGCATAAATGCAGAAGGTCTGTCATCATTCGAGTTTTCTGGAAAGTTCCTTCTCACAGTCATCAGAATACAAGCTTGTCAGTCCAAACTGAAACTTACAGGCTTTGGCCATGAGGCTGACCGCAGCCATCTTGTTGAGCCCTGGATTCCAAACTCAGTCCAACCAGGGCTTCTTTAATAAACCAAAAGTAAATCTTCGGGGTGGGGGGAGACATGAAATTTGCGAATCCTTTCAGCTTCTACAGGTATATAAAAAGGAAGAGGTTAGCTAAAGTAAACGTTGATCCCTTAGAGGATGAGACTGGGGAATTAATAATGGGGAAAGGGGAATTGGCAGAGACTCTGAACAAATATTTTGCATCTGTCTTCACGGTAGAAGACACTAACAACATCCCAATAATGGATAATCAAGGGGCCACAGGGAGTGGGGAACTAAAGACAATCACTATCACTAAGGAAATAGTACTTGGTAAAATAATGGGTCTAAAAGATGACAAGTCCCCTGGACCAGATGGCCTGCATCCCAGAGTCTTAAAAGAAGTCGCTGCAGAGATAGTGGATGCATTGGTTGCAATATACCAAAATTCCCTGGACTCTGGAGAGGTCCCAGCGGATTGGAAAACCGCAAATGTAACACCCCTATTTAAGAAAGGAGGGAGACAGAAAGCAGGAAACTATAGACCAGTTAGCCTAACATCTGTCGTTGGGAAAATGCTGGAGTCCTCCATTAAGGAAGCAGTAGCAGGGCATTTAGAAAAACATACTGCAGTCAAACAGAGTCAGCATGGTTTTAGGAAAGGGAAATCATGTTTAACAAATTTGCTGGAGTTCTTTGAGGATGTAACAAGCAGGGTGGACAAGGGTGAGCCAGTGGATGTGGTGTATTTGGATTTCCAGAAGGCATTCGATAAGGTGCCACATAAAAGGTTACTGCATAAGATAAGAGCTCACGGAGTTGGGGGTAATATATTAGCATGGATAGAGAATTGGCTAACTAACTGAAAGCAGAGAGTCAGGATAAATGGGTCATTTTCTGGTTGGCAAACGGTAACTAGTGGGGTGCCACAAGGATTGGTGCTGGGGCCCCAACTATTTATAATCTACATTAATGACTTGGATGAAGGGATCGAGTGTAATGTAGCCAAGTTTGCGGATGATACAAAGATGGGTGGGAAAGCAAGTTGTGCAGAGGACTCAAAGAATCTGCAAAGGGATATAGACAGGCTAGGTGAGTGTGCAAATATTTGGTAGATGGAGTATAATGTGGGAAAGTGCGAGGTTATCCACTTTGGCAGGAAAAATAAAAAAGCGAACTATTATTTAAATGGAGAGAGATTACAAAATGCTACAGTTCAAAGGAACCTGGGGGTCCTTGTGCATGAAACACAAAAGGTTAGCATGCAGGTACAGCAAGTAATCAAAAAGGCAAATGGAATGTTTGCCTTTATTTCAAGGGGGTTGGAGTATAAAAGCAGGGAAGTCCTGCTACAACTGTAAAGGGTATTGGTGAGACCACACCTTGAGTACTGTGTACAGTTTTGGTCTCCTTATTTAAGGAAGGATATATTTGCATTGGAGGCAGTTCAGAGACGATTCACTAGGTTAATTCCAGAGATGAGGGGTTTGACTTATGAGGAAAGGTTGACCAGGCTGGGCCTATACTCATTGGAATTTAGAAGAATGAGAGGTGATCTTATTGAAACATATAAGATACTGAGGGGGCTCGACAGGGTAGATGCAGAGAGGATGTTTCCCCTCATGGGGAAATCTAGAACTCGGGGCACAGACTCCGAATAAAGGGTCGCCCTTTTAGAACAGAGATGAGGAGGAACTTCTTCTCTCAGAGCGTCGTAAATTTGTGGAATTCTCTGCCCCAGAGAGCTGTGGAGGCTGGGTCATTAAATACATTTAAAGTGGAGATAGACAAATTTTTGTAAGATAAGGGAGTGAAGGGTTATGGGGAGCGAGCTGGGAAGTGGCTTTGAGCCCTAGATCAGCATGATCTTATTGAATGGCGGAGCAGGCTCGAGGGGTCAAGTGGCCTATTCCTGCTCCTATTTCTTATGTTCTTATTAAGACCCTGGTAGATGTGTGGGCCACATTGTACCTCTCCTCAGGTTTTGGCTTTGGATCATGCAGTGATGTCACGAGCCATGGCTCATTGCATATCCTTGTTCAACTGACAACCATCACTGCAGTCATATTAAACCTTCAAATAACAGTGCCACCTGTTAACTGTAACTTTAATCATAGGTGTTGGCGATGTAATGAGCACTGACAGAGATAATTCTGTTCCTATGGTTGCAGACCAACTGTACATTCATGAGTGGCAGCCTTTTATATGCATGAATGAATAGAGTACCATTGCAGGTAGGGATGTGTATTGTCACATAGCCAGTTATACCCTGCACTCTGGGGAACTACACAGGGTGTTAGAAGGGAATTGTGTTGCCGGAAATGTGGCAGGGCAGGTTTTCTATATTATTATTAGGGGTCGATGCCTGCACTATACTGTACCCACCCCACAGATCCAGTAGGATTGTGGAGTGCAGACTTGACACTTCATTGCAGATTGCATAGTGCAGTCTGGCTAAAGATTTGTCTGGCCAAAACATGTACTGCTGCTGTTCCCTTGTTGCTGGACTCTGGGGTGGCAATTGATGTCTCTGGGAGTCTGACTCCCAACCTGCCGACCCCACCTCATCCCCAGTTAAAATCGGGGCTCAATATTTTGTCTTCATCGTAGTGCAAGTTGCAATATGTGTAATAAACCCTTTGTTCATTGCTTTACATTACAACTACTGATTTTTCACACAATATACAGAGATGAAAGTGTAACATTTATAGGGTGGAAAAAGTTTTCCTTTGGATTTGGCACAAGTCTCGACATGAACATAGCAGCACCAGTAGGATTCAGAGGATAAAGGGGAGTCACATGTGACTGAGCATTCAAGAAGCTATTACAGTTCCACTCTGGAGGCTGTACAGTTATATATTGGATGATCAACTCTAAATATGAAATGGGATTGCTGTGAAGGAGAAAAAATTAATATTGGCGACATAAGTAAGAAAAGCATTGGCCTTTAACTTCAACATCATGAAAATATTATAGAAAAGAAAGACTTGCAATTACATAGCGCCTTTCACAACCTCGGGACAACCCAAAGTGCTTTACAGTCAAGGAAGCAGTCTTGAAGTGTTGTCACTGTTGTTATGAAGGAAATGCAGCAGCCAATTTTTGCACAATAAGGTACCATAAACAGCAATGTGGTAATGTTGGTTGATGAGTATATATTGGTCAGGATACCGGGGAGAACTTCTCTGCTTTTATTCAAATAGGACCAAGGGATCTTTTACTGAGAGGGCAGACGGAACCTTGGTTTAATGTCTCATCCGAAAGACAGCAACTCCAACAGTGCAGCACTCCCGCAGTACTGCACTGTGACGGTGCCAGTCAGTCCCTTTCCTAGCCTCTAGATGGCACCTTCACTTGTTTGGATCCTGTTTGTGTCCTCTTTGTGTTTAAACCATAAAAAAAATACATTAAACAAATAAACTGTAACAAAAAGTCCAATAAACCCCTAAACAAAACTTAACCAATCAAATAAAAATTTGGTTGTTTAGACCGACTATGCACTCCAGTCCCCGCGGCGCCCACCGGTCACGAAAGAGCTCGAGCTCGCCGGCGGACACCGCGTGCTCCATCTCCAGGGCCACCCGGCCGCGAACATGGCCGCGGAAGAGAGGGAGGCAATCCGGCCGGACGACCCCCTCGACCGCCCGCTGCCTGGACCAATTAATGGCTTTCTTGGCCAGGCCCCTGTTTGTGTCCTCTTTTTGTATAAACCAAAAACAGACATTAAACAAATAAACTGTAACAAAAAGTCCAATAACCCCTAAACAAAACTTAACCAATCAAATTAAAATTTGGTTATTTAAACCGACTATGCACTCCAGTCCCCGCGGCGCCCACCGGTCACGAAAGAGCTCGAGCTCGCCGGCGGACACCGCGTGCTCCATCTCCAGGGCCACCCGGCCGCGAACATGGCCGCGGAAGAGAGGGAGGCAATCCGGCCGGACGACCCCCTCGACCGCCCGCTGCCTGGGCCAATTAATGGCTTTCTTGGCCAGGCCCCTGTTTGTGTCCTCTTTTTGTATAAACCAAAAAATAAAACATTAAACAAATAAACCAAAGGTCTGACAACCCTCTAAACAAAACCCGATCAATCAAATTAAAATTTGGCCCCTTAAATCAATTACGCACTCCAGTCCCCGCGGCGCCCACCAGTCACGAAAGATCTCGAGCTCGCCGGCGGACACCGCGTGCTCCATCTCCAGGGCCACCCGGCCGCGAACATGGCCGCGGAAGAGAGGGAGGCAATCCGGCCGAACGACCCCCTCGACCGCCCGCTGCCTGGACCAATTAATGGCTTTCTTGGCCAGGCCCCTGTTTGTGTCCTGTGTTAATTCTTAATGGCCTGTTAGCTGTTCATGGGTTTCACCTGGTTTTCTTGGTATATAAGTTCTATGGTTGTTTCACTCAGTGCTCAGTCCTCACTAGGGTGGACCAGGGAGTTAGTCTTGACAATGTCCTCTGTCTTGACTAGGTGCTCTGTGTGACTAGCCTTTGCTCTATGGCAGCTTGCCTTCACAAGCTGGCTGCCGTAGTTCTCTCGAGCTATGTATCTAAGTCTGTGTTCTAGTTCTCTCGAGCTATGTATTTAAGTCTGTGTTCTTGTCTCTGGATTTAAGATGTATTTAAGTCTGTTGTTCTGTTAAGTTGCTTGTCTTGGTAAGGTGCTGTTTGGACTAGCGTGTTGCTATGTGGGAGCTGTTGGGATCTTGTCTTGAGCTTTGCATTGATAAGCCGATTACCCTTGGGGTAGCTTGTCTGGAGTTTAGCCTCGGCAAGCCGGTTGCCCCTTGTGGTAGCTTGTCGCAAGCTCAGTATAGACAAGTGGGCTTCCTCATGGAAGCTGTCCTGAGTTCCTATCTTGACTAGCTGTCTTGTAACTTGTCTCTAGTTCTTATGTATATCATTGTGTTCCTGGTGTTAATCTAGTTATGTGTAATCTAGTAAAATTCAAACAAAGTACTGTATATTTGCCTCTTGTCTGGTTTCTGCACTTGGGTCCAGAACCTACCTCGCCCGGAGAGCACGGCCTCGTATTTGTACGGCCCCGTGGCTCCCCAACCCTGACATGCACTGGAGTGTCAGCCTAGATTGTGAGCTCAAGCATCTGGAGTATGACTTGAACCAACAGCCTTCTGACTAAAAAGTGAGAGTCCAACCACTGAGCCACAGAATCATAGAATCATTCAATCATAGAATGGTTACAGCAAGGAAGAAGGCCATTCAGCCAGCCGAGCCCATGCTGGCTCTCTGCAAGAGCACTTCAGCTCATCCCACTCCCCCTCCCTTTCCCCATAGCCCTGCAAATTTCTTTCCTTCAGATACTTATCCAACTCCCTTTTGAAAGCCATTATTGAATCTGCCTCCACCACCCTTTCAGGCAGTTCATTCCAGATCTTAACCACTCGCTGCGTAAAAAAGTTTTTTCTTACGTCACCTTTGGTTCTTTTGCCAATCACCTTAAATCTGTGATAACAACAGAAAATGCTGGAAAAACTCAGCAAGCCAGGCAACATCTGTGGAGAGAAATTAGAGTCAACGTTTTGGGTCGAAACCCTTCTTCAAAACTGGAAAGGAAATGAAATAGATCGAAAGGAGGGCTGAGGAGGGAACAAAAGAAGTGAATAGACATTAAGAGGTATTCAAAACGAGACGAGATGGTGATAGGACTAGTAAAGAGACAAAAGATGGCTCAGATTAGGTGTGAAATGTATTGGCAGAATGAGAGACAGCTGCCATGTAAAAAAAAGAGGAAAGGGGAGGGAGGGAAAACCCAAAATAAAGGGGCGGAGAAAAAAATATATAAGTAAAAATGTAATAGGGGCCGAGGTTATGATCTGAAATTGTTGAACTCGATATTGAGTCCGGAAGGCTGCAAAGTGCCTAATCGGAAGATGAGGTGCTGTTCTTCGAGTTTACGCTGAACTTCCGTGGAACAATGCAAGAGCCCGAGTACAGTGAGGTCTGAGTGGGAATGGGGCGGTGAATTAAAATGACAGGCGACCGGAAGCTCGGGGTCACCCTTACGGACTGAACGGAGGTGTTCTGCAAAGTGGTCACCCAATCTGCGTTTGGTCTCCCCAATGTAGAGGAGACCACATCGTGAGCAGCGAATGCAGTATACTAGATTGCAAGAAGTACAAGTAAATCACTGTTTCACCTGGAAGGGGTGTTTGGGGCCCTGGACAGTGGGAAGGGGGGAGGTATAGGGGCAGGTGTTACATCTCCTGCGCTTGCACGGGAAGGTGCCAGGCGAAGGGGAAGGGGTGATGGGGGTGATAGAGGAGTGGACTAGAGTATCTCGGAGGGAGCGGTACCTACGTAATGCTGAAAGGGGAGGGAAGGGGAAGATGCGTTTGGTGGTGGGATCACTTTGGAGGTGGCGAAAATGACGGAGGATGATCCGTTGAATGTGGAGGCTGGTGGGGTGAAAGGTGAGGACAAGGGGAACCCTATCAATATCGAGTTCAACAATTTCAGATCATAACCTCGGCCCCTATTACATTTTTACTTATATTTTTTTCCCCCACCCCTTTGTTTTGGGTTTTCCCTCCCCCCTTTCCTCTTTTTTTTACACGGCAGCTGTCTCTCATTCTGCCAGTACATTTCACACCAGTCTGAGCCATCTTTTGTCTCTTTATTAGTCCTATCACCATCTCGTCTCGTTTTGAATACCTCTTAATGTCTATTCACTTCTTTTGTTCCCTCCCCAGCCCTCCTTTCGATCTATTTCATTTCCTTTCCAGTTTTGAAGAAGGGTTTCGACCCGAAATGTCGACACTAATTTCTCTCCACGGATGTTGCCTGGCCTGCTGAGTTTTTCCAGCATTTTCTGTTGTTATTTCGGATTTCCAGCATCTGCAGTATTTTGCTATCGTACCTTAAATCTGTGTCCTCTGGCTCTCAACCAACATAACAAAAAAAAACAGATTATCTGGTCATTATCACATTGTTGTTTGTGGGGCCTTGCTGTGCGCAAATTAGCTGCCGCGTTTCCCACATTACAACAGTGACTACACTTCAAAAGTACTTCATTGGATGTAAAGAGCTTTGAGATGTCCGGTGGTCATGAAAGGCACTATATAAATGCAAGTCTTTCTTTCTTTTCTTTTCGACCCTTCTGCCAATGGGAACAGTTTCCCTCTATCTACTCTGTCCAGACCCCTCATGATTTTGAACACCTCTATCAAATCTCCTCTCAATCTTCGCTGCTCTAAGGAAAACAACCCCAGCTTCTCCAGTCTATCCACCTAATTGAAGTCCCTCATTCCTGGAATCATTCTCGTAAATCTTTTCTGCATCCTCTCTAAGGCCTTCACATCCTTCCTAAAGTGTGGTGCTCAGAATTGGACACTGTACTCCAGTTGGGGCCGAACCAGTGTTTTATACAGGTTCATCATAATTTCCACACTTTTGTACTCTATACCTTTATTTATGAAGCCCAGGATCCCGTAAGCCTTTTTAACTGCTTTCTCAACCTGCCCTGCCACCTTCAGCGATTTGTGCACACATGCCCCCAGATCTCTCTGTTCGTGCATCTCCTTCAGGATTGTACCATTTAGTTTAAATTTCCTCTCCTCATTCTTTCTACCAAAATATATCACTTCACACTTTTCTGCGTTAAATTTCATCTGCCACGTGTCCGCCCATTTCACCAGCCTGTCTATGTCTTCCTGAAGCCAATCTCCTCCTCACTGTTCACTATACTTCCAAGTTTTGTGTCATCTGCAAATTTTGAAATTGTGCCCTGAACACCCACGTCCAAGTCATTAATATATATCAAGAAAAACAGTGGTCCTAGAACCGATCCCTGGGGAACACCACTGTGTACCTTCCTCCAATCCGAAAAACAACCGTTCACCATTACTCTCTGTTTCCTGTCACTTAGCCATTTTGTATCCATGCTGCCACTGTCCCTTTTACTCCATGGGCTTCAACTTTGCTGGCAAGCCTATTATGTGGCACTTTGTCGAACGTCTTTTGGAAATCCATGTATGCTACATCAACTGCATTACCTTCATCAACCCTCCCTGTTACCTCATCAAAGAACTCAATCAAGTTAGTTAAACACGATTTGCCTTTAACAAATCCATGCTGGCTTTCCTTAATTAATCCACACTTGTCCAAGTGACTGTTAATTTTGTCCCTGAATACTGCTTCTAAAAGCTTCCCCACTACCAAAGTCAAAGGGACTGACCTGTAGTTGCTGGGTTTATCTTTACACCCTTTTTTGAACAATTGTATAACAATTGCAATTCTCCAGTCCACTGGCACCACCCCTGTATCTAAAGAGGATTGGAATATTATGGCCAGTACCTCCGCGATTTCCTCCCTCAACATCCTAGGATGCATCCCATCTGCTCCTGGTGATTTATCTACCTTAAGTACAGCCAGCCTTTCTACTATCTCCTCCTTATCAATTTTTATCCTATCAAGTATCTCAACTACCTCCTCCTTCATTATGTCTATGGCAGCATCCTCTTCCTTGGTGAAGAAAGATGCAAAAGTATTCATTTAGTACCTCAGCCATACCCTCTGCCTCCATGCATAGGTCTCCTTTCTGGTCACTAATTGGCCCCACCCCTCCTCTTACTACCCTTTTACTATTTATATGCCTATAGAAGACTTTTGGATTACCTTTTATGTTGGTTGCCATTCTATTCTCATACTCTCTCTTTGCCCCTCCTATTTTCTTTTTCACTGCTCCTCTAACCTTTCTATATATAGCCTGATTCTCAGATGTATTTGCAAGCCGCATCTGTCATGCACTCTCTTTTTCTGCTTCATCATATTCTCTATCTCCTTTGTCATCCAGGCAGCCCTGACTTTAGTTGCCCTGCCTTTCCCCCTAGTGCGAATGTACCTCAACTGTACCTGAACTATTTCCTCTTTAAAGGCAGCCCATTGTTCCATTACAGTTTTACCTGCCAATCTTTGATTTCAGTTTACCCGAGCCAGATCTGTTCTCATCCCACTGAAATTGCCTTCCCCCAGTTAAACATTTTTACTCCAGATTGCTCCCTGTCCTTTTCCATAGCTAATCTAAACCCTTATGATACTATGATCACTGTTCCCTAAATGTTCATCTACTGACAGTTGCTCCACTTGACCCACCTCATTCCCCAGAACCAGATCCAGCAATGTCTCCTCCCTCTTTGGGCCGGAAGTATACTGATCAAGAAAGTTCTCCTGAACACACTTCAGAAATTCTTCCCCCTCTCTGCCCTTAACACTATTATGATCCCAGTCTATATTAGGATAGTTGAAGTCTCCCATTATTACTACTCTATAGTTCTTGCAACTCCCTGTAATTTCTCTGCAAATTTGCTCCTCTATATCTTTCCCACTAGTTGGTGGCCTATAGAATACACCTAGTAGTGTAATGGCACCTCTATTATTTCTTAACTCGAGCCATATAGATTCTGTCCTTGACCCCTCCATGACATCCTCCCTCTCTAGTACTGTAACATTCTCCTTGACCAATACTGCCACGCCATCTGCTATCTTTCCTTCCCTATCTTTCCTGAACACTTTATAACCAGGAATATTTAATACCCAATCCTGCTCGTTTTTAAGCCAGGTCTCATTTATTGCCACATCATATTCCTATGTGGCTATTTGTGCCTGCAGCTCACTTGTTTACTACTCTTTGTGCATTCACATACATACACTGTAAACCCATCTTAGGCCATCCTGTATTCTCTCGTAGTTTGACCCCACCTGTAGGGGTTCACAAAATCCCCTCAGCCCCCAAAGATCGGGAAATATTAATCCACATCGTGGATGAAGACTTTGCGTGATTTAAATTGTCTCTGGGTTGGACAATGTTTTAAAACATACCCAGAACCGCAAGAAGGCTGTGTTAAGCTAGACAGCACTTGGACAACACCGGAATCAAAGAACTTTGCAAAAAAAATCGCACACCTTAAGACAGTGCATTTTATTTTTAAAATGTACTCTTGAGTTTGGTAAATTGCCCAGGGATAAAATGGCCGTCAGACTGCGTGGCCAAGGACAAAGGACCTGGAAGCAGTTTTCTGTGTCTGTGAAGCAATGGCAGTCAAATTCTGTCAATCAAAAGGGGAGTTTCCCCTCCCTGCAGAGACAATCATGTTTGTTTACAGAAACTGCTACTTTGTGTACACAAAGGATTAAACCACTTAGGCTGCGGTTTCAGTGACCACAGGGCAATGGCTTCTGGTTACTATAGCCTTCCAGGCTGCTTACATAGCAATACAGCCCCATTCAAAACCCATCAGGATGAACGGAAATGGTTCAATAGCCCATCACACACAATGAACTCAGCACAGAAGAGACATTTGGACTGAGGAAAGGAACAGTTTAAAATTGAATGGATTTGAATCACCCATTACTGGACAATGGGGACAGTTGGATCCCTTTTGTTTTAGCCCATAAACTTCCGGATCTGGGCAGGAACATTTCGGTCCCAAAATTGGGGTATAAGAGATAGCTTCTCAGGGGCATCGCTCTCTCTCTGGCTTGCCTCCGTGTGCCCTCTACAGCGTGGAGTCTGAAGAAGTAAAACACCAGCAGTTTACTTTTAAAACACTGGGGTGTTTCTTTACTTCAGGGCAGTGAAGGTCTCCTGGGACACGGAGCTGGCATTGCAGTGGTGAGTATATATTTTTCTGGCCTTCCACAAGGCGACTTAGGATAGGCTTAGGGGTGGGAGTAAAGTGGGGATTTTGTTAGAATTGTATTTTAGTCATTTTCCCCCATTGTGTCTGTTTTTTCCCTCCCCTATTTAAGATTACTTTGATCGTGTGGTGTAGTTTCTTAGTTTTAATAAAATTTGACTTTCTTGCATCCAGACCATTTGTCCATTTTAATATATCATTAATTATAATTTCCTGCAGTCAGAACTGAAAGGGGTGGTTTAGCGATTCGAAACCGCTGATTGGAATTGGTCATAGTGCAGTGGTAAAAAGGCTGCCTGACCAGGTAAATTACCGTAAATCGGGTAAAGGAAGGTAAATTACCGTAAACCAGCTAAAGGATGACGAAGAGAAAGCCAAAATGTTGCTTTTCTCTGTAGATAGTAAGCTCTATCAGACCCTTTCAGATGAGGCTAAGAGAGGGCAGAAGGGTTTTGAGGACCTAAAGGAGGAAATACTGGAAGCCATGGGTGCGAACAACGGCAGTCCGTTCGATCGCCTAGGGAAAACACTGCAGAAGGAAGGGGAGACCCCACAGGCATTTGCAGACAGGCTGTGGCCAGTCTACAACAGCGCGTATACAGGGTGACAAAATAGGGCACACCTGAACCAGCAGCAGCGGACCCAATGGCTTCGTTGCCTGGTGTCCAATTGCCTGCCCCAGATAAAAGCAAAGGCTGATACTTGGTTTGAACACCGAGACCCCCTAGCAACCGAAGAGACTGTAATCCGGCAGCTCACGGTAGCATATAGGAATGGTAGGAATAGTGGGACCCCGCAGCAAAAGGGTAAGGTCCACGAGGTTAAGCCTGGGGCTCAATACAAGAAAGAGTGGCGCCAGGAGGGGAACCGTCCCTCCCAGAACAAGGTCACTTGTTACAGGTGCGGGGAGGATGGCCACTGGCGCAGGGATTGTGAAAAGTGATGAGCCTCAATAAATCCGAGACTCGATGTTAGCGAAACAAAACAAGGCTTTTATTGACTTAGAAGGTAACACACAGGAGAGAGGTATCTTCCATCCAGAGCTCTGCCGTACTGGATGTGCTGCAGGCTGGGCCAGCTTACATAGGGGCCAGGTATGGGCGGAGCCCTACACATAGTACAATACAATGGGCCAGGTATGGGCGGAGCCCTACACATAGTACAATACAATGGTGAGGAAACGGAACAGAGGTAAGGGAAATGAAACTGAAACCAACCACAGTCACAGGCAGTGATGAATGGAATATTTCATCACAAAAAGCCTGGGAGAGACGATAAAGCCAGGACCCCCGCAGCCCCAACTCAGAAGGCAGAGACAGAAACTCCTGCCAATATAGTCGAGTCCGTCATGGAGTCGATAAAATCGTTCCTCAGGGCCAATCAGGGAAAGGTAGCAGCCATCAGTGGTGCTGCAGCCCCCTCGCCCACCTCTGCCTTCCCACAATGACTGGAGCCCGTGCAGCCTGTCCGTCTGTGTAATCTCCGGTACAATGAATGGAAGAGACCGCTCGTACAGATGGAGGTAGAGAAGGTTACAGGGACTTATCTATTGGATATGGGGGCATCATGCACCGTGATCCATACGGATAATCCCACCACCTCACCTCTGTCTAACGGGGTTCCATACATACTATCGGGATTCACCGGTCAGGAGCAGGTGGGTTATACTCCAGACCCCTCTCAGTCCATCTGGGCACACTCCAAACTAAGTGGACGTGCATCCTGGCAAGGTGGGAGGCGGAGGGAGGAAAGGGGATCCTAGGAGCCGACTTCCTGGTGGGCCACGGGATCCTCATGGATCTCCGCAACCATTGCCTTTGGGGGGCTAGCACAGACAGGGAAGAAGGTGTAGTGGTAAATGGTGTCCCGGAGGCACTGCAGGCAGTCGTGCAGGCAAACCTCACAGCCTTTGCCACCCATAAACACGACTGCGGGAGGATCACAGGGTTTGAGGTTAAAATAGACGGGGACCCCATGGCCCGACCACAGAAGCAGTACAATTTCCCCAAGGAGGCAGAACCCGACATGGAGGCAGCCATCACCTCCTTAGTTAAACAGGGAGTGTTGAGGCCCATAGCCACTCATGTTAATTCTCCGCTTTGGCCGGTTAGGAAACCGGACAATTCATGGAGAGCCACAGTGGACTATCGGGTGCTTAACAGTAATATCCCCACGTGTGCCCCCACAGTAGAAGCAGTGGCTAATCTTATTAGCAGCATTCCAGCATCCGCGAACACATTCACGGTGCTGGACATTTTCGAATGGGTTCTGGTCCATCCCTTTAAAACGGGAGGACCAATATAAGTTTGCCTTCACCTTTAAGGGACAGCAGTATACCTGGACCTGTCTGCCACAGGGCTTCCACAACAGCCCCAGCATCTTCCACCAATGCATGAAGGATAGTTTAAAGGAGTTCAGTCAGCCCACTCAGTTACTGCAGTATGTGGATGACCTGCTCTTATTTACCGACTCGGTCGGGGAGCATGGCCCACTGCTGGCTGAGTTGCTGGAGCTGCTGCAGAGAAAGGGGATTAAATTCAACCCCAAGAAGGCGCAGATCGGTCAGCAAGAGGTTAAATTCCTGGGTCTGACTGTCCGCACAGGAGAGAGGGCCATAGATAAGGCAAGGAGGGACGCGGTCCAGGAGTTACCGATTCCCAATTCAGTAAGAGGGGTGAGGTCGTTCCTGGGATTGACGGGGTACTGCAGGGATTTTATAGAGGACTATGCAGCCACAGCGGCCCCTCTGCTCCGTCTCCTACACAAGGGAGTGGAGTGGTCCTGGGATGAGGGATGCCAGGCGGCATTTGTTAAGTTAAAGGGAGACCTGCAGACCGCACCAGCCCTAGGAGCGATAGATGGAAAAAGAGAGTTTTTTCTGGAGGTAGCAGCCAGTGGGGATAGCCTGAGTGCTGTGCTGCTCCAAGAGCGGCACGGTAGACTGAGACCCGTGGTCTATTCCTCCAGAATACTCACCGATGTAGAGAGGAGCTACTCAATATGTGAAAGGCACCTTTTAGCCACATATTGGGCTGTGAAGAAATCCCGGGTCTTCGCAGGCACCTCTCCCATCACCCTCCTCACACACCACACACCCACTCAGATGTTTTTGGATGGGAGGATTAAAGATGAGACAGTCAGCAGCATCCGCATTGCGCGCTGGACCCTTCTCCTCTCACAGATGGGTCTGAAGGTAAAGGGCCTTTGCGAGCAAAAGCTTGCGGCCAATATGGTATACCCTGGAACAGCCCATCGATGTTCCATAGATGGGGTATGGGAAGTGAACATAGGTTTACGGGCCGGGATACATCCCACGAGCCGCAAGGTCTATGTAGGCGGTTCCAGCATGGTATCCGCTGGAGTACGACTCACGGGTTGCGGGATCTTTGACCCAACGGCAGACATTGCCTTGGCAATCAAGCTCCCTAACACCATGAGTGCCCAGCAGGCTGAACTGTCCGCAGTGATGTACGTGGTTACACACCCCGACATCTTCCCTACCCCGTATACGATTTGCTCTGACAGTATGTTCACTTGCAACTCGTGTACGGAGTACTTGGCCATCTGATCCCGTCGTGGGTATACCTCCGCCAACAGGAAGCCCTTGACAGTAAAGCCCCTGCTGGAGAAAATCCTGGCAGCTGTGGGGGAGGAAGGTGCAGTTTTCATCCATAAGGTGAAAGCCCATTCCTCCACAGAACCCCGCAGCCAGGGCAACCAGCAAGCCGATATGCTGGCCAAGGAGGGTGCACGGGCAGGCACTTTCTGGGACCCATATGAGTCCGGGCCAGTGGCAGCGATAACAGGCAGGGATGGGACACAGGGAAAATCAGGAGTAGTGTTAGCCCCAGACCTCAAGACGGTCCAAGCCCAGGACCCAGTCCTAAAAGTTGTCATTAGCGCAGTGATGGAGGGCAGGAAGTTAGAAGGCCCTTACGGCGCAGCTTCCCTCTCCATAAGGGAAGGCATGCTGTTCAGGGGGGAACAGTGGGTAGTACCCCAGCAACACCGGAGGGAGTTCCTTCAGCTGGCCCATGAGGGGCCGGGAGCAGGACACCCTGGGCCTGAGGCCACCTGGCAACGGGTGGAACAGGCGGGATGGTGTCCAGGACTCCGGGATGATGTCCGCGAGTTCTGTGCTAGCTGTCTTGTGTGTGCAGCAAATAATCCCGATCCCCACAAAAGGAAGGTGCCCATGGGACACATTAGGAGGGTGGAGGGACCATGGCAGTTGATCCAGATTGACTATATAGGGCCCTTGCCCACCACCCAGGGAGGCTACAAATACTGCCTCGTCCTGGTGGATGTGTTTTCCAAGTGGGTGGAAGCCTTCCCCTGCAGGACGGCCACAGCAATGGGGACTGCAAAGATCTTGGTGAAGGAGGTGTTCTCGTGGTGGGGACTGCTCCAGTTCATGGAGTCCGACCAGGGAAGCCACTTCACTGGCCAAGTCATGCAGAACACCCTCAGGCTGCTTGGTATTCAGGGGAAATGGCATGTCGCTTACAATCCCCAGTCCTCAGGGATTGTGGAGTGCATGAAATGGACCATTAAAGAAAGATTGAGGAAAGAGGCCGTGGGGTCGCCCCAAAAATAGGCAGAGACCCTACCTCTGATCCTCATGGGGATCTGGGCCAGCCAGTCCAAGCGTACAGGGCATTCACCACACGAGCTCATGACCAGCAGAGTTATGAGGACCCCCACTCATGTCCTTGCCCCAGTCCTCACTGAAGGACAACTGCAGGAAATAAACCGGGATAAATTCACCCGAACCCTCCTAGAACACCTCAAACAAATTTATGGGCAGGCAGCAGACAGCATGGGGAAGCAGCATCGGAATAACCGGCTGCTGCTCGAGCCTAGCAAAAGCCACCAGTGGGAGATAGGAGACCTAGTGATGGTAAGAAACTATGCCCAGGTGGGAAGTTTAGAGCCACTCTACATGGGACCCTATGGTATAGTTGATAGGGCCAGCCCCATGGTCTATGCAGTAAAACTACCCCAGTGCACAAAGTGGTTCCACGCCAACCAATGTAAATTGTATAAATCTGACCATACAAGTTCAAGTTCACAGGCTGTAAAGACAGGCACTGTGGCTTGTTTCAAGGGAAAAGTTGTCCGGCCCACCAATGGGGACACTTCCCCGCCCCAGTGGGACCTAAGTTTTGGCCAAAGTTTAAATTTGAACCAGTTATCTAGTTCAGAAACAGAGAAACAGCAGCCTGAGAGTAGAAATCTGCAGGCTGCTGCGAGTTCATTCACAGAAAATCGCTTGGGGGGCTCCAGGGAGGAGCCGCCCTTTGAAGAGGCTGCCTGCACAGGCGCAGTTGCGCCTGTGGGGTGAGGTTTCCCAACACTGGGTTCACGCAGGCGCAGTTCCCCAGCCTGTGACCCCAGCGGCTCCTCTTCAGTTTTCCTGCGCAGGCGCAGTCGGATGTTTGAAGACAGAGGTTTCACAGCCTCTGCCGTGGGACTCCAGGGAGGAGGTTCGCGCAGGCGCAGTTCCCCAGCCTGTGACCCCAGCGGCTCCTCTTCAGTTTTCCCGCGCAGGCGCAATCGCCTGTTTGAAGACAGAGGTTTCACAGCCTCTGCCGTGGGACTCCGGGGAGGAGGTTTGCGCAGGCGCAGTTCCCCAGCCTGTGACCCCAGCGGCTCTTCTTCAGTTTTCCCGCGCAGGCGCAGCCGCTTGTTTGACGACAGAGGTTTCACAGCCTCTGCCGGGGGACTCTGGGGAGGAGGTTCGCGCAGGCGCAGTCGCCTGTTTAAAGGGACAAGCTTCCCAGCCTGCTTCTAGAGTGGTTCCCCCTATGGTGTGGGACTCTGTGGAGGAAGGGATAGCAATTCCTCTTGCAGGGGACATATGGAAGTGGCTGGTGCCAGGTTTTGGACCTGGCGAGGAAGATTTTCAGCCACCAGCAGCGGGTGGTGAGGGGATACCTGCCCCCAGTACAGGAGTGGGTAGGGAAAAGGAGACAAACCCGGAGTACCGGCAGGCTGCCAGGTATATTAAACAATGCGGGCTGTTTGCATCAGGGGGAGAAGGTTCCCAGCCAGCTAGGGCTGTGACCCAAGCTCAGGGTCTGTCAGCCAAAGTTTCCCCCACAGAGAAGCCCCTCAGAAGGTCTCAGCGGGTCCCCAAGCCCAAGATAAGATGGTCACCAGGGTACCTGCCACAAACAGCAATCTCCCGAGCCCGGGAGGAAACAGATCACAGAGGTCCCCAACTAGCAGCCATAAGCTGCCAGGGACTGGAAGCTGGAGGCAGTCCAGCTTCACTGCAGGCAGCAGTAATCTGCGACAGTGACACCAGAGATTAGCCTAGCCATCCGGAGATGGGCGGCATTTGTATTATAGCTTTGTGTTAAGTTACCAATGTTTATAGCTTGCTTTTAAGGTGTTTAAATTTTAAGTTTAGAATGTAACTAGTAGTTTTGAGTTTAAGTTTAAAGTTATGGGGCTAGATTTTCAGTTGCTTGCGCCAGCAGTTAGCGCCTTAAGAGAAGTGATTTCCGGGCGCTATGCGTGTAGCGCCCGGGCGCAGCGCAGTTTGCGCCCCGCCCCAAATTAAGTTGCCCGTTAGCGCCGGCGCAAAGTTTAGCGCCCGCCCGGATGCGCGCGCAGAAAATGACGTCACATCCTCGTGCAACGCCCTTTGGCCGCCCCGATTGCAAACTTCAGTCGGACCGCCCCATTGTGCGGCGGGCGGCCGGAGCGTTTGGAAAAAGGAACGCAACACAACCAGCGCGGGCCCCGGGGGGCGCTAATTAAAGGGAACGTCCTCTCCAGTATAAAGGCCATCCATTATTTCAGAAAACAGTCTTGTGCAACGCATTTCTGGAGACACAACAAGGAGGATAGCTAACTGGTTTCAAGCAGCAAGAGCCAGGTATTTTTGGACTCAGGCAACAGCGCTGCAAGTGGCCATTTGGAAATTAGAGTGTTTGCCAGGATTTGATGGGGGTTGCATGGGGTGCCAACGCGGAGCTGCAGCTCCATGTCCGTAGGGCTCGCAGACGCATTGTGAGAGGGGCAGCCCTGGCTAGAGGCAGAGGGGGCTACAGGCGTCGGCCACGTAGGCCTTACCCAGTCAGGCTATACCGCCAGCAGCGCTCCTACCTAAACATGAGTGCCGCGCGATGTGTTAAAAGGCTCCGATTCCGGAAGGGGGTGATTGCAGAGATCTGCCACCTGCTTCGCCGAGATCTGCGGCCAAAGCTCAGGTGCAGGACGTCTCTGTCGGTGGAAGTGAAGGTGACAGTGGCATTGAACTTCTATGCCACCGGCTCCTTCCAATACGCTGCTGGGGACATAGCAAACATCTCCCAGTACGGCGCGCATCGCTGCATCCGCCAGGTGACCGAAGCACTGTTCAGAAGGAGAAGCCAATTCATCTCCTTCCCCATGGCCCTGGAGAGCCAGCATCAGCGCGCATTGGGATTTTCCAGACTCGGGGAATTCCCCTTGGTGCAGGGCGCCATTGACTGTACGCATGTGGCTTTGCGGGCCCCTCTGGAGCATGGCGAGCAGTATCGCAACAGGAAGGGCTACCATTCTCTGAATGTGCAGCTGGTCTGTGACCACAAGCAGCGCATCATGGCAGTCAATGCCAGCTTCCCAGGCAGCAGCCACGATGCCTTTATCCTGCGGCAGAGTACTGTGCATGACATGTTCCAGGCACAGCCTCCCCCAAGAGGATGGCTACTCGGGGACAAAGGCTATCCTTTGTGCACCTGGCTCATGACCCCGCTCCGCGCGCCCAGGACCGCTGCTGAAGAGGCCTACAACGAGAGCCATCAAACCACCCGCAACATCATCGAGCTAACTATTGGGGTCCTCAAGCAGCGGTTCCGCTGCCTTGATCGCTCCGGAGGAGCTCTCCAGTATTCGCCGGACCGGGTCTCCCAATTTGTGGTGGTTTGCTGCATGCTACACAACCTGGCTATCCGCAGGACTCAGGCACTGCCACCTGACGTTGGACCAGCACCTCAGGAGGAGGAGCAGGAGGAGCATGAGGAGGAGGAGGAGGAGGAGGAGGAGGAGCAGGAGTACGTTCCCAGGAGGGAGCGACCAGGGCCAAGGGCCGCACGACGCCACCTTATTACACGGTACTTCTAAGCCCCCTGTCAGGGAATGGCCAGGGGCCATGAGGGAAGATGAATGCAGCCGCTCCGCAAGCCCTCAGCCGGCGAAGCCAACAAACACTAAAAAGAACAACCATGGAGACTGCATGAATAAAGATAATTTTTTATTAAACAAAAATGAAAAGCCCTTCCCACATGAATCCCCAAAAACAATAAACGGGCCCCACAAAAAGCCCAACAAACGACTCACTCCCACAAACTGGGGAGGAGCCACTCCACCTTTATTGAAACCGGGCCTCAACGTCGGCCTAACGCAAAAAAAAAGCCCTCCAAAAGCACAACCATGGGCAAAATAAAGATGGCCACCGCCATATTAAAGGAAAGCTGGCCACACCCTCTACTGAGTGGCCCGCGAGGGCGAGACCTTGGCCAGCATTTTGCCTCCCCTGCCCTGCCTGCTGCTCCTTCGCAAGCTCTGCCCAGTGGCTGCTGCGAGGCTGGGGGAAGGCACCTGAGGCTCAGATGCCCTTCCGCCAGATGCCGCTGGGGGGCGGCCTACACGGCGTTTGGGCCTCGAGGGGCCGTCTCCTGAGTGGCGCGCCTGAGCCTGGCCACCATCAGCTGCAGCCGCTTGCCCTTGACGCCCCAGAGGGGGAATGGCGGCGACGGATGGTGCAATGTGGGCCAGCTGGCGTCTGGGATGCGCTGGCTGGTGCTGTGGCGCGGTGGCACTCGGCCGGGCCCGCACTGCAGGATCCGCAGCAATCAGCCGACGGCCGGCTTGCTGGGATGGTCCAGCGCGGCGCCTGCCCTGGCGATGCCTGCCTGAGACAGCGCGTGTGGCAGCAGTGAGTGGCCCTGTGGTCCTGGTGTGCGCGCGCATCACATCCGCCAGGGTCTTGACGGCATCAGTTAGCATGCGGCCAGTCGCGGCAGTTGCTGCCCCGAACTCGCGCACACTGGTCGCCAGCGACTCGATGGCCTCAGGCATGCGCCCCACCACGCTCATGAGCTCCGTGTGGCGCCGGTCCGAGTCGTCGGCCATCTGATCGAGCTTCCGCACCTCCTCCGAAGTGAAGGTGTCCGGACTGGAGTCGCGACTCTCCCGCTGGGGAGGAGGGGGCCGAACTAGGGGACCCTTGCCGCGTTGGTGACGGCGAGTGTGCCGAGCAGCAGCACTCCCCTCTGATCCTTCCCCCCTTTGGGGGGAAGGCCGCGGGCCACGCGCACGGCTGCTGGGTGGCTGGACGCCACTGGTCCCAGAAGCTGCATTGCCCTGCGACAGTTCCTCCAGGCACTCGTCCAGTGAGGAGGTGTCGAGCATTTCCTCCTCTCCTGCGGGACGTGACTGTTCCCCCGAAGGTCCGGCTTGCTCCTCCTCCTCCTCCTGGTTGGAGGTGCTGTCACTGGCAGCCTCAGGGTCCTGGTCGTCACCAGCTGAAAGCAGGAATGCACAAGAGTAGCTTCAGAGTGAGGAGACGGCGTCAGCGAGGGAGTTAGGACTGGTGGGATTCAGCGCATTGGTGGGACAGTGGCAAAGGAGGTAGCTCGGATGGGCCAGTGCGACGCGAGAGGGCCAAAAGGCGAGGTCCTTACCATTGCCGGGCAGTGGAGGGTCGGATACACCGCACGCTGTGGGGACAATCACACGTGCTCCCATGAGCACACACACGCGCTCCTCCAGCCGAGTGAGCTTCTGCAGCTTGGCGCGGCCACCCCTGGCACGGGCCTGGCGATTAAACGCTACTTTAGCCTGCAAGAGAAAGGACGGGCTGTAAGTGCGCAGTGAAGCCCTGATGTAGTGTGCACTGCCTCCCATGGTGGAATAGCTTGGACAGAGTGAAGCCCTGATGTAGTGAGCACTGCCTCCCATGGTGGAATAGCTTGGACAGAGTGAAGCCCTGATGTAGTGTGCACTGCCTCCCATGGTGGAATAGCTTGGACAGAGTGAAGCCCTGATGTAGTGTGCACTGCCTCCCATGGTGGAATAGCTTGGCCAAAGTGTAGAGTGCCGAATGGCCATTTGATGCTCATGACTGTCCCAATGCTGCTGGCTGAGGGCTGGCCAAAAGGACTTTCAGGTCCCTTTGCCCATCATGTCAGGTGTACATGCAAGAATGAGGAGGAGACTGGAAAGGCTACTCACCCTCACAATCCTGGTCAGATCGTTGTACTTCTTACGGCATTGTGTGTGGGTCCTGGGGGCCTCGCCGGTGAACGTCACCCTCTGGGCGATCTGCTTCCAGGCTTTGGTGTAGTCGTGGTGGGTTGGATTCCTCCCACTGTCTGGAAACAAGATCTTGCGCCTCACCTCCAGAGCTGTGAGCATGATGTCCAGATCACCCTCTGAGAAGCGCAGGGCACGCTGACGGGCCTTCTCTGGCGTTGCCATGACTCCCTGGGGCTGAGCAGTAGTGTTGAGGCCTCTTTGCAAGGCTGCAGTGTGCAGGGCGTGGCAGCAGACCAATTCGTCCCTTCCCCCTTTAAGAGCTGGTCGGCACCACGGGGTCTGCTGTCAGTGCAAAAATGACCGCACCCGTGCTGCGCCCCGCCTGGGCGCTATCCCTCTGGACCGCCGGCTTAGCGCCTAAAGAGAGTAGTGGAACGCCTCTTTTAGCGCTCCACCAACCTCTTAGGGCGAAGCCACTGAATTCCCGGCAACGGGGCGCTACTTTGGGGCGGGCGCTAACTTCGGGCGGGCGCTAAAGCTAGCGCCCCAAAACTGCCTAAACTGAAAATCTAGCCCTAAGTTTATAAGTGTGCCAAATGCTTGTATTTTGGTCCGGGGTCGAGGGACCCGACCATGTCTCCACCTAAGGCAGCAGGTCAGCGAGAGACCTGGCTGCATGTCCTGTTAAGTACTTTTGCAGGAGAGTGGACAAAGGAGCAGCCCTGTTCGCTCAGCCCGAGCTGGGCATCGAATGAAGATATGTATACAGAATGTTGGGGATCACCTCGCCACTGGACAAATCCAGGAGGAGACCCCGCAGCGACCTTCGGGAGAAACCGGACAGAGTCCGGAGGAACCTGCCTACTCATCCTACACGGAAGAGATGGCCCCAGCTGGGTGCCCAGCACTATCCTGACCGAATTTCACTTGCGGGAGACCTCGCTATTAAGGAGTCATGGTGCGGAAGCGCAGGCGCCTTGTCAGATAGGGACGCATTCCCCGGGAGTGGGTGGTGATGGCCCGGGAAAGATTGTAAAGGGGAGGGGGAGACCCAAGAGTCGCGTGGGTGCGTTCGGGGAAGGGAGGAACTCACCCGAGGCCCACGGGCAAAGTTGGTGTGTAAGTGTGGCTGGGAAGGATGAGTGGGTGGCCGGATCTGGGATCCAAGTTTGAGTGTGGGGCCAGTGAGAGCCGCCACACAGGCACCCATCATTTTCTCCAGCCAGTCAAGGGCAGACGGGAGGGGAGGGACTGGGAGTCGCGATCCCATACTCTCCAGTCTGGACCTGTGAAACATGAGGGGTACCCCGCCTCCACGAAGGGACAAGGGAACGGCTCGGGGCTGGCGGATCAGACTGTTCTGTAAAATCCATTCTGTATGTTTTAAAAGTTTAAGACCATTAAAAGGGGGGGGTGGAAGGAACAGTTACTGCCCAGGTGGGAGGAGCAATACCCACTCGAATTTCATGACCCATCATTGGCACGTGATGGTTGGGGTTTATTTCAGCATTTTGTTTCAAATGTTTAATGGAGATTTTTGTATTTTGTTTTACAGTTCCAAGTGGGGCGGGGCGTAGGACCCTCTCCGTGCTTGGAATCATTTTGATTACATTTTATAACCAAGATTGCAACATTTTGTAATATGTTATAATGTAACAAGTGGTGCAGGGGTATGAGTCCCCTTATTGTAACATTTTGTAATTGATGTATCTGTAGATGCCTACCATACCACGGTTTTTCTCGGATTTGAGGGGAATAGACGGGTCGGGGAATCAGTGATAGGTAGCTATAGGTAAATAGAGGGGATGGTTGTTTGTCGGGGGTCAGAAAATTTTGCTCGCTTCTTCAAGAGGATACTACAAGCAAGTTGGAAGTATCCAAGGGTGGAATGTAGGGGTTCGCAAAATCCCCTCAGCCCTCGAAGATCGGGAAATATTAATCCACATCGTGGATGAAGACTTTGCGTGATTTAAATTGTCTCTGGGTTAGACAATGTTTTAAAACATACCCAGAACCGCAAGAAGGCTGCGTTAAGCTAGGCAGCACTTGGACAACACCGGAATCAAAGAACTTTGCAAAAAAATCGCACACCTTAAGACAGTGCATTTTATTTTTAAAATGTACTCTTGAGTTTGGTAAATTGCCCAGGGATAAAATGGCCGTCAGACTGCGTGGTCAAGGACAAAGGACCTGGAAGCAGTTTTCTGTGTCTGTGAAGCAATGGCAGTCAAATTCTGTCAATCAAAAGGGGAGTTTCCCCTCCCTGCAGAGACAATCCATGTTTGTTTACAGAAACTGCTGCTTTGTGTACACAAGGGATTAAACCACTTAGGCTGAGGTTTCAGTGACCACAGGACAATGGCTTCTGGTTACTATAGCCTTCCAGGCTGCTTACATAGTAATACAGCCCCATTCAAAACCCATCAGGATGAACGGAAATGGTTCAATAGCCCATCACACACAATTAACTCAGCACAGAAGAGACATTTGGACTGAGGAAAGGAACAGTTTAAAATTGAATGAGTTTGAATCACCCATTACTGGACAATGGGGACAGTTGGATCCCTTTTGTTTTAGCCCATAAACTTCTGGATCTGGGCGGGAACATTTCGGCCCCAAAATTGGGGTATAAGAGATAGCTTCTCAGGGGCATCTCTCTCTCTCTGGCTTGCCTCTGTGTGCCCTCTATAGCGTGGAGTCTGTCTGAAGAAGTAAAACACCAGCAGTTTACTTTTAAAACACTGGGGTGTTTCTTTACTTCAGGGCAGTGAAGATCTGGTGGGACACGGAGCTGGCATTGCAGTGGTAGCATATATTTTTCTGGCCTTCCACAAGGCGACTTAGGATAGGCTTAGGGGTGGGAGTAAAGTGGGGATTTCGTTCGAATTGTATTTTAGTCGGTTTCCCCCGTTGTGTCCGTTTTTTTCCTCCCCTATTTAAGATTACTTTGATCGTGTGGCGTAGTTTCTTAGTTTTAATAAAATTTGACTTTCTTGCATCCAGACCATTTGTCCGTTTTTTATTAATTATAAGTTCCTCCAGTCAGAACTGGAAGGGGTGGTTTAGCGGTTTGAAACCGCTGATTGGAATTGGTCATAGTGCAGTGGCAAAAAGGCTGCCTGACCAGGTAAATTACCGTAAACCAGGTAAAGGAAGGTAAATTACCATAAACTAGGTAAAGGATGCCCCCCTACACACCTAATACCTTACCATTTCTTACTTTAGTGCTCTGTCTCTCCCAATCCTTTGACCACTTTATTTCCCCTTTCTACATCCTAGTGCCCACCCCCCTGCCAAATTAGTTTAAACCCTCCCCAACAGCACTAGCAAACCTCCCCATGAGGATATTGGTTCCGGCCCTGTTGAGGTGCAACCTGTCTGGCCTGTACAGGTCCCACCTCCCCCAGAACTGGTCCTAATGCCCCAGGAATCTAAAGCCCTCCCATCTCTCCAGCCATGCATTCATCTGCGCTATCCTCATACTTCTATACTCACTAGCGCGTGCCACCGGGAGTAATCCAGAGATTACTGTCTTTGAGGTCCTGCTTTTTAATCTCTTTCCTAGCTCCCTGATATCTGCCTGCAGGACCTCATTCCTCTTTCTACCTATGTCGTTGGTACCAATATAGACCACAACCTCTGGCTGTTCACACTCCCGCCTCAGAATGTTCTGCAGCCACTCGGTGACGTCTTGACCCAGGCACGAGGGAGGCAACATACCATCCTGGAGTCATGTCTGCAGCCGAAGAAATGCCTGTCTGCCCCCCTAACTATCAAATCCCCTACTATTATTGCTTTCCCACTCTTCTTCCTCCTCCCCCCCTGTACAGCTGAGCCACCCGTGGTGCCACAGACTTTGCTCTAGCTATACTCCCCAGAGGAACCATTACCCCCACCAGTACTCAGAGCCAAGTACTGGTTGGAGAGTGAGATGCACTCAGGGGCCTTCTGCCTTGTCCTCTTCTTCTGTCTGGTGGTCACCCATTCCCTCTCTGCCTGTGCACTCCTTATCTGCGGGGTGACCACCTCCTGAAACATGCTATGCATGATGCTCTCAGCCTTACGGATGTGATGCCAGCTGCTGCTCAAGCTCCGAAACCTGGAGCTCGAGCTCCTCCAGCTAATGACACTTCCTGCACACATGGTTGACCAGGACGCGGGAAGCGTCCTGGAGTTCCCACATGGCACAGGATGTGCATTCTGCAGGACTGAGTTGCCCTGCCATGCCTCTATTTAACAGATTATTAACTAACTTAACAGGAATAAACTTAAAACTTTAAAAGAAAACTAGAAACACTTACCAGCTACTCACCAATCTGCTCCTTCCCTGGTTGTGACGTCATTTTAGCTGTTTTGCAGTTGTTGCCTTTGTTGTTGTTTTCACTGGAGGTTCTCTGCCTCCTCGCTGCCGCTGCTGCTCCAGTCTGCGCTCTCTCAGGGCCTCCCACTCGATTTATCCTCCGCCTCCTCGCTGCCACCGCTGCTCCAGTCAGCGCTCTCTCAGGGCCTCCCACTCGATTTATCCTCCGCCTCCTCGCTGCCACCGCTGCTCTAGTCAACTGACACTGTAGGTAAATACAATGTCAATATTAAGCGTAAAAGTAATATATTATTAAATATCTACACTATAATCTAAAGCAATAACTTGAAATGATTGGATAACACAAACAAAAGTAATTCTATGTTGCATATAAATAAGTACTTGAAAAAGATTAACTCTGAAGATAGGAAATACTGTCATAACATTGACTGTGATAGATGTGCATGATTACAGAATGAAAATTTAGTTATCTATTTCTATTTATAGATTTAAGAGTCCATTTTGTTCCTTTAGTGCCATCAGTGTACGATGTCAAATTCATTAGCATTCTTGAACATACATTAATATACATAAAGTGCCTCAATGAGGCCACAGATTTAAATAATTAAACCAATTTCTGATTGGGTGTTGTACCTTACTGCTGGTGGTAAGTTAAGCTGCTGTATGTTGAAAAATTGCAGCAATCCCCCTTGGGGAAAATGTGAAGGCATGACTGTTTAAAAGGCCTTAACATCCTGATCAGAAAATCACCCCTTAATTTTATAGGTTCCCAGTGGTCCTAACAGTGAAAGCCTAATGATCTTCGTGATCTCTTAGATGATGCATGTTACTTACAAAGAAAGTGTCTTGAAATAATACATTGGAATTGATGACATGCAATTTTTCTAGGGCTGTGTCAAACATCTGGGATGTATTTTCTTCATGGATCCCAAGAAATATCTCCAGTTCAGCAACTGAAACTATATTGTAGTTACAAAAACAATACAAAGGCCAATTGCAATAAAATTAAAAATCACTAATATCCTTGCAAAATTACTAACACAGAGAAATTCTATTTGACAACAACATATCAATAGATTAAGGTTTTAAGTGCAGTATGTCCCTGTTACTTGCTGCATCCTTTAGCATTATATTTTTACAGTAAAATGGAAATGAAATGTAAGCAACCTAAAAATGCAAGGCAAATGCAGTACTCAAATAACATCAAATAAACGAATTAAACGGCTGTGCGGCCACACAGCTCTCTGGACTTTCGCACAGCTGGTTTGCCAGCTTTTCAATGAGGAAAACCACGCTGCATGGTATTTTGAATGGGTCACGCAGCCCCTTAAAGGGCATGCACCCAAAAAAAATTAACGGGAACATTGCCATTGACCCCTCACCCCTGTGCTCGCTGACCTACATTTGCTCCCTGTCTGGAAACGCCTTGATTTTAAAATTCTCATCCTTGTTTTCAAATGCCTCCATGGTCTTGCACTTCCCTATCTCTAACGTCCTCCAGCCCAACAACCCTCTGAGATCTCTGCGTTCCTCCAATTCTGGCCTCTTGCGCATCCCCGATTTTCATTGCCCCATTATTGGCGCCCGTGCCTACAGCTGCTTTGGCCCCAAGCTCTGGAACTCCCTACCTAAACCTCTCTGCTTCTCTACCCCTCTCTCCTCCTTTAAGAAGCTCCTTTAAAACTACTTCTTTGACCAAGCTTTTGGTCACCTGTCCTAATATCTCCTTATGTGGCTTAGTGTCGAATTTTGTTTGATAATTGCTCCTGTGAAGAACCTTGGACCATTTTACTATGTTAAATGTGCTATATAAATGCAAATTGTTGTTGTAGTTATTATTTTTCTTGATATCATTTATTAATTGACTAAACTCCTAAATATGCAGATTATTGGCAGGATGGTGACATAAAATATTGAATTATTAGCAGGTGATACCACGAAGTGGAGGAACAGAGGTTCAATCTGTTTAGCCTTTGATCTCCACTGAGGGAGTCAGAGGAAGAGCTATAACCAGGTCACTATTACATGCCTCCATGCTATCTGAAAAGCAGCATTACAGTGATCTGGAAGGATGGTGCCACCTACCTTCTCAGCCAAAGCAAGTGTGTGGCTAAACATCTTGTATATGGACAAGCAAAGGAGGAAATATTATAAATTTCATATCAAAATGCAAGATTAACGCACAAATACGATAGCAAAATACTGCGGATGCTGGAAGTCCGAAACAACAACAGAAAATGCTGGAAAACTCAGCAGGTCAGGCAACATCCGTGGAGAGAGAAATAGAGTCAACATTTCAGGTCGAAACCCTTCGTCAGGACTGAAAAAGCACAGGAAATGAAACAGATTAAAAGGCCCGTTTGGGGGCTGGGAAATGGGGATGAGAGAACAAAAGAGAAGTGAAGAGACATTAAGAGGTATTCAAAATGAGACGAGATGGTGATAGGACTAGTGGAGAGACAAAAGACGGCTCTAGATTAGGTGTGAAATGCGCTGGCAGAAAGAGAGACAGCTGCCATGTGGGAGAGAAAAAAAGGGGGAAGGGCCAAAACAAAGGTGTGGATAAAAAATATATGTAAAAATGTAATAGGGGCCGAGGTTATGATCTGAAATTGTTGAACTCGCTATTGAGTCCGGAAGGCTGCAAAGTGCCTAATTGGAAGATGAGGTGCTGTTCCTCGAGCTTACGCTGGGTTTCCGTGGAACAATGCAAGAGCCCGAGTACGGTGAGGTCCGAGTGGGAATGGGGTGGTGAATTAAAATGACAGGCAACCGGAAGCTCGGGGTCACCCCTATGGACTGAACGGAGGTGTTCCACAAAGCGGTCACCCAATCTGCGTTTGGTCTCCCCAATGTAGAGGAGACGACATCGTGAGCAGCGAATATAGTATACTAGATTGCAAGAAGTACAAGTAAATCGCTGTTTCACCTGGAAGGGGTGTTTGGGGCCCTGGACAGTGGGAAGGGGGGACATTGCACAAATGTCCAGTTTATTCAAATGGAATAAACAGATTACATAATAGTACATAGTATTTACAGCATACAGTCCATTCGGCCCAACTGGTCTATATCCGCATTTATGCTCCACACAAGTCTCCTCCCACCTTACCTCATCTCGCCCTATCAACATATCCTTCTATTCCTTTCTCCCTCGTGTACTTATCTAGCTTCTCCTTAAATGCATCTGTGCTATTCGGCTCAGCTACTGTATATGATAGCGAGTTCCACATTCTCACCACTCTCTGAGTAAAGAACATTGTATGCATGAATATATTAATATATAGTGGGCCTGAAATTTATCCTGCAGTTACGTGGGATTGTGCCTGCCAATGCCCTCCAGTGCTGATTCCACCACAGCAAGCAGGGTCAGGGACAGGGCGCCTAACTAGCATGGGGCTGGTGAGCACCTGCATAACTAGGAGTGCATAACTAGGATGGGCCGAAGGGCCTCTTTCTGTGCTGTGCTGTATAACTCTATGACTATGACCTGCTAGCCCACACAGGCTGGAAACTCTGGCACCTGCTGCCATCTGGGTGGGGGACATGGTCTAGTTGAAGAAATATGTGTACAGTGACAGATATGTAAAAAAGTTGCATTCCAACATTGGTGTCGATAAGTGACTGCACATCATGCAGCTAGGTTGTTCTAAGATGACTTGAGGTGCAAAGAATGAGCTGTAAGGTTGCTTGAGGAATTGGCAAGGGTGAAGAGTAGGTGTGGAACAGTCACAATTTTGCAGTAAGAAACCTTTGGGCCATCTACATGATACATGGTATAGCTGGGTACTGTTTCCTTGCCGGGTTCCTTTGTCTGCTATGTACTTCATTTGACTCCAGGTCCTGCAGGGAGTGTGCACATCATTGAGCCTGCCTACCTGCTGCTATGAATGTTGCTCTGGTGTAGGGAGAGTGTCCTGAAATACTACCCCATGCAGCTGCATGTAAACTTTGTCACCCCTGCAACAGGGGAGCGACTGCTCAGTCACTTGCCCACCGAATCAGTTTTATTTCTCCACATTTGGATTCCTTTCACTTCAGTTATGCCGTGACACTTCTTCACTTCCCAAGGCTCACAAATATGTGAAATTGATTTTGAAGCTTGATAAAGTGGAAATAAATATGTGTCCCCGTGTGCAGACACTCATCTTTATGTGCACTTATCTCTTCAATGTAGACTTGATGGCCAGAAATTTTGCTTGTTCCATTGAACTTGATCCCTGCACAAGAACAAAGCTGCAATGGCAGCTCCGTACAATTATCCTGATGAGCTGCAACACAAATTTCGGGTCGGTCAGTGTATTTTCACATTGGGGCTGGATGTGCCTGCAGTGCAGCCTAAAAAAACATTTGAGTCCGGACCTCAGATTCAGCATCCAAAGATGAAGGGCACTTAATGCACTTTCATATTATAGTTTGTTTTTGATGCGATTTTGGAGAGCAATCTCCACGAGGTCCATTTAATTCACCAGAATTTATATGAAACCAAGTACAGTGCATCTTGGATGAGAACATTTTTTCTCAGGTTACCTAGGAGATGCTGCGTGTTATCAGGTCTATACACATGAATGTTATAACATCCTGCTTCAGCGCTAGGCCGGAGTGCTGAACTGATTCTGTGATTCTACATGCATACATCGTAAGGCTATTCTGCTTTGTAAGGTGAGCACCAGAATGCACAGAACCAGCTCAGCATGTTTACTGGGCGAAGAGCAGAGTGCTGGATCTGATGACAGATCACTGGACCCATTGCCATCAGACTATTGGAAATCGGGAAACATATGTCAGTAAATGACATCAAAAGTGCCAGGGGTCCTGAATTTTCACGACCCACCTCCCCCTGATCCCAACGGAATATAAGGGGTCAGGGGGAGGGTACCTGATTTGCATACAGTCACATCTCAGGGCCCTGTCAGCCTACATAGGCACCCGTTTTTCCCCTCCCTTGGATAAATGGTGTTGGCAAAGTGGGAAACCCCATCATAGAGTCTTCACCACCCTCTGTCATGGGGGACTCTGTTTAGGACAGATGGCGTTTCCACTGCAGGCAAAGCGAAACCCAGGACATGACATATCCATTTCTGGGTCATTCCACTGCACTGCTGCTGGGTTCACAGACTCATGCAAACGCAGGACCACAAGTTTTCTGTCAACCACACTCCAGTAAGTTAAAATTGGCAAGTGAGATAACAGAAGGGGGTAAATGGTTAAGATGATTAACCAACAGGTCAAAGTTAATATATTCATTCATGGATGATGCATTGCTGACCTTATTCACAAGGTTAATTAGAGTATTATGAGAGGGATATTCAATGTTTGCATTCACATGGTAATGTAATCAGAGACCAATTCACTGTATTATTATATCCACAGCAGTACTGACACTTAGGCCAGCTGTAAAAACATCAAGATATGTCTGAAGCATGAACTTAGGAAAATTGGGACTAGCAAAAGGGTTTTAACCTACAAAAATCACTATAATAAATAGCATAATAAACAGGATAAAAATAAATTACTACAATATACGAATGAATAGTAAGTACATTCAATTAAAATTCAATTATTTTGGCATGTTCCTAAACCAGCCAGTGCTATCAAGAAGAGACATCAAAGAGTAGAAATGACTGTGAATAATGCTACCGTACAAATGCTTATAGCACTCGTATCAGATTGTAAAAGCCAGATAGCCAGGTGGTGAAGGATAGGGTACTAGTCTTGACTTTAGTTGCTTATCAGCCTTCTTCACACACACACACACACACACACGCACACACATGAACACACACACGCACACACCTGATTTAACACCCAATTGCTACACACCACTCAAATACAATTAACAAGATTTCTCTCTCTACTATTTTTAACAGTGGTATTAAACCAATTTTGTGTACACATTAATACTTAATCTAGCCTTGACTTAAAAAGCTGTGCTTCATTGATGCTTGCTCTCTCCTTCCTCCCACATGCTAAATGCATTGCTCCCAGCTTTTACCCTTCCCATCTCTCCTTCATTTCTATTTCTCCTTCTCCCCTTCATTGCCATCCATTTCCTCCACCCTTCACTCTCCCCTCTCTTCTCAGTACCACACCTACCTGAGTGTTGCTACGAACGGAAGTGAGGCCTGTGATCTGGTGTCAGTCACTGGGGAGACCTGCGATCTGGTGTCAGTCACTGGGGAGACCTGCGATCTGGTGTCAGTCACTGGGGAGACCTGCGATCTGGTGTCAGTCACTGGGGAGACCTGCGATCTGGTGTCAGTCACTGGGGAGACCTGCGATCTGGTGTCAGTCACTGGGGAGACCTGCGATCTGGTGTCAGTCACTGGGGAGACCTGCGATCTGGTGTCAGTCACTGGGGAGACCTGCGATCTGGTGTCAGTCACTGGGGAGACCTGCGATCTGGTGTCAGTCACTGGGGAGACCTGCGATCTGGTGTCAGTCACTGGGGAGACCTGCGATCTGGTGTCAGTCACTGGGGAGACCTGCGATCTGGTGTCAGTCACTGGGGAGACCTGCGATTTGGTGTCAGTCACTGGGGAGACCTGCGATCTGATGTCAGTCACTGGGGAGACCTGTGATCTGGTGTCAGTCACTCGTGAGATCTGCTTCCAGCCACTGTAGGCCAGAGCTCTGTCCTCATATGAATTCCTGCCTACAGTATGCAGTGGTTTAGATCACTTCCACGAGTGGCACTGAACAGAGAAGCTGATTTTTGTCAGCAATCGTGGACATACAGACCTGGCCGCCGAAATGCTGATCGTTGGTGTGAAGCTCTGCCCGTTGACATATTTTTTTGTGAAATCCGTTTATATGCATATTTACATTCAATTGGAAGCAGGGAGTGTTGGACAAATTATTGTAAATGACTTGCTGTTGTAATGATGAAGGGAAACAATTTAAAATATTACAGAGGAGGACACAGAGGCCTGGATTTTGTGAGCGGCTCTCAGCCCACTTTTGTGCCGCCCCATTTTGTGTTGTCACTTCCAGCAGCCGCAGGAAGTGCTTGTGTGATTCCAGGCAAATGAGGTGGAAATGACAGCATGTACCTCATTTCCCATCTCATTATGTGGCTTACTCTTCTTGCCCATAAACAACCAGTGTCCAGCATTGCTAGACATGGTGGAGAAGGCGCAAAACATGTAGCAGCTATGTTCACAGCATGACATTATTGGTTATTTCTGAACCCAGAAAACGGCACTGTCTCCAGTCTGCCCCCGAGGCCTCAAGGGCTTCAGTCTGTGCCTTTGTTGTTGAGACATGGACTTGTCCTGGGCAATTCATGCTAGGAGAGAAACAGTTGCAGGTATGATTGAAGCTGCCACATTCTCTAGGGAATGCTGCAATGAGGTAAACACTTCCCTGATGTTGACAGACAGGAGAGGTGCAGGCTCCACCATGACTGCATGTCTTGGAGGATTGACCTACGTGCCTGCACATAGTGGTGATGCTCACCAAGCATCCATTTCAGTGCAGTACCCATGAGGTTTGGGTTCACAGGCTCTTCAGCCAAAGGCCGCCGACACCTGAACCTCTGCTCACGACTGGCAGGCTGCTCTTCAAATCCCTTCTCCTGTATCTCCCTCATGCTCTGTGACTCACCCTGTGCAAAGTCCCCAGCCTCACATCTTTCTACCCTTAGATAAATGTTTCCAAGCTGACGAGTGGGAAAGAGAAGGTGAATGACAGCATGCCCTGAAGCAGAAAAATCAGACTGTCACATATGTCTTTCACCAGAGATTGTGTTCAGCTTGGTAGGACTTCATTCACCCAGTTCCATTCTTATCTATCCAACCATAGCCAGAGCATCTCCGCAATGGTGTCTCTTCTCGCTTCCACACCGTTACCTCTGGTGTCCCCCAATGATGCACCCTTGGCCTCTCCTATTTCTCATCTACGTGCTGCCCCTCGACAAGATCATCCGAAAACACAGCATCAGTCTCCAAATGTATGCTGACCACACCCGGCTCTACCACCACTTCTCGACCTCTCCAGTGTCTATAAATTTTCGGACATCCAGTATCAGATGAACAGAAATTTCCTCCAATTAAATAGTGGGAAGACCGAAGCCATTGTCCTCGGTCCCCGACACAAACTCCTTTCCCTAGCCACTGATTTCATCCCTCTCCCTGGCAACAGTCTGAGGCTGAACCAAACTGTTCACAACCTTGGTGTCATATTTGACCCCGAGATGAGCTTCCAACCATGTATCCGCGCCATCACTAAGTCCGCCTAATTCCACCTCTGGAACATCTCCCAACTCCGTCCCAGTCTTAGGTCATCTGCTGTTGAAACCCTCATCCATGCCTTTGTTACCTCTAGACTTGACTATTCCAATGCACTCCTGGCTGGCCTCCCACGTTCTACCCTACATAAACTTGAGGTCATCCAAAACTCTGCTGCCCATGACCTGACTCGCACCAAGGCCGGAATTTTTCCGGCGCTGAGATGACGGGACCGGAGGCGGGTCATCTGTCAAAATAGAAATGATTGACAGCAGGTCAGGAACCCGCTGTCAAGCCACCTCCACAGGAGTCTTCCAGGTGTCGGGTCTATCAGTGCTCAACAGACCCAACACCAAGCGGCGGGGGTGACAATTCAGATCATTAAATGCATTGTTAAGAGGCACTTAAGACTTATTTTAAGCTCACCTTTAGATTTTTAGAGTTCGCCAATGGCTTCCCCGCTGCTTGGGGATCACGTCAGGTAAGGAGGTCAGGTGTTGTGTCAGCATGGGATGATTTACTAACTTGGCAGCTGCAAACGGTCTATAAAAGCTACCATTTCATAAGTCTTCACTTTCCAAGATTAGAAGCTCTTGCTTACTGCATTTGGAAGACGGATTGAGCTTTATGCAGGCTGCAAGAGTTTGGAGCAAACTATTTATCCAGTGTCACCTCATTGGAACAACCTCTCTCACCATTAATAAATCGCTCTGTCATCACAACCTCACCTGCCATCTACTCCATCAGCAACGGTGCCCTTGAAAAAATCTCACCTTGGTCCTCAGAATCCCACGATGATCAGCCCCAACACCAGTATCACCGGGCACACCAGCAGCACCAACAACAACACCAACCTTCTCCGCAATCAATTGTTGCTGCATAGGACACAGGGCATCAGCACCCGACCACACTGCTGCCTGGGATGCTAGGGATGGCCTCACCATGGCCACATTTACTTCACGTAATGCTGCACACCCTGGCTGACACATGATCCACCATGTTGGCACCACCCCACAACAACAAGAATGGCTTGGACTTTGTAGGGATGCTTTATGGTGTTGGTGTGGTGTGGTGTCAACCTGGCGCATCATGTGGCAGTCTGGGTGCACAGTGTCAAGTGAAGTAAATCTGGCCATGGTGAGGCCATTGCTGGCATCCCAGGCAGCAACTTAGTCAGGTGCTGATGCCCTGTGTCCTGTGCAGCATCAGGTGATTGCGGAGAAGGTTGGTGTTGTTGTTGGTGGTGCTGGTGTGCCTGGTGATGTTGGTGTTGGGGCTGATCATGGTGGGACTCTGAGGATCAAGGTGAGATTTTTTCAAGGGCACCGATGCTGCTGGAATAGATGGCAGGTGAGGTTGAGATGACAGAAGCGATCTGTCAATGGTGACAGAGCTTGCTCCAAGGAGGTGAGAGTGGATAGAGTTTACTCCAAACACTTCCAAGCTGCATAAAGCTCAAAAGTGGGTTCCAAATCATGAAGGCCCCAGTTTCTAATATTGGGAAGTGACCAGCTGTGAAAGACAAGTACAAGGTTTCATAGCAGCACCCTCGCTCCAAGCACTGGCATCTGCTGGACAACGTCATCGTCCGAGTGAGGGACCGCAAGGATGTCCGCATCACTCGCGCCATGACAGGAGCAGACAACTGCTGGACAGACCACCGCCTAATCCGCTCTGTCATCTCCATTAATGTAGCCCCAAAACAGTGGCGGCAACAGAAACAATGCCGCAGGAATATTAACACTGGAGCACTCAAAGACCCTGCTAAGAAAGCTCTATTCAGCCTGCGCCTCACAAACAACCTGACGACTCCCAGTGGTGCAGAGATACAGAGTGCCCACAGCGCCTGGTCTGCACTCAAGGCCTTCATAATCAGCACCTGCGAAGAGACACTCAGTCACTCGACCAGGAAACACCAAGACTGGTTCGACAAGAACGACCAGGAGATCCAGGAGCTAATAAGCCGCAAGTGCAAGGCATTCCTGATCTGGAAACAGCAACAGAACTCGAGAGCAAGAAAGCAGCTCTACAGACACCTGAAGGCCGAGGTCCAACAAAAAACTCATGACCTAAAGAACAGATGATGAGTGGAGAAAGCGCAGGAGATCCAGCAGCTAGCTGACAACCACGACGTGCGTGGATTCTTTACCGCAGTCAAGACCATCTACAGCCCAAGCACCCAAGGCCCTACCCCACTGCGGGCCAAGAATGGAGAGGTACTCATCAAGGACAGAGAGACAGTCAGTGCCCGCTGCAAGGAGCACTTCAAAGATCTTCTTAACTGCAACTCTGTCTTCGACACGAGTATCCTCAACTCCATCCCGCAGCATGCTACCCACCACCACCTCAGCACAACCCCAGTCCGGCATGAGGTTGAAAAGGCCATCCGACAACTGCAGAACAACAAGGCCTCAGGAGCAGATGGAATCCCCGCCGAGACACTAAAGCATGGCGGAGAAGCACTACTTGTGCGAATTCATGAACTAATTTCTCTTATCTGGAAGGAGGAGAGCATGCCAGGCGGTCTCAGAGACGCTGTAATTGTGACCATCTTCAAGAAAGGTGACAAGCCTGATTGCGGTAATTACAGAGGAGTTTCTCTGCTGTCTGCCACAGGGAAAGTCATCACAAGAATCCTCCTCAATCGTCTTCTCCCAGTGACCGAAGAGCTCCTCCCAGAGTCGCAATGCGGATTCCGCCCACTAAGGGGCACAATGGACATGATCTTCACCGCACGTCAATTACAAGAGAAATGCAGGGAACAGCACCAACCGCTATACATGGCTTTCTTTAATCTCACAAAGGCCTTCGACACTGTCAACCGTGAGGAATTATGGCGTGTCCTCCTCAAATCCGGCTGCCCTCAAAAGTTTGTCACCATCCATCGCCTGCTCCAGGATGACATGCAAGCCGTGATCCTGACCAACGGTTCCACCACAGACCCAATTCACGTACGAACCGGGGTCAAGCAAGGCGGTGTCATCGCACCAACTCTCTTCTCGATCTTCCTTGCTGCAATGCTCCATCTCACCCTCAGTAAGCTCCCCACTGGAGTGGAGCTAATTTACAGAACAAACGAGAAACTGTTCAACCTCCGTCGCCTCCAGTCCAGATCCAAGGTCGTCCCATCTTCTGTCATCGGATTACAGTATGCAGACGATGCTTGCATCTGTGCTGACTTGCAGGTCGAACTCCAAACCATCGTCAACACCTTCACCGAAGTGTACGAGAGCCTGGGCCTTACACTAAACATCCGTAAGACAAAGGTCCTCTACCAACCTGCCCCGCCACACAGTACTTCCCCCCCAATTATCAAAATCCACGACAAGGCCTTGGACAACATGGACCACTTTCCATACCTTGGAATCCTACTGTCAACAAGGGTAGACATCGACGACGAAGTCCAACACCGCCTTCAGTGTGCCAGTGCAGCCTTCGGTCGCCTGAGGAAGAGAGTGTTTGAAGACCAGGATCTCAAACCTGGCACTAAGCTCATGGTCTACAGAGCAACAGTGATACCCGCCCTGCTGTATGCCTCAGAGACATGGACCATGTACAGCAGGCACCTCAAAGCACTGGAGAGGTACCACCAATGCTGCCTCCGCAAGATCCTGCAAATCCATTGGCAGGATAGGCGCACCAATGTCAGTGTTCTTGCTCAGGCCAACATCCCCAGCATCGAAGTTTTGACCACGCTCAATCAGCTCTGATGGACAATCACATTGTCCACATGCCCGATATGAGACTCCCAAAACAAACGCTCTACTCGGAGCTCTGGCACGGCAAGAGAACCCCAGGTGGGCAGAGGAAATGCTTCAAGGACACCCTCAAAGCCTTCTTGAAAAAGTGTAACATCCCCACCAACACCTGGGAATCCCTGGCCCAAGACTGCACAAAGTGGAGGAGAAGCATCCGGGAAGGCACCGAACACCTCGGGCCCGATTTTCGGCTTGTGTGGGAAATGGTCGGATTTCCCCGAATGTGGGGTTTCTGACACACATAAAAAAGTGTCAGCCAGCCCCACGCAATTTTCCCTCAATTGGCCAATTAATTCCCAGCATGTGGGAAGCCTTGCTAATTGTCTAAATCGAGTCAGGAATCCCCACAGTATGATGTCATCATTTGTGGTGCTTTCAAGGTCCATGGCAAGCATTGCATCCTCTGAAGGCTTCCAAATGAACCATACAGGATGGCATAAGGAGCCTGCAGCAGCTGTGGCCAGTGCCAGACCCCGAGCTGCCTTCAAATTCGACGAGGCTTCACTGCAGGCATTATTGGATGGGGTTAGGGCCCACAGGGAGATCCTCTTCCCTAGGTCAGGGAGGAAGAGGCCTCCCACTGAGACCAATGCTGCATGGATGCAGGTGTCAGCAGATGCCAACTCGCTGGGAGTCACCAGAGGAACCTTGGCATTATATCTCTAACTCCTTCCTTTACTCCCCCACAGTACCATCCAGAGCCCCCGTCCTCATTGTGGAGGAGGAAGAGGCTGTGCAGCCAGACTCCTCAGAGGAAGCTCCAACCTCTGAGGGTGCAGCATCAGCAGAAGTAAGCGCACCCAGCACCAGCGCAGACACTCACACCTCGGGGGGACCTTTGGGACATAGAGTAGTGTTGTCACCTGGTGTTTCACAGCTGACAAGTGAGCCTCAGCAGATTCTGGAGACAGGGACAGCAGTGGAGAGTCCTCGTCGGAGGGCGCAGGGCTCTGCCAGCTCAGCTCAGCTGCGCTGCATCGCGACCCTCTGCCTCTGGGTCCATTCGCAAGAGAAGAGGTGATGGATCTCCATGCACAGATGCAGGAGTCTCTGGCAGGTTTTGTCTCCAGGGTCGCTGCGAGTGTGGAGCGAATGGAGGAGTCCATAGCGACCATGAGCAGAGCCTTTGTGGAGTCATTGGTGCATGAACGCAGCACCATGGAAAGGTTGGTAACCTCCATGGAGGAGATAACTCGCCAGCACACGGAAAACATGGTGAGTGCTCATAAGAGAGTGACATCTCTTGAGGAGCATTGGCCATCTGTTGAACAGAGAAACCAGATCTTCATGGAAGTCCTTCTGAGTAGGACTGCCAGTGCAGAAACGGGTCCCACTGGCCCCCTAAAGCGCAGCAAGGTGCTCTCAAGCCACTTCCAAGCACTGGCCCCTTCTGGCCTGTGCAGCTTCAGGTGAGTGAGCAGCAGCCTGGTGCTCATCCTGCTGTTCCTGGTTCTGCTGCTGCCACCTCTGCTGTTGGAGATCCTTTAATGCCAGGAAGGGAAGGTGCCAAAGGCCTCCCATGCTTCTAGCAGATGCCTCGGTTGAGGAGGTCCTGAGTTAGGGTGGTGAGAGGGGCTTCCCAGGAGCACACACTGAAGAAGTGTGTGAGGCTCCAACTTTCTGCAGCTGCTCCTAAGGCTTCAAATAGTTCCCCCAAGCCTTGATCAACAAGGTCCTGCAGCCTGCAAATGCTGCCTCTTTAAATATCTTCAGCCCTCAGCGACCTGCTGCTGCAAGCAAGCAAGCCAGCTGTTTTCGTGCCAGCTCTCATCGGCGGGGTTCCCCGCAGGCGGGTTTCAGGTGGGGAAAGCCCCAAAGTCGCAACGGCACGGGAAAATCCACTTCAACAAGCAGATAATTGCTTGTTAGTGCTCCGACGACCAGTCCCGCCAGCGGCGGGCGGGACTGAAGCGGGGTGCGTGAAAACGGCAGTCCGAAAGTCGGACGGGGCGGGGAATCAGGCGGGGGGGGTCCCGACCCGCTTTTTCCGCGATTTTCGGACCACGGCCACATGAAAAGCCGCCCGACAGCTGCCCGAAAATCGGAGCCCTCGAGTCTCTTCGCCGGGAGCAAGCAGAAGCCAAGCGCAAGGAGCGCACGTCAACCCAAGCACCCCACCCACCCGCCCCTTCAACCACCGTCTGCCCCACCTGTGACAGAGACTTTAGGTCCCGCATTGGACTCATCAGTCACCTGAGAACTCATTTTTAATGTGGAAGCAAGTCATCCTCGGTTCCGAGAGACTGCCTAAGAAGAAGAAGAGAATGAAGGTAGCTTTTATACCACTTTTGCAGCTGTCACCTATTCACAGCAATGGAGAGTCATTGAGAGCACAACATTCTTACCTGTCATGATACCCACTCTGCGGGAACCTCGATTAAAAACCTGGTAAAATGGTAAGTACATGGGAAAATGGTGCTTAACTACCTTTTAATAAACTTTTAACTATCTAAATTGGCTGACTTGCTGCTTGGTGTCAGGTCAGTTCAGGGATGACAGACCCGACACTTGGGAAGCTGACAAGAAGGCGGGTTTACAGTGGGATACCGACTCGCTGTCAATCTTTGTGATATTGACAGTGGACCTGCCTCCAAACCCGCACTCTGAGCGCCGGAAAAACTCCGGCCATTAACTCTATGGCCCCGATTTTCTGCCAGCCGTCGGGCGGCTTTTCAGGCGGCCGGGGGCCGAAAATCGCTGAAAAAGTGGGTCGCGACCCCACCCGCCTGATTCCTCGCCCCGTCCGACTTTCGGACCGCCGTTTCTCTATGACCCGCTTCAGTCCCGCCCGCCGCTGGCGGGACTGGCCGTCGGAACACTAATGAGCAATTATTACCTTGTTTAAGTCGATTTTCAGGGGCCGTTGCGACTTTGGGGCTTTCCCCACATCAAACATGCCTGCGGGGAACCCCGCTGATGAGACCTGGTGTGAAGCTTGCCGGCTTGCTTGCTGTCAGCTGCAGCTCATTCGGAAAAGCTGCGATTTAAAGGGGCAGCACTTGTATGTTGACAGACCTTGTTGCTGCAGGCTTGGGGCTACTTCTTCAAGGCTTAGGCACAGCTCTGGAAGGTTGGAGCCTCACACACTTCTCCAATGTGATCTCCTGGGAAGCCCCTCTCGCCACCCTCACTCAGCGCTTCCTCAGCGGAGGCATCTACGAGAAGCATGGGACGCCTTTTTTTCCTTCCCTTCTTGCCATTAGAGGATCTCCAGTAGCAGAGGCGGCAGCAGCAGAACCAGGAACAGCATGATGAGCACCAGGAGCACCAGGCTGCTGCTCACTCACCTGAAGCTGCACAGGCCAGAAGGGGCCAACGCTTGGAATTGGCTTGAGAGCACCTTGCTGCGCTTTAGGGGGCCATGGGGACCCGTTTCTGCACTGGCAGTCCTACTCAGAAGGACTTCCATGAAGGTTTGGTTTCTCTGTTCAATAGATGGCCAACGCTCCTCAAGATATGTCATTCTCTTCTGAGCACTCACCATGTTTTCCGTACCCTGGCGAGTTATCTCCTCCATGGAGGTTGCCAACCTTTCCATGGTGATGCGTTCATGCGCCAATGACTCCACAAAGGCTCTGCTCATGGTCGCTATGGGCTCCTCCATTCGCTCCACACTCGCAGCGACCCTGGAGACAAAACCTGCCAGAGACTCCTGCATCTGTGCATGGAGATCCATCACCTCTTCTCTTGCGGATGGGCCCAGAGGCAGAGGGTCGACATGCAGCGCAGTTGAGCTGAGCTGGCAGAGTCCTGCGCCCTCCGACGAGGACTCTCTACTGCTGTCCCTGTCTCCAGAATCTGCTGAGGCTCACTTGTGAGCTGTGAAACACCAGGTGACAACACTACTCTATGTCCCGAAGGTCCCCCCGAGGTATGAGTGTCTGCGCTGGTGCTGGGTGCACTTACTTCTGCTGACGCTGCACCCTCAGAGGTTGGAGCTTCCTCTGAGGAGTCTGGCTGCACAGCCTCTTCCTCCTCCACAGTGAGGACGGGGGCTCTGGATGGTACTGTGGGGGAGTAAAGGAAGGAGTTAGAGATGTAATGCCAAGGTTCTTCTGGTGACTCCCAGCGAGTTGGCATCTGCTGACACCTGCATCCATGCAGCATTGGTCTCAGTGGGAGGCATCTTCCTCCCTGACCTAGGGAAGAGGACCTCCCTGTGGGCCCTAACCCCATCCAATAATGCCTGCAGTGAAGCCTCATCAAATTTGTAGGCAGCTCGGGGTCTGGCACTGGCCACAGCTGCTGCAGGCTCCTCTGCCATCCTGTATGGTTCATTTGGAAGCCTTCAGAGGATGCAGTGCTTGCTATGGACCTTGAAAGCACCACGAATGATGACATCATACTGTGGGGCTTTCTGACTAGAAATGGACAATTAGCAAGGCTGCCCACATGCTGGGAATTAATTGGCCACTTGAGGGAAAATTGCGTGGAGCTGGCTGACACATTTTTTTGTGTGTCAGAACCCCACATTCGGGGGAATCCGACCATTTCCCACACAAGCCACAACAAAATTGGGCCCTATTTCTCTCTCCACAGATGCTGCCTGACCTGCTGAGTATTTCCAGCATTTTCTGTTTTTATTTCATATTTCCAGCATCTGCAGAATTTTGCTTTTGTTTTATAACCCACTTGTTTATGACCAGTTTTCTTCCTTATCTTGTTTTTAACCATCCTCAAGGTCATTTAGCTTATTACTTTTCAGCAGGCCATTATTTTTAAGTGCCAAATACACACTTTATGAGTGCAGATGTCCGTTTTCCTCCATTCCTCTTTACTTGTCTCTAGTGTTCTTTGTTATTCTTCGGCACTTTTCCATCTCAGCACAACCTTTACATGCACGCTATATACATATTTTCATATCAGAACTTAAAGATTTGATTTTTTGTCAGCAATATCTATATTGCAATCTCATTCGAGCCATGACAATCACAACCCACATCCTTCTTCATCGGGCATACATATTTTAATTAGCAAGGGTTTTTAACCTTTTCCCATGTTTCTACAGATACATAATTTTATTTACCATTGCCCAATGATTCATAATAAACAACTAGTAACTTGCTTCTGCTGCCAGTACTGCTGCCTTTTTAAGTTGCCTCAGCCTTTTAAACTCTGAAGCAACACGTTTCCTCTCCCTTGTCCCCTCAGTGTATGTCCCTGTCTAAATCAAGTGTAGTGCATCTGGACTGCTACCAATCTGAAAATTAACTGACCCTGCAATATTCAATGCACAGTATCATTGTGAGGAAGTTCCTCCCTGCCAACATTATGACAGGCCTGCAGGCCAAAAAGATTTGGGGCCTTAATGTCCTTGCTGAGGTAGGGGGCCAAAATTGTACAGAGTACTCCAAATGAGATCTTACCAAAGCCTTATATAACCCTATTATTGTGGTTCCAGTTTTGTACTGAATAATAAAGAGGATGTTGAAGTGTAATGGTTATTTACTGGTTTAGTAATCCAGAAGCCTGGACTAATAATTATGAATTTGAATTCAAATCTCACCACGGTACTTTGAGAAATTGAATTCATAGAATCATAGAAACATAGACTAGTACAGCACAGAAGGAGGCCATTTGGCCCATCGAGTCTGCGCCGGCTCTTTCGAAGAGCAATCCAGTTAGTCCCACTCCCCGTCTCTTTCCGCATATCCCTGCTATTTTTTCTCCTTATAAGTATTTATCCAATTCCCTTTTAAAGACTACTATTGAATCTGTATCCACCACCTTATCAGGCAGTGTATTCCAAATCCTGACCATTTGTTGTGTAAAAAAGCATGTCCTCATGTTGCCTCTGGTTCTTTTGCCAATCACTTTAAATCTGTGCCGTCTCGTTATCGACCCAAAGCCATTGGAAACAGTTTCTCTTTATTTACTCTGTCTAAATCTTCATGATTTTGAACACCTCTATCCAATCTCCTCTTAGCCTTCTCTGCTCTAAGGAGAACAACCCCAGCTTCTAGCCTATCCAGGTAACTGCAATCCCTGGGACCATTCTAGTAAATCTCTTCTGTACCCTCTCCAAAGCCTTCATGTCCTTCCTAAAGTGTGGTATCCAGAATTGGACACAATACTCCAGCTGGAACTGAACTAATGTTTTATATGGGTTTAGCATGACTTCCTGGCTTTTGTACTCTATGACTCTAATTATAAAACCCAGGGTCCCTTATGCTTTATTGACTGCGTTGTTAACCTGTCCTGCCACCTTCAAAGATTAGTGCACAGGCACCCCCAAGTCTCTCTCTCTCTTCTTGCACCCCGTTTAAAACTGTACCATTGTGTGTGTATGGTCTCTCCTCATTCTTCCTACCAAAATGGATCACCTCACAATTTTCTGTGTTGAATTTCATCTGCCAAGTGTCTGCCCATTCCACCAGCCTGTTTATGTTTTCTTGAAGTCTATCACTATCTTCCTCACTGTTTGTTACATTTCAAAGTTTTGTGTCATCTGCAAATTTTGAAATTTTGCCCTGTACCCCCAAGTATATTAAAAACAGCAGTGGCCTTGGTAGTGAACCTTGGGGAACACCACTGTATAACTCCCTCCAGTCCGAAAAACAGTCATTCACCACAACTCTTTAATTGTTAATATGACGATAGAAGACCTTTGGATTCCCTTTTATGTTAGCCGCCAATCTATTCTCGTACTGTCGCTTTGCCCCTCTTATTTCCTTTTTCACTTCCCCTCTGTACTTATTATATTCAGCCTGATTCCCCCTTGTATTATCCCCTTTTTCTGCTTCATCCGACTCGCCAACTCCTTCGTCATCCAGAGAGCTCTGGCTTTGGTTGCCCTCCCTTTCCCCCTTGTAGGAATGTACCTAGACTGTACCTAAACCATCTCCTCTTTAAAGGCCGCCCATTGCTCCATTACATTTCTGTCTGCCAGTCTTTGGCTCCAATTTACCCGGGCCAAATCCCTCCCCAATTCGTTCAAATTAGCCTTCCTACAGTTAAGTATTTTTATTCTAGATTGCTCCTTGTCTTTCTCCATAACTAATCTAAACCTTACCACACTATCATCACTATTCCCGAGAATCTCTCCAACTGTAACATTCTCCGCTTGACCCATTTCATTCCCCAGGACTAGATCCAGCAATGCCTCCTTCCTCATTGGGAAGGAAACATACGAATCATGAAAATTCTCCTGAACATACTTCAGATATTCTTCCCCTTCTCTGTCCTTAACTCAACCACTGCCTCATTCAATATTGGAGTAGTTAAAGTCTCCCATTATCACTACTCTATAGTTCTTGCACCTCTCAGTAATTTCTTTGCAAATCTGCTCCTCTATCTCCTTCCTTCTATTTGATGTCCTATAAAATACACCGAGTAGCAAAATAGCTCCTTTATTGTTTCTCAACTCCAACCAAATAGATTCTATCTTTGATCCCTCAAGGACATTCTCTCTTTCTAGCACTGTAATATTTTCCTTAATCAAAACTGCTACCCCGCCTTTTTTTGCTTCCCACCTTTCCTGAATGCATTGTACTCAGGAATATTAAGCACCAATCGTCCCCTTTTTTGACCCAGGTCTCGGTTATCACCACTACATCACATTCCCACGTGGCTATTTGCGTCTGCAGCTCAGCAACCTTTATTAACCACACTTCGTGCATTTACACACATGCACTCCAAACCTAACTTAGACCTTTTTGTATTTTCTATGATCCCACCTATTTAGTTTTTTTTAAATCTGGAAATAAGAAACTGGTTTCAGTAAAAAAGTGATCATGATGCTGTTGGATTATGGCTAAAACCCAACTGGTTCACTGACGTTCTTTAGGGAAGGAAACCTGCTGTCTTTAGCCGGTCTGGCCTATATGCGACTCCAGTCCCACACCAGCATGATTGACTCCTAACTGCCCTTTGAAGTGGCCTTTTCTCGCAGGTGTCCTTCCCCCCTCCCTCCCCACCACCCCACACCATCCCTCCTCCCACCCCAGCTAAGAAGAGAAGATTAAATGCCGAACATCCGAGAAGAGAGTGGGACCTCGGTAGGTAAGTCCCACGGGTGATTTTAACTGCCCACTTGCCAATCCAATTTCCACCAATCACCCCTAAAATATAGGAACTTGTATCATTTTCCCACTGCAACTTGTTGAATGAAAATAATGCTTCATGCTCCCAGATTTTCTGGGATATCTTCTTACCAGAAAAGAAAGCCAAATAATACAGTTATGGCCTTTTTCATTATCAGAGCTTGATTCTGAAGTGCTATACAGATCATCACCCACCATCATCAGACAATTCTCAATTTTATCCATGCTGTCAGCAATGAAGATTTTGGTCCTCCCCAATTCATAAACCTGCTTTTCCCCTACTTCCATACATCCAGTATTCACTACTGCACCTGAGATGGTCCAGGTTTTGGCTGACCGTCTGCTGGTATTGGTTTATAATTGGCCTAGTAAAGCCAGTTGTAGTACTTGTTTTGCAAAGCATCCAAGGATGGCTTGGTTATGGCTACATTTGCGATTTGTAGTTGGCTGGTCATTCTTCCTGGTATGAGTGTTGCATTGACGAATGAGCTCCCTAATAGAAAGTATTAAATGACCCAGCAAACACTTGTCATTGATAGAGCAAGTTTGCCTTCAATTCCATATATTTCTAACCCAGTCATGCATTAAGTCCTCCATCATACAGCCCTGTTCTGTGAATGTGTATGTATGCCAGGTAGAATTTCACTCTTGGGCAGTGTCTTTCGTTTCGCTATCATATATGGTTACAGCTTTCTGCTACCTGCCATGGCTGCCAGCATGACAGGAAATCTGTTTTTAATTGCCCATTGTTCCAACAGAAATAGTGGAAGCTCTCTTTTCATGCAGCATAGTGTTGCTAGGAATATCATATCATATAGTTTTGTCTGCTTTTTCCACTTGGTCTAAGGCATAATGACACTGTTTTGCAGCTTTATAATGTATCGCTCGTATTGTACTAGCTTTGTTTCATAGTCATCCAGCAAATGACTGTTGTACAGCATTGTAAGGCAAAGCCAGTGGGCCTCACAGAACTTTCAGCCAACCTCGGCTCATCTTGAACTCAGCTCACTGTGAATCCATCAGAGATATTTCACTCTTGTGCAGTTTGCTGTCCTTTTGCCTGAATAGCTTCAGTTGTCACTGAATAGCCTTTTTCTCACAATTCATGCACAAATTGCCTCACCTCATGCACAATTTTTGGGTGGCCCCATTGTATGCATACTTGAAATGCTTCCCTTGCAAAGAGGCGTCATCCAGCTTGTCTTTCTGTTTCTTCTTGACAAGTCCCCTGGGCCTGATGGCCTGCATCCTAGGGTCTTAAAAGAAGTGGCTGCAGAGATAGTGGATGCATTGGTTGTAATCTTCCAAAATTCCCTAGATTTTGGAAAGGTCCCAGCGGATTGGAAGACCGCAAATGTAACACTGCGATTCAAGAAAGGAGGGAGACATAAAGCAGGAAACTATAGGCCAGAGCCTAACATCTGTCATTGGGAAAATGCTGTAATCTATTATTATGGGAGTAGTAGCAGGACATTTAGAAAATCGTAATATAATCAAGCAGAGTCAACATGGTTTTATGAAAGGGGAATCGTGTTTGACAAATTTACTAGAGTTCTTTGAGGATGTAATGAGCAGGGTGGATCAAGGGGAACCAGTAGATGTAGTGTATTTGGATTTCCAAACGGCACTCGATAAGGTGCCACATAAAAAGTTACTACACAAGCTAAGAGCTCACAGTGTTGGAAGTAATATATTAGTATGGATAGAGGATTGGCTAACTAACAGAAAAGAGAAAGTCGGGATAAATGGGTCATTTTCAGGTTGGCAAACTGTAACTAGTGGGGTGCCACAGAGATCAGTGCTGGGGCCTCAACTATTTAGAATCTATATTAATTACTTGGATGAAGGGACCGAGTGTACTGTAGCCAAATTTGCTGACGATACAAAGACAGGTGGGAAAGCAAGTTGTGAGGAGGACACTACGGCCGCGATTCTGCTGGCGCTCAGAGGGCGGGTTTGGGAGATGCTGCCGAAGAAGCCTTGGTGAGTTGCTGCAGTGCATCTTGTAGATGGTACACACTGCAGCCACGGTATGCCGGTGGTGGAGGGAGTGAATGTTTAAGATGGTGGATGGGGTGCCAATCAAGTGGCTTGCTTTGTCTTGGATGGTGTTGAGATTCTTGAGTGTTGTTGGAGCTGCACTCATCCAGGCAAGTGGAGAGTATTCCATCACACTCCTGACTTGTGCCTTGTAGATGGTGAAAAGGCTTTGGGGAGTCAGGAGGTGAGACACTCACCACAGAATATCCTGCCTCTGACCTGCTCTTGTTGCCGCAGTATTTATGTGGCTGGTCCAGTTATGTTTCTGGTCAATGGTGACCCCCCAGGATATTGGTGGTGGGGGATTCGGCGATGGTAATACCGTTGAATGTCAAGGGGTAGTTAGATACTCGCTTTTTGGAGATAGTCATTGCCTGGCACTTGTGTGGCGCAAATGTTACCTGCCACTTATCAGCCCAAGCCTGAATGTCATCCAGGTCTTGCTGCATGTGGGCATGGACTGCTTCATTAACTGCAAAGTCGCGAATGGCACTGAACACTGGGCAGTCATCAGCGAACATGCCCACTTCTGACATGATGGAGGGAAGGTCATTGATGAAGCAGCTGAAGATGGTTGGACACTGCCCTGAGGAACTCCTGCAGCTATGTCCTGGGGCTGTGATGATTGACCTCCAACCACCACAACCATCTTCCTCTGTGCTAGGTATGACTCCAGCCAGTGGACCATTTTCTCCCTGATTCCCATTGACTTCAGTTGTACTAGGGCTCCTTGGTGCCACACTCAGTCAAATGTTGCCTTGATATCAAGGGCAGTCACTCTCACCTCACCTCTGGAATTCAGCTCTTTTGTCCATGTTTGGACCAAGGCTGTAATGATTTCTGGAGCCAAATGGTCCTGGCAGAACTCAAACTGGGCATCAGTGAGCAGGTTATTGGTGAGTAAGTGCTGCTTGATAGCACTGTCAATGACACCTTCCATCACTTTGCTGATGATTGAGAGTGGACTGATGGGGCGGTAATTGGCCGGATTGGATTTGTGGTGAAGACATACTTGGGCAGTTTTCCACATTGTCGGATAGATGCCAATGTTATAGCTGTACTGGAACATCTTGGCTAGAGGCGTGGCTAGTTCTGGAGCACAAGTCTTCAGCACGACAGTTGGGATGTTGTCAGGGCCCATAGCCTTTGCTGTATCCAGTGCACTCAGCCGTTTCTTGATATCACGTGGAGTGACTCAAATTGGCTGAAGACTGGCTTCTGTGATGGTGGGGACCTCAGGAGGAGGCCAAGATGGGTCATCCACTCAGCACTTCTAGCTGACGATGGTTGCAAACGCTTCAGCCTTGTCTTTTGCACTCACGTGCTGGACTCTACCATCATTGAGGATGGGGATATTCATGGGCCTCCTCCTCCCGTTAGTTGTTCAATAGTCCACCACTATTCACGACTGGATGTGGCAGGACTGCAGAGCTTTGATCTGATCTGTTTATATGGATCTTTTAGCCCTGTCTATAGCATGCTGCAGCTTCCTCAGGTTAGCACCGCATTTTTAGGTATGCCGGGTGCTGCTCCTGGCATGCTCTTCTACACTCCTTATTGAACCAGGGTTGGTCCCCTGGCTTGATGGTAATGGTAGAGTGAGGGATGTGCCAGGCCATGAGGTTACAGATTGTGGTGGAATACAATTCTGCTGCTGCTGATGGCCCACAGCGTCTCATGGATGCCCAGTTTTGAGCTGCTAGATTTGTTCTCAATCTATCCCATTTAGCACAGTGGTAGTGCCATGCAACACGATGGAGGGTGTCCTCAGTGTGAAGATGGGACTTCGCCCCCACAATGACTGTGCAGTGGTCACTGCTACCAATGCTGTCATGGACAGATGCACCTGCGACAGGTAGCTTGGTGAGGACAAGGTCAAGTAGGTTTTTCCCTCGTGTTGGTTCTCTCACCACCTGTCGCAGGCCCAGACTGGCAGCTATGTCCTTCAGGACTTGGCCAACTTGGTCAGTGATGGTGCTACTGAGCCACTCTTGGTGATGAACTTTGAAGTCCCCACCCAGAGTACATTCTGTGCCCTTGCTACTCTCAATGCTTCTTTTAAGTGATGTTCAACATGGAGGAGTACTGATTTATCAGCTGGGGGTAGATGGTAATCAGCAGGAGGTTTCCTTGCCCATGCCTGACCTGAAGCCATGAGGTTTCAAGGGATCCAGAGTCAATGTTGAGGACTCCCAGTGCCACTCCTTCCCAACTGTATACCACTGTGCCGCCATCCCTGGTGGGTCTGTCCTGCCTGTGGGACAGGAAATACCATGGGATGGTGATGGAGGAGTTTGGGGCTTTGGCTGAACGGTATGATTCTGTGAGTATGACTATGTCAGGCTGTTGCTTATCTGTGGGACGGCTCTCCCAATTTTGGCACAAGTCGCCAGATATTGGTGAGGAGGACTTTGAAGGGTTGCCTAGGTTGAGTGTGCCATTGTCGTGTCTGTAGCTGACGCCGAGATCAATGCTGGGTGGTCCATCGGTTTTATTCTATTGGTTTTTTCGTAGCGTTTGTCTACAACTGGCTTGTTAGGCCATTTCAGAGGACAGTTAAGAGTCAACCACATTGCTGTGGGTCTGGAGTCACATATAGGCCAGACCGGGTAAGGACGGCAGATTTCCTTCCCTAAATGACATGAGTGAACCAGATGGGTTTTTACGATAATCCGATAGTTTCACCATTACTGATATTAGCTTTTTATTCCAGGTTTATTTAATTAACTGAATTTAAATTCCCCACCTACCGTGGTGGGATTTGAACTCATGTCTCCGGATCATTAGTCTAGGCTCTGGATTACTAGTCCAGCAACATAACCACAATGCTACCGTTCCCATTAATGGATGGAGCAAACTAAAACAAATGCAAAATAAAATTAGAAACCTTCCTTCTCCCTTTAAGCAGCCTGGTTCAGAAGGCTTATTTCCAGGGTGCTTCAATGCCCAGTTTTCATGAGCAAGGCTTACAATTGGAGATAATTCAGGTCATTTATGTAGGTATGTAGATTATCATGTCTGCCCATAGATGATAGAGAAAGACTAAATAGCCTGACAGAATGAAATGAGGCATATACATAGTGCGACAGAGAACAAACACAGACATTGATAGTGCAAGGGAGATAGACAGAAAGAGAAAGTTTGTTCGACAGACAGAGCGAGTGAGAGGGACACATAGGCCGCAATTTTAATTGGGAGGCGGGTTGGAAGCGGATTGGTGGGGGGGCTCAGAAGCGATCGGGAAACCCGGGCTAATGGGTTTCCCACAGGCCCTGCCGAATTTAACAGCAAGGCCTGATTTGCATTTGAAACCTCTGTTTCCCACCCCCAGCCAGCCAGATGGAGAGGCAGGCTGGCTGCGGGCGGGTAAGCCTACAGCACTAGGCTGTAGAGAGGGGGGAGGGAGGGATCGAGTGGGGGTCAGGGATGGTTGGGGGCCAGACTTGTGCATAGAAACATAAAAGATAGGAGCAGGAGTAGGCCATTCGGCCCCTCGAGCCTGCTCCGCCATTTAATGAGATCATGGCTGATCATCCAAATTCAGTACCCTGTCCCTGCTTTCTCCCCATATCCCTTGATCCCTTTAGCCTTAAGAAATATATCTAACTCCTTCTTGAATATATTTAATGAATTGGCCTCAACTGCCTTTTGTGGTAGAGAATTCCATAGGTTCACCACTCTCTGGGTGAAGAAATTCCTCCTCATCTCTGTCCTAAATGGCTTACCCCTTATCTTTAGACTGTGACCCCTGGTTCTGGACTGCCCCGCTATTGGGAACATCCTTCCTGCATCTAGTCTGTCTAGTCCTGTTAGAATTTTATAAGTTTCAATGAGATCCCCTCTCATTCTTCTAAACTCCAGCGAATATAAGCCCAATCGACCCAATCTCTCCTCATGTGTCATTCCTGCCAGCCCAGGTATCAGTCTGGTAAATCTTCGCTGCACTCTCTCCATGGCAAGAACATCCTTCCTCAGATAAGGCGACCAAAACTATACACAATACTCAAGGTGTGGTCTCACCAAGGCCCTGTAAAATTGCAGCAAGACATCCTTGCTCCTGTACTCGAATCCTCTCGCTATGAAGGCCAACATATCATTTGCCTTCTTAACCGCCTGCTGCACCTGCATGCTTACCTTCAGCGACTGGTGCACAAGGACACCCAGGTCTCGTTGCACTTCCCCTTCTCCCAATCTATTGCCATTCAGATAATAATCTGCCTTCCTGTTTTTGCCACCAAAGTGGATAACCTCGCATTTATCCACATTATACTGCATCTGCCATGCATCTGCCCAATCATCCAACCTGTCCAAATCATACTGGAGTTTCTCGGCATTCTCCTCACAACACACACGCCCATCCAGCTTTGTGTCGTCTGCAAACTTGGAGATATTACATCTCATTCCCTCGTCTAGATCATAAATATATATTGTGAATAGCTGGGGTCCTAGCACCGATCCCTGCGGTACCCCACTAGTCACTGCCTGCCACTCGGAAAAAGACCCATTTATTCCAACTCTTTGCTTCCTGTCTGCCAACCAGTTCTCTATCCAAGACAGTACCTTACCCCCAATCCCATGCGCTTTAACTTTACACGCTAATCTCTTATGCGGGACCTTATTGAAAGCCTTCTGAAAGTCCAAATACACCACATCCACTGGTTCTCCCTTATCTATTCTACCAGTTACATCCTCAAAAAATTCCAGTAGATTAGTCAAGCATGATTTACCTTTTGTAAATCCATGTTGACTTTGTCCGCTCTGCTATTACATCTTTTATAATGGACTCTAGCATTTTCCCCACTACCGATGTCAGGCTTACCGATATATAATTCCCCGTTTTCTCTCTACCACCTTTTTACCACCTTTTTGGTGGGGGGGGGGGGCCAGAGGAGTATCAGGGGGTGGAGGGGAGACAGAAAACATTGGGGAGCCAGAGGAGCATCGGGGGGCGGGGTGCTGGCGGGGAGACAGAGAACGGTGCCAGCCTGGAGGTGATCGGCGGGGGAGGGAATCATCAGGGGGGCCAGAGGAGCATCAGGGCGGGAGGGGAGGCCGAGAATATCGGGACCGGAGGAGCATCGGAAGTGGGGAGGCCAAGAATATCGGGGGCCGGAGGAGCATCGGAAGGGGGGAGGCCGAGAATTTGATAGTAACCTGGGAGGTTATGAGTAACCTGATCCACCAGGTGGTGCTGTGGCAATTGCTCTCCTGAGTTAAGTCTGATCTGTACTGGTTGTACTCTTTGTTTTTTCTGCCTCATGGCAGAAGCTTTTATGTGCAAGTGTTGATTAAACCATGTTACGGAGTTAACCTGTGTCTGTCTCCATCTATGGCCAGCTCAAGATACCACAATCAGGGGCTGGAGGAGCATCGGAAGGTGGGGAGACAGAGAATATCGGGGCCGGAGGAGCGTCAGGGTGGGAGGGGAGGCAGAGAACATCAGGGGGCTGGAGGAACATCGGAAGGGGGGAGGCAGAGAATATCGGGGGCCAGAGGGGCATCGCAATGGAGGAGGCAGAGAATATCAGGGGCCGGAAGAGCCTCGGGGGCAGGAGGCAGTGAACAGGGCCAGCCTGGAGGTGATCGTTGGGGGAGGGAGTGAATTGTCGGCGGCGGCCTGGAGATTGTCAGGTGGCGGGGGGGAGGGGGCGGAGGGAGAGAACGAGGCTGGCCTGGAAATCAGTCTGGGGGGGAAGGCAGCAGGCCAGGAAGGCGATCAGAGGCCTGGGGGTGGTGTGGGGGTTGGGGGGGGTGGTAGTGGGGCGGTGATCAGAGGCCTTGGGCGGGCGGCGGGTGGTGGGGGGGTGGAATTGGAGGCCTCGTGGGGGTCTTCGATTACGGGTGGTGGGTTAGGCAGGGACGCTGGATCCAGGAGCTAAGTGTAAATGCAGTTTACAGCTGTCCTGGCCTTCCATTAACTGTTGGCCTGCGAAACCCAACAAACCACAGTTAAATTTAAAATGCAGGTTAAATCTGAGGCACGCCAGCCTCATTATAATATTTAAATGGGCGATCCGGATCCTGGGAATGGATTGGCTGCCTGCCCCCCGTCCAGCCTCCATTAAAACCGGAAGTGGGCAAGTTCGAGGCGGGTTCTGGTCACAATTCAGATTTTTAACCCTTTAACTTCCACCTGACCACAACCCACCTGTTTTTTGGGGTTGAAATTTCCCCCCATAGACTTGGTCAAATCTATCTTCCATATTATTAAGAATATTGAGTGAGTAATAGTTCATGGACAATGGAATGGCTCAGTCAATGATTATCCTTTCCTGCTGATTTCATCAATCCATGGTAAACACATTGATGCTGACAAACTTGCCATTGGGCCGACCATTATGATTGCCAGCATACTGTCAAGCTTGTGTTCGCTTAGCAGTGTTTTCTGAGAAAAATCAATGCAGATCTAAACCTCCCATGCTGCCTGGCTATCCCCTGAAGGTGCACGAGAATGCTTTGAATGGGCCTAAATTTGCCGAAAACTTGTGGCATAATAATGGCACATCTACAGCACTATAGTGCAGAAATCCCAGGAAATTATGGCATGAGTGACCTATGCCATTATGTATGCCATGCTATAATTTGCTGGAAATTTCGTGCCGCTCACTCGCTAAAAAAATTAAACAACTAATTATCAACGCCCTGCCCACCATTAAAATCAATGTGTGATCAAGTTTGCAGAATTAACACTACTCTGATTGACATAGCTACTTAGACCATTACAGAAACACGCTGGAGTGCTCAGAATCAGTAGAGTATTCAATCACCAAGCATGTTTTGGCACAGTTTGCATAAAGTTCCCACTAAATAAAATTCCCTGGGCCTATAATATTGAAGGAATGTTGCAGCTATTTTAGAACAACCTGAATATTTTCATGTCGAGGGATTGTATGATTTTTATTTTAAATTCATGCTCGGGATATAGACGGCGCTAGCTGGACCAGCATTTGCAGCCCATCCCTAGTTGCTCTTGAGAAGGTGGTGTTAGCCTTCTTCTTCAAATGCTGCAGTCCGTGTGGTGGAGGTACTCCCATGGTACTACAGTATTAGGTATGGAGTTCCAGGATTTTGACCCAGCGACAATGAAGGTCCAAGTCGTGATGGTGTGTGACTTGGAACTAGGAGCTGATGGTGCCCTTGTCCTGCTGCCCTTGTCCTGCTAGGTGGTGGAGGTCAAGAGTTTGGGAGGTGCTTTCGAAGAAGCCTTGTCCAGTTGCTGCAGTGCATCCTGTGGATAGAACACACTGCAGCCACGATGCGCTGGTGGTAGAGGGAGTGGATGTTTTGAAACACAAGTCTAATAACGGGAGATGCAAGGACTTCCTGACCTTGTTCAGCGTGTGCTAGAGGAATCTCCTTTCATACTAGTCCAGCTTATTATCAGGAAAGGAAATATAAACAATTTTACCAAATACATTCAATCCTTGTTAGAAATACAGTTATAAATCATGGAATACGCAGCATTCGGCCAGTAAAGATCTGCCACATTGTAACCCTGAGTCAGGTCAATACGACAACCCTACTTGGGGTAGAATGGAAGAGAAATAATCCAGTATTATATTGGGGGGGGGGGGGTGGTTGTGTATGTGAGGAGCTAACAGCTTCAGTCTTTTTCTATCAAACCAGCCTCACTTTAATGTCATAACTGTGTTTAAAATAAAGCAACCAGCCACTTACTAACAAGACAGATTGTCAGAAGTAAGATTAACCAGACACCGGGGTTTGTAACAACAATGAGCGTCCCTCGTTTTAGCAGACTGGTGCCCTTTCACACCCTCCCGATTATAAGCAACGAGAATTAATTACAAAATAAGAAAATAACTTACTCCATTTATACTGAGCAATTTTAAAATATGAAAATGGGAAACCTGCGTGAATTATTTAACCCTTTTACTTTTATGTCTACATTAAATAACCGGTTGTTCCTTTCTGTGTCGGGCTCCGGGACCTTGGATGTGCATCAGAGATTGGCCTCAGCGCTCCCGATCCACTGCTATGCTTGCTGTGGTGTGTTCTAATTATTTTTCCATGAAATTGTGAATTTGCCACTGGAGGATCGGGGCGCACAACGGTCTAACTTATGGCGCTCATTGCCAGCATCGGCATTGCAGCGAATTCCGAGCCAATCTGTCTTCTGTACACACAAGGAATGTGTCCATATGTGCAGTCAGGTGTCTTTCGTGCTAGGTCCTAACCAGGTGGAATAGCAACATTTTTAGGCTCTGTTCGTGTTCATCTTTTCCGAGACAGTCAGTTCTTGTTTAGTTCCCACACTTTGAAAAGTAATCAATTGGTAATTTATAATTTGTCACATTTACAAAGATTGAAATGATATTTCTTCCATTAAAGAATGCTATGAATGGCTCTCCGCTCATTACAGAGCCAGTTTGAAAGCAAATGTAAGAGAGAATATGTAATTTGTGACAGGAGATGCTGAATAACAGAAAGTATAACAGACCAATTTTAAAATGTAATAGGTAAATGTAAAATCATGACAGTAGCTCTTGAGATGGCAGGTAGGCTCAAAGAAAAAATATAATGGCTGTTAATTATCCTACTAGGAACAATTTCAAGAAATTTCAGATGTGTGTTGAGGAAGGGAGGGTTGATCACTGTCTATATTTCCCTATTTGGTCCCCAGCACTCTGCAGAGTGTTTTTTGTAAGATAATGAGAATGATTTAATATAAAATTACATCACATACCAGCAAGCACATCCTTTTCTCTCCAATACCTTGATATAAAGTCTGAGTATAGGGTTATTGTGTTTCATTTTGTGTCCAGTACTAACAAGCTGCTTTGGTTTACAGTGAAACTATTTCTATTTTGGTTTTAGTTTTAACATGAGAGAAATTAAGGATTCTTTGAGAAGGCAAGGTAATTGGCCAATGGCAATAGTTCAGGACATCACCAAAGCTGAAGAGAGTAGAAAAAGGATACGCACACTGACACCTTCAGCGCCTGGGCAATAATCTGGTGGAGCGGATCACCTATCCATTGTAGAACCTGCCCACCTTTTACCCATTTGATTTCAATGGGATAAAAATCAAGTGGGTTCTCCAATGGGTGGCCAATCTACTTTGCCATATTACCCACCCAGGTGCTGGGTTTGAAAATTACCCCCTCAGCGCTTTTAAGCTTGTCCTTGCTTGTCATTATTTGCTGACCAAAATCAGCGTGGGATTTGAACTTCCTGCACCACCTGGCCATTCCCCAGAGTTTCCACAGAAATGCTTTCAAAATGTCTCCTCTGCTTGTGTGGAACCTCTGTGGTGACTCCCGCATTGGCTTGTGACCTGGCGCCCAGCAACATGTAAGTACTCCAGACCTTCACGGAGAGGTATATTGCAGAGACTGATCATTTAAATTGTACTGGCGAGACTAAGTAATATAAAATGCATCTAGGGCGATATGACATACATGTGACCCCGCGAGCACCCTGCCAAGTAAACCTGTCAGGAAGCCATCAAGACCCGCTAAAGTAAGTTAAACAAAATTTCTTTAGGAAAGTCTGGGCCTCTACTACCTCTGGGCTTTCCCCTTTTCCCACCCTGGCCGGGAGAACTAACCCTGCCATTCTCACCAGCCTCTGTCCCTGCCTCTACCCAGGAACATTTCCGTAACTAGTCTTAGCCGAAGACAGCCTCCACTCTCTGCCTCAGCCCCAGAAATGCCTCTGCTTGTGACCTCAGCCTAAGGAATGCCTCCATCTGCCTGAAGTCCCAGACTTCACCACTTCCAGTTCCAGAAAACAATTAATTGACCCTACTTGAACTCAGACCTCATATCCTATTCCATCTCTGCTCCAGCTTCCAAGTCGCCAGGTTGCTGTACAATCTAGCACCCTATTAAATTTCCTATCCTACTGCTCTGCTTCCTTCCCCGTGTTCTATCCTTACCTGACTGCTCTACTCCCCAGACTACCCATGAGCAATCCCATGGGAGATCTATTATGACGAGGTTCAGTTGGTAACACCCTCACTTCTGAGTCACAAGGTTGTGGGTTCAAGTCCTACTCCAGAGACTTGAACACAAAACCTAGGCTACCATTCCAGTGCAGTATTAAGGGAGTGCTGCACTGTCAGAGGTGCCGTCCTTCAGATAAGACATTAAACCGAGGCCTTGTCTGCCCTCTCAGGTGAACATAAAAGATCCCATGACACTATTTTGAGGAAGAGTAGATGAGTTCTCCCCGGTGTCCTGGCTAATATTTATCCCTCAACAGCATCACTAAAACAGATTATCTGGTCATTATCTCATTGCTGTTTATGTGACCTTGCTGTGCCCAAATTGGCTGCTGCATTTCCTACATTACAGCAGTACTTCAAAAGTACTTCGTTAGCTATAAAGTGCTTTGCGATGTCCTGAGGTCATGAAAGGCATAAATCTTTCTTCTTACTAGTATTATGCAAATCTCAGATTTTTGTGCACTGATTTTCATTGGTTTCAAATGACTTTTATGATAAAATAAACTTGGATTTCCTTGTGTCTAAAGCATTTGAAGAAGCAGTACTGTGTTTCTGTTCTCAAGCACAGGGGGTCTGAAATTCCATGGGGGTTCCACCAGCCTCCCACCAAAACTCCAGTAGAAAACCAGCAGAACCCCAAGAAACCAAGCCTTTCCGCCTTTCCCCTGGGGGATTCCACTGGAGTTACAGTGGGAGATCAATGGATCCCCATGTAGCTCAGCCCCAGTATACTTTCAAATAATTTTGTCAAAGCAGTTGAAAATAAATATAACAGAATTTATTTTTTCCTTATGCTCTTCTAGCAACTATGCCAGCCAAATTTGCAATTCAGTGTAAGATGTTACCATTTCTCTGTGTGCCATTCCTTTTAGTGCCAATGAAAGAGAAAGTCACTATTCTTTAAAATTCTACAAATGAGTAGCAGAGCAAACCTTATACTTATTTCCTTCATCGTTTAATGTATAATTCACTACATGTTCCTGAATGTAATCTATTTCCCTTTATGAAAAGTAATTAGGTATGCATGCTAATTATTCTTGCTATTCTCTGACAAGACCTTCAGTATTAATATGTAGAAGTATGTGGTATCTGATGAAACATGCAGTAAAAATTAGAGTGAAAAGGGAAACATGTGATAAATAAAGGGGTGATAACACAGAAAAAGCAAAGAATTATAAGGATAAATAAAGCAATCAGAGAGAGATCAGGAAATTGAAGAGGGAGCATGAAAGAAAACTTGCAGTCAACATAAAGAGAAATAACAAGGTTTTTATAAGCCCGTATAATAACACATATAAGAAGAAAAAGGATAGCTAAAGAACTGGTGGGACTATTAGAGATGAAGGGGACCTTTTATACTTGAGAGTGAGGGGATGGGGGAAATGCCGAATAAATATTTCACGTCAGGTTTTGCAGAGGTATGAACTGTAGGGGCACCTGAGGGTGATATGGAAGAGTCTTTAGTGGAGATAAATATTCAAAACTAAACTGTATTAAAAAAAAGGTAATGGGACTAAAAAAAGAAAAGTCACCAGGTCCATATTGTTTTCATTCCAGATTTCTCAAGGAGATAGGTGAAAAGGGAAAAGAGACACTAATCATAATTTTTCCAAAATCTTTGGAAGACCAATTAGTCTTAATTTTGTTGTGGATACATTACTAGAGTCCATAATATAGGATGAAATTAGTGATCACTCAGCAAGGCATTGGCTAATCAGGGATAGTTAGGATGAATTGGTAAAGGGTATGTCGTGCTTGACTAATTTCATTGAATATTTTGAGGAAACACACATAGGGCTGGATTTTGTCAATGGGGAACTTTTGGAGACGGGACTCCCACTTGTTGGGTTTTAGTCCCGCCTCCATCGACTTGTGGCCAACCCACGCTATTTTCCCTTGATTGACCTTGTTAAGCCTGCCCAGCTGGTTTAGCAGGCCAATTAAGGGAAAGCCTGTTACAGGTGATGTCAGCGAATGCCGTTTCATCTGTCAAGGGCTTTTGACAGATGAAATGTCATCATTTGACAGCTCTGTGAAGCTGTCAAACACTGACAATCTGTCTTCTAAGTTGTGTCTTTACTCAAGACTCAATTGGAAAGCCTTTCTGACCAGAAAGCAGAAGGCTGCAGCTTTTGACAGTTCAGCGGCCATTCTGCTTTCTGTGCCGGTGAGCTGAAGGACTCCCGAGACCTGAAGGGAGGAAGCCTGCAGGAAGAAGTTAAGGTAAGTAAAACTTATTAAAACACTTTACACACACCTCACACACTTACCTCTGCACACATGCACCCATTACTCACCTGCACACCGGATATCTCAGCCCCTCCGACCCCCGCAGACTGACGGCCCGCCTCACTGACCCTGGTGAGGTTCGGAGCCATCGGGAAGCCCACACTTCAGGGCTAAAAATAGGGATTAGCCAAATTCTGCCATTTTCCTGGCAGTCCAAATCCGCCTCCCCAGGGAGTCCCATTGGAGGCGGGACTGCTGCTTGGCGGGTCGATGTCCCGCCTCCATCAATTTGTGGCCAACCCACGCTATTTTCCCTTGATTGAACTTTTTAAGCCCGCCCAGCGGGCTTAGCAGGCCAATTAAGGGAAAGCCAGTTGCAGAGAATGTCAACATATGACGTTTCATCTATCAAAAACTTTTGACAGATGAATTTTCATCACTTGACAGCTCTGTGAACTTGTCAAACAGTAACATTCTCTGTAGTTTGGTGCGGTCTTGAATTCAAGACCTCATCAAACTTCTTTCTTTTACAGAAGTGAGGTGGTTGTTGCATCTGAGAATGCAACGGCCGTCTGTCATCTCCAACACGGAGATCCGAGACTCTCCATATACACACCGACTGAAGCCTGCAGGGAGAAACAAAGGTAAGTACACTTTTACTAACACTTTGCACTTACCTCAGATACTTACCTCTCCACACTTGCACCCATCACTTACCTTCACACCACACTTTTGCACGCCTCCGACCCCCGCAGACCCAGTACTCACCTCGCTGACCTGGCGGGTTATGGAGCCTTCGGGAAGCCCACACTTGTGAGGGCAAAAAGGAGAGAATCCTATTTTCTGCCTGTTAACTACCTGTTAACAGGCAGTTAATAGGCTTTAATCCTTTCCCGCCTCCAAGGAGATGGGACCTGGCGCGGGACGGTTACCCACCTCCTGGCAAGATGGCATGGAGGCGGGTTGGGCATCTGCCCCCAAATTCTGCCATTTTCCCGGCAGTCCTGCCTCCATACCCGCCTCGCAAGGGCTGGCAAAATCGCCCCCATAGAGTCAAAGGGCTGGATTTTGCCAATGGGGAGCTTTTGGAGGTGGGACTCCCACTTGTCGGGTTTTAATCTCACCTCCATCAACTTCTGGCCAACCCACGCTATTTTCCCTTGATTGGCCTTGTTAAGCCTGCCCAGCGGGCTTAGCAGGTGTAGGATTTTGCAATAATTTCAAAATTTCCTACAGTTCTGAAGATTAATTTTGATTAAAGAATACCTGGGTAATATACCTTTAAAAATCCAGGGGATCAAAATGGCCACCAGACCGCATGGCAAAAGACAAAGGACTTGAAAAGGCAGCTTGTGTGTGTGTCTGTGAAAAAGGTGAAGATCAAAGATGGCTGACCAGACTGCCAATCAAAGGCAGCTCAGGGAGTTTCCCCTCCCTGCAGAGACAATCGATGTGTTTACAGAAACTGCTACACAAAGGATTAACCACTTGAGACTGGTTTCAGTCAGACCACAAGGACAATGACTTTCTGTTTACAATATCTTCAAGGCTATTTACTCAAGCAATCAAGGAAATGGACATAGTTCAAACCATGGCAGCTTTATTCAAAGGACACATTTAAACTGCAACTTCATTCAAAGCCATCACAGACAATGGACACATTTAAACTGCAACTTTATTCAAAGCCATCACAGACAATGAGGACACATTTAAACTGGAAACAGTTTAAACGAATGGGTGATTCATCCAAACCCATTACAAGACAATGGGGCAGTTTGGATCCCTTTTGTTTAGCCCAGATACATCCGGATTTGGGCAGGCCCCAAATTGGGGTATAAAAGATAGCTTCTCAGAAGCCATCTCTCTCTCTCTGTGGCCTCGCCTCCATGCTCGTTACAATGTGGGAGTCTGCCTGAAGAAGTGGAACACCAGCAGTTTACTTTTAAAATACTGGGGTGTTTTTACTTCAGGGCAGTGAAGATCAAAGATCGCAGGGCACAGAGAAGGCATTTTCATTGGTGAGCATATATTTTTCTGGTCCATTACAAGGCAACTTAGAATAGGTATAGGGGTGGGAATTAAGTGGGAATTTTGTTAGAACTGTGATTTTAGTCGATCTTCCCTCATTGTGTCCATTCTCTCCTCCCCTATTTAAGTAACAGTGTTGCACTAGCAGATGAGGCTGTAGTGAACACTGAGAGTAGCTGTACTAAAGTGCTGTTTTAAGTAAAAGCCACTAAGCAAAGGTGCTGTAGTGAGCAAGGTGCTTCAGTATTTAAAAGTGCTGTATTTTAATAAAGGAGTGTTGCACTGAGCAGAGAAGTGCTCCAGCGGACACTGAGTGTACTGCATTGAGTAAAAGTGCTGTATCGAGCATAGGAGTGTTGTATTGTTTATTTTTAAGTTGTTTCTTTCTTTTTGTTTCAATAAATACTGGTCTGTTTTGCACCCAAACCACGAGTCACGTTTTTCTGTCTACATCGCTACCGAATAAGTCCAGCAGTCAGAACCAGGAATAGGGGAGCGCTTCAAAACTGCACGGGGGTCCCTGGAGCAGCTCAGAGGCTTCTGACTGGCCAGAGACAATAACCCCAGCCCCGCTGTTAATTCCTACACAGGCCAATTAAGATGAAGCCAGTTGCAGAGAACGTCAGCATATGACGTTTCATCTGTCAAAAATTTTTGACAAATAAATTGTCATTGTTTGACAGCTCTGTGAAGCTGTCAAACACTGACATTCTCTGTAGTTTGATGAGTTCTTGAAGTCAAGACTCATCAAACCTCTTTACTTAGCAGAAATTAGATGGTTGCAGCATTGGAGAATGCAATGGCTATCTGTCATCTTTGCTGTGGAGTTGCGAGACTCTCCGCATACCCAACTCTTGAAGCCTGGAGGAAGAAACAAAAGTAAGTATACTTTTTCTAAGACTTTCCATTTGCCTCATATACTCACCTCTCCACACTTGCACCCATCACTTACCTTTACAGCGCACTTTTGCACCATTCGACCCCCGCAGACCCACTGCTCGCCTCGGTGACCCTGGCAGGGTTCGGAGCCTTCAGGAAGCTCGCACTTGTGTGGGTAAAATGGGGATAATCCTCTTAAGTGGAACTAATCCCCTTCCCACCTCCAAGGAGACGGGACCTGGCGCAGGTCGGCTACCCGCCTCCTGGCAAGATGGCATGGAGGCGGGTTGGGGGCAAGTTGGGTACCCGCCCCCAGAGTCTGCCATTTTCCCGGCAGTCCCACCTCCATACCTGCCTCCCCAGGGCTGGCAAGATCGTGCCCATAGAGTCATAGGGGGCGATTTTCCCATTGGAGGCAGGTTTAGGGGTGGGCGGGTTCCGAATCCGCCTCCACTGTCAGGTGGGAAAAAGTTGTGATTTTCCCCTAATTGCCCAATTAATTCCGGGCTCCCCTGGGCCAATTACTCTTTTGGGACTGAAACTTGCCTCTGCTGACGCCACTTATGCAGATTCATTTAGGGGCTGCTTGCTTCCTTGGCTCATTCCACTGCTGTTTTGTGGCTGCTGAACACTTCGCTGAGAAGAGATGGCCAACTCGAGAGCCAAGGCCTCCCCGAGGTTCTCAGATGAGTCTCTGAGTATTCTGGTTGAGGGGGTGAGAGCTAGCAAGGAGGTGCTCTTCCCCTCATCTGGGCGGAAGAAACCTCCCAAACAAACCAAGGCTGTGTGGGTGCAGCTGACACGGGATGTAACCTCCAGATCTGTGTGCAGCAGAACATGGCTGCAGTGCCACAAGAGGTTCACTGACTTTGGAAGATTAGCCAAAGTGAGTATACCTTCAGCTTGACCCTCATTCTGCTCCCCTTCTCCTCCCATCACCAGCACTCTGCATTGTCAACCTCCTCCTCCACATCCCACTTTACCCTTACAACCCTTGCACCCTTAACCATCCCTCTCACTCTATGAAGACAATCACTTCACTATTTGACTATGCTGCCTTCACACTCCCTATCAATGTTATGCAAATGGAACCTCACACCATCTTTGTCTCATTCTGAGCATCTATGCTCTGGACTCTCTACACTCACTCCATCATTCTCACTCCACCTCCACTTGTCTCCATCATTGCAGGAAAAGAGAGCCCACAATAAAAGGGAAAGGGCCAAGACTGGAGGAGGGCCACCTTCCCTCGCCCATTTGGTCAATGCTGAAGAGGCGGCCCTAGAAATCGTTGGCGCTGGGATGGAGGTGGAAGTGGGGGCAGCAAAGCAAGCTGGTGACAGAATAGTCTTGCTTCTCTCCCTTTTACATTGCAGGTGTCACTAAAATGGCTGCAAATGTACATTTATAGAATGGCAATTGATCATCTGCGCTATTGCATGTGCATGCCACACTGCCGTAACATCTCTAACTCATTCCTTTACTCCCCCACAAGACCATCGACGTCCCCCCTCCCCACTGTCCAGGAGGAAGAGCCTGAGGGGGAACATAAGAACATAAGATATAGGAGCAGGAATAGGCCACTTGGCCCCTCGAGCCTGCTCCGCCATTCAATAAGATCATGGCTGATCTTGGGCTCAAAGCCACTTCCCTGCCCACTCCCAATAACCCTTCACTCCCTTATCTTGTAAAAATCTGTCTATCTCCACCTTAAATGTATTTAATGACTCCTCAGAGGAACCTGCAACCTCTGAGGATGCAGCGTCAGCAGATGTAAGCGCACCCAGCATCAGCGCAAATACGCACACCTCGGTGAGACCTTCGGGAGATAGAGTAGCGTTGTCACCTGGTGTATCACAGCTCACAAATGAGCATCAGCAGGTGGTGGAGACAGGGAGAGCAGTGGGGAGTCCTCATTGGAGGTCGCAGGACTCTCCTAGCTCTGCTCAGCTGCATGTGGACCCTGTGCCTCTGGGTCCATCCAAAAGGAAAGCTGGAACTCCAGGAACAGGTGCAGAAGTCTCTGGTAGGTTTTGTGTCCAGGGTCACTGCGTGTGTGGAGAGGATGGAGGAGTCCAACTCGAATATGAGCAAAGTCTTTATGGAGTCATTGGCGCATGAGCACATCTCCTCGGAAAGGTTGGCTACCTCCATGGTATCGATGGCTGTCTCTCTGCTGACGATGGCCAGGACCATGGAGGAGATAAGTCGCCAGAGTGTTGAAAACATGGTCAATGTTCAGAATAGACTGACATCTCTGGAGGAGCGATGGCCAGCTATTGATCAGAGAGACTAGAGCTTCATGGAAGTCCTCTGGATTAGGACTGCCAGTGCAGATACGGGTCCCCATGGCCCCCCTGATGTGCAGCAAGGTGCTGTCAAGCCACTTGCTAGCGCTGAGATGGAGCTGACCCATGAGAGGGATGTTGGTGGCAGAGAACAAGGAAGTGGGGGCTCCTCTCCAAACACTCACACTTCCATGCCACTGCGTTGCCCTCAGTCAGAGCCCCACAAGAGTCCTCACCCAACTGAGATGGGCGTCTCAGCCCCTGCACAGCCACAGGAGGAGCAGACTTTTGGCGAGCCCTCACAGGCTTGCAAACCCAGAGGAGGCCCGCCAAAGGTGTCAAAGCAGGAGCAGCATGAAAGTGAGCAAGGGGCCTCCACTTCTGCTGAAGCCACAGGGGAAGCACCACATAGGAGCACACATAAGAGGAAGATAAAGCACAATTAGTCACACGGGCAGTCACTTGGGTGTTTTTTTGTGTTTAATAATTAAATGCCATCCCTTTGTGAATGTATTAAACTCTGGTGATGGCAAACTGTTGACGTTACGGCCTCTGTGATTTCGGTTTTGGAAGTTCCACATTGAGGCCTCAGTGAGACTTGCTTGGTCAGGTTGGTGGTCAGAGTGAGAGGAAGCCAGAGAGACATGTCCATTGTGTATCTTGTACTAAGAAGGAGCCAAGCGCATGTACTAGAATGGGCAGCCTAAGCAAATCTGGCCAAGATGAGTGCATCCCTTGCATTCTAGCCAGCAATGTGCTCGTGTGCTGCTATTGCCGGTTGATACGCCTCTGCTCGGTCATCATTCTCCTCCTCCTCCTCCTCTTCATCTGAGGAGGCTATGTACTGAGCCATTTTCTCCTCGGGAAGCTGCAAGCCACGATGCTGTGCGATGTTGTGCAGCACACAGCAGACCATGACCATTCTGGAGACCCTGGCTGCTGAATACTGCAGGGCTCCACCTGATCGGTCAAGGCATCTGAATCGCATCTTCAGCAAGCCGATGGTTTGTTCGATGATGGACCTGGTCGAAATGTGGTTGGCATTGTAGCACTACTCCGCTTCGTTCGCTGGCCTCCTGATCGGCGTCATTAGCCATGTCGTCAGGGGGTGGCCTTGTCTCCAGGTAACCATCCGTTAAGTTGGTTTGGCGGCTTGAAGAGCGGAGGCACACTAGACTGCCGCAGGATGAATGAGTCATGGCAACTGCCACAGTACTTGGCGCAAACATGCAAAATCTCCTTCTTGTGGTTACACACCAGCTGTACATTGAGGGAGTGGAAGCCCTTGCAGTTGACAAAAATAGCTGGGTTGTGATGGGGTGCCATCAGGGCCACATGTGTGCAGTCTATAATGCCCTGCAACATTGGCAAGCCTGCCATATTTGCGAATCCAACCACACACGCGGTTATACTTGCTTGATCCATTGAAAAGTTGATGTAATTGTGCGCCTTTGTGAAGAGGGCATCGGTAACCTGCGTGATGCAACTGTGGGAGGCCGACTGGGAGATGCCACTGATGTCTGCTGATGATCCCTGGAATGAGCCTGAAGCAAAAAAGTTGAGTGCGGTGGTGACTTTGACAGTCACTGGTAAGGGGTGTCCACCAGATGCTCTGGGCTCCAGGTATTGGTGCAGCAGTGCGCAGATGTCTCCGACAACCTCTCGCGAAAGTCTCAGCCTCCTTTGGCATTGCAGCTTAGTCATGTTGAGGAAGCTCATCCTCTGTCTGTAAACCCTAAGAGGGGGGTATCTCCTGCGGCGACGTGCTGCCATGCACTGGCACCTTCTGCCCTGTGAATAATCAGGTGAGTGAGCAGCAGGTTGGCGCTCCTGCTGCTGTTGCTGCTGTTGTTCTGCTGCTGCTGTGGCTGCTCCTCGTCCGAATCTGAGGTCCATGATGAAAGGAAATAAATGTTTCCCATGATGCTGGTAGATACCTCCGTTGGGGAAACGCTCAGTCCAAGTAGGGAGAGGGTTTTCCCAGGAGGTCCCAAAGTAGATAGATCTCAGCTGCACCACCTCCAACTTCAGTAGGCCTGGAAAAAGACCTGTGGAAAAAAAGTTCTGCCACCTGCAACTCATCCGTTTTTATGGTGGAGCTGCAGCTGTGAGGAGGCCAGCCACTTGTCAACCCGCCAGCATTAGCTGACATGATTTAGGAGCAGCGTGCAACATGCTGTAAATGTGGCAAAATAACAAAGGCCTGGGAAAAATAGATTATAGAGGCCCTTAAGCACTTCTTAAGGGTCTTAACTGCCTATTCTGCCTCTTGGAGGCAGGACCGAATCACACTCGTGAATCCCACCTCTGTCAAAATTGTGTGGAGGCAGGATGGAGGCGGGTTCCGAACCCGCACTCAATTTTTGCAACTTTACCAACTGTCCCACCTCCAAACCCACCTCCTCAGGGCTGGAAAAATCGCCCTCGTAGTCATAACGGCACAGAAGGAGGCCATTCGGCCCATCAAGTCTGTGCCGGCTCTGTAGAGCAATCCAGTCAGTTCCATTCCCCCGCTCTGTCCCCATAGCCCTGCAAGTTTATTTCCCTCAAGTGCCTATCCAGTCTCCCCTTGAAAACATTGAGGGGGAGAAATTCGGTATCGCCCCGTTTGGGGCGCAATTATTGGCCGGGCGCAAAGTTTAGCACCTGCCGCTAATTATCGCCTCCGACTGCAAACTTGGCTTCTATCGTCCCTGGAGGTGATTGGAGCACTAAATCAAGCCCTACACACCTCTCTTAAGGCGCAAAGGCCGAGGAGCGAGGCGCTAACTCAGAGCGCAGGTGAAGCTCATGTGATGTCAGTTAGCAATGGAACACAGACACACTGGCGCCGGCCAGTTCTTAAAGGGGAGGGTCGATCTTGCTCTCCAGCCACACCCTGCTCATTGCAGCCTTGAATCTTGGCCTGGAGAGACCTGTGTATTAATTCTGCTGCAAAGGACTATGGAGGGGGCCAGGGAATGAGCACAGCACTTCAGCGACCGGGCCTTGGTGGCTCTGGTTGGCGCAGTGGAGCACCGACAAGCAATACTGTATCCAGAGAGTGGCAGGAGGCATTGCCCCGCGACTAAAGAAGAGTTTGGAGGGAGGTGGCTCATCACGTCTCCTCCAGGAGCATGGTGCCCAGGACCCATCCACAATGTCGGAAAAAGTTCAATGACCTCACTCGGGTGGTCAGGGTGATTGGCTGTTTTTCAATACCTCTCCATCCCTCCATCTCAACCTCACTCTATGGCCAGAGGGTGTAAAAACCCCAATGCCCAACACTCATCCAAGACCTATGACCATCTCATAAAACACACACGCACATTCCACACCTTGCATACATTAAGGGCTGTTCAACTATGGGAGGCACATCAGGCAAGTACATGGCTGCATATATTAAGGGCTATTCAACTATGGGAGGCACATCAGGCAAGCACATGGCTGCATACATTAAGGGCTATTCAACTATGGGAGGCACATCAGGCAAGCACATGGCTGCATACATTAAGGGCTATTCAACTATGGGAGGCACAGCAGGCAAGACCATGGCTGCATATTTACTCAGGCGCCATCCTTTTTCTTGCAGGCCAAGCTATCTCACAATAGGCGGCAGCAGCAATGGACGGTTGGAGGGCTGCCTCAGCTGCAAACCTTCAGCGATCTGGAGACGCGCGTCCACAGGATCGTCGCAAGCCAGGTGATCGGTTCCGTTGCCGCTGGAGAGGTCGACCCCCTTCGGGACAGCAATGGTAAGTTCATCAGCTTTCTCTCCTCTCTCATTCCACTTGTCCCTCACAACACCAGCCTTTTACACTTTCAATCCAACTTACTACATCGCTGCACTCCTTCCTCCCTTACTGCCCCCCTGTCCTCACACTAAAGCCACTATTGTACCTCCCTGCTTTCAGATAGTGAACCACCAGCTGAGGAGACGGGCCCTCAAGCAGCCAGTGGGAGCAACGCTGCAGCCGAGGAGGAAGAGGAAGCTGGAGCCTCAGTGCCAGCGTTTCCCGAGGGAGCCCATGCCCACATTGGAACCACGTCTTCCCTGGAGAGGAGCAGGAGGGAAGGGTCTGATGAGGGTGAAGCTCAGGACCCAGCGGGCTGCAGCAACACAATGGGGATAGGGAAGCTCGGGGGCCATCTCCCCGGAGAGAGAGCAGGCCGGCGAGTCCTGCTGCAATGGACGCAGAGGAGGAGCGGCTCATCGCTGAAATGAACACCCGAGCGGTGGTCATGCAGACTCAGCTCATGGGTGCAATGGGAAGGGTGCCCGAAAGCATTGATGGACTGGCAAGGAGTGTGGAGCACTCCGCTGCAGCACAGGCTGATGCAACGCAACTGCTTAGTGCTGCAATTCAGTCACTGGCTGCTGTGATCCAATCACAGACTGCTCTCATGCAGACTCAGATTGATGTCACGCAAGCACTTACTGCTGCCATCTTCGCTGGTTCGGCCACATTGCCCCCTGCTCTCACGGTGCCGCAGCAGGCCAGCAGTCTGTGCTCCAGCAGATTGCTCCAGATGCTGAGGTGCTGCCCCGTGGGAATGCCAGTGTGTCGGTCGAGCAGGGAGGTGCTGTCCTCTCTCAGAATGACAGCGTTCCTGCTGCCACCACTGTCATTTCCCCATTGCACTTGCCACCGCCTGTAGCCCAGACTGCTGCCGCCCATGCAGAGTTGGTGCAGTCTGCAGCTGGGCTCTCCAGGCCCAGAGCTGGTTGAGGGCGTCCTTCAAGGGCATCTGCAGTCTCAGGATCTGACATTCAGCAGCCTTCCACCAGCCTTGCTGCTACCACTGTGGCCCCGTTACGGAGAAGCAGCAGGGTGAGAAAGGGGGAAGTGTGCAAGGGATGGAGATCACCCTCGAAGGGCAAAAAGTAGGAGGTCTCAAGAAATGTTGGGAATGTTTTTATTAAATGCCGAGGTTGGTCTGATAACTTTTGTTTAATATTTTGGACATTACCTCCAGCTTGTGAGAACCAGTTATGTTAATTAATGATTTGTTGTGTTTGTTTATATTAGTTTGTCATGAATAAATGATGCACAGAGAGTTTGTAAAATAAAAATGTTGTTGTATTCAAAATGTACATGTTTGACCTTTGGAATCATTACTGCCTTGGCCGGCTATAGGGGTTGCGGTTTGCTTTCCATCATGTTGTTCTCCATGCAAGAAGCCATCTTCTGAGTAGGGGCCTAGAAGCAGCTTGCTATCAGCCGTTGATGGACGGTCCTTGCAGTTTCAACATTGTGGGACTCCCTCCCGCCTTGGTGCTGCTGCTGATCATCCTCCTCCTCTTCCTCCTCCTCTTCCTCCCCCTCCTTCTCCGGTGGTGCACCAATGCCTGGTGGCATTGGCTGTGTCCTGAGGATTGCCAGGTTATGAAGAATGCAGCAAACAACTATGAAGAGGGAGACTCGCTCAGGAGAGTACTGCAGGGTTCCTCCTGAGTGGTCCAGACAGCAGAACTGTTGCTTGAGCACGCCGATCGTCTGCTCAATTATGTTCCTGGTGGCAATATGGCTCTCATTTTACTGTAGCTCGGCAGGAGTGTTGGGGTTACGGAGCGGTGTCATCAGCCAGGTGCAGAGTGGATAACCTTTGTCCCCAAGGAGCCATCCACTTGGCTGATGAGGTGCCTGGAAAAAGTCTGGCACACCAGTCTGGCGCAGGATGAAAGCATTGTGGCTGCTGCCAGGATAGCGGGCATTGACAGCGAGTATGAGCTGTCTGTGGTCACAGACCAACTGGACATTTAAGGAGTGGTAGCCCTTGCGGTTTCGGAAAACCTCTGCATTCTCATGCGGTGCCCGCAATGCCACATGCGTGCAGGCAATGGCGCCCTGCACCATGGAGAAGGCCGCTATCCTCGCAAAGCCCAATGCGTGATCATGCTGTTTGACCCAGATCATCGGGAAAGATGTACTGGCATCTCCTTTTAAAGAGGGCATTTGTCACCTCCCAGATACAGCAATGGACCGCGAACTGGGAGATATTGGCGATGTTCCCAGTAGCTGCTTAAAAGGAGCTGGTGGCATAAAAATTCAGAGCCACTGTGACCTTCACTGCCACCGACAGAGATGTCCTGGTCCTCAGTTGAGGCTGCAGATCTGGTTGCAGTAGGTGGCAGAGCTCAGTGACCACCTCCTTGCTGAAGCGCAGCCTGCGCAAACACTGCTCCTCAGACAAATGAATGTAGGAGAATTTTTCCTGGAATACCCTGGGAGGGTAAGTTCTCCTGTGCAGAGGCCTGTTGGCCCTCCTCCCTCTGGCCATGATTGCCAGTCTCTCTCTGCGTCTCTGTTGCCTCCAAACCTGCAGGCGCAGGAGGATGCCCCAAATCAGTGCAGCCCCCAAAGTCTCTTGACAATCGAAGCAATGAAGGTCAAATCCAAAAGAACCTGCAAAGTGCTGCTCAGTAGCCAAAACTACTTCACACAGCGTTGACTCTCTGCAGAAGTCTCTCTCTCTCTCTCTCTCAGAATGAGTGGTGCAAAAATGTCTCCAACAAAAAAAGGCAGGAAGAGGGCGCCTTTAAATAACGCTCCCCCAACCCCTTCCCGACTGCAAAACGTTCCACTCTCCCTGTCGTTGCTTGTGGCAGGCGGAAAGGAAGGGGGCGCCACTCAATATCTGGTCCGGGGCGCCACTGGGGCATAGCACGCTTGACTGACATCATGATCTGCAGGTGCAGGCGATCGTGGCGGTAGAGTTTAGTGCCGCAGCAAAAACTCTGGTCAATTTCGTGAGCGGCGCAAGCATCGCCATGCCCGGGCGCTAGTTGCTTTGCGCCCTAACGGGAGGTGCAAAGCAACCAAATTTTTCCCCCTGCGTGTCTCTGCTTCCACCAGTTCCATCGGCAGCGAATTCCAGGTCATTGCCACTCGCTGTGTAAAAAAGTTTTTCCTCACATCCCCACTGTATCTCTTGCCCAAAACTGTGTCCCCTAGTCCTTGTACCATCAACTAGTGGGTCTAGCCAATCCAAACCCGTCATAATCTTGTACACCTCTATCAAATCACCCCTCAACCTCCTTTGCTCTAATGAAAACAAATCCAGCTTCTTCAACCTGTCCTTGCAGCTAAGGTCCCCCATCCCCGGAACCATTCTGGTAAATCTCCTCTGCACCCTCTCAAGGGCCTTCACATTCTTCCTAAAGTGTGGTGACCAGAACTGGAGTAGTGGGAGCAGATAGCTGTGGAGATCAATGCCAGGAGTCAAGCCCCAAGGACCTGAATGCGGTGCCGGAGGAAGTTCAATGACCTCACATGAGTGGGCAAGGTCAGTGAATGTATCTCCAAATGCCACATCCTACCAACTGCACCACCAGCCTCAGGCACTGTTCAAGACGCCACACCAAATCACACCTCCCAAAAATCTCTATCAATCAGGACGCATACCCAACATTCATAGCTTCACCTCACCCTCACACACTTAGCACCGCTACAAGCCTCACACTCATATCTCACAGCTTGCACACACTGCCAGCTATTCAACCAAGACAGCCACATCACCCAACCAGATGGCACCACACATAATTCCCTCTCTCTTGCAGGACAAGGTGGCACACAACCAGAGGCAGCAGGAGCTAACCTTCGGGGGACAGGTGCACCTGCATCTCCTAACCCCCATGGAGGAGACGGTGGTCGCCATTATTGGGACGGCCATGGTCACCGGTGGGGCTGAAACCATAGAAGATGACGGTATCCTCATACCTAATCCGCCTTCTCACGTCCCACTTCCTCCTCATCCCACAATCTCTTCTGATTTACAAGCTGCAGATGGTGTAAGCATACACCTCCTGCTTTCCCCCCTCCCCTCACCACAACTTTACCATGGTGCCCTTCTCCTTTCAGATAACAAAGAACTGCAATCTGGCCAGGCAGTGGTGGAAGAGCAGGAAGATAGTGAAGATGAAGAAACACCGTCTCTCGATTTTACAGTCGCAGCCACCAGCTCAGCTGCTGACACTGTGCGTAATTTAAAGGATAGCATAGAGGCGGGATCTGCATGTGGTGAGACACCAGACACAAGTGGCCTGCAGCCAGGGCAGGGGGCAAGGAGAGCGCAGGTGCCAGCCCATCGGAGGGCAAGGTCGCACATGAGTTGTACTGCAGAGGACTCAGATGAGCACTTCGATGGGGCAGGCTACAGAAGAAGGCTGATGGGTATGCACAATGAAATGCTTGGTGCATTGGCAGGCCTGCCAGAAAGACTGCATGCAATGTCAAGGAGCATGGAGGAATCCGGCACCAACTTGGCACAAGGCTTTGTGCAGAGCTTGGAGTCCATCCTTTCCAGGATGGAGGTGGTGGCCAATTCCATTACCACATTTGTGGACCCAACCATGAGGCATCATCTGATGGCCGATGTCTCAGCTTCCACTGCAGCACAAGCAGCAGCAACCCAACGTCTGAGTGCTGCAGTGGAAGCTCAGACTGCTCTCATTCAAGGTCAACTTGCTGCTATGCAAGCTCAGACAGCTGCCATCATGGCTGCAGTTAGCTGAAATGAGCTTACAGGGTGTCACAGCAGTCCAGCAATCTGTCCTCTAACAGATTACTAGGATTGCTGAGGAGCCGCTCCAGGGGAGTGGCAGTGGCTCCGTGGAGCACGAACCTGCTGTCCTCTTTCAGGATGACAGCATTCGTCCTTCCATCACTGCTGCTCCACCAGTGCCCTTGCTGTTGCTTCTCAGCTAGCCAGCCCAGACTGCAGCCGCCTATGCCAAGATGGTGCAGTCTGCAGCCGGGCCTTCTAGACCCAGAGCTCCTCAAGGTCATCTTCCAAGGCCATCTGCAGTCTCCTCCACTGAAAGTCAGCAACCATGCTGCAGCCACTGGGGTAGCACTGCGTAGGAGCATTAGGACAGGCAAAGTTATGCAGAAGATAGGCACTAAAGGAATGCACAAGGGTAATTAGTTGACGTTTGTATGCAATATGGCATCATTTGATTTATAAATTTAGATTGGAATGTTTATTTTTTGGAGGCTTTTATTGTTGCATTGTGGCCAAACGAATGCTGTGATGGTCAGTGACAGAGAAAAGGTAAGGTGTGGGACTGTTGATGAATGGAGAATTGGGGTTGTGGTAACCGGTATCGCACTCGGATGAGTTCTTCACGTACAGCCCGGCCAGAAAGGGGCCATCTATGTTGCCTCTTCCCTTCCTCCTCCTCCTCCTCCTCCTCTTCTTCCTCTTCCCCCTCCTCCTCCTCAGCAGCTTGCCATATAGCTGGTGGCAAGGGCCGTGCCCTCAGGGTGGTGAGGTAGTGCCATGCCACAGACCACCACCCGCTCTGCCAAGTACCAGAGGGCTCCTCCAAAGCGTGTTTCAGCACGCCAATGGGCTGCTCTATCACATTTCTTGTGGCAGCATGGCTTTCATTGTATTCATGCTGCCCACGCACACCGGAGTCATGATCCATGTTGTCAGCGAATAGCCCTTGATGCCCAATAGCCACCCTTTTGTTTGCTGTTATGGCTCAAATGCAGATGGCAGAGCAGACTGTCGTAGACTGAAGGCATCATGACTGCTGCCAGGATACCAGGCATTGACCTGCATGATTTGCTGCCTATGGTTGCACACCAGCTGGGAGGGAATAGAATCCCTTTCAGTTCCGGTACACGGCAGAGTTGACATGCGGCACCCGCAAAGCGATGTGCGTGCAGTCAATGGCACCCTGCACCATGGGAAAGCCTGCAATCCTTGCAAAGCTGTGTGCTCACTCCATGTGCTGCTCTCTGGCAAGAGAGATTGAAATGTAGTTAGCCCTCTTTGAATAGAGAGCCTCAGTGACCTCCCTTACGTAACAGTGGACGGCAAACTACGAGATGTTGCAAATATCTCCAGCTCCAACCTGAAAGGGGCCCAATGCATAAAATGTCATTGCCACAGTAACCTTCACAGCCACCGGCAATGTGATCCTTGCTCTGCAACAGGTGGCAGATTTCAGTGAGGACATCCTTACTGAAGTGCAGATGTCTCACATGTTGTTCCATGCTGAAGTTTAGATAGGAGAATTGCTCCCTGAGCACCCTGGGTAGATATGGCCTCCTGCCAAGAGTACTTCTCCCCCTCCTCCTCCTCCCTCTTCCAACAGCTTGTTCTGCTCTTCGTGCCCTCTGCTCATTCTCCAAGTCATGCCGTATTCCAAGGGGAATTACTGCTAGTGCACCCAAATGGTTTGTGCAGAGGCCATGAACTCAGGGAAAAGTACTTCAGCACCTGCTACACCACTCCCTGCCACTTTAAAGAACTCCAGAAAGCACCAAACACTTGTACAATCGTAGCAACAGCCAGAAGAAATCAACCAACAACTAAACACTGGAAAAACTCACCAGGCCAGGCAACATGCGTGGAGAGAGAAACAGAGTCAACGTTTCAGGTCGAAGACCCTTCGTCAGGACTGAGAAAAAAAGGCTGTAGAGTGCCTAATCGGAAGATGAGGTGCTGTTCCTCAAGCTTACGCTGAGCTTCCGTGGAACAATGCAAGAGGCCAAGGACGTTGAGGTCTGAGTGGGAATGGAGCGGTGAATTGAAATGACAGGCGACCGGAAGCTCGGGGTCACCCTTATGGACTGAACGGAGATGTTCCGCAAAGCGGTCACCCAATCTGCGTTTGGTCTCCCCAATGTAGAGAAGACCACATCGTGAGCAGCAAATACAGTATACTAGATTGCAAGAAGTACAAGTAAATCACTTTCACCTGGAAGGGGTGTTTGGGGCCCTGGACAGTGGGAAAGGGGGGAGGTATAAGCAGCCTCACCGTCCTTGGTCTCTTGCATTGTTCCATGGAAGCTCAGCGTAAGCTCGAGGAACAGCACCTCATCTTCCGATTAGGCACTTTACAGACTTCCGGCCTCAATATCGAGTTCAACAATTTCAGATCATAACCTCGGCCCCTATCATATTTTTATCCACACTTTTGGTTTGTGCCTTTTCCTTTTTTTCTCTCTCTCTCCCACATGGCAGCTGTCTTTCGTTCTGCCAGCGCATTTCACACTTCATCTAGAGCCATCCTTTGTCTCTTGTCCTATTACCATCTCGTCTCGCCTTGAATATCTCTTAATGTCTCCTCACCCCTCCCAGACCTTCCCTTTTGTTCCTTCATCCCCTCCCCCATTTCCCAGCCCCCTACTTGCTTCTTAATCTGTTTCATTTCCTGCCTTTTTTTCCCTCAGTCCTGACGAAGGGTCTTCGACCTGAAATGTTGACTCTGTTTCTCTCTGCACGGATGTTGCCTGGCCTGCTGAGTTTTTCCAGCATTTTCTGTTGTTATTTCGGACTTCCAGCATCCGCAGTATTTTGCTATCGAACTAAACAACTAACCTGTAAGTAGTTGATGATCCCTTTAAATAGCACTGGTGGGGAATTCTTTCTGCTGCTGAATGCATGTTCAGTTGTGTGAGCTTAAGAGAGGGCATTAGGTGGAGCGTTGAGCTCCAAAATGGCAGTGCTGGCGTCTAATCAGCTCTGCATACTTCCAGCGGGCGTTCACTGCACACACACTAATGCCCTCACCAATATGGCGTTTGGTGCGATTCGCCCCACCAGTATGTGTGTGTGCCGCGAACACAATTTTGGACCTCTAAGGACACTTGTAGCATTCAAAAAACAGCTTTCCAATGTGAATTTTGTGTCATTGGTTTACACAGGATGATAGCAAATCTTAAAGCTCAAAGTTATGATGATAACCTTAATTCTTGGAGTCTATCTACTTTGGAGAAATGCAGATTTAGAGGGGATAAAATTGAAGTTTTTAAAATAATGGGAAGGATTGGATACTGTCTGGTTAGATAGGTTATTAGAAAGGATAAGGATGGTAGGTCTCAAGTTGATGTCTATAAAATCCATAGGCAAAGCATTTGATTAGCTTGAGAAATATAGAGTAAAACAGAAAAGATTGTGTTGTCGATAACTGGAGGACATTTTCTAGGGCGAGTACATTTTTCAGGTGAGATGGGATTCATTTGAATACGTTAGCAATAAAAGACTAACTCAGAATTTAGAATGTGCCATTGGGAAGTATTTAAACTAGTTGGGAACAGGAAAATAAAGCTTAAGTGCATAGCTCAACCTGGACTGGGGAAGGCAGGAGAGCAAAAGTAATCATTTAATTAATTTCAATTACAGGGATCAAGGTAGTTTACATAGGATGAAACACATGAGGTATGCACACATTGCTTGAAATGATTATTGCTATTACTGCTAAAAATAACATGCTGGAATTTCAGATATATGCTACCATAGAGAATTTAGATCTAATTGGCATGTCTGAAACCTGGAGAAGCCTGAAGCAGTTGCAGAGCAGAACTCAATGTTAGTTGTGAGAATCATTTGGCAAGCTCTTGTACAGGACATCTTCTCTTAACTTACTAATGTGGCCACTGAACCAGCAGTTCTGTCCACAACTTCCCAGCACAATATGCCTTCACTTAGAATACCTTACATTTTCTATGCAACACGCAAGTATCACAAGTATGGCACCTGATGAAGTATCTGCACAAACCTTTGCAAGAACGTTCTCTGCAGCCAGATTTTTAATTAGCTAACATATTGTGCATGTAACTGTCCAGTGCTTTCCCTTGGCGATAAGATTGCGAATTATGCATTCTAAAACCTAATCTAGTAGTTTATCTAGGCACTACTCTTCAGTGGCATGAGTGCATGAGGTGGCTAGCTGCTATGTGCAATAGGAGATTGAGATAGCCCTTGTCTATTAGTAGCTGAGTCCTGAAATAGACTGTGTGCTTTCTGGTATCAGTACAGGCATCAGAGGAAGCTGACAGGAAGGTACAGATATGTTGACATCCTGAGAGACAGCAGCATCATATCATAGAAGCATACAGCACAGGAGACCATTCGGCCCATCATGCCTGTGCTGGCTATTTGAAAGAGCTATCCAATTAGTCCAACTCCCCTGCTCTTTCTCCATTGCCTTGCATTTTTTTTCCTGTTTAAGAATATATTCGATTCCCTTTTGAAAGTTATTATTGAATTTGCTTCCACCACCTTTTCTGGCAGTACATTCCAGATCACAACTCGCTGCGTAAAAATTTTTTTCCCCTCATCTCCCCTCTAGTTCTTTTGCCAATTATTTTACATCGGTGTCCTCTGGTAACCGGCTCTCCCGCCAGTGGAAACAGTTTCTCTTTATTTACATGCAAGTGACAGAAATACATCAATTTATTTCCCAACATTTGCACAAAATAATTATTGAGTACTAGGAAAGCCATGTGTTCCTGTGCAGAGGGGGACTGAAATTTTAAATGTACTAAATCAAGGGGCAATCAATTACACTCCCTCTGCCCCAATTTTTAAAAATGTTTGTAAAAAAAATTAATTTTCTTCATCTGTCCCAGATGCAGCCAGCCAGACTACAATGCTGTAGTTTCCCTGATAATGTCAGAAATTGTTAAAACTCTATTGAGTTACTAAAATCAGCCTGCACCCAGGAAATCATCCAAGGTCAGGAGTGTAGGCATGGGGCAAGAAGAAGTCCCGCCACACCGAACCCCATGCTGGCTAGGGAGTCGCAGGAAAATCATGCCTTTCCTACCAGCAGAACATATTAAAATTCAGCTGTACTTTGCACAAGATTTAAGCCACTGGTCGGACAACCAGCCCACATCCAAATATTCGATACACATTTATTCTCATCGCAGGGTTCAGGTGACGTTGTAAACTGCAGCAAAGTACAAGTATATTTTGTTCTTTCATTTGTTACCTCAGGACACAACTTTGCAAATGGCGACCTCACCAATCTCATCTCCTCTCTACCCAAATTACAACTTGTCCAAAAAAAACTCCACCACCACATTCTTGCCAGCAATCTTTGGCTACTATCTCCCACATACCAAATTCAGATTCTTTCCCCACTTTTACAAATCTCTCCATGTCTTTACTTCGCTGTACCCCGGCAACCAGCTCCAGGCCCATCTCCAGCACATGCCCTACAGGTCCAAAATATGGTTTCCTGTCCAATGCCATAACAAGAACACAATGCAACTGAAGTGCAACCAAATTTTATTTTCCTAAATGTCATCTGCATCTTGCTAGTGATTGCCAAGCCAGTCCCTCACCTTGATGAGAGTGTGAGATTGATACGCCTTACTACCTAATCTAATGCTACTTCTCTGTGCTCCCTCATTGGCTGAAGCATGCACCGAGGGGCGATTGAGATAGCCTTCACCCTCTGTGAGCAGAGACCTGAGATAGCCAATCAGCAGGCTGTACTACGTCGGCAGCTGTTTGGCAGCCTGGTTCCGCACACTCTTTCACACATCAACAGTCATCAGAGGCGGCTAGTGTAAGGTTGTGGCTATGTTGGTTTATTGAGAGACAGGAACATTACCCGTAGCCTGCTTTTGGGTACTGTCTCAGCAAATCTACTGATCTCCGTGACAGCAGATCTGATGGCAACGATAAGGTTAGAAGAGCATGCAAGAAGCAGCACCAGCTGTACCCAAAAATGAGGTGCCAACCTGGTGAAGCTACAACACAGGAAAACATGCAGGCTAAACAGCGGAAGCAGCATGCTATAGACAGAGCGAAGCAATACCACAACCAATGGATCAAATCAAAGCTCTGCAGTCCTGCCACATCCAGTAGTGAATGGTGGTGGATAATTAAACAACTAATGGGAGGAGGAGGTTCCAAGAACATCCCTATCTTCAATGATGGCAGAGTCCAGCACGTTAGTATAAAAGGCAAGGGGGAAGCATTTGCAACCATCTCCAGCCAGAAGTGCCGAGTGGATGTTCCATCTCGGCCTCCTCCTAAAGTTCCCACCATCACAGAAGCCAGTCTTCAGCCATTTTGATTTGCTCCATGTGATATCAAGAAATGGCTGAGCGCACTGGATACAGCAAAGGCAATGGGCCCGGACAACATCCCGGCTGTAGTGCTGAAGACTTGTGCTCCAGAATTAGCCACGCCTCTAGCCAAACAGTTCTAGCACAGCTACAACATTGGCATCTACCCGACAAAGTGGAAAATTGCCCAGGTCTGTCCTGTTCGCAAAAAGCAGGACAAACCTAATCCAGCCAATTACCGCCCCATCAGTCTATTCTCAATCATCAGCAAAGTGATGGAAGGTGTCGTCGATAGTGCTATCAAGCAGCACTTACTCACCAATAACCTGCTCACTGATGCCCAGTTTGTGTTCCACCAGGACCACTTGGCTCCAGACCTCATTATAGCCTTGGTCCAAACATGGACAAAAGAGCTGAATTCCAGTGGTGAGGTGAGAGTGACTGCCCTTGATATCAAGGCAGCATTTGACAGAGTGTGGCATCAAGGAGCCCTAGTAAAATTGAAGTCAATGGCAATCAGAGGGAAAACTCTCCACTGGCTAGAGGAAGATAGTTGTGGATGTTGGAGGCCAATCATCTCAGTCCCAGGACATCGCTGCAGGAGTTCCTCAGGGCAGTGTCCTAGCCCAACCATCTTCAGCTGCTTCATCAATGACCTTCCCTTATCATAAGGTCAGAAGTGGGGATGTTCGCTGATAATTGCACAGTGTTCAATTCCATTCGCAACTCCTCAGATAATGAAGCAGTCCGTGCCTGCATGCAGCAAGACCTGGACAACATTCAGGCTTGGGCTGATAAGTGGCAAGTAACAATCACACCACACAAGTGCCAGGCAATGACTATCTCCAACAAGAGAAAGTATAACCACATCTCCTTGACATTCAATGGCATTACCATCGTCGAATCCCCCACCATCAACATTCTGGGGGTAACCATTGACCAGAAACTTAACTGGACCAACCACATAAATACTGTGGCAACAAGAGGTCAGAGGCTGGGTATTCTGTGAGTGACTCACCTCCTGACTCCCCAAAGCCTTTCCACCGTCTACAAGATGCAAGTCAGGAGTGTGTTGGAATACTCTTCACTTGCCTGGATAAGTGCAGCTCCAACAACATTCAAAAAGCTCGACATCATCCAGGACAAAGCAGCCCACTTGATTGGCATCCCACCCAGCACCTTAAACATTCACTCTCTCCGGTGTAATGTGGCTGCAGTGTGTACCATCTACAAGATGCACTGCAGCAACTCACCAAGGCTTCTTCAACAGCACCTCCCAAACCTGCAACCTCTACCGCCTAGAAGGACAAGGGCAGCAGGCTCATGGGAACTCCATCACTTCCAAGTTCCCCTCCAAGTCACACACCATCCTGACTTGGAAATTTATTGCCATTCCTTCATCGTCGCGGAGTCAAAATCCTGGCACTCCCTACTTAACAGCACAGTGGGAGTACCTTCATCACAAGGACTGTAGCGGTTCCAGATGGCGGCTCACCCCAACTTCGAGGGCAATTAGGGGTGGGCAATAAATGCTGGCCTTGCAGCAATGCCCACATCCCATGAATGAATTTTAAAAAATGAAGGGTTTACCAACGGCTCTCTCCATGCAACCCTTAAGCCTGTCCAAGGAGGAGGAGCCAATGGAGCCCTAAACCACTGTGGCAACATTATGAGCACTCATAATAAATAGAAAGACTGGCCTAAGGGCCAAAGTATGCCATTGCAGATGTCCCTGAAGTTGCCACACACTTTATGCCCATGACTATGTCTAGTTTCTCTCCTATCTCGTTTCATGCTCTCTCTGAGCTCATCTTGTCCATGACATCCACCTTCTGTTCACTCGACATCATTCCAACTAAACTGCTGACCACCTACCTTTCCTTCCAGGCCCCTATGCTAGTTGACATTGTAAAGGTTTCCCTCTCTCTAGGTACTGTCCCCCTCCCTTTCAAAACTGCCATTATCACCTTCGTCAAAAAACCTCAACCCCTCTGTCGTTGCAAACTATCATCCCATCTCGAAACTTCCTTTACTCGCCAAAGGCCTTGAGCGTGTTGTCTCCAGCCAAATCCATGCCCATCTTTCCTGCAATTCCATGTTTGAATTTTTCCAGGTTTCTGCCCCTGCCACAGCACTGAAACGGCCCAAATCAAACTCACAAATGTCATCCTCTATAATTGAGATTGTGGTGCACTATCCCTCCTTGTCCTTCTCAACCTCTCTGCAAACTTTGATATGGTTGGCCACACCAACCTCCTCCAATGCCTCTACTCCATTGTCCAGCTGAGTGAGACTGCCCTGGCTTGGCTCAACTCTTACCTATCCAATTGTAGCCAGACCATGACCAGCAATGGCTTCTCTTCCTGCTCGCACGTGATTATCTCGTGTCTTCCAAAGATTTATTCTTGGCCCCCTCCTGTTCCTCATCTATACGCTGCTCCTCGGCGACATCATCTGAAGACATGGCATCGGGTTCCACATATACGCTGATGACACCAAGCTCTACCTCTCCACCACCTCTCTCGATCCCTCCAATGTCTCTATGTTGTCAGCCTGCATGTCTGATATCCAGTCTTGGATGAGCCACAAATTCCTCTGGTTAAACATTGGGAAGACCAAAGCCATCATCTTCAGCCCCGTCAGAAACTCTGTTCCCTCATCTCCAATTCTAACCCTCTCTCCAGCCACTGTCACAGGTTGAAGCCGACTGTTCCTAACCTCCGGGTCCTATTTGGCCCTGAGCGGAGCTTCCGACCTCACATCCTCTCCATCACACAGACTGCCTACTTCCTCCTTCATAATATCGTCCATCGCTGCCCCAGCCTCAGCCTATTTACTGCTGAAACCCTCATCCATGCCTTTGTCAATTGCAGAGTTGACTATTCCAATGCTCGCCTGGCCGACCGTACATCCTCCACCTTCCATAAACCTCAGCTCATCTGAGCCTCTGCTGTTTGTATCCTGTCCTACTTACTCATCACCCCTGTGCTTGCTGACCTACATTAGCTCCAAGTCCCCCAACAGCTCCAATTTAAAAATGATCATCTTTGTGTTCAAATTCCTTTATTGCCTTACCCCTTCTATCTCTGTAACCTCCTCTAGCCCTTTGATTTCCAAGAACTCGGTGTTCCTCCAACTCTGGTCTCTTACAGATTCCCTTTTTCTTCGTCCTACCGTTGACATTCGTGTCTTCAGCCGTCTAGACCCTAGGACCTAAGCTCTGGAATTCTCTCCCTAAACCTCTTTGCCTCTCCACCTTTCTTTCCTCCTTAAAACCTACCTTGGACCAAGCTTATAGTCACCCCTCCTAATAACTCCTTCATTGGCTTGGTGACAATTTTTGTCCAATTACACATCTGTGAATATCTTGGGAATATTTCCTATGTTAAAGGCACTATATAAGTGCAGGTATTGTTGCTTGTGGCTATCATAGCCTGCAATGTTTTAACTTCATGCATCAACATTGTACAGATTCTGGTTCTGGACTTCTCCACATTAGCCTCAATGTAATGCCCTTGCCAACATTCCTCCCTAATTAATACTACGTAATAACAGGTAGATTGGTTATTCATCTTGTTGCTGCTTGTGGAGAGTTGCTGGTGCAGAATGACTGCAATATTTACTTGCAGAACAGTCACTGCACTTCAAAAAAATAACTGATTGTGTAAAACACATTGAGATGTTTTGAATTGAAAGGCACGACAGAAATGCAAGCATTAACATAAGAAATAGGAGCAGGAGTAGGCCATTTGGCCCTTCGAGCCTGCTCCGCCATTCAATAAGATCATAGCTGTTCTTCTACCTCATCTCCACTTTCCTGCACTATACCCATATCCCTTGATTCCCTTAATATCCATAAATCTATCAATCTCGGTCTCGAATATACTCAATGACTGAGCCTCCACGGCACTCTGGGGTAGAGAATTCTAAAGATTCACCACCCTCGGCACTCTGGGGTAGAGAATTCTAAAAATTCACCACCCTCTGAGCGAAGAAATTTCTCCTCCTCAGTCCTAAATGGCTGACCCCTTATTCTGAGACTGTGACCCCTGGTTCTAGACTCCTCAGCCAGGGGAAACATCTTCCCTGCACCTACCCTGTCAAGCCCTGTAAGAATTTTGTATGTTTCAATGAGATCACCTCTCATTCTTCTAAACTCTAGGCCTAGTCTACTCAATCTGTCCTCATAGGACAATCTCCCCCATCCCAGGAACCAGTCTGGTGAACCTTTGTTGCACTCCCTCTATGGCAAATATATCCTTCCTTAGGTAAGGAGGCCAAAACTGTACACAATACTCCAGGTGTGGTCTCACCAGCGCCCTATATAATTGCAGTAAGACGTCTTTACTCTTATACTCAAATCCTCTTGTAATAAAGGCCAACATACTATTTGCTTTCCTAATTGCTTGCTGTACCTGCATGTTAACTTTCAGTGATTCATGTACAAGGACACCCAGGTCCCTCTGAACATCAACATTTTCCAATCTCTCACCATTTAAAAAATACTCTGCTTTTCTATTTTCCCTACAAAAGTGGAAAACTTCACATTTCTCCACATTATGTTCCATTTGCCATGTTCTTACCCACTCATTTAGCCTGTCTATATCCCCTTGAAGCCTCCTTGTATCCTCCTCACAACTTACATTCCCACCTAGCTTTGTATCGTCAGCAAATTTATATATATTACATTTGGTGCCCTCATCCAACTCATTGATATAGATTGTGAATAGCTGAGGTCCAAGCACTGACCCTATTAGTTACAGCCTGCCAACCCGAAAATGACCTGTTTATTCCTACTGTTTTCTCTGTTAACCAATCCTCAATCCATGCTAGTATATTAACCCCAATCCCATGAGCCCTAATTTTGTTTAATAACCTCTTGTGTGGCACCTTATCGAATGCCTTCTGAAAATCCAAATACATCACATCCACTGGTTCCCCCTTATCTATTCTGTTAGTTACAACCTCAAAAAACTCTAACAGATTTGTCAAACACGATTTTCCCTTTCATTAATCCGTGTTGACTCTGCCCAATCCTATTATTATTTTCTAAGTGCCCTGTTACCACATCCTTAATAATAGATTCTAGCATTTTCCCTACTACTGATGTCAGGCTAACTGGTCTGTAGTTCCCCGTTTTCTCTCTCCCTCCTTTCTTAAATAGTGAGGTTACATTTGCTACCTTTCAATCCACAGGAACCGTTCCAGAATCTATGGAATTTTGGAAAATGACAACCAATGCATCCACTATCTCTCTAGCCACTGCTTTCAAAACCTTAGGATGTAGGCCATCAGGTCCAGGGGGTTTAATCGGCTTTCAGCCCCATTAATTTCTCCAGTACTATTTTTTTACTAATACTAATTTCTTTCAGTTCCTCATTCTCGCTAGAGCCTTGGTTCTCCACTATTTCCGGGAAGTTTTTTGCGTCATCTTCCGTGAAGACAGACACAAAGGGGCTGATTTTGCCAATGGGGACATGATGGAGGCGGGACTGCTGCTTGTCGGGTTTTAGTCCCGCCTCCATCGACATCTGGCCAACCCATGCTATTTTCCCTTGATTGACCTTGTTAAACTCGCCCAGCGGGCTTAGCAGGCCAACTAAGGGAAAGCCGATTACTGGTGACATCAGCGAGTGACGTTTCATCTGTCAAGAGCTTTTGACAGATGAATTGTCATCAATGGACAGCACTGTGAAGCTGTCAAGCACTGACAATCTGTCTTCTAAGTTGAGTCCTGGGACACAGGCTCACTTAGAGATCTGTCCTGAGCAGAAAGCAGAAAGCTGATGCATTTGAGAATGCAGCGGCCATTCTGCTTTCTCTGCCGGTGAGCTGAGGGACTCCAAAGACCTGAAAGGATGAAGCGTGGAGGAAGAAGCAAAGGTAAGTAAAACTTATTAAAACATTTTACACTCACCTCACACACTTACCTCTGCACACGCACCCATCACTCACCTGCGCACCGGACATCTCGGCCCAACAACCCCCGCAGACCCACGGCTCGCCTTGTTGACCCTGGCGAGGTTCAGAGCCATCAGGAAGCCTACACTTTAGGTAGCAAAATAGGGATTATCCAAAAAAAGTGCCCGTTAACTATCTGTTAACAAGCAGTTAATTGGCACCAATCCCCTTCCCGCCTCGAGGAGGTGGCTCCCAGCGCGGGTTGGGTACCCGCCAACTGGGAAGATGGCATGGAGGCATGTTGAGGGCGGGATGGGTACCCGCCCCAAGATTCTGCCATTTTTCCGGCAGTCCCACCTCCATACCCACCTCCCCAGGGCTGGCAAAAATCACCCCCAAAATATTTGTTTCATTTCACTGCCATTTCCCATTATAATTTCTCCTGTCTCAGCCTGTAAGGGACCCACATTTACTTTCGCTAATCTTTTCCTTTTTACTGTCTGTTTTTATGTCTCTCGCTAGTTTACTCTCATATTTGTATTTTCCCTTTCTTTATCAATTTCTTGGACCTCCTTTGCTGAATTCTAAAATCCTCCCAATCCTCAGGCTTGTAACGTCTGTGTGTAATTGAGACACGGACTGCAGAAGTTGGTTATAACAGGTGTTTACTGAATGGAGACAAAACTGGAACTACTATACAAAGTTACTACACAGGCTTATATACAGGGGTGGTCACTACTGGTACTGCAGTATACAGGGGCTGCAGAATATAGTTCCTTCTTCAAGTTATACACTACAAGGCTTACTACTATTTTTGGCAACATTATAAGCCTCTTCCTTTAATCTAATACTATCTTTAACTTCTCTTGTTAGCCTAGGTTGGACCACTTTTCCTGTGGGGTTTTTGTGCCTTAAAGGAATGTATCTTTGTTGTAAATTATATATTAATTCTTTAAATACTAGCCATTGCTTCTCTACCATCATACCTTTTAATGTAGTTTCCCAATCTACCTTAGCCAACTCACCCCTCATACCTACGTAGTTTGCTTTGTTTAGATTTAACACCATAGTTTTGGATTTAACTAAATCACTTTCAAACTCTATATAAAATTCTACCATATTATGGTCACTCTTCCCTAAGGGCCCCTTTACTACAAGGTTATTAATGAAGAGGAGATTAATTAAGGAAGGAGAGCATGCCAGGGGATCTCAGAGATGCCATAATTGTGACCATCTTCAAGAAAGGTGACAAGTCCGATTGCGGTAATTACAGAGGAGTTTCCCTGCTGTCTGCCACAGGGAAAGTCATCGCAAGAATCCCCCTCATTCACCTTCTCCCAGTGGCCGAAGAGCTCCTCCCAGAGTCGCAATGCGGATTCCGCCCACTAAGGGGCATAATGGACATGATCTTCACCGCACATCAATTACAACCGCTGTACATGGCCTTCTTTGATCTCACAAAGACCTTTGACACTGTCAACCGTGAGGGATTATGGAGTGCCCTCCTCAAATTCGGCTGCCCTCAAAAGTTTGTCACCATCCTCTGCCTGCTTCACGAAGACATGCAAGCCATGATTCTGACGAACGGTTCCACCAGACCCAATTCACGTACGAACCGGGGTCAAGCAAGGCGATGTCATCGCACCAACGCTCTTCGACCTTCCTTGCTGCAATGCTCCATCTCACCCTCAGTAAGCTCCCCACTGGAGTGGAGCTAATTTACAGAACAAATGGTAAACTGTTCAACCTCCGTCGCCTCCAGTCCAGATCCAAGGTCGTCCCAACCTCTGTCGTCGAATTACAGTATGCAGACGACGCTTGCGTCCGCGCTCACTCGGAGGTTGAACTCCAAACCATCGTCAACACCTTCACCGAAGCGTACGATAGCATGTGCCTTACATTAAACATCCGTAAGACAAAGGTCCTCTACCAACCTGCCCCCACCACACCGTACTACCCCCCGATTATCAAAATCCACGACAAGGCCTTGGACAACATAGGCCACTTTCCATACCTACTGTCAACAAGGGCAGACGTCGATGACGAAGTCCAACACCGCCTTCAGTGTGCCAGTGCAGCCTTCGGTCACCTGAGGAAGAGAGTGTTTGAAGACATGGACCTCAAACCTGGCAGTAAGCTCATGGTCTACAGAGCAACAGTGATACCCGCCCTGCTGTATGCCTCAGACATGGACCATGTACAGCAGGCACCTCAAAGCACTGGAGAGGTACCACCAACACTGCCTCCGCGAGATCCTGCAAATCCATTGGCAGGATAGGCGCACCAACATCAGTGTTCTTGCTCAGGCCAACATCGAAGCTTTGACCACGCTCAATGAGCTCCGATGAACGGGTCACATTGTCCGCATGCCCGATACGAGACTCTCAAAACAAGCGCTCTACTCGGAGCTCTGGCACGGCAAGAGAACCCCAGGTGGGCAGAGGAAATGCTTCAAGGACACCCTCAAAGCCTCCTTGAAAATGTGTAACATCCCCACCGACACCTGGGAATCCCTGGCCCAAGTCCGAACAAAGTGGAGGAGAAGCATCTGGGAAGGCGCCAAACACCTCGAGTCTCTTTGCCGGGAGCAAGCGGAAGCCAAGCGCAGGTAGCGCAAGGAGCGCATGTCAACCCAAGCACCCCAGCCACCTGCCCTTCAACCACCATCTGCCCCACCTGTGACAGAGACTGTAGGTCCTGCATTGGACTAATCAGTCACCTGCAAACTCATTTTTAATGTGAAAGCAAGTCATCCTCGGTTCTGAGGGACTGCCGAAGAAGCACAAGATTAATTAACCCTTTTTCATTGCACAATACTAGATCTAAAATAGCCTGTCCCCTAGTTAGTTCCTCAACATACTGATCTAGAAAACTATCTTGCATACATTCCATGAATTCGTCCTCCACACTATTACTGCATATTATTTTTATATATGACTCCAAAAATGTGTGCCAGGCCCCAACAATAGCATGGGATTTTGCATACTTTGACCTTTATATCCTTTATTATCCAAGTAAGGAAGCTTAGAACTTAGACAAGGTAATGTGACGGATTTCAGATTTATAACACTTACGTATAGCAGCTCATTGGCCTATTGAGTAGAAGCGTAAACATGCTGTGCCACAGAATAGCAGGTTGTGGCCATGCTGCAGCCTGTGGTTTCCTGCCCATTACCGGCTTAATCTCAATTATGCTATCTAAGGGATGCAACAAACCTCCCCAGACAAAGGCAGGAAAAATTGAAACATTATTCAATTTGCATGTCCAGTGAACACTCCTTCACAGTTGACTCAGGAATGAATTGCTGAGAGACATGGCAAGAGGTCAGCTACTCGCTTTGATAATATAATACAATATAGAAGTGTGGCAAACTGAAAATACATTTTAACCAGCAAGTGTTTGTGCAGGGAATTGAAATATATCTACAGCAACTTATTTTGTATATGCTTTAATGCAGTAACTGTTTGAAGGCACTTCATAGAGTTTTTTTTATGTATGCAGGTGCTACAAAAATCATGTGTAGTGCTGGGAAAGCTGCTCATGGTTTTACTTTCTAGTAATTGTATTTTTGGAAGGATGGAAGTAGAAAGTGCTGACCTCAGGAGAGATAGATAGGACAAGATAAACGCGAATACATCAGAAGATACCCCACACAGGTCTGATTTGGATAAGTTATTTTGAATATATACAGACTCATCATCAATATATATATATATATATATATATATATATATATATATATATATAATAGGAACCATCAACAGTAAGCCCTGATGTCAATAAAGAAAATGACAAACTCTGTAAATCTATGGGCTTTATATTACCAATTGCCATGTTAGTTCTTAGAAAATCTTAGTACTCGCACTAATCGCACTGCAGCATATGCAGCCAGCGCTGGTGCAAAGTCTGACATGAAGAGATGCAACAAAGACAGAGATGGAAATAAGAAAAGCAAGTGAGAGCAACTTTTCCTGCATACTGTGCTTTATAAATTGATATTGATTGTTGAAGTACAGTGCTCTTCATGGTGAGGAATATCAGGGCTGGGAATGGAAACTTTATTGTGGGCACTTAGGTGCTGGTATCAAGCAGTGCCGGTATCAAGCACTGCCAGGTCAGTTATAGCTCAGTCAGATCCAAAGTAAAGCTTTCTCTGCCCCAGTAATGTGCCTTTCCCCAAGCCTTAAAATGGACATAATATTGCAGCAGTTTAAACTCTTCCATTTCCCACAAAAGCCATTCTTATGCCTTTGAGTGTAAAATTGCTAATTTAGCACAACTTTTTAGACAATTGTGTGGTGAAGGCTGACTCCTACTACAAACTGCAAGGACCAATTTCACTTAGAGCTCATAGCTGGCAGAGAGTGATCAGTATGAGCTGAATCTTAACCTCAGTCTCCGTGGTAAAGAGTTGTGCGCTAACCCACTGTGCTACACTGTCACGCAGCTAATGGTACTTTTGTTAAAACTGCTTGAATGCCCCAGGCTTATTTTTAATCACATTCCATTTCAAATCAGTATTCCTTTGCCAAAAAAAAGCTACATTTGATACAATGCGTTCCAGTGCAAGCTCATTAAATCGGCGGTATTTTAATTGGCTCAGGTAAGTCATCAAAATGGTCAATTTTTGTTGTGCTATTTTTTGGGTTCTATTTTTGCTTCAATATATTGTTATGGATTTTGTATTTTAAGCTTGAGTGAAGAATCCGTAAATTTTCCTTTTGTTGCTTCCTACTCCTCCCTAACCAATCTTCTCACTGCTTTTTTTTTTACAAAGAAAGATGACCTACAGGAGCTCTGCTTCTTAATGGAAACGTCTTTGCCTCTGCAATCCCTATTTATTATAGATAGACAAAATGTAGCACTAAAACTGCACACAAATATTTCATTTGATGTTCTGGGTCAGTTATTGCATTGATCTCTTCACTGAACCTAATTTAAACATTGACAAATTGTCATTTTGTTTCCAGGAAAACATTTATCAAAGACAAAATATAATTTTAGATTACATATTTCGCCACGAGAGGGAGCATAGTCAGTTCCAAGAAAAAGGTGACATTATGAGCACAATGGATATCTCTAGGTAAAGATTAGAGAGCATGAAATTTCACATTAGATAAATTAAAAATCAATTTACAGATATGCAGTTCACTGTGTCTTTTATTCTGATTATGAATAAACAGATGAACCAAGCCTACTGAGCCTTCAAGAAGCAATCCTCCTAAATATACACTGTTAACACTGCAATATATACTTAAAGCAGTTGGGAATGGTACCTTCAATCTAAACTCTTTACATCCTTATTTTTCCTTATGCTTCATTTTGAAACTTTATTTCTCTTTTACAGGGGTAGGCTGCTGTGAATGACTGTCTGTAATAGCATGCTATATGCAAGTGGAAATGCTCTGTAGCTGTCACATGAGATGAGATGATTGCCATGGAATGTATCTACCAAAAAGGTACTGAGCTCCTACTGGCTGATTGGGATTTATGTTTTGTTTATCAAACGATGACAGTCAAATTTAGCTATTTGCTCGTCAACAGTACAACAATACTTCAACGGGGCTGCTTTTTATAATCCATGCTAGTGAAGGAGGAGAAAGTTTCGAAACAATGCCTATAGTATATTAATTTATTGTACGAACAACTATATTTACGCATGCTCAAACATAAAGTACACCCCTCAAATGATTTAACATAGGAAGGTAAGTACTTTCAAAGCATTTCCTCTTTTTAACAATAAGCACTTCTGTTGTGTTTTGTTTCTGTTCAGATTCCAGGTATTTTAAGAGATTATATATACGATGGAACTTTATACAGAGATAAATCCTTTGCATCTATATTTCTAAAATTCAAGCTTAAGGATTCTACTGAAACCAATGTTAGTACTTCTTCACAGTTCCATACTTAATGGCATTGTTTTCAAAACAGTGATAATATGCAACATTTTATTACAGCAGCCACACAGACTTAGTAACAGTATGTGTCATCCAATATTCCCCCTAATTTTTTTGGGTGCGTGGCCCCTTTAAGTGGCTGCGCGGCGCATTCACAGTTTCGGGACTGCGCAAAATTTAACATTTGAAAAGCTGCTCCCGGGGAGCACGAGACTGGCAGAAAGGGATCATTGGTGTCACACGTGGCTCAGTTATAGCACTCTCACCTCTGAGTCAGAAGATTGTGGGTTCAAGTCCCACTTGAGCACTAAATCTAGGCTGACACCTCAGTGCATAACTGAGGGAGTGCTGCATTGTTGGAAGTGCCATCTTTCGGATGAGTCATTAAACCGAGGCCCCATCTGCCCTCAGGTGGGCATAAAAGATCTCATGGCACTATTTCGAAGAAGGGCAGGGGAGTTTTCCCCGGTGTCCTGGCCAATATTTATCTCTCAACCAACATCAATAAAACAGATTATCAGGTCATTATCACATTGCTGTTTGTAGGGCCTTGCTGTGTGCAAATTGGCTGCTGTGTTTCCTACATTGCTACTGTTTCCAAATTGTAACACTTAAAAGATAATGGCCTAGAAATTGGGTATAGCCCCGCTTGGGGCGTTAGAATTGGCGGAGTGCAAATTTTATAGCCAGACGCAACTTCGACACTTCGTGCGATATTGGGTTGCAGCGCCCCAAAGGTGATTGAGGTGCGAGTTCAGGCGTTACACGGGGCACCTAAGGCGCTAACATGCCGGCGCAACCCAATATTGGGGCGTCCAGCCGCAGCACAAGTGCTCTCAATTACCCAGGGCCACGAGACTTCCAGGCGCCGGCCAGCTCTTAAAGGGGTGGGTCAGGCAGCTCCAGCATCCACAGTCTGCGCCTTGTAGGCCTGCAAATCGGCGCAGGCCCTTCTCTGGCGCAAAAAACTTGGAGCATATGGAGAGGGTGAGGCAGAGAGCAGAGCGCTTCACCAATGAGTCTCTGGAGGAATTGGTGGCCACAGTGGAGCACCGGCAAGATGTCCTCTACCCCGACAATGGCAGGAGGCCTAATCATAAGGATTACCGACGAGCTTGGAGGGATGTTTCTCAGAGGGTCAACTCCAACAGCATGGCGACCAGGAGCCCTGTGCAGTGCAAGAAGAAATTCAACGACCTCACTCGGGTCGTGAGGATGAGTGGAGTTAATGTAAACTTATGCATCCCTCCATTAGCACCTGACTTTATGGCTACAGGGTGCGCTATGCCCCACTGGCCATCTGTCAGCAAGCACCCATGGCCCTTTCTGGTCACACACATGCACATTTGACTCAGGGCATCATGTAAGGGCTGTTCCACCATGGGGGGCATGAGATGATAACCCAGGGCATCATGTAACATCACTTCCCGTCCTTTGCCCTGCAGGCCAAGCTGGCGAGAAACTGCAAGGAGCAGCTTCGCACCGGAGGAGGCCGTCCTCAACTGGAGCCTCTGACGGATCTCGAGGAGAGAGTCCACCAGATTGTGGGAGGACGCCTCAGTGGTCCTGTCACCACTGCAGCTGCCAACCCCATTGTCCACAGCGATGGTAAGGTTCTCTACTATTAGTGGTCACCTTCCAGTTGTTTCCTCCGCCAGCATGCTTTCTCAATGTGGAGCCATGTCATAGCATTGCCGCACTGTTGCATCCCTTGCTGCCAAACTGTCCTTTTGCTAAAGCCACTCTTCAACCTCCCTGCTTTCAGATGTTGCATCACCAGCTCGGGAGCCAGCCCCTCAAGCTGCCAGTGCCAGTGCCTCCAGAGGCGATGACCAGGAGGAAGCCGGACCATCCATGCCAGCCTCAGGGGAGCCACCGCATCTGGAGACTGGGGATAGTAGTTCCCTTGAGGGGAGGGGAGGGAGGGGAGGGCTCTGATGAGGAGCCAGTTGCAGGAACCAGCGGCCTGCAGCAACGCGCGGTGAGTAGGGACGCTCGGGGGCCGTCTCCCCGGAGGGCGAGGCAGGCCACCATGACTGCTGCACAGAGTGCAGAGGAGGTGCATAGCCTTGCCGAGATGAGTGCCCAGGCCCAGCTCAGGCACACTGAGCTGATGGCTACAGTGGGGAGGATGCCGGAGTTGATCGACACACTGGGAAAGTGTGTGCTGGACGTTGGGGCAGCAATGGAAAGGACTGTCCAGGGCTTCGGCCCAGCAATGGAAAGGTCTGTCCAGGGCTTGTCCGAGGCAGTGGAAAGGTCTGTCCAGGGCTTGTCCGAGGCAGTGGAAAGGTCTGTCCAGGGCTTGTCCGAGGCAGTGGAAAGGTCTGTCCAGGCCTTGTCCAAAGCAGTGGAAAGGACTGTCCATGGCTTTTTCCAAGCACTGGCACCCGCCATGCAGGTCCTCACTGCTGCCACGCAGTCACTTGCTGGCCTCGTCCACACGCAAATTGAGGCCACGTAAACACTCTGCTGCCACCCTAGCTGCATCAGGCAGGATCACCCCAGGCCCTTGCAGCACCACAGCAGGCCATGAATCTGTGGAGCAGTCGATTGTGGCGTATGATCCTGTGCAGCCCCGTCAGAGTGCTAGTGTTTCGGCCGACCACGGTGCAGGTGTCCTCTCTCTGCATGTGAGCAGTCCTGATGCCACGTCAGCAGAGCAGCTGCCACCACCTGCGCGGCAGACATGCCCAGTTGGAGCAGCCTGCTTGCAGGACCTCCAAGCCCAGAGGTCAACCAGGCCGTTCCTCAGGGGCTTCAGCGCTTCCAGACACTCGGCAGGCATCCCCCAGCCTTGACGCAGCCACTGGGGTCCAATTACGGAGGAGCTGCAGGGAGGGAAGGGGCCGACCTCCTAAGAGGAGTCGGTCTCCATCAAGGGGTCACCAGTAGAGGGAGGTGCTAAGACGGCTCTTTTTCCGGATTTAAGGCCGTCCACACCTGCTGTGTTTGTTTGTTATGGTTTGGTTAGTTTCGCCAGGTTGCCAGACAGTTATCTGTTAGTTTGTTAGTTATGATTTCTGTTACCATTACGTTGTCATGCTGGAAGGAAGCACTTGTTTGAAAATAAAGAAAACTTTTTATTTACAAATCGAGCTGTACACTATTTACAATCATCGAGGCCTTCATAGGCTTACAGCGAACTGGAGGGCGCTGTTCGAATCACAGCCACCATTCCGTCCAAGGGGCCTAGAACAGAGTCCTTACGAGCCTGACAAACGGCCCTTCCAGTTTCTGGAGCCCTCCCATCTTCCTCCTCCTCCTCGCCCACATGCTCCTCCTCCTCCGCCTGCTCTGCTGGACCTTGAGGGTTGGCTGGCATTGGCTGGGTGCGTCGAATGGCCAGGTTGTGGAGCATGCAGCAGACAACGATGCGCGCCACATGCTCCGGCGAGTACTGTAGGACGCCTCCCGAATGGTCCAGACAACGGAAACGCTGCTTCAGCACACCAATTGTGGGCTCCACAATGTTCCTGGTGGCTGTTGTTGTAATGCTCTTCTGCCGGGATGCTGGGCAAACGGAGCGGGGTCATGAGCCATGGGCCGAGAGGATAGCCCTTGTCGCCCAGAAGCCAGCCTCGTGGGTGAGCCGGGGCCTCAAAAAGGTCAGCCACTGAGGTTTGCTGCAGGATGAACGCGTCACGGCTGCTGCCAGGGAATTGTGCGTTCACCGCCATGATCATCTGCTGGTGATCACAGACCAGCTGCACATTAAGGGAGTGGAAGCCCTTTCGGTTACGGAACTCCTCCGGATTCTGTAATGGCACCCGCAAAGCCACGTGTGTGCAATCAATGGCCCCCTGCACCATGGGGAAGTCCGCAATAGCCGCAAAGCCCTGTGCGCGCTCCCCCTGCTTCTCCAGGGTCACAGGGAAGGTGATTAATTCACGCCTCCTTTTGTAGAGTGCAGCTGTCACTTGCTGGATGCAGCAATGCACTGCAAATTGAGAGATATTTGATATGTCCCCAGCTGCTGCCTGAAACGATCCGCTGGCGTAAAAGTTGAGCGCAACAGTGACTTTCACGGCCACCGACAGAGAGGTCCTGCACCATATCCGTGGCTGCAGATCCCCAGCAAGCAGGTGGCACAGCTCAGTGACAACATCCTTACCAAATCTGAGCCTTCGCAGACACTGCTCCTCCGACATGCTAAGGTAGGAGACCTGCTGCCTGAAAATCCTGGCAGCGTATGGTCGGATTCGGCGACGTCCATTGGCCCTTCTCCTTCTGGCCAATCCCGGCCCTCTCTCCCTCCGTCTCTGTGCCCTTGCCAGTTGTTCAGCCAGGATGACGTTCCCCTCCAAAGCAGCTCCCATTATTCTGGCCGATGAGTAAGACGCAGTCAGCTTTCTGGATCCAACTGTTCTGGACAGGGCTGAAGGTCCCAAGGCTCCTCTGGCTCAATAAGAACAAGTCTGTGTAACTGAAGGTCTGCAACTCTCTCCAGCAGCGAGCAGTATGGCCAGGCCAAATGGCTGCCGGTTTTATACTAGTGCTGTCCCCTTTAAAGAGCAGCACCCCCCCCCCCCCCCCCCCCCCCGAGTCCGAGAAGGACCTGGTAACATTCCATCCAACTGTCACTAATAGCGCCAGGCGGAACGGAGGGGGGCGCCACTGAATTTCCGGTACGGGGCGCCAAAAAGGCATTGCACAATGAAATGACGTCATTATCTGGCTGTGCCCGCGAGCGGGCTCAAAGACTTAGCACCAGCGCTAACAGGCTACTCAATATGGCAGGATGCACTAGGATCACTGCGCACGTCCGAAAATTGGGTAACGCCCCAAATCTCGGGCTCTTTAGGCGCTAATCGCTTGTGCAACCAACCGAATTTCTAGGCCAATGGCTGTAAAGTGCTTTGGGATGTCCTGAGATCATGAAATGTGCTATATAAATGCAAGTCTTTCTTTTTTATGTTTACAAGTGGAGCTGCTGTTTCGCTTATGGATGCCAGAATTCTGTTAGCAAGCACAAAATAAAACATGATATACAAACAAATAAATTTGCTGTTCTACACTAAGAATCAACAGCCGCACATTTGCTTTTACTGTATCATACGTCTGTTTTAGGTCATTGGATAGTCACTCAGCCATTGCAATCTCGAACACAAACACCAGTACCAACAAGCTCAGCTAACTGCATGTTTAAATTACTTTTGCATACCCTATACCCAGCAAATTTCACTTTAATCTTTATGTTTGGTAACCCACAACAACCAAACTCAAGATACACAAATTTTAGTTATGTCCAAAGATGCTTGTCAAAAATTTTTGTCAAATGCATTTTTCTACTGTATTCCAAAGCTATCGCGATGGTTAGAAAATGAACAACAAAGGTGAAATTGTCAATCAGTATTCTCAGACTAATGACTAAATTGAATAAAGTAGATATCTATATCAGGAACCGTAATGATAGAAAGGAACCATTTTGAAGTTATATTGCTGGGACAATGGTATATGCAGTCTCTGTGCACTGCATGTGATTTACAGGGACTCTTCAGAGTAACCAAATGTAATATAAAACATTACTGTATTGCAATGTTATTACCTTTCAAAGAAAAAAAATAATTAATTGGCAAAAACTAAATTCATGAATAAAACTTAAAAATTTCTTTAAATTTGTTTTTGCTTAAGATCCCTTGACTCACATATTGTTTGAGATCATTTCAAGTCCACCTTACATGATTTATTGCTCTGCTTAAATGTCCTGGAAAATATTTAAAAATCTTACAATATTTCAATCTCCTTCACTTAAGCTTTATCACCTAATGGACAGCGAACGTTAACATTCAAAACCTTGCAATGGTAGCAGTCAACCTTGCCCTCTGCAAACACAATAAGTATCCCTCTCTTGGATCCTGTCCCCATGGAAACACACCTGTGTTCTTCAGCAGGAAGACCTGTTACTGTGATTATTTCTGCTGACTAGGTACTATTGAATAGCTCTCGGAGCTGTCTTTATTCAAGCTGGCCATGAATACAGCAAGTCATGGTTTATACACTGGATGCTGAAAGCACCTTTCTTGCAAAGCCTTATATTCCACCTTTGCATTCACCTTTACGTTCAGCATTCCTTCTCCACCAACTGTAGCCTTAATCCAAGCTGCTATCAGCCACCCAGAATCTAAACCTTGACAGAAGAGACCCCCGTCACACTACATACAACGCACACTGCTTTGTGAATGCTTCACTCAGCGTTCGATAATAAGAAAGCAAATTGTATATCTGGCTCGTGTTTTTTCTCCAGAAAAAGTATCAAATAAGATAGTTAACATTATTAGCTGTTACGAACACATTAAAAATAAAAAAGATTTGATTTTTCATTGAATGTCAACAAAACTGGAACATTTTGTGGAACACTGGTTAGGATTATATGGGTACATATGAGTTGATTTGTTGTCTTAAGCTGGTTTGTTCCACCACGACCCCTAATTTCACATTCAACTAAAGAATTTATCCTTTGGCACCATTTCCCAAGGAAAGTTGGAGCCCTCCTTTCAATATTATATTGAAACAGGAACGTAGCAATCTAAAATACTATTTTTTTTTATCATACACTTTCAAAAACCTGCCAACATTTGCAAATGTATCTAATTTTGGGGATATTCACCTATAGTAACATAAGAACATAAGAAATAGGAGCAGGAGTAGGCCATATGGCCCCTCGAGCATGCTCCACCATTCAATAAAATCATGGCTGATCATCGCCCTCAACTCCACTTTCCCACCCGATCTCCATATTATTTTTCTGTTTCCCCCGTTCTCCCCCCCTTGCTGATCCCTCCTGCCACATACGTCCCCTGTATCTGATAGTGTAGACTATTGTTCTACCTCTGAGGAAGGACGTGAGAATGGCCCAGTGATGATGCTCCCAATGATTTTACTTCCCTCTCTGTTGAGAAGCACTTTGCCAATTGATAGCTCTCCAGAAGGAGACAGCTAACACCTGGATCTCATGAAAGTGAAAGGCCAAAGCTACATCTCTCATTCTGTGGCACTTCAAGTAGTTGTTCTAGTTGGTTTCTTTTGTTTGCAGTTGGCTTCAATTGTTGATGAACTGATGAATTGTAGGTTCCATTCTATTCTAATATATCCAATTGTGTCTAAACTGATTTACTGAGTTTCCACAATTTATTTCTTCCCAGGCTGACAGATTGGGCTGCAGTGAAAGGAAATAAAGAGAGATAAAAAGAGCAATTGGAAAATTTCCACATAGCTAATGAGGCACAAATCCAGATTCTATCATTCAGTAGTACAGGAGGTACACAACTCATTGTGCCATTGCATTATTGTAGAAATTCTATTTTTTTAAATTATGATCTAACCTTACTCTGTGCTGAGTTAGTTGATCATAGTTTGAGTGGCAGTAGGGACATGAAAATTGGCCTCGGCAACCTGAGTTAAGGAAGAGAAAATATCATGTAGATGTTTGGCTGAGGATGGCATCAGGGTTGGCTGTGATGGGGTACTACATCAAAAGAATAAATATAGAGAGATTACAGCAAATATGAGATTTAAAAAAGAGATATTATAAATATAGGGTTGCAAAATTCTGCAGGAGGGTGCATCCTGGCGTATGTGCCCACCTGAGACCCTCAGCACTGACCCCGCCAAAGTTTGCATGGTTAGGGTGAGATCCCTTCAAATAATGTGAGAATGGCAGACACCCGTGCCACTCGGGCACTTCTTGGTTGTCCGCCTGCCCCAAAAGGCTGGGAAATCTGCTGAAGTTAGCTTGCTGTGAGGGGTGTGCCGGACCCTTCACTAAATAAAACATATGCTGCCCATTGGCACCCCCCAAGCTGGTTGACTGAAAATACTGAAACATTTTGTAGTTGCGAGGTCCCAAGCCGTTTTCATTCTTGAATCCCCAGGTGGGGCCCATATGGGTCTTTTAGCAGCCATGTATGGCTGGTCTTATGAGGCGTACTGCCATCAAAGAAATGCCAAGTCTGTCTGAGAGTTGGGGATGTAGGAACTGCTGGTTTTGGAAATCTCCGCCCCCAATCCTACTGCATCCTGCCTCAGTGGCTTTGTAAGGGGCAGACGGGGATTCCGCCCCCTACAAAGCACCTTGAATGTCCCAATGTAAGGTTGGAACCTGGCATTTCTGCGTCTGGGCCTAACTTTTGTCCTTTCAGGTGCACTCTTGCTGGAGTTACAATGGGACTGCACCAGAAGGGCTGTAGATTTTGGGCCCCAGAGGGATAATACAGAAGAAAAATACAAGAAGTTTTAAAAAGGAAGCAAAAAAGAAAAGATTAGGAAAGCCAAGAGCACATAACAAATACAAGAGTGTTCAAAGAAGGAAGGAAAACACTTAGCAATGAAGGGGGCCATTTTGTGCTTGAGAGTGAAGGCATGAAAATGCTTAATAAGTAATTTATAGGTATCAGTTTTTAGAGGAAGTTGAATGTAGGCCTGTAGAAATACATGGAAGAGGCACTACAGGAGATAAGTATTCTTAAGGACGCTGTATTAAAAAAACAAATAGGAATAAAAAATAGACAGGTCACCAGGCCCACATGGTATACATCCTACAATGCTGAAAGAGGGTGAGAAATAAATACAGAAGTACTAATCATAGTTTTCAAAAAAATCCTTGAAAATGGGAATCGCACAAAAGAATGGAAGGGTGGAAAATGTTACACTCCTGTTCCAGAAAGGGGAACAAAATAAGCCAGGAAAATATAGCCCATTCTAATCTTACCTTAGTTGTGGATAAACATCTAGGGGCAGATATTCCAGTTCTTGAGCCAAGCTGTATTGGAGCATCAGGGCACAATACATGGAGAAAAACTGGGCAAGTAGTATCACACTCCATTCATTTAAATAGATGGAAAATTAGATCGGCCCATCTACCAGCTTGTGACCTTGCCTGCACAATTTTCTTCTATGTACTGTACTCAGGCAATCCAACGCACCCAGGAGCAGAAACATCCGAGGTGTAGGGTCCCGAATATGATTTGAAATTAGTGAATACTAAGAAAGGCAAGAGTAATCAGAGTTATATGCTATAGAGGTGTAGAGGGCAGGTCCTGCTTGACTAACTTAATTTAATTTTTTGAGGAAATTACATATTATCCATAAAGGTTACATGATGGATGTTATGGATTTTCAGAATAGAGTGCTGCTTGCTATGAAAATTAAGGCACACGGTATGAAAGGGAATGTTGCAGCATGGAAAAAATGTTGGTTGATGGACAAGAATTAGGGTAAATGGGTGTTATTAGATTGGAAAAGGTTTGGAAGTGGTGTACCCTAGGGGTCAGTGCTGGGTCTACTTTTGTCCCGTGTATAAAGATGATTTGGACTTGGGTGTTGGCAGTACAATCTAGAAATTTATGACGCAAAAATAGTGGGGGCGGGTTAGACTAACAGTGAGGGAAACTGTAACAGCCAACAGGAAACCATAGATAGGTTAGTTGAATGGGCAGATAGGTGAAATATGCAATTTAATGTGAATAAATGTCAAGGAATATATTTTGGGAAGAAAACCAATGAATGGGAGTATAGACTCTATGAAATGACACTGAAGGGTGTGGATGAACAGCGTGACATAGGGGCTCAAATACATAATTCCAGGAAAGTGCAAGTACAAGCAGATAAAGCCATAAAAAAGGCCAATAGCATTTGCAATTTTATAAATAGGGGCATAGTGTACAAGAGTAAAGAATGATAAATTTGTACAAAATATAGGTTAGGCTACAGTTAGACTACTGTGTGCAGTTTTGGGCACCATATTATAGAAAGCATAATAAAGCTATAATTAGCATACATTCACCAAAATTATGCCCAGGATGGAAATTATAATTATGAGGAAAAACGAGATACTAGGACTTTTTCCACTGAAGCAGAGAAGGATAATAGGAGATTTAATAGAAGTTTTAAAATTATGAAGGGTTTTAGTAGAAAGACTATTTCCTTTGATTGGGGAGTCAGGGATGAGGAGACATCAATTTAAAATTGTCACAGAATGAGGAAAAAGGTTAGGAGAAATTTCTTCACACAGTAGGTTGTTGGAGCATGGAATGCTTTGCCACAGGGAATGGCTGAGACAGAGATAAATATTTGAAGCAGAGTAAGATACAGGGCCAAGGGAATAGGGTGGGTCAGTGGGATTAATTTTGAACTACACTAGCAAAGAGCCAACATAGGCACAGTGGGCTTGATTGCCTCCTTCTAAGCTATAGATTTCTATGGTTCTATATGGGATGATGGTAGTGGAGTGTTTTAGGGGTCTACTGGGCCTTTTTTATTTATCATATAGGCATTAGCATCGAATAAATTATATTGAAGTTTTCTGATGCTATTGAAGTAAGGGCAAGGTAAACTGTGAGGAAGAAGGCAGATGCATTTGCAAGAGGGCATGGACAGGTTAGTTGAGATGGGAGATAGATAGCTGCTGCAGTTCAATGTAGAGAAATTTAAAGCAGAAAAAATTAATAGTGAAAGGTAAGATTCTCAACAGAATGGATGAACAGAGAGATCTAGAGGTAAAAGAGATTCTGCTTTTTATGCATTGGGACATTGAAAATAAAAAGGAGGAAGTGCTGTTGAATTTGTACAAGACACAGTTGAATATTGGCCCAGAAATTCGGGTCGGGGGCTTCCCGCGGGTGCAAGCCCCTGACCTGCACTTAGCTAGCACGCCGGCCGTTGAGCTGTGGGCCCGCGTGGGATTCCGATCCTGGGCCTCCTCCAGCTGCCGGCGCGCAGTGCTTGCGTATCCCAGGGGCGCAGTTAGTTCAATGCGTCCCCTGGGATCACGTGGGCCATGGAGAGCCAATGGTAGCAGGGAATGCCGCATTCATAAGTTTGACAGGAAGAGCTGTCAAACCTATAAATACTATAAGCCACAAAACGTCACTAAAACCTCAAATAAATTTGAAAAAAACATCACATTTTAAAAATAAACTATAAATTACATGAAATAACTATTTTAAACAATAATTTAAATTTTTGAAAAAATGAATTACATTTTCTAACAGGGCTAAAAATAAACGTACCTTTCTTTAAAGTATTTAAAAATAATAAACCTGTGTAAAAAATGTTTTAATTTAAATTAATTCACCACTTACCTTGTTAAAAAGCAGACCTTGCACCTGCTTTTTAAAAGTGTAACTGCTGGAGACTTACCCTCCCGGAGAAACCTACAAAAAAAAAGTACGTTCAATGTGCACGCGCTGCCTCTCCGGAGCACGCGTTCAACTTCTGAATCCCTCCTTTCAGGGGAACGGAAGTGCCGGTTTCCCGCGCATGCACAAAACCGGCACTTTTGTTGGGCCTACGCACGAGTACCCAGTGCGTACTCACGCGTTGGGACCCGAATTTCTGGGCCATTGTGTGCAGTTCTTTGGCACCCCATTCTAGGAAGCATATTGGAGCCATGGAAAGAGTACAGCAAAGGTTCAGTAGAATGGTACGAGAAATGAAAGCTTAACTTGTATTTTCCACTTCAGTGTTTCTGATGCACAACGGAAGTGCATATGAAGAAATTCCACAATTCCTGCCTACCATTTTCTGACCATTAAAGGTAATTAGATTTAATGGTCATAAAATCATGCACAGTGTGTGCTCAAATTTCTAACATACAAAATTCTTACCGGGCTTGACAGGGTAGATGCTGGGAGGATGTTTCCCCTTGCTGGGAAGTCTAGAACCAGGGTCACAGTCTCAGAATAAGAGGTCGGCCATTTAGGACTGAGATGAGGAGAAATTTCTTCACTCAGGAGGGTGGTGAATCTTTGGAATTCTCTACCCCAGAGGGCTGTGGAGGCTCAGTCGTTGAGTATATTCAAGACAGAGATCGATAGATTTTTGAATATTAAGGGAATCAAGGGATATGGGGATAGTGCAGGAAAGGGAGATGAAGTATAAGATCAGCCATGATCTTCTTGAATGGTGGAGCAGGCTCAAAAGGGCCAAATAGCCTACTCCTGCTCCTATTTCTTATGTTCTTATGTACTCCCAGCCAGTGAGACTTCCTACCAGGAGTGCAAAGTCAAGAAATTACCCCTTATAGTTCCAATGGTTGCAAAAGACAGGGGCTGCGGGCCCATGATTTATTGACCAGCACACCCTGTGACCACCATTCCTTGCCAAGAGTGCCAGATTGGGGAACCAAGCCTTAGAAATCTTGCCAACCCTGCGTTAACTGTGATGGTGCCAGTTTCATACTTCTCAAGTGGCTTAACAGCCATTTATTGAAATAGCAGTTGCATAGGTAAAGACAGCTATGGAGAGTGGAAGTAGGCAGAAACTATGGAACATAGGAATACACAGGACTGTGAAAGACCCTTGTGGCCTATCTGGTCAGTCTTAGGCACAGTAGTGCAGAAGAAAAGGCTGTTTTACTGGTATCTTTGATAATTAGTTGATGCAGTGCTGGAGAAGTGGGCTGATCGATGGAGGTTAGCACCACTAAGGTCATGCTGTAGTGTGCCTGGAAAGATGTAACAACCAGAATGAATGGAAAGTTGCCAAGCCCTCTCCTTTTCAGGCATGAGTTGAGATGTGCAAGAAATTGAGCAATTTTTGGAAAATCATCAAGGTAAGGTAATATCAATAGTTAAAGGATGCATGAAAGGACAAAAATGGATTGCAACCCCATATACTGGAAGCTGCTTGAAATGCAAATGATCTATTGACATCACACATGTCAAATATGGTGTGGTATTTGAAATGAATGAGTAACAGTTTCATAGAGAGTATTGGACTTCACGTATTAGGGAAAAACAACCTGGCTGACACTGCAAAAGCATACTTGTAAGGAAGTCCCACAGTGTCCAATAAAGACAGGTGTCTCTCAGGAAACAGAGGAGGTAGCTACATACAGGAATTCTGTACATTGGTCTACTGTTATTCATAATCTGTGTTTGAAATTCTGTGAGTAAATGGGTTTTTCGGGCTTGGCACAGCAGGGCATAAATGGTAAACGTCCTTTGAATCTAAAATGATGTCTTTCACTCGCCCATTCATTTAAAACAGCTGCATCTGTGCACCCTTCACTAACACTTTGTATCATTATTATATTTCTTGTTTTGCTTAGACCAAGATTTGTGCAACAGCAAAGCCAAGTGTGGGTCTGATGGCTGACATTTCTAGAAGAAGATTGTATGTCCTGGAATGACCACTTAGGACAGTTGATTGAATGACAGAGCTTTTTGTGAGCAAGTGCTCGTGAGATGGATGGCTGACAAATCCAAGAAGATAAATGGCATATGCTGTGCATAGTATTTCTGTGGTAAGCATTACAGCATGCAGCCATTAAATAAATTCATTGTTCACTTCCATGATTGCACATTAATAACAATGCACTCTCCATTATAAACCATTGTTGACCATGTGCTCTCTTCACATATAAAGAGTTCAGAGGTTACGTTCCTGCCACCTCATAGGATCATGATGCAGATGACACTATCAAGTAATTAAAATACAGGGCTTAAAATCTGCATGTCTTTGATCATGTAATAAGTGCTGGGAATGGCCCACTGGGAACCTCTGCCACTGACTCTGCATCTTGGGTGCAGTGGTTGCAAGTGCAGCAGAAGCTGTCCGCTCTGGGGGGTGTTTGGGAGGGACGGGGCGGGGCAAGAGTGCTGGAGCATCCCTGAAAACATGCCACAATTAAGGGGGCAAAAAAGTCTTGCGTCCCTTCAAAATCTTCTAAGATCTAGGTCGAGTTCTAGGCTTGGAGCACAAGGTGCGCCCCACTTGTGCCCTGAAGTGGCTGGTTCCTTCTTTCACTGGACATACCAGCCACTGCTTTTCTGCCGATCTGGGGATGAAGAAGCTCCCAGCCTGAAAGTCCCCTCCAGCTAGCCACACCCCCTCTGTTGTGGGTACCTTGTTTGGGACAAGCAGAAGTTCTGCCCCAAACAAGGCCCTCGGGAAACTAGAGACGGCCAGGGCCTAGCATATCCAGCTCCCTACCTAATTCACGGGCCTTCTGCTGCATTCCCGCTGGATTTACAGTGAAATGGCGTCAGAAGTTCCACTAAAATTCAGGGACACGGTGTTTAGGAGCTGAACTTACATAATCTTTTTCACTCCCCATGAAAAGAATTTTGAAAACTCTTGATAAGGGAGAGAGGTCTGAGTCACCATTAACCCCCCATTGACCTATACTCACATATTATAATAAATATTAAAATTTCAACAAACATAAATATTAAAAATTCAACAAACATAATTTAGTACTAAAATTAAAATGTGGCATCAGTAGAATACTACAGTAGACTCCTATTCAAAAATTCACATCATGCTAATGCCTTTAACAAATGAGAAATTTCAGGATGGCAGTGAAGCAATGCATCATAGCAGCAATGAGCTGTCCTGCAGTGGTAGATGTTACAATTTGGACTTTTTCCAATGATTTTGTCTTATGCTCCTGACAAATGTCAATTCCATAAGTAGACAGAATCTCTTACGATCTAACACCTGTACCCTTATACCTATTCTGTATGGGTTAGCATCACCAGGTTTAACAATTAACTTACAGCGATGGTACAATGTTCACTGAAGAACCCACCATGCTTTCCTGTCTATTCTGAAAATCAGAATATTCCAAAACCTCAGATGCAGGTTTAAGCTATTTAGTCAGATTTATTTACAGGTTAAATAATATACAGAAGCCAAAAAGCATACACCAAGATACTGAAACAGAGCAATACCTATAATAATAAACCAGAATTGGCCCAGCAGAGAACCTTTTTTAGAACGTATTTCTTACCGAGTCTGATAAGTGTCATGATTTGGAATGAAAGTCAGGTTTGTTTCTTGATAAACTTTCCTGATGTGATGTTGTATCTGGATGATATGAATTCCAGTTCATCTGGGGAGTTCAGATCTCCTGCTAAAACTAATGTTGAGCAACCAGAGTTGTGACATATGCCATGTAATATCTCTCATAATTTCCTTGACATAAATAAACAGGCTGAGTGTTGAAAATTTTTTACACCTTGTGATGTGAGCTGATAACGTTTGGACCCTATCCATTTCCTATATACATCTCCGTTAATGGCTCAGCATTTGGATAGATTAGAATGCCTACAGCAGTATCTGTCAATCCACATATAGTAATGTTTCAAATAAGCTTCTAGCCACTAATCAACTTTTGACTTAACTAGTTTTGAGATAGATATTTCTTATTGAATGCACTCTCACAGTCTGATTATACAGTCAGTTATGTGCTGACCACCACTGCTTCAGAAGAATGAGCTCCTTCCAGAGACAAAGGGGGTGATTTCGCCAATGGGGGCGCGTTGGAGGCAGGACTGCTGCTTGTCGAGTCGTTGTCCCGCCTCCATCGACTTGTGGCCAACCCACGCTATTTTCCCTTGATTGACCTTGTTAAGCCCGTCTAGTGGGCTTAGCAGGCCAATTAAGGGGAAACTGGTTACAGAGAACATCAGCGTATGACGTTTCATCTGTCAAAAAATGTTGACAGATGAATTGTCACCGTTTGACAGCTCTGAAGCTGTCAAACACTGACATTCTATGTTGTTTGATGAGTCCTTGTATTCAAGACTCATCAAACCTCTTTCTTTAGCAGAAATAAGATGGTTGTTGCATCGGAGAATGCAGCAGCAATCTGTCATCTCTACCGGTGAGGTGCGAGACTCTCCGCATCCCCAACTGTTGATGCCTGCAGGAAGAAACAAAAGTAAGTAAGCATTTTCTATCACTTTCCACTCACCTCACATACTTACCTCTGCACACTTGCACCCATCACTTATCTTCACAGTGCACTTTTGGATCCCTCCGACCACCGCAGACCCACTGCTCGCCTCGCTGACACTGGTGGGGTTTCCCAACGTCGGGAAGCCCGCGCCTCTGTTGGAAAAATGGGGATAATCCTCTTAACTGCCTGTTAGCAGGCAGTTAAGTTGCTGTAATCCCCTTCCGGCCTCCAAGAGACGGGACCCGGCGTGGGTCGGCTACCTGTCTCCTGGCAAGATGGCACGTAGGTCCCCAGATTGAGCCATTTTCCCGGCAGTCCTGCCTCCATACCCGCCTCCCCAGGGCTTTCCTACACACGCTTTCAGATATAGAACACCACTAGGTATTTTCTCCGGTTCGTCATTATCTGTCAACTGCTGTGAGTGAACCTTGTGCCCCCATTGGAGCAGGCTCGAGGGGTTGAATGGCCCACTCCTGTTCCTAATGTTCCTATGAACTCCAGAGTACCTTTACTGCCCAATACCTAAACAATAGTGTGACCCCGCAACCGTTACAGTAAGATATCTTTATGTGCCCACTGGATACTTTAACCTCACAAGTGCCACCATGTGTGTTCTCCTATCTTTTTGTAGGCTGGACTGATAAGCACTCTAGTAAAAGGAGGCCAATTGTAGGCCAACAAATGGGTTTATTTGTAAATTAAATATAAGAAATAAAGCTTTCACGGCGAAGTTCAATAAATTCCCTTCTGCTTCTTGGATGATATGACAAAAACAAAATTTGTGGCCATACCCCTCTGTTATGGGCCAATCTCACTTACAAGTTAGAATTTGCTGTAGTAACTGGTATTAGTCTTTCCTCTTATAAGCCATATACTTGTTCATATGCCAGCCAGGAACCACTGAGCCTCCCTTGGGCTGATTAGGCAGTGAAAACTCTTTCTCTTCCTGGTTCTTCCAGGCTGAAACTCTAGACCCCTTTATCAAAAGAGAGATGCACAGACAAAGGCTGAATTCTCCCTCGGCTCTGTGTTGAGGATTGGCTTGCTGAACTGCCAAACAAACCTACCACGTTGAATGAGAAACGTCTTCCTTTGGTGTGGAAGCTAGGGCTACTACATGGTCTGTTTAGCTAAGCCCACCTCCCCTGTTGGGCATATTAAATGAAGACCATTCTAATATTAATGGTGCAAATAGCTCTAGAATGTCCTCAATCACCTCCATTGTCTCAGAACTGAAGCAGTATGTAAGAATACATACCTCTGAGGTGGCTCATTTGTTTCAGATTCCAACTAATTTGTCCTAAAAATAATTTCCAGATAGCTTGTGTCTCACTAGGAGTTAATCCTTAGTGAACTGAATCTAACTTCATAGCATGAGTTAAACCAAAATTCCTTCCAGGCCAAATCTCAAACGGTCACAAGTTCCCTAGGGCATTGGAGTTGGGAAGAGAGTTTACCCCCCACAGTAAATGGAAATGTATATGACCCTTCTGGATATCCACTGTTAATTCTGGATTATTCTTTAAGCAGTAGAAAATATTAAATCAATTCTAACAAACCCCAGAAATCCAGAAACAAATTGGAGCAATTACCACAGCAGAGTACTGGAGACATGATGGAGTGAAGACAACCCATAGACATTCCAGCATTCTGCTGTGGGCCTCACTTCTAATTGTTTTGGGTGACTGAGAATTTGATAGCTTTGACCCATCTTTTGGTAGCACAGAGTCCACTGTTTTTGGAAGGTTACGATTAGCTGACTCGGCTTAATTTTATGAATTCATGTCCTTTACTTTCCATCATTATGCATATTAGGGATCTGTGGAGCTTATGTGTTTTGAACTATAAATATCACATACTACAGCTAGGGCTGCTCTCTGCATTAAAAAATGTGTTCCGCCCATGCGGAAAGACCTGGGTTGCCCTAGGTAACAAAACTGGCTATTTGGAATAATGCTATGATGCATTTTGTCTCTCATATCCAAATTGTGACCACAGTATTATAAGAGGAAAGGGGACTAATTAGTATTTCCAGTGGCACTAAAAAGAGGCAGGCACCTCAATGGTGATACACAATTTTATGTTGCCTCAAGAATGGACTCCATAAAATCAACTAGAATGAATCCCTCTTATTCAATGCTACTAACAATGCACCCCAACTGTATGTCTGTGTGCAGTCCTTTGGGCCAATGGACATGTTCAAGTTTATTGTATGATAATGATATGTTCTTTACTGTAAATTTGACTAAAAGAAAAGCTTATATATGATATGTTCTTTACTGTAAATTTGACTAAAAGAAAAGCTTATATATAAACAAAATTAAGGGCATGGATAATACCCCATTTATATATCATGGAATGAAACATGGAAAGCAAGAGGAACTGTGGCAGCCTGATAGAAGCCAGGAAATTGAAAGTTAGGAGGCACACTACACAGTGATAGTGCATAGAAAAAGCCATTCTTTAAAGTCATAAGCAAGTTTCATCTATGCTAAGTAGCATGAATGAACATCCCACCACTATTTTTACTAGTGCAGTGCATGGGAAAACAGGAGTGAACTCCTTAATATTAAAGTTAATGCTTATATGCAAATTCCCATTACATATAAATTTGAGTACATCTGAGGTGTACATACATCTGAGTTACATTCAAATGGTAATTTAAGCATTGAGGACTGTAGAAAAAAATTACAGTATGAAAAATGTTGAGAACTCTCAGGAGTTACATATATCTAGGTTCCATATAAGTAACCATAGCTGTGTATATATATGTTTGCATATCTTTACATAATTGGAAGTCTTGCATCTAGGCATAGGAAAGTGTCTGTCACATTTCAAAGTGTCACACATATAAAGTACACTTGAAATCCTGATTTGCTCAAATATTGTATTCATTAAAAAAAACAAATCTCTGTTAACTGAATAGTGCCTTGCCTCAAATATTACTAAAAAAAGGTAGGAAAACTATCAACAATTTGCAAGCAACTAAAAGCTACCAAACAATACCCACAATAAAACACAAAAAAAAGTTACCAATGAAGAACCAGCAAGCATCTCAAAGCCAACAAATGAAATCGATTGAAACATTTTTGAAAGAGCTTTAAGTGGCGATCTTGGTTTCTCAATAATAATAAACAAATTGTAAATATGAATAACTCTCACAAAAGTCACTAAACTTAGTCATAAATTAATCACTTTTATCTTAGAAATACCTGCAACAATTTTCTCCTGCATAGGCTTTCCCCTTTATTTGAGGCCTGACACTTGGGCCTTGATTTTCATTGAGCCGTGAGGCAGGCTTTGCAACAGGCCCTTGCCTGTTTAACCCTTTCCCCACGTAAAATGCTCCTGGTGGGGATGACACCTGTGAAACCTGGCGTGAACACTATTGGCTTACTGACTATCAGCTGCAGGTCCAACATTAAAGAGGATATTTGATCAGTCATCATTTGCAGGTGGCAGGACTTTGTTGTCTCAGGTCTGGGGGAACTTTGAGAAGGCAGAACCACAGCTGTGGAAGTTTGGAGCCTGACACCCATCTCCAGTGTGACCTCCTGCGAGACCCCTCTCGCCACCCTCACTCAGCGCTTCCTCAACGGAGGCATCTACCAGAAGCATGGGAGGCCTTTTTTTCCTTCCCCTCTTGGCATTAGAGGACCTCCAGCCCCATTCGTGAAATGACACATGCCACAACTGCAGAAGTTGCCATCAGAATTTTTATTTACAATAACCAACTGATGGCATTTTAAAAATAAACACATTTCACTCAAGTGACTACCCTTGTGACTATTAGTGCTTTATTTTCCTCTTACACGTGCTCCTACATAGTGGTTCCCCTGTGGCTTCAGCAGATGTGGAGTCCCCTTGCTCACTTTCCTGCTGCTCCTGTCTCGACACCTTTGGCGGGCATCCTCTGGGATGGCGAGCCTGTGAGGGCTCGCCAGCAGTCTGCTGCTTCTGTGGCTGTGCAGGGGTTGAGACCTCTATCTCCGTTGGGTGTGTACTCCGGCGGGGCTCTGACCGAGGGCTCTGCAGTGGCATGGAAGTGTGAGCGCTTGGAGAGGAGCCCCCACTTCCTTGAGGGCTGCCACCAACCTCCCTCTCATGAGTCAGGTCCCTCTCAGTGCCTTCAAGTGGCTTGAGAGCACCTTGCTGCACATCAGGGGGGCCATGGGGACCTGTATCTGCAATGGCAGTCCTACTCAGAAGGACTTCCATGAAGGTCTGGTTTCCCTGTTCAATAGATGCCCATCGCTCCTCAAGAGATGTCATTCTATTCTGAACACTCACCATGTTTTCCATACCCTGGCGACTAACCTCCTCCATGGCCGTAGCCCTCCTCTCCTCTACTGTAGCCAGCCTTACCACGGAGGCAGCAATCATTTCCACGTAGGTAGCCATCCTTTCCATGTTCATGCGCCAATGACTCCACAAAGGCTCTGCTCATGTTCGCAATGGACTCCTCCATTCACTCCACACTTGCAGCGACCCTAGAAACAAAACCTGCCAGAGACTCCTGCATCTGTGCCTGGAGTTCCATCACCTCTGATCTTACGGATGGACCCAGAGGGTCAACATGCAGCTGAGCCGAGCTGGTAGAGCCCTGCGCCCTCCGACGAGAACTCTCCACTGCTGTCCCTGTCTCCACAATCTGCTGATGCTCACTTGTGAGCTATGATACACCAGGTGACAACTCTACTCTATGTCCCAAAGGTCCCACCGAGGTGTGAGTGTCTGCGCTGGTGCTGGGTGCACTTATTTCTGATGACGCTGCGCCCTCAGAGGTTGCAGATTCCTCTGAGGAGCCCGGCTGCTCAGGCTCTTCCTCCTGCACCGCGGGGACAGGGGTTCTCGATGGTCCTGTGGGGAGTCAAGGAAAAAGTTAGAGATGTGATGGCAAGGTTACATGCACATTGCATTTTGCAGATGATCATAAGTCCATATGATGTAGCTTCAGAATCATTATCAGCGACTCATACAATGCCAATGAGATGGAAAACTATTCTGTCACCAGCTTGCGGGGATGATCCTGCCTGTCCTTCCCCAACGTCCACATCTCGGTCAGCCCCGGCAATCTCCAGCATGCCTTCCTCCCAGGGGGTGAGGTGGGCTAATGAGGGCAGCCCTCCTCCTGTCCTGGCTAGCTCTCTCCTGTTGTGAGCTCTCTTTTCCTGCAATGAGGGAGACAAGTGGAGGTTGAGTGAGAATGAAGGAGTGAGTGCAGAGATTGCATAGCATAGATACTTAGAAGGAGACAAAGATGGAGTGAGGTTGCAATACCATACCCTGTGTGTTGTCAGTTGTGTTCAAAGCATCAGAGTGAGAGGGAGTGTGAGGGCTGCATGGTGGCATAGTTCTGTGAATGTGAGCATAGAGAGAGAGGGAATGGGTAAGGGTGCATGGATGTGCGTGTCGAGTGGGATGTGCAGGAAGACATTGCTAAAGCTGAGTGCTGGTGAGGAAAGGCAATGGGGAACAGATTGAGGGTGATGGAAACATCATACAGTACTTACTTTTCCAGTGCGAAGGTGGTCATGGAATCTTTTCCTGCACTGCAACTACGTTCTTCGTGTTAGCCCCAAGGAGTTGACTTGACCTGCCACCTTTACCCACACAGCCTTGGTCTGGCTGGGAGGCCTCTTCCTCCCTGAAGAAGGGAAGAGGACCTCCCTGTGGGCCCTAGCACCATCTAGTAATGCCTGTAGTGAAGCCCCATCAAATTTGAGCACAGATCTGGCCCTCCCGCTGGCCGTTCCTCCTACAGGCTCCTGTACTATCTTAATGTTGAAGGTTGGAAGCCTGCAGAGGAAGCAAGGCTTGCTGTGGACCTTAAAAGCAGCAGCAATGATGACATCATATTCTGCGACTTTCTGACTGGAAATACTCAATTGCCAAGGCTTCCCATATGCTGGAAATCAATTGGCCAATTGTGTTAAATTTGCATCAATCTCAGACCCATTTACAATCGTGTCGGAATCACTAAATTTCGTCGAAACCGCCAATTCCCCACACCTGATCGAAAATTGACCCCTTGAGTTCTACTCTATTTCCAGAGTTGCTGCACTTTTCTGGCAATATTTCCCTGGCTCAAAGTATGCTGGGCCCTGTGCTGGACGCTAAGGCTGCCGACCTCATTTTGAGGCAATTACCGCCCCAGTAACATCATGTGAAACAAGTTAAAATCAACCCCGTAGTCTTTAAACTCATCTACTGGAGGGCAGAGTGTTCTCCAAAGCCACATTGACAGTGTTGCTATTTATTGTTTTTTGTTTAATTGCTAATTTACTGCATTTAATTACAAGTTTGTGTTGGCGAATATAGTTTAAATATTATATTCCTTAAGTTATTCCTATTTAGTGAATTGTTTTCTTCCCTAGTTGCAAGTGTGTGGACTTGACTTGTTGTGTTACTTTCTACTTTATTTAATTTTATATTGCAACAGTATTCAGACACTTGCCCAATCCATACAAATCTGAGAAAAGCCACTGAATATTCATTTAGTTTTATGTTACAATTTCTTATGAAATTTTGCGATCAACAAGTTGTGGGATATCACTGCTGTGGAAACAGGACGCATTTCAACTTTTAGCATTCAGTGTCTTCATCAAACTCTCTGAGGAAACAGTAAATTAGGACAAAGCTCTCTCTGCACGGTTTCAAAAACATGCTTTAACCCTCAACCTCAGAAGAACTTTTTTCACCACCATGACATTTTCGCATTTGTATGGCGTCTGTTTCCCATTACTGATTGTATTTCACTCTGAGATAAGCCTCATAACTCTAACTGGTGAGCAGGAACCATAATTCACTGGCACTTGCAGCACTCCTAAATTATGGAGCTTTTGTACTTGTTAAATAAGGTAAATAATATGCTGCCATTCGGTGCAATATCCTCTATACATCACTGTAGGTCTGAATATCTTACGCTCGTAAAAAGAACATCATCAGAACTCACGCTTGCGTCGCTTGTTTTATGAAGCTGTGCAATTTATGAAAAAACGACCAAAATGCATCATCACTAAAAGCAGAAGCAACTTAAAAGTGCACTGACGCTGTATGACTTTTGTATGTTTCATCCTCTTCTCGATCAGAGCTCAGAATGAAAACCAATTTGGCATTGGCTGGTGGGAGCAATAAGCCATTTCTGGATCCAACCAGGTGTGGCACACATTCAGAACCACGTAGTATTTATGTCAGTACAGACTATCTCCAAATTATTGACAGCATTGCAAGAACACGGGCAGATTGTTAAACCTGTGTTTTGCGAAGATTTAAAAAAACACGCAGTGATGCTGCAAGCGGCTGGCACATGGTGAAAGGTTACATAGGGTGAAACAAGTGCATCGCTCGGACCTAACGTGACATTACTGAAGAGCAACACGCGCATTTTTTAATTGTACACCTACAGTACATAAACGCTGTGCATATCTTTGCACAAATCAGCTTGTTTACCAAGATTAAAGGACAACGTAAACCCTCCTCCAGTAACGGGTTTAAGTCTCCACAACACATAACCGTATGCATAAGGTCACAAAGTTGTTCTGAATTGTTAATTTGATGTTTCAGGTGAACATGCATCGACCAGAAGTTTGGGACTTATCCGGTTGCTAATGTAGTAAGGAATGGAGCCATCGCTGTCTGCATGCTTATTTATATGTTAATATGTGAACGAAATATATTGACAAAACAAGTCACGCCTTACGATCAGTTTTGACCAATGAATTAAACAAACAACGAATTTTCAGCAAAGTCGTGGAGGCGTCCGATGAGGAGACTGGTATATCGCCGTTTATCTACTGCAGCTAAACATCTCTCATACAGTTCGTTACCATTTGTTTGCCGTCCTCAATATATTCACATTCCCCTTGAGATTTTTCAAACAGACCAGTACAATGAATTAGAAATAATTACACGGATTGATTCTGATTGTAAAGAGAAACGCAAAAAAAGTACAGCAATACAAGTGCTACGTGCTCAGCTTTCCGCAGGTTTTGCAGCAGATCGTCAGATTACAATTGAATACCAACATCGAAATTGTAGAAGAGAAAAACGGGAGAGCGGGGACAACTAAAACAACGAAAGCTGAATTATGATATAGATTTGAATTAAAAAGTAGAACAGAAAGTAATGGAGACTTCCTAGAGCTGCATTATAAGCGAGGCGCGGAATCACTAATTAACCGAAACATTACAGAAAAACACACACACGGAAGGAAGTAAAAGACGGAAGCAAAATAAAAAGACATTGAACAATTAACTTTATTTCCTGGTCTTGTAACGACATCATGTGACGGGTTGGAGTGGTAACATCTCCCGTACGGAGAGACAGTCAGATTGGCTGGCGGAAGCGCCGGCCCCGCTCGCACTCCGCCCATTGTCCCCGGAGCGCGCGCATTGGCGAGCCGCGCTGTCAGCCACGCCGGCTTGGAACGTGGCCCTGGGGCCCGCGGCGCGCGCCATAGGCCGAAGCCATTGTCCCTCTCGGAAGGTTGGGGGCGGGCTTCCGCTCAGGCTCGGCGTGTGTTGGCTCGGAGCAGCAGTTTGCATGCAGCCTGTTCTTATGCAGACGTGTTACACGATGGACAGGTGATGCATTGCAATAGCCTGTTCTTCAGTTCAGTTTCAGGCAACACAGCACCACCTCTTCACGCCCAAACACGAAAACCTCTCGATGGCAGTTTCTGGCAACTGACAAAAGTCTCAAACATTTGAAAAGTGTTGAGAGCAGTTTCTCTTTTTTTTGTGCCGGTTTACAAAACCAAGAAACAGAAATGCCACCGACAACTCTTCTGCCTTTTACTACTCCTAGTACTAGTCGGAAGTCAGTGAACAACAGCTCGGTTTTAATCAACCGGCCCGCCTTTCGACTGACTGAGAAATTCCTGCTGCTCTTAGTTTTCAGTGGCTTCATCACTCTGTGTTTCGGTGCTATCTTCTTTTTACCCGACTCGTCCAAACTGCTGAGCGGGGTGTTTTTCCACTCGCAGCAGACTTCGATTTCAGGGAACGGACCGAAACCGGACGGCAGAGAGTTCGAGGGAGACAAGTTAAGCAAGATTCGCGAGGATCACGAGAAGGCTCTGCGGGAAGCAAAGGACACCCTTCAGAAACTGCCCGAGGACATAAAGCGAGACATCAAAGAGGAGAAGGAAAAAGTTGTCCAGGATTCCGTGAATAAGAAAGTAGGAACCGCGCGTTTGCCGAATGTCGTCTTCCGCAAACCTGTGGGCGCAACAGGGCGTGAACCTACCGACCCTGAAACACGAGAGAGACAAGCGAAGATCAAAGAGGTATGGAATGTTTACAAATCACTTTGAATTATTGATCTCCTTGCTGCTTTATTTTTCTCTAGGTCCCATCACTTTCCTTAAGGGCCAATGTAGGTCTTAAAAGGGTTTTTAAAAAAAACTTAATTCTGTTTTCTTTGCTGTCAGTCTATGTGCATTTTCAGCGAACGTGTTTCTCCATCAGCGGTGCAACTTAGGTATGTCAGTGATCTTCCTGACTCAACTCGGCAGTCCAGATCCGGATGTAAGTCTGAAGTTGTAAACTGGTGCGTTATGTCACAGTAGCACACTACAATGCCGATCGCATAAACCGCCTGGAAGAAAGCAGTAGATGGAGTATTCCCATGGACATTAAAACTACCATTCATTTTTTTAAATGTAGAAATTTAAAAACGCCAACAACATCTTACCTTAGTGAAACGTCATTCAAAAGCCTGTAGCATGTTTAGGAAGTAGTTCTGAAGCAAAAGCTTTAAATTCTGTACTTTTAAACCATTTATGGAATTAACATGGAAAGTGATATATACTCATTTTAATATCTTGGATTTAAAGATAATTGGAATAATGCTTGTCATCATGGATATAAATTGGTCCTTAAAGCTAATATTTTGGAATCAAATTAACTTGAGGAAATGCATGCTGTAAAGTGCTATTTCCAGCCTTGTTAGATTTTATGGTAAAATTAATGTTTTATTTTCTTATAATGGAGTACAGGTAGACTATCCCTTATCTGCAATTCCAAAATTTGAAAACCTCTGAAAACCATAAGTTTTTTCGTGGAGCGTAACTAGAGTATTTATGGTCTATATTTATCCCACTATTTAATTTACCAAATTATTACTGTACAAATAAACTGTAATACTATTTATAGTCTTTATTTATCCCACTCAGAGTGAATATTCATAAGGTTCGCTGCAGCAATATTAATGTGTTTGCTTACGGGGTGCTGCCCAGACCCCCGCTAGGGTGTTACATACTAATTCTGAATACCATTCTGAAATCCGAAAAATTCCAAATTCCGAAAAACATCTGGTCCCAAGGGTTTCGGATAAGGGAAAGTGCACCTGTACATCTTTCCTGACTATCGCTTTACTAATAATCTAAAATGAGCTCTGCAGACTGGATAGTCTCTAGTTCAATTCTGGATATGTCTGAGTTAGAAGTTGGGCATTGTAATTGCCCTCAGTGCTCACTAGGCAAAGGAGGGAAATGGTTTGTGTCCCTGGTCCTGATTGTTGTTTGCTGACCCCTGCTAGAAAGTACGTGTGGATTTGAGGAAGGGATTGGGCTTAGTGTGATGCTCTACCCTGTTGATTAGCTTGCCATTGAAGATTGGCAACTTCAGGAAGTTACTGCAAGGCTGAGGGTGTCCCTAGAAAAGTACCTCTAAGAGTTGACAGGGGAAAATTACACATTGATAAATATTTTAAGTTGGTAGAATATTGATGAACCCTGAAAGTGCACAATTTGTAGTGCAAAAGTGACAGTAATCCTTTTTGACTTTTGTTTTCACATATATATATATACCCTATTTCTTATGTAATTGCATGATTATCCAGAGAACCATTTGTTTCTCACTAGTCGACTCAACTGCTTAATGGATGGCAGCAATGGACACGTATGTCGTATACAAAGTGGTTTTGATTTTTTTTTGGTCCATGATCATTTCCCATTGTTTGCAAGGTATTTGGCATCTAGATCTTGCTTCTATTACATTCTTCACTATAACGTACTCTGTTACACATGGTTCTGTCCACAAACCAATAAACACAGAGAAAGCTTATTTTGGAAAGGCCATGCTTTTAATTTGTTTATTTTGTTAATCATAGCCCAAATGTATAAACTATTCCAGGAAGAGAAAAGCAGATTGGAAGAGAGACCGATTTAATTTTGATGGGGATTATTCATATAATCCTATCTTGTTGACATCTAACTAAAGTACATCTCATTTATTTGGAAGTGTAAAGCAGAGCCAGAAGGAATGCTCTGGTCATACATTAAAAAACATTGAGATTTATCTTGTACCTCACAAGAAGACTTTCCTTGTTCGGTGATGGTAATAATACCATGGAAAAAGTTGTAATTTCCTCTTGGGCCTAACTCACGATCCCCCTCCTAATGAAGTATCACACCAACTGGACTACCACTGCTTGTCTTGCTGCCCCGCAACATCATCAACTTCTCTCTTGAAACCTACAGTCATCACCCCCTTTGTTAAAAACCTACCCTTGACCACTGCATTCACACAAGCTCCTGTCATATCTCCAATTTGCAGTTCCTTTATAAAGTTAATGTCATTGCCCTCTAATCCTGGACCCATTTGCTGTTCAAGTCCCTCAAATCTGCTTTTCTTTCTGTCCACAGCACCAAGATTGCCTGGGTGGAAATTACCAATGTGACTATGGCTGTGGAATGCTATCCCTGCTTTTCCTCCTCCTCTCTTTCCCCTCTGATGTAGTTGTCCATGGTGGCATAGTGGTTAGCACTGTTGCCTCACAGCGCCAGGGACCCGGGTTCGAATCCGGCCTCGGGTGGCTGTCTGTGTGGAGTTTGCACATTCTCCCCATGTTTGCGTGGGTTTCCTCCGGGTGCTCCAGTTTCCTCCCACAGTCCAAAGATGTGCGGGTTAGGTTGATTGGCCATGATAAATTGACCATTAGTGTTAGGGGGATTAAAATATGTGGGGTTACGGGGATAGGGTGGGATATGTGTTGGTGCAGGGGTTATGGGGATCGGGTGGGATATGTGTTGGTGCAGGCTCGATGGGCCGAAATGGCCTCTATCTGCACTGTGGGGTTTCTGTGATTCATTGCTTTCCCTCTGTAGTTCACCTCTGGCATCACTCTTGTAATGCATTCCTTTCTTATCCCAATACAGTCAGTACATTACCTCCAATGGCTTCTTCTCCCATGCTTGCATGATTACCTGAAGCATGCCCCAAGGCTCCATTGTGAACTCTCACCTATTCCTTATTTATGTATTGTCAGGACTTCCTTCAGCAAGACTCAAGCAGAGCATTTGTCCTGCTGAAGAAAATTTCTGTATTACATGTTTTTAATAACTTTAAATAATTACAGCAAATGTGTTTTGAAAATTGGTTTCAGCCAGCAGTATCTCTAGGGACGCTCGCTGTATCAATAGGAAAAGGATTGCAGATTGGTTATTTAAGATGAAGCCCCAGTCACCTCTGAACTGAAGCTAAACACATTCTTAGTTGTTTGAAGGATGGGGATTTTTTATCTTCACTCCAGTTTGTCAGTCAACAATGTCATGGTTTCACTTGCTGCCAGGTGTCAGAACCAAACGGCTTGCAGCTGCTTTTACATTGGCGCTAGAGAGATGCTTGGGCCACCAGTTTGCAACAGGTGGGTCTTGAGCTTTTTGGAAACTGGTGGCACAAGCCTGCTAGCAGCTTCAGTCTAAATTTGCTGGCTTCACTAAGACGAGGAAATTCACATTTGGGTTGCCATCTGGTGCATGAGACCCATGCGTCGGGGAGCAGCACTCTCTAAACTCAATATAAGAGCAGCTTATCAGAGTAACACCTTGTACACAATGTTAAATGAAATGGTTAACATTCTAAGTGATTGACTATTGAGCAGGAATCGTTAAAATGAGCCTGCTTTAACATCATAGTAAAGGCAGCCATTTAATTGAGGAAGAGCCTTGCGGTCTGCATTTCCTTGCTGTGCACTGCTTCAACTTGGCTCTGTGTAAGATCATTTCCTACATAATGTCCATCAGCAACTCCGTCAAAGCCGCTGATAAGAGCTACAAGGATTTTAAACTGTCTATTTTCTTGTTTTGAAGCCATTTATATTTTATGCAAGTGCAAAGTTGTACTTTCAGTCTCTCACTGTGGCTTATTGCTTCTATGTATTCTGTTTGTATATAAATCTAGTAGTTTCAGCTTGAATGCAATGGTCTCACAGCGTGGTATATATCGCTGTTCAGAGTCAGCAGAAGAATGTGGTGAGCATTCTACTTGATTTCTAATGCAGTGTACTGTTGTTAGAGATATGTCAGGTGTCAGTTTATGAGAGACTTGGTCTGATAATATAAACTGCCTTTTACTTTGAGCAAGAATTGAAATGTTGTGACAAAACCACCAGAAACTTTGTCTTGCACTGATTTTTATCTCCCTGGCTGCTTAGTTGGACTAAACTTGACCGTGCACAAGCTTGGTGACTGCTCAAGGCTGATCTGTACATTACACCCCACACCCTGTTCATTGCTAAGACCATTTGCTTTCATCTCCAGAACATAACCTTATGCCCCATCTCATCCCACTCCTCATCACTTCAAGGCGCAATATCCTCTTGCTCTCCATCTTGCCTTCCCCAGCTGCACTCTGCACAAACTCAAATTTCTTCTGAATTTTTCAGTCCGTATCCTATGCTACATTGTCACGCACAATACCACCCTGTCTCTGTTGACTCCGTGTTGTCCTGTCCTCCAGCATATTGATTTCAAAAACCTGTGCCCTCATCTTAAATCCCTATCACTTAGTTTTCTACCGCTTCGTCTACTGTGCACCTCTTTTTTTCCTCCGCATCATCGCTGGTGGAGGAGCCATCTGCCACAAACCCTAGAATTCCGTACCCCTCTCCTTAACCATCTTTGCACTGTTACCTCCTTGAAAAGCATCCTCTAACCTTATCTGTCCAACTATGCTTTTGGTTATCTCCCCTAACTTGTTTTCTACTTGGTGTTCATCTCTGCTTCTGTACAATGCCGAGGGACAACATATTACCAGAAAGTCTGTACAAATGGAGGTTGCTGTTATTCACACCATGCCTTAATTAATTAATTACAGATAATTAGAGATATTAATTATCTGTAGTTCCAACCACAACAGTTAATATCTGTCTTGATTCAGACCCTGATGTTTTAAACAGAAGTGTTTTGTTTGGAGATGAGTCTTTTGCACCTAAATATTGACATCATTATTTCACTTTTTTATCAGGAAGTCAGAATGTTTGTTTTGGCGGATTTCTTCTCTTGGGAGGAGCTGCTTCCTTTTGGTGTTCTGGTAATTTAAGTGCAGCAAGATCATTTGTGGAATAACTGTAGAGCTTGTGTCAACAATAGGAATTATTTTTTTGTTTGAAGAGTCACCTTTCTATCAACAAGAATTATAACCATCTCGGAGAGTGACTAAGTTAGGTTTCTCGTCTCTGCCTTTGCATGTAACATGACTTGGATTTTGAACAGGTTATCCTGCATGATTACAGTATATTTAACAGCTTTTATGATCTGATTGATTTTTCAGCATCACTTTCCTCCCCCTGCGCCCCCCCCCCCCCATTAATGCTGCCTCCCGCAGGATAATCTTAGCATGCATTCTCCAAAGCTGTTGGTGGTGCAGAGTTTATCAGCAGAGAGGAGATGTGCTCCTGTTTGATGAGACCAGTCCCATCAGTTTCTGTTTCCTTTTGCGATGGAATACTTGGTTGTTGTACAGTGCTCTATCTAGTGGCCTTGCAGCAAACTGGCAGAATTCATCAGTTAGGGTGGTAGGTGATTTTGTAACTTTTGGCAGAGACAGGGATTTAGACTTGTGGCTCTTTGGGCTGTTCAAATATATGCAGCTCTGGTGCCCCCTCCCCACAAAAATAGTCAACTTTATTTTAACTGAGTATTTGCAGAGCACATTGTCTGTTACTGGGGAATGATGTGTGACTTCAGTAGCTTTCTAAAGGCACAGGTGTCATGATTTCATTGTTATTTTAAAGGAATTCTATCTTTATTGAAATGCAAATTTAGAATCCTCTTTCCTGTATTAAATAATTGTTATTGGTTCTCAAAATCTAGCTAGTCACACCTCTCCAGCTGGACTGTTATATTCACATCTGTTTGTTACTGTGCCGTAAGTTGCCTGGGGGACTGGCTCGAGTTGCAGGTAGGAAGGAAGATGCCGTTGCTATCAGTCTTTGTTTAAAATGGTGGCCCTGGTTTGTTGTTTTGAGTGTTATGCTGCTCATACTCCTTTTGTAATTAAAAAAAAAAGGTAATTGGTGGAAAATTGAAATAATTCAAGCACCGCCGCTGTTACATTCTTTAAAATTTAACACGGTTGAAAGAGTTGGGTGAAGTTTGTTTTGTGTATAAACCAACAGATAGTATTTCCATTTAAGTACAGTTTTTAATATTGCAATATTTTTGTTTAAGTGAACACCTTATGGTTGCAGCCCCTCATTATGGGGATCCCATATAATGGGATTACTCTAGTAGTCGGACTTGAGATCCACTGACCAAAAATATTGGTGACCATTGGGCCTGGATTTCCCAAAGAAATGCAAGTGGGTTGAAATTGTGCTGCGTAATCTTAGCAACAAAAGTGACTGTTGCTACTATTGCAAAGCACAATTTTAAGCGCCCTGTTCTCTTCTAGGTCAGTGATGCCATCTGAAGAACTCTTTACCATTGAGCCAAGACCGACACTTATGATATCGAGCCTTTAGTTTGTTAATTTTTACGCTGTGGAAACTGTTAGTATTCACTGACATTTGGGAGCCAGTGATTTTGTGCTTCAGTATAGGTTAATGCACAGTACAGGTTGAACTCTGCAGCTGCCGCTAAGGAAACAGAACATACAATTATTTTTTATGTCTGTTCTATTGTGTAAATCAAGCAGTAATTGCTTGTATTAGGTCATTAAGGACTTATTGTTCTTTATATCTATTAAGTCAAAAACTCTCATAGCTAAGTTCAATTTTTTTTTGCCTGAGATACAGATAGAATAAGAACTGCTTTAAAAAAAAACTACAATGAATCTGTCGTCTTAGCTTGTCATTCTGATAATTGACCAACTGATCAGTGTGAAACATGTAGTTTGGTCAAAATATTTTCATCTTTGAACTTTTTTTTGAGCAGATTAGTTCCAGGGGCACCCCCCTGATCATCCTGTTACAGTATTTCTTTTAAACCTGTGAAACCTCAACAGGTCTTCCTGCTTGTAACAAGTTTCAAATTGAAGGGTTATTGGGATTGTCATATCGGCATTGAGCTCCTCTGTAGTCTTGGACATCATGCAAGTGAGAAGCCTCGAGTATGTTTGTTCTGATGTGATATTGGCCACTGGAAAGTGTATGGGGTATGGTAGGGATTATTTTGTCTCCTCTTCCTTCCACTGTGCCTTCAGATTTTCCAAGCAACTGAAAAGTAGTTTTTTTTAATTCAAATAAAATCTGGTTTGTTTTGTTGCTTATGATTTTCAGTGATTTTTTTTTTAGTGCAAGCCTTTACATAAGAGGCGATCAAGAAATTAGAAGCAAAATTAAGCTTTTCTTTACATGGTAGAAGGTAATGTTAGTGCAAGCTTGATAGCTTAACGTTACATTTTTATAGTGTAATGAAATCGGTTTGTCTTGCCTGTATTCGTTTTGCACTCATGTATATTACCCTCCCCCACACAGTGTATAGTTTCACTTCCTCTTTCCTGACTAACCTGGAATGTTCCAGGTCTTGGCTCTTGGCTCCGCCCCTGACTTCTCTTACATAAAGATCCCAGGATCTATATGACTCATTCCTGCGAGCCAGTCAGTGTGTTGAGATGTTAGCTCTGATCTTAGTGATTAAAAGCCAACTTGTTAAGGTCTATAACTTCTAGTTTTGTGGTTATTGAAGGCACATCATATAGATTAACCAGCATTTTTGATGTTTAAGTGAAGTACTGGTACTCATAATTATAAAATAACTTATTTGGGTTCCCATAGTGAACAGCCTAGTGTTACCTAGCACATATTCATTTTTGCTTACTTTTTTAATTAGATCTATGTAGCTAGGAACATTTTGTTTGTGTTAATGGCCAAATAAATATTGAAGCTATGTATTTCATTTAATAATGGTCTAAGTACACAAGATCACCTGATTTGGTAATAACAATGATTGCACACTCTACCCCTTCAGGGCAAAGTTTGTTTCTGGGCTTGGGTGTCCATGTGATCACACACCAGTTAATTTTTAAATCAGTTTGATGTCTATTAGCAGAACAACAGAAACTTAGTTTGTGCCTTCTGGAACACTAAATACACTGAGTAAAGTCAATAAACTAGGTTAATTGTTTTCAACCCCCCCCCCCCCCCCCCCCCCATGCAAGTTACAAATAAGTATATATTTTAAAGCGAAGTTTATTAATATGTCACGTATCAAGTTATGTTTGCAGGTCATGTGTGAAAGTGTTTGGGTAGTTTCCACCGTGTATTGGTAAGTGTTGAACTTAGTGGTTTGGACCTTTGCCTCTTAAAAGTACTAGCAAGTCTTTGCATCTTCCAGCTAGAATTATGGGTTGAGGACTGGAGCTAGTCCAGAGAGTTGTACACTTAAGCATCAGTCTTTTTGGCTGAAAGTGCTGTAGTGAGTGATCTGGAAGGAGAAGAGAAGAGATTTACAAAGTCTGACACTGCTTGAGAATTGTAACTTTTCATATACAGTGTGCTGCATTTGAACTTAAGAACATTGGGAAATATAGTTAGGGTTTGTGCAACATTATACCAAATTTTAAAGCTGTAATCAGGCAAAGGTGACTATCTAATATGCTGGATCGCCATCTACATTAGTGCCTGATCAATTTTTTGTCATTGTTGGTGGATGGCGGAAGTGCCTGCCTGTTTCTGGGTTGGTTTATGTAAATGAGCTGCTGGGAAATGGGGATCATGATATTGCCATCATTTACCACCTCACTTGTACTCAGTCTTAATCATGCCAGCATAAAACTGGCATCCAGATGCTATCCTGAAGACACAACTAAGCTTGAAGGGACAAGCTTATTCAGTTACTGTTAATACTTTATTTTTGTTGTTGTTGACTTGTTGCTGTTGCCACTTTGCTGATTGCCACTGTACCATTTACTATGGGGCTGCCACATAGCTTCCTCCTTTTTAGACAGGGCACAATGGGCTACCCATTGGGGATTCCCCTCTGTTTTTGCTGTTTGGAAGATGATGAGGTGCACCAAAGGGAAGACTGGCTGGTGAGGATACACTGCAAAACCTGGCATCCACCTAATGATGCCTCTGCACTGGAGTTTACAGGCAGAGGAACTACTACCTGCTTTTCACCTGTACGACTTTGCTTTACAAAAGGAAGCTGTCTCAGAATTATCCCATATGCTGCATGTGTGCTAGATTTGTGAACAATTGTGGTTTATAGGAAAGTGGAATGAAATTAGGTAAAAGTGGAATGAAATCAACATCACAAACAGATTATTTAGTCATTATCACATTGCTGTTTGTGGGAGCTTGCTGTGCACAAATTGGCTGCCGCATTTCCTACATTACAACAGTGACTACACTTCAAAAAGTACTTAATTGGCTGTAAAGCATTTTGGGATGTCCGGTGGTCGTGAAAGGCGCTATATAAGTGCAAGTCTGTCTTTCTTTTAGATCAGCATTTGCCCATTTCCACCATGATATGGAAGTGCAATGTGAGGATTTGGAAGAGAGAGACAGACAGATTGAAGTGAACTAAGAGAGTGCATTCAAGTTGGTTAGCTGAAGCAGATCCCAGCCATTTATTGTGTGTAGGGGTGAGAATTGATCCTGTGCACTTTGTTTGAAGGTTAAATTTGCAAATAATCTATACATCATGCACATTTTAACCTATGTGCTTAGGCTTCATGCAGTGTTCTTTTCCACACCCCTACTTCCACTTGCTTTTCTCCCTGTTTTGTAGCGAGGCCATCTTCTGGCGAGGAGATATCCCAAGTTTCTGCCCATACTGCTTGCTTGAATTTCTAATGAGGCTTAGATGGTAGTGCTGAAAAGGACTTGGCTTTTTTTTCTTGTCCCAGTTAACCGTGCAAAGATGAGCAGAGTTGGCTCCTGAGGAGTATAAGGAAAGGCTCAAAGATCATTCAGATCGGTCAGGGAGGTGTAGAGATTGAATATACTCGTCAGATTGCAGCTGAGAGGTGCACAGCATGTAAGAATATTATGCATTCGTAACAAAGTGTGATGTCTGCAGTGTTAACATACTGTTCATAATACATTATAGATATCTTGTAGATCTTAATATCCATCTTTACGAATACATTTTTTTAAAACAGTAAAGTAATGTAGCTTACTTTTGCCTGTTTTAACCAGGTTCCCATATCAAGGGACACCTGCTTATGTGCATAAATTTACCCTGACTTAGTTCAGGCTACAATACAAATAACTAATGGCCTTGCTTCTTTTTGGCTTGAGTCTTCTGAGGAATTGCTGTTCCTAGTTAATTTTTCTGCAATTAAGTTTATAACTTAAAAAAAAAAGGTATCAGAGAAAAATTGATGGGACCGGATCTCCTTCCATTTTGAGTTTATGTAATGCCACTTTTATTGTCCGTTTGCTCTATGAATTGATCAGTACAGACTACATCCAAGCTCTGTTAAAACTGATTGATGTTGGAAGCAAATGCAATAGTGCTTTGGCAAGTGCTATTGCACCCTGACAACTTAACAAGGTACATTGCAAATTAGGATCATAATTTAAAATGTTCGACATCCGACCTTGGAATTACCTTCAGTTAAACATTGAAAATACTGAAGCTATCGTCTTTGTCTTTTACTCCGTCCCCTTGCCACCAGTTCCATCCCCCTCCCGGCCACTCTGACAGGTTGAACTAGTCTGTTTGCAACCTTGGCACCCAATTCAACCTGACCTGTGCTTCCGAACTCTTATCCTGTCCATCAGAAAGATCACCTCTGTAGCATTGCCGCCTCTGCCCTTCCCTCAGCCCATCTGCTTCTGAGGTCTCGCCCTTGCCTTTGTCTATACTCTATAGTTTGACAGTTAAGGTTAATAGTTTAGAAGGTCTTAATTTTGTGGTTTATAGTTGCTAAGGTCTCTGTTGTGTAGCAGGGAGTGCTAGTAAACAAGGGCCCGTGAGTATATTATTTAATTGTAGTGTAATTAGTGGTATTGATTTGATTTAATTTAATTTAAGTTAAAGAGTAAGTCATGGCAGCACAGCTCAGCCCCTTGGCATGCTCCTCCTGCACTATGTGGGAAATCAGGGACACTTTCTATGTCCCTGACGACCATGTGTGCAGGAAGTGTATTCAGCTGCAGCTACTGGCAGACCACATTGTGGCGTTGGAGCTGCAAATGGATACATACTGGAGCATTCGCGATGCTGAAGACATTGTGGATAGCACGTTTAGGGAGTTGGTTACACCGCAGGTAAAGGCTGCACAGGCAGGAAGGGAATGGGTGACCGCCGGGCAGAGTAGTAGGCGCAGGCAGGTAGTGCAGGAGTCCCCTGTGGCCATCCCCCTCTCAAACAGATATACCGCTTTGGATATTGTTGGGGGAGATGGCTTATCAGGGGAAGGCAGCAGCAGCCAACTTCCTGGCACCATGGGTGGTTCTGCTGCACAGGACAGAAGGAAAAAGAGTGGGAGAGCTATAGTGATAGGGGATTCTATTGTAAGGGGACTAGATGGGCGTTTTGGCGGCCGCAAACGAGACTCCAGGATGGTATGTCGCCTCCCTGGTGCAAGGGTCAAGGATGTCTCGGAGCGGCTGCAGGGCATTCTGGAGGGGGAGGGTGAACAGCCAGTTGTCGTGGTGTGTATAGGTACCAACGATATAGGTAAAAAGCGGGATGAGGTCCTAAAAGCTGAATATAGGGAGTTAGGAGGTAAATTTTAAAAAAAAATTAAAAAAAATAGGACCTCAAAGGTAGTAATCTCAGGATTGCTACCAGTGCCACGTGCTAGTCCGAGTAGAAATAGAAGGATATTTCAGATGAATATGTGGCTAGAGGAATGGTGCAAAGTGGAGGGATTCAAATTCCTGGGACATTGGAACCGATTCTGGGGGAGGTGGGACCAGTACAAACTGGACGGTTTGCACCTAGGCGGGACCGGGACCGATGTCCTAGGGGGAGTGTTTGCTAGTGCTCTTGGGGAGGGTTTAAACTAAAATGGCAGGGGGTAGGGAACCTATGCAGGGAGACAGAGGAAAGGGAAGCAAGGATAGAAGCAAAAGACAGGAAGGAGAAAAGCAAAAGTGGAAGGCAGAGAAATCAAGGGTGTAAATCAAACAGGGCCACAGTAAATAATAATTCTAAAAGGACTAAGAGTGTTAATAAAAAAAACAAAAAAAACAAGCCTGAAGGCTTTGTGTCTTAATGTGAGGAGCATTCGTAATAAGGTGGATGAATTAGCTGCACAAATGGATGTAAACGGATATGATATAATTGGGATTACAGAGACATGGCTCCAGGGTGACCAAGGCTGGGAATTCAACATCCAGGGGTATTTAATATTCAGGAAGGACAAGCAAAAAGGAAAAGGAGGTGGGGTAGCATTGCTGGTTAAAGAGGAGATTAACACAATAGTAAGGAAGGATATTAGCTCTGATCTGGAATCTGTATGGGTAGAGCTGAGAAATACCAAGGGGCAGAAAACGTTAGTGGGAGTTGTATATAGACCCCCAAACAGTAATGCTGAAGTTGGGGATGGCATTAAACGGGAAATTAGAGACGCGTGCAATAAGGACACAGCAGTTATCATGTGTGACTTTAATCTACATATAGATTGGGCTAACAAAATTAGCAACAATACTGTGGAGGAGGAATTCCTAGAATGTATACGGGATGGTTTCCTGGACCAATATGTCGAGGAACCAACGAGAGATCAAGCCATCTTAGACTGGGTATTATGTAATGAGAAAGGGTTAATTAGCAATCTTCTTGTGCGAGGCCCCTTGGGGAGGAGCGATCATAATATGATAGAATTCTTCATTAAGATGGAGAGTGAAGTAGTTGATTCAGAGACTAGGGTCCTGAATTTAAATAAAGGAAACTACGATGGTATGAGGTGCGAGTTGGTTAGGATGGATTGGGGAACGTTACTTAAAGGGTTGACGGTGGATAGGCAATGACAAACATTTAAAGATCGCATGGATGAACTACAGAATTTGTTCATCCTTGTTTGGCATTAAAAAAAAAGGTGACTCAACATTGGCTAACAAGGGAAATTAGGGATAGCATAAGATCCAAGGAGAGGACATATAAATTGGCCAGAAAAAGCAGCAAACCTGAGGATTGGGAGCAGTTTAGGATTCAGCAAAGGAGGACAAAGGGATTAATTAAGAGGGGGAAAATAGAGTAAGCTTGCAGGGAACATAAAAACTGACTGTAAAAGCTTCTATAGATATGTGAAGAGACTGGGGGTAAGGTACAGACTTGGATAGAGAACTGGTTGGCAGACAGGAAGCAAAGAGTTGGAATAAATGGGTCTTTTTCCGAGTGGCAGGCAGTGACTAGTGGGGTACCGCAGGGATGAGTGCTAGGACCCCAGTTATTCACAAAATATATATATATATAAATATATATGATCTAGACGAGGGAACTAGATGTAATATCTCCACGTTTGTAGGTGACACAAAGCTGGGTGGGCGTGTGTGCTGTGAGGAGGATGCAGAGAAACTCCAGTATGATTTGGACAGGTTGGGTGATAGGCAGATGCAGTATAATGTGGATGAATGTGAGGTTATCCACTTTGGTGGCAAAAACAGGAAGGCAGATTATTAGCTGAACGGCAATAGATTGGGAAAAGGGGGAAGTGCAACGAGACCTGGGTGTCCTTGTGCACCAGTCGCTGAAGGTAAGCATGCAGGTGCAGCAGGCAGTTAAGAAGGCAAATGGTATGTTGGCCTTCATAGTGAGAGGATTCGAGTACAGGAGCAAGGATGTCCTGCTGCAGTTGTACAGGGCCTTGGTGAGACCACACCTTGAGTATTGTGTGCAGTTTTGGTCATCTTATCTGAGGAAGGATGTTCTTGCCATGGAAGGAGTGCAGCGAAGATTCACCAGACTGATACCTGGGATGGCAGGAATGACATATGAAGAGAGATTGGGTCGATTAGGCTTGTATTTGCTAGAGCTTAGAAGAATGAGAGGGGATCTCATTGAAACTTATAAAATTCTAATAGGACTAGACAGACTAGATGCAGGAAGGATGTTCCTGACGGTGGGAGTCTAGAACCAGGGGTCACAGTCTAAAGATAAGGGGTAAGCCATTTAGGACTGAGATGAGGAGGAATTTCTTCACCCAGAGAGTGGTGAACCTGTGGAATTCTCTGCCACAGAGGGCGGTGGAGGCCAGTTCATTAAATATATTCAAGAAAGAGTTGGATATATTTCTTAAGGCTAAAGGGATCAAGGGATATGGGGAGAAAGCAGGGACAGGGTACTGAATTTGGATGATCAGCCATGATCTCATTGAATGGCGGAACAGGCTCGAGGGGCTGAATGGCCTACTTCTGCTCCTACCTTCTATGTTTGTCACCTTCAGACCGGTGCAGCCTTTGTAGACCAGTCATCGGCCTATGACACGGTCTGGATTGAAGTCCTGATGCTGAACCTTGCAAGGATCATCCCCTGCCTCAAAATACTATGCCTGCTATGGACGATGCTGAGCAATAACGGTTAACTGTTCATTTGGGCCCTGGTTCCTCAACAATTGACTGCCACAAGGCTCAGTACTCGCACCAAAACTCTTCAATGTCTACATGAGCGAAATGCCGCTAATGAAGTCGGGCGAATTTGCATATGTGGATGACCTTTCCCGGGCCACGCAAGCAGCCATCTTCAACGACGTCGAGTCCACCTTGAACAGGGACCTAAACACCATGGAGGAATATTTCCAGAAATGGAAGCTCAAGCCAAACACCCACAAAACAAGTCACTGCATTCCATCTTGATAATAGGAATGCTAAGCGCACCTTGAAAGTGACCTTCTGCGGCAACACTGTGTGACATGACCCCGCTCCAACCTATCTCTGGAGCAAGCTAGACCGCATGTTAATCATTCACGCCACTTGAAGAAGGTAGGCCCCAAGAGTCAACCTGGTGCAGAAACTGACAGGGACAAGCTGGGGAGCATCAGTGTTATGGACATCAGCGATGGCCCCTGTGTATTCCGTAGCTGAGTACTGTGCACCGGTATGAACCAGAAGTAGCTACTCTTACCTTGATGTCCAACTGAACACTGCAGTGCGGTGCATCACTGGAACCCTCAAGTCAACCCAATACTCTGGCTCTCTGTCCTCGGGCTATTGCATTGCTGCAATGAAGCTCAATGTAAGCTCGAGGAACAGCACCTCCTCTTTCGATTGGGCACTTTGCAGCCTGCCGGACTCAACGTTGAGTTTAACAATTTCAGATAATTATCCCTGCCCCCATTTTTCATGCAGTATGATTTTTGCCATTCCCATTTGCAACATTTTATCTTTCCTGCCTCTTACAAAAGCACAGGGTGTTCTTTCTATTCCTTCCTCCCCTCCTAACCCTCCGCCCCCCCCCCCCCTCCCTGTCTCTGCACCTGCTTAATATCTGTTACATCTCCAGCTTTTTCCAGTTCTGATGAAGGGTCCCAGACCTGAAACATTAACTCTGTTTCTCTCTCCACAGATGCTGCCTGGCCTGCTGAGTATTTCCAGCATTTTCTGTCGTTATTTCCAATACTCTGGCTGCTTGTGCTATCGCACATCACGCCCCCGTCGATTCGCTGCGATACTGCAGCTCTCTGGGAATTCCAACGAAACATGGAAAACGAACGTCTCCCCATCCATCAGGATCTCAACAATGCCCCTCACCACTGCTTGAAGTCGCGCAAGGCCTTTTGGAGCCACTTAACCTTCGACAATGTGACTTCAATCCCTGGCTTCGCTTTTCCATGAAGCTTGCAGGCAACCCTAAACTGTATCCACACAAACCATGGTAGATGCGGATACTTGATTCACAAATGGAGAATTAAAAACTCTCCAGTGTGATTGTGGTCACCCGGAACAGACCATGGAACATATAACTACTCCATGCCCGATTCACAAACACGAAGGAGACACGAGCAGGAGTAGGCCATTCGGCCCTTCGAGCCTGCTCTGCCATTCAATAAGATCATGGCTAATCTTCGACCTCAACTCCACCTTCCCTCTGGTCCCTTTTAGTATCTATCGATCTCTGTCTTGAATATCCTCAACGACGACCGACCACAGCTCTCTGGGGTAGAGAATTCCAAAGATTCACTACCCTCAGTGAAGAAATTTCTCCTCCTCTCAGTCCGACCCCTTATTCGGAGACTGTGACCCCTGGTTCTCGACTCTCCAGCCAGGTGAAACATCCTCCCAGCGTCTACCCGGTCAAGTCCCTTAAGAATTTGATATTTTACGTTTCAATGATCATCACAGCAATACACTCCGCTACCCCTGATGCAATTATCTGGCTTAACCACCTAAATGTAAAATTAAAATATTTGCTCGACATCTACATTATCCATACGAAGTGGTAGTAGTACCTCCAGACTTGACTGTTGTATTGTTCTCTTGACCAGCCCCTCACTCTGTAAACATCAACTTTAAACTTTGCTGCTCATATCCTATCCCGCACAAAGTCCTGCTCACCTATCATCCCTGTACTTGTTGACCTACGGTGACTCTCAGTCCCCTAGCGCCTCATTTAAAATCTAATCCTCGTGTTTAAATTGTTTAAATCCCTTTATAGCTTAACCCTTCCCTATTTCTGTAACCTGCTCCAGCATTATTAACCCTCCCCTTCCTAGAACTCTGTTCCTCCGATTCTGGTCTCTCGTGTATCCCTCCTGCCTTTGCTACACCATTGGTGGATGTGCCTTGGGATGTCGTTCTATTTTTGTATGTCAACAAAACAACTTCCATTTGTGCCGTGTCTTTAACATTGGAAAAACTTCCAAGGTGCTTCACGGGTGGGCCTATGGAAAATGTATGCTGGACCAGGAAAGGGGAGAGTAGAAGTGATGACTAAGGGGTGTGTTTTGAAGACATTTTTTAAAGGAGTAGAGAGCAGCTGAGAGCTTTAGGGAATGAGTTATACAGCGAGTAGGACCCAGGTGGCTGCAGACTATTGCCAGTGCTGGAGCAAAGGGAGGGGTGGGTGTGTCAGAGGAATGGAGTTTCTGGGTAGGGATATTGGGCTAGAGGAGGTTTTGGAGATGAGATGTGGTGAGGCCATGGAGTGATTTAAAGATGATTTTAAATTCATGACCTTTGGGTCTAAGCCAATGTACTTCAGCAAGGATCGTGGTGATGGGTGATTGGGCCTTAGTGTGGGATAGGGTACGATGCAGCAGACTTTGTGTTTTATCTTTTTTTTTAAACATAAAAGCTTAGTGTTTCAAGATGATATGTATGTATTAATGAAAAGCCAAGATTTTTTTTACAATATTGAGGTGTGTTGGGGGCAATCAACAGTACACCTTTAAAATTAGCTAGTCCAAATGTCCCATTGTAACCAACGTTTCATTATTCTTTAAAAAAGGAAATACGAACGTAGAGATATGGTAGATTTCTCTACATTACAACAGTGACTGCAGCTCAAAAGTACTTCATTGGCTGTAGTGCACTTTGGGACATCATGAGGTGATGAAAAGGGCTATATAAATGTAAGTTCGTTCTTTCTATCTATGGTCGGTGGGGAAGGGACAAGCAATCAGACACGAGGTGACCTGCTCTCATGGGCTTAACCAGTTCTACTAATGAGAATGGGGTGACTTTTTTTGTCTCTTTCCTGGGAGCATTTAGCCTCCACTCTTGGCGGCACAGCCCAAGAACAAAACTGCTTGTGAGAATTTGTAGATAAAACCCTGTGTTGTTACTTTGGAGCAGGTCCCTTGGATGACCAGCATATTGTCTGTAAAGCATTTTTACAGAACTTCTGAACTGTTTGTGAAGACACTATTTTGGCTGATACTTGGTTTCCCTAAATCTCTCTTTAATCAGTTTCTCTTCAATGCATTAATAACAACTGCTTTTATAATCCATTTATTGGGACGGCTGAGTCTCGTGGGAGAATGTCAGGTTAACAGGGAGCAGCACAGTCATGTTTGTGTGTGCTTGGGCTGCAGCTTTCCTTTATTCTCCTTTTGAATTCTTTCTGAATAAATCTAGGGGGAAATGGAGAGCTCGAGGCAAGGGAGTTAATGTTACTGACGGGAAGTATGTGGAAAAGTATTGTTATTTGTGTTTATTTGCAATAAATATTTTGAGCAGGAGTGGATAACATTGAGTTATCAGTTTGTACCTTTTGTTGTCTGATATTTATTGTGTGGAATGCAGACTTTTAAGGAAAGTATGGTTGCATTGTAGCCTGAGCCATTTCAGAGTGCGGTGTAATTTGGAATTTAAATTGGAACAATGAGTAATTTCATACGTTATATATTTAAACAATTTATGTGGACTTTTTGCTCACTAATGTTTGTTACTGAGTAATTAAATGGAATTTGTGACTCTATTTTAAAAATGAGAAAGGAAAGACTCATTTTAACTGGTTTGTTGTATTCAGGTAAAATTGTTTTCTAGTCTACTAGGTGCAACCAGTAAGATTGAGATTTTCCGCTGTCATCCCCTTGTGCATACTTTAACTGGAGGTTATAATCACACTCAAAATGCCACCTTGAGGACCCTGCCTAGCATTTCCATGAACTTCTCTGAAATGCAACCATCTTACTGCATGAATTTGAACAAAATTACTAATTGTTTTAACACTATCTTGTGTAATACAGTGCTGTCAACTTACCTTAAACCCATTTATGTTGAAATCCCATGTATTTTGACAAAAATGAAGTCCCAGCTCTGTCTCTGCACTTTAATAACATCATAGTTTACTTAACAACAACAACTTGTATTTATCTAGCACCTTTAACGTAGTAAAATGTCCCAAGGCGCTTCACAGGAGTATTCTAAGATACACAATTTGACACCGGGCCACATAAGGAGAAATTAGAGCAGGTGACCAAAAGCTTGGTCAAAGAGGTAGGTTTTAAGGAGCGTCTTAAAGGAGGAAAGAGAGGCGGAGAGGTTTAGGGAGTGAATTCCAGAGCTTGGGGCCGAGGCAGCAGAAGGCATGGCCACCAATGGTTGAGCGATTATAATCAGGGATGCTCAAAAGGGCAGAATTAGATATCTCTGGGAGGGAGGGGGTGGGGGTTGTAGTGCTGAAGGAGATTAGAGATAGGGAGGAGCAAGGCCATGGATGGATTTTAAAACCAATATGAGAATTTTGAAATCGTGGTATTGCTTAACTGGGAGCCGATGTAGGTCAGCGAGCACAGGGGTGATGGGTGAACGGGAGTTGGTGCGAGTTAGGACATGGGCAGCCGAGTTTTGGATGACCAAGTTTACATAGGTTAGAATGTAGGAGGCCGGCCAGAAGTGCGTTGGAATAGTCAAGACTAGCGGTAACAAATGCATGGATGAGAGTTTCAGCAGCAGATGAGCTGAGGCAGTGGCGGAGACGGGCAATGTTACAGAGGTGGAAATAGGTGGTCATGGTTATGCTGTGGATATGTGGTCGGAAGCTCATTTCAGGATCAAATATGACACCAAGGTTGCGAACAGTGTGGTTCAGCCTCCGAGATGTTGGGGAGAGGGATGGAGTAAGTGGCATGGGAACAGAGTTCGTGGCCAAGACCGAAAACAATGGCTTCGGTCTTCCCAATATTTCTGTTCATCCAGAACTGGATGTCGGAGAAGCAGTCTGACAATTTAGAGATGGTGAGGGGTCGAGAGAGGTGGTGGTGAGGTAGAGCTGGGTGTCATCAGCTTACATGTGGAAACTGACAGTGTTTTCGGATGATGTCACCAAGAGGCAGCATTTAGATGAGAAATGGGAGGGGGCCAAGGATAGATCCTTGGGGGACACCAAAGGTAAAGATGTGGGAGCGGGAGGAGAAACCGTTGCAGGCGATTCACTGGCTACAATTGGATAGATAAGAATGGAACCAGGCGAGTGCCCAGCTGGACGATGGTGGAGAGGCGTTGGAGAAGGATGGAGTGGTCGGAGTGGTCAACTGTGTCAAAGGCTGCAGACAAGTCAAGAAGGACGAGGAGGGATAGTTTACCTTTGCCACAAAGGATGTCATTTGCGACTTTGGGAGCCGTTTCGGCACTGTGGCAGAAATCTGATTGGAGGGATTCACGGGAAAGATGGGCACGGATTTGGGAGGCGACAACACGTTCAAGGACTTTGGAGAGGAAAGGGAGGTTCGAGATGGGGCGGTAGTTTGCAAGGATGGAAGGGGTCAAGGTGGATACCAAGACTGGAGTTAATTTGGAAACTTGACTTCAGAATGTTAGTGCAATATTTATTCTTGATCAAAGAAATTGAGTGGAAATTCCAGAAGAGAAGTCTGAAATCTTCTCAGTGAAGCAAAATACCCGATACAGTTGGTGGAAATCTGTTGAATGCATAAAGGCTGAGTATGAAGCAGGAACTCGTGCGTTGTGGATAAAGAGAATGCAGAATATGAAGATTTTTTTTAGCCATATAGTTTAATGAAAAACTTGCCCAAATCCCACCATCATAATTATCACATGTTTATTAAGACGGCCAAAGCTTTGCCGATCAGCTAGCTGCACAAAATGTCTTCACCAGCAATGGGTGGCTTAGTTGCTTCAAGGCTCTGCATGGTGTGCGCAAGAAACTTTGCAGCGAAGGTAAATCTGCTGACTTTACGCACCTCCAAGTGGAAGACTCGTCTCCACAAAATTCTGTGGGACTACAATTCAGGCCATATTTATGACCTGGATGAGACAGACTTGTTATTTAAATGCACCCCGGACAAAACCTACTGTACTAAGAGGTAACTGTGTACTGGTGGTGAAGACCATGGGGACGATATTGGCAGCCCTGTGGAGGCGGGACTGCCAGGAAAATGGCAGAAACTGGGAGCGGGTTCGGTACCTGCTGGGTGGGCTTAACCAGGTCAATCAAGGGAAAATAGCGTGGGGAGGCGGGACTAAAACCTGACAAGCAGCAGTCCCGCCTCCATCACGTCCCCATTGGCAAAATCACCCCCATAGTTTCAGTTCTCCTCATCGCCAACATGACTGTTATCGATGAGCTACAACTTCTCCTCAAAGTCAAAAAATTCGCAACGCTTTTAAAGGATAAATATTTACCAGTCATTTATGAGGGCAATGTCAAAGCTTGAATGTCATCTGATATTTCTGCAAGGTGGATTTAAAAACTTGATCGAAAGATGACAATGCATGGACGGCAAATTCTATTAGTGACGATGATGGCTCTGCCCACCCTCCTGTTAATGGTATGTTTTAACTTTGATTTTCCTCTTCCAAATACCGCATCATTAATCCAAAATCTTAATTACCACTACCAAAAGCTATTAGCTCATTAAAAAGTCGGTAGTTATCGATGTTGAGGAGTTTATGGAAAACCTACTGGGGGCGTTGCACAATTTTAAAACAAGCCTGGAAATTGGTAAAACGAGATGATTCAAAATGAGTGTGCTTTTTACTGTGACCTACACAAGGATAACTTCCATTGATTGTCAGTTGGTCGTGTTGAAGAACATAGAATCACAGGAGGAGGCGATTCGGCCCATCGTGGCTGTGCTGGCTCTTTAAAAGAGCTGTCCAATTAATCGAAGTTCCCTGCTCTTTCCCCACAGCCCTGCAGTTTCCCCCCCCCCCCCCCCTCAGGTATTTATTCAACTTCCTTTTGAAAGTTACTATTGAATCTGTTTCCACCATCCTTGCAGGCAGGGCATTCCAGATCATAACAACTTTGTCTGTAAATTTTTTGCCCGTAATTCACCGCTGGTTCTTTTGCCAATTACCTTAAACTGTTCTCTGGTTACTGACCCTTCTGCCACTGGAAACCGTTCCTCCTTTACTCCTATCAAAACCCTTTGATTTTGAACATCTCGACCCAATCTCTCCATAACCTGCTCTGCTCTAAGGAGAACAATCCCAGCGTCTCTAGTCTCTCCACATAACTGAAGTCCTGGTACCATTCTAGTAAATCTCCTCTGCACCCTCTCCAAGGCCTTGACATTCTTTCTAAAGTATGGCACCTAGATGCCAAGGGTTAAATTACGAGGAGAGCTTATACAAGCTAGGGTTGTATTCCCTGGAAATAAAGATTAAGGGGTGATTTGATCAAAATTTTCAAGATATTAAGGGGAACAGATAGGGTAGATGGAGAGATTTTTTTCTGCTGGTTGGGGAGTCTAGGGCTAGGGGACGTAGTCTAAAAGTTAGAGCTAAACCTTTCAGGAGTCAAGTTAGGAAGCACTTCTACACACACAAGGTGGTAGAAGTTTGGAACTCGCTTCTGCAAATCACAGTTGATACTCGGTCAATTGTTAATTTTAAATCTGAGATTAATAGATTTTTGTTAACCAAAGGTATTAAGGGATATGGGCCAAAGGCAGGTATATGGAGTTAGGTCACAGAACAGTCATGATCTCATTGAATGGCAGAACAGGCATGAGGGGCTAAATGGCCTATTGTTCCTACTGTGGTGTCCAGAATTGGCCACAATATTCTAGCTGGGGCCTAACCCGTGATTTATAAAGGTCAAGCTAACTTTCTTGCTTTTGTACTCTATGCCTCTGTTTATAAAGCTAAGGATCCCGTATGCCTTTTTAACAGCCTTCTCAACTTGTCCTGCCACCTTCAAAGACTTGTGTACAGTCACCCCCGGGTCTCTCTGTTCCTGCATCCCCTTTAAAATTGTACTACAGGAAACTCGATTTACCGGCACCTAAATAACCGGAAATCTCTGTTAACCAGCAAAATTCAGGAGTAGGTTCAGGTAAGTTTTACTTCATATTAGTGGCCGTTCCTGGATCTGTGGCTGTGTAACCGGGGTTCCTGCACCTGGTGCTATGCAACAGGGACACTTGGTCTGTGGCTGGGGTTCCTGCACCTGTTGCTATGCAACAGGGATGCCTGGATCTGTGGCCATGTACGGGGCTCTCGTACCTTTTACTATACCTCTCTGTAATCCGGACTTTTTGGTAAACCGGCACCACGCCGGTCCCGTCGGTGCCGGATAAAAAAGAGTTTCCTGCATTTAGTTTATATTGATGCTCCTTATTCTTCCTACCAAAATGCATCGCTTCTCTGTTAAATTTCATCTGCCATGTATCTGCCCATTTTCAGATGCCGGTGATCAGGTTCTGTATTGAGCTGTACGTTTGTAATTTATTTTTAATATAGTTGGGGAGATGTAGTAGAATCAAAGAGCATTTTAATTCAGTATTTACTCAACAGAATAAATTGCACGTTTCTCCAAGTAACAAGTTTGTGATCTCTGTGCTGCTGTCGAGGGAAGGTGCAGGTGGAGGTTTGATGCTTCTCTTTGGAAAGGGAATATTGTCCAGCCTTGTAAACAGGTTATATGTGAACCCTTTCAGACATGGAATGTGTGGGAGTGGAAAAGGGAAGAGAAACTTTTAAATTTAATAAAACCTCTTTTTTCATTTACAGAAATGCTTTTAATTTCCAGAGGGTAATTTTACTGTTGTAGATGGTTGACACTTGCAAAGGTCACCATACTTGTAATATGCTTATTGGAAAAGGGAGTGCTGTAATACCTAAAGTTAGCACTTCCGCACAACATGCAATCAATTTTAAACTGGGAGGGATAGGGAGTTTTAATGAAGACATTTTGAAAACTCGTTTGGTCATTGCTGAAAGAGCAATGTTTCACTTTAGGAAGAGTATGAATGGCGTATGCAGGATAATATACAAGTGTGCCCAGTGCAATTTATATAGTAGAGACTCTGAATAGTTTTATTGTGATATCTTTGTAGACTAAGTCTTTCAAAAGGGTTGCACCTGAGGAAGTGCCAGAGTTTTTTTGTAATAGTGAAAACCTTTTGAATAGATTTCAAAGCTTCTGCTGACTGATTCTCTTGATTTTGGGAATAGATTGTTCAACAATACTAAGAATGAATACTACGGCCCATGGATTTTGTTACATACGCTCCTCTGAATTGTATTCTGCAGAGCTGTAGTTTTGGTTCCTAAAGATGTTTGGTGAAAAGAACTTACGCCTGGAGTATTAATATTGTATATTTTTGGCTGTTGGGAGCTCCAAGAACTGCATGCCTTCCATATTTGCGTTTCCCCAATTCAGTGCTGTTGTCCTATTCTGTGGCTTTTTTTAACCATGAATTCGATCCAGACACGAGCTATCTTAAAATGCATTTTGAGCAGAAGGCTGCTTCCTCCCTTCCCACTGTCCATTGCCCCAAACACCCCTTCCAGGTGAAACAGCGATTTAGTTGTACAGGAAGCTTTCTGGTATCCGGCACGGACGGGACTGACGTGGTGCCGGTTCAGCAACAATTCCGGATAACCGAACGCTATAGTGAAAGATACGGACCTTGGCTCCGTATGAAGCAACAAACCCTGTTGCTTAGCAACAGCTTCAGAAGAACGTCCACAAGTTGCAAGCGTCTCTGTAGCTTAGCAACAGCTGCAGCCAAACCCTTGCCTTCCTCAATTTGTTGCTGTGCAAGTAATAAAAGTTATAAAAGTTAGCTGAAACCAACTCCTGAATTTTGCCGGTTAACCGACATTTCTGGTTATTTAGGGGCCGGTTAATCGAAAGTTTCCTGTACTACTTGCAATTTAGTATACTGTATTCTTTGCTCACGATGCGGTCTCCTCTACATTGGGGAGACCAAAAGCAGATTGGGTGACCGCTTTGCGGTACACCTCCGTTCAGTCCGTAAGGGTGATCCCGAGCTTCCAGTCGCTTGTCACTTTAATTCTCCACTCCACTTGCGCTCTGACCTCTCTGTCCTCGGCCTGTTACACTGTTCCAATGAAGCTCAACGTAAGCTCGAGGAACAGCACCTCATCTTTCGATTAGGCACTTTGCAGCCTTCTGGACTCAACATTGAGTTAAACAATTTCAGACTATAACCTCTGCCCATATTTTTTCAGGCAGCAGCTGTTGATGATTCTGCCATCCCCATTTGCAACATTTAATCACCCCTGCCTTCCACCCTATCACAGACCTTCCCTTTTGTTCTTTCCTTCCCTCCCCCTTTCCCTGCCTCTGCACCGACTGTTGTATCTCTTTTTCCAGTTCTGACGAAGGGTCACAGACCTGAAACATTAACTCTGTTTCTCTCTCCACGGCTGCTACCTGACCTGAGTGTTTCCAGTATTTGCTGTTGTTATTTCAGGTTGCTTAAAATGTTAACTGCTTCAGATCGTCGCATGTTGAGTGGCAGTTGAAAGGGTGTTTTCAATACAAGGTGGATCATTTTGAAGAGTTCCTAAACAATGGCTTATTACTTAATACAGGAAACTTTTTTTTTATCCGGGACCGGCATGGTGCCGGTTGATCAAAAAGTCCGGATTACAGAGAGGTATACTTACTAAGGTACGAGAGCCCTGTACACGGTCACAGATCCAGGCGTCCCTGTTGCATGGCAACAGATCCAGGAACCCCGGTTACACGGCCACAGATCCAGGAACCCCGGTTACACAGCCTCAGATCCAGGCGTCCCTGTTGCACGGCCACAGATCCAGGAACCCCGGTTACACGGCCACAGATCCAGGAACCCTGGTTACACGGCCACTAAGATGAAGTAAAACTTACCTGAACCTACTGCTGAATTTTGCCGGTTAAGAGAGATTTCTGGTTATTTAGGTGCTGGTAAAAAGAGAGTTTCCTGTAATGTCTGGGCATTCAGGAGACACCTAGGACTGATGTTGATCAATTTCTTTGATCTCTGCTTGTCTTTGAAGGGAAGCTTTAAAAATCAATATAGACACCAGGAGTCAGAGGTTACGAGGGAGAAATAACATCTGCACTGTCAGCAGGGCAGAAGAGTGAATCTTAATTTTCCACGTTTGGTAAGAACCTCCTCATGGGCTAATGTACTCCGCATTCTTTATTTTTGTAATTGTGTGCGAACGGAAGTTGAAATGATTGTACCAAGTGATTTTCATTGTGCTCAATGTTCTGTCTACCATGGAACAAAACAGTTTATGAATTGAACCGAATGAGTGTTAACTTGGTCCACTTTGGGAGAGATGAAAGGAGTACACGCGCTTTAAGGGAGAAACTGACACCACTGAACCAGAGTAGATTCGTGTGGCAGACTGAACATGTAACAGCTGTTTTTGCAAGCGAGAAATAACCATGCTCTTTTTAAGCATTCTGCTCAAAACAATTTGCAGTGTGTCTTTATTTGGGATTAGATTAAAGATATAGCTTTGACTTATTATGTAATCCATGTCTAATTCACTTTAATGCAGTTATGGTTTAATCAAGTACCTTGGATGCTTCACAGAATTAGCAAATTGTTGAAATTGGGATGAACGGTGGATATCCATAAATTGTTTTGTTGAGCAGGAGAGGATGGATATGTGTGGGATGTAGAAGGTGTCCTCGTGTTACTCTAATTGAGTTCTTCATTAGTTAGAATAAAAGAGAATAAAAGATTGGTGAGCTACACGGCAGTAATTGCCAGTGATTCAGTTGATTGGTCTCATGTCTGTGAAATATGAACAATTTAGTTTAGACTTCCACGACATTTGTAGTGTGTTATGAACATACATATGAACATACGAATTAGGAGCAGGAGTAGGCCACTTGGCCCTTCGCGCCTGCTCCGCCATTCAATAAGATCATGGCTGATCCGATTACTCCATATTCCCGCCTACCCCCGATAACTTTTCACCCCCTTGCTTACCAAGAATCTATCTACCTCTGCCTTAAAAATATTCAAAGACTCTGCTTCCATTGCCCTCTGGAAGAGAGTTCCACAGACTCACGACCCTCTGAGAAAAAAATTCTCCTCATCTCTGTCTTAAATGGGCGACCTCTTATTTTTAAACAGTGACCCCTAGTTCTCGATTCTCCCACAAGAGGAAATATCCTCTCCACACCCACCCTGTCCAGACCCCTCAAGATCTTGTATGTTTCAATCAAGTCACCTCTTACTCTTCTAAACTCCAGTGGATACAAGCCTAGCCTGTCCAACCTTTCCTCATAAGACAACCCGCCCATTCCAGGTATTAGCCTAGTAAACCTTCTCTGAACTGCTTCCAACGCATTTACATCCTTCCTTAAATAAGGTGACCAATACTGTACACAGTACTCCAGATGTGGTCTCACCAATGCCCTGTATAACTGAAGCATAACCTCCCTACTTTTGTATTCAATTCCCCTCACAATAAACGATAACGTTCTATTAGCTTTCCTAATTACTTACTGTACTTGCATACTAACCTTTTGCGATTCATGCACTAGGACACCCAGATCCCTCTGCAATCTCTCACCATTTAGATAATATGCTTTTTTATTCTTCCCGCCAAAATGGACAACTTTAAATTTTCCCACATTATACTCCATTTGCCAGATCTTTGCCCACTCACTTAACCTATCTATATCCCTTTGTAGCCTCCTTATGTCTCTTCACAATTAACTTTCCTACCTATCTTTGTGTCATCAGCAAATTTAGCAACCATACCTTTGGTCCCTTCATCCAAGTTATTTATATAAATTGTAAAAAGCTGAGGCCCCAGCACTGATCCCTGTGGCACACTACTCGCTACATCTTACCAATCACAAAATGACCCATTTATGCCTACTGTTTCCTGTTAGCTAGCCAATCTTCTATCCATGCCAATATGTTACCCCTACACCATGAGCTTTTATTTTCCGCAATAACCTTTGATGTGGCACCATATCAAATGCCTTCTGGAAATCTAAGTACAGTACATCCACCGGTTCCCCTTTATCCACAGCACATGTTCCTTCATCAAAGAACTCCAACAAATTGGTTAAACATGATTTCCCTTGCACAAAACCATGTTGACTCTGCCTGATTACTTTGAATTTTTCTAAGTGCCCTGCTATAATGTCTCTAATAATAGCTTCTAACATCTTCCCTATGATATATGGTAAGCTAACTGGCCTGTAGTTTCCTGCTTTCTGTCTTCCCTTTTTGAATAAAGGAGTTACATTCACTATTTTCCAATCTAATGGAACCTTCCCTGAATCTAGAATTTTGGAAAATTAAAACCAACGCATCAACTATCTCACTCGCCACTTCTTTTAAGACCCTAGGATGAAGTCCATTAGGACCCGGGGACTTGTCAGCCCGCAGCTCCAACAATTTGCTCAGTACCACTTCCCTGGTGATTATAATTTTCTTGAGTTCCTCCCTCCCTTCCATTTCCTGATTTACAGCTATATCTGGGATGTTACTTGTATCCTCTATAGTGAAGACCGATGCAAAATACCTGTTCAATTCAACTGCCATCTCCTTATTTTCCATTATTAATTCCCCAGACTCACTTTTTATAGGACCAATGCTCACTTTGTTAACTCTTTTAAATATCTATAGAAACTCTTACTATCTGTTTTTATATTTCTAGCTAGCTTTCTCTCGTACTCTAATTTTTCTCTCATTAATCTTTTAGTCATTCTTTGCTGTTTTTTATATTCTGTCCAACTTTCTGACCTGCCACCCATCTTTGTGCTTTTTCTTAAAGTTTAATACCATCTTTTAACTCTTTTAGTTAACCACAGATGGTGGGTCCTCCCCTTGGAATTTTTCTTTCTTGTTGGAATGTATATATTCTATGTATTTTGAAATATCCCCTTAAATGTCTGCCACTGCAACTCTATTGACCTATCCCTTAACCTAATTGCCCTTATTTAAGTTTAAAATGCTAGTCTTGGACCTACTCTTCTCTCTCTCAAACTGAATGTAAAATTCAATCATCATATGGTCGCTGCTACCTAGGGGCGCCTTGACGGAGGTCCTTAATGAACCCTATCTCGTTGCATAATACCAGGTCTAGTATAGCCTGCTCTCTGGTTGGCTCCAGAACGTGCTGTTGTGTAAATAGTGCAACTTTGTTGAAAGTTGCAAAGACACTGATTACCTAGGAGTAGAAAGTGCATAGCAGCATGTGGATTGGAGTTGGTGTAATTTTAATTTATTTTGCCAGCTGTCCTGTATATGTAAGCTGTTCAGCTTGTCCAGTGTCTTCAAACCAAGCTACTGAGGAATCCACGCACAAATCCATCGTTTGTTTGCCTCATCAGGAATGCACACTTTCTTCCCTATCGGGACATATCCCATTTATCCAAGTGCAGGGAGCCTAGGTGCAGATTACTTAGTCAAGGCCTGGATACTGCTGGAGTTTAGCTGCCTAGAACTGTGCAGCGTGAAGTACTGAAAAGCTTCTGGCAGCTTGTCTAGCCAAGACTACTCTATCTGATCAAGCATTGGCTTGCAAAATGATCTGGAGCTGAATGGGAGAATCTCTGCACCAAGTAACCAGCCTGCCACTCCAGATCCTATTAATGAGCTGGGCTGGCTGACAAATTAACAGTACCCTGGAGATCTGCTTCGCTCAAATATTGGATTATACTGAGACTGCCATGAAGAGTTGACTCCATGCCAATCTTCCATTGCTAGATCTCTTCTTCTCCTGAAGCCACCTCAACCCCAAAGGGATCTTGCTTATATTCTCTTTCCCATCCCCCAGCTATCCAAAGAGCATTGCCACTCGTTGGTCATTAGAAAACTGAACAGTATTTTTAAAATAGACTACAAGTGAGTATTTAATTATGAGGGATAGGCTGTTAAAAGGCAACATAATCGAGAGGCCTTGAGCATCTTTGGTTCATGTTCATTGGAATGGTTGCCAGAGTTTCAAACCAGTCTCGAGGCAACCAAGCCAAGAACAGCTAATGTTGGCAGAATATGCGGCTGTACTCAGCTGGTACTAAAATTACAGAAATTACTTCCCCCTAGCCTTTCCTTCTTTAGGGAAAATGACTGTCTGAAAGGTTAGAATTTGGATTACTATCTTTATCGTTGAAATATGGTCTGTTATTTGTCAACTGCTGTCAGAGCAGAAACAACCCTGTTAATCAAGATGGGAGAACAGAAGTTAACCTTGCCTATTGATTATATTTTACTAGGCAACAAGTTAAATACAGTTTTATTTTTAAGTGGATGCAGAGTAATGTTTGCAGTTTTAAATATGCTTTGTAATAAACCTGCAATTTTTGACCATAATGTCGAGCATTTGTTCACCTGTGTGTCCACTTGTAATCAATTCTTAAGTTAACTGTCTATCTTCCTCGAGTTCTTATCCTCATTGCTGAATAAGTTTCACAAATGGGTAGGGAAAAAAAATGGGGGGAAAAATGTAATTCCCTTGGCTCCAACTGTCTTTCTTTGTAAAACCCACAGTGTAGGATATTACTAAAATTGTAAAGAATAAGCAAGAAGGGAAGCTAAATCAGAAAGTAGTGATTAGGTGACACCAACCTTGAATTTCAAAAGACCAAGTGAGATAAGGGGCCCTATAATACTTCAGGGCTGGTAAGAGAGTTGGGGGTGGGGGGTGTGGTGTATGTAACCTGTACCACCTTAAGAGAACTACCTTAAGAAGATGAACTACTTTCTCTTGCTACTGTATATTGTAGTACCGGTGGTGACCACACCGGTATATAAGCTCTGTGTAGTAATTTGTATAGCAGTTCAGCCCTGACCTTCAAGTAGTAAAGACCTGTAAGTTTTTCCTGTTGTCTGTGTCCAGTTATTTAAAATAAGTATATCTGGAACACACAGACTCAACAGTGGCGACGAGTCGATCTTACCCAGCGGCAATTGCATCCAAGGCAGCTTCATCCCCAGAACGGGCGTCGAGAAGAGGCATCCGCCCTCATCATCCTGCTGAGCACCGCATTCACACGGGAGGCATCGAGAACCCGGGTTGGAATTGCTGACCACGAAGTCCACCATCAGCGACAGGCAGTGATCATCCTTCTTCCACGGCGGTGGGTAAGCCGATCTAGCGACACGGGCAGAAAGTCGGCCGCGTTGTCAGTGGAGAAGGGGGGGCGAGACCGGAGGAAAAAGGGCAGAGAACTCGACCGCAGCCGGTGTAAGGGGCCGGGCTGCAATCGGAACAGACGCGCAGCAAGAAAGGAAGCGCTAATACCCACGAGGACAGCGGGGAGTAAAAGCAGCAGCGTCGGGGGAAACTAAGGACCGCTGGGGGGCGAGAACGGCAACAGCGCGGTAATCGCCATTGTAGCCAGCGGGGGAAGAAGCCAAGCGCGGGAAGCCGCCATTTTAGTCAGCGCAGGAAGAAGACAAGCGCGGGAAAAGCCGCCAAGCGCGGGAAGCCGCCATTTTGGGGAAAAAAAAACTTAAAGAAACTTACAAGGATGCCTAAAAACGGTAACATCACCGCTTTTGATAGCGATGTCGAAGATTGGGCCACTTATGTGGAGCGTATTGAAATTTATTGTACAGCAAATGAGATACCGGCTGAAAAGAAAGCACTAACCCTATTAAACTCGATGGGTGTGAAGACGTACGGGTTATTAAGGCATCTTGTAACACCGGATAAGACTTTCGCGAATATTGTTACTATCCTGCAAGAGCATTTAAACCCCACGCCGCTGCTGATAGCGGAACGATTTAAATTTTACAGAAGAACGCAGCTGAAAGAGGAAAGCAACGCTGAATTCTTAATTGAACTGCGCAAGCTATCAAAGTACTGTCAGTTTGGTACAGGACTAGCAGATGCTCAGAGATAAGTTTGTGTGTGGACTATTAAAAGAAGGAACTCAGAAGCGACTGCTAGAGGAAAAGGACCTTACGCTAGATAAAGCTGTCACCATTGCAGCATCGCACGAGGCGGCAGCACGAGGCACCGTGGAAATGCAGCTAAGGCCATCGGAACTCAGCACCAATCAAATGGCATTGGGTGCAGTAAAGTGCTATCGTTGCGGAAGGACAACGCACGATCAGAACCAGTGCTGGTTCAAAGATCAAGAATGCAGAAAATGTGGCAGACTCGGTCACATAGCGAAAGTATGCCGGTCAGGAAAGAAGACCAGCAACAAAAAATCACCACAGAAGAAGTACAAAAAAGTACACAAGGTGACACAACAGTTCGGATGAACAGAAGACGGATTCAGACTCCAGCAGTAAGGAACTGGGTTGTCTAAGAATACATAATGTGGGTAACACAGCAGACCACCAAACTATTTGGGTTATACTACAGATAGCAGGAGTCCAAGTGAAGATGGAATTGGACACTGGATCGGCATTGACGGTCATGAATAAGCAAGATTACAAAAGGTTATTCTCTCACATTCCCCTAAGGGATATGGAGATTGTATTAAAAACATACACGGGGCAAAGAGTGTACCCCATCGGAAAGATAAAAGTAAAGGTGGTCCACAAGGGTAAAGAAAGCAAAGGAATGGACTTGTATGTGTTACCTGAGGGAGGTCCACCGCTACTGGGACGGGAATGGATCAGGAGAATAAATATGGACTGGCATTCCTTAAAAGCACTAACTGTAGATTCCGGTAAAAAGGACGATGTCAAACCTAAACGACTGTCCAGAATATTGGACGATGCTAAGGAGGTGTTCCAACAGGGACTGGGAACACTGAAAGGAATTACGGCAAACATCAAGGTTGAAGAACATGCAAACCTGAAATTTTTCAAAGCCAGACCGGTACCTTATGTGATACGACCTGCTGTGGAAGCTGAGCTGGAAGGGCTAGAATGTTCAGGAGTACTGTCAAAGGTGGACTGGAGCGAATGGGCCACGCCCATTGTTCCCGTCATGAAGCGTTCATTGAGCAACAAGCCAGGGGAACCGGGGAAGGTTCGCATCTGTGGCGATTTCAAGATCACTGTTAATCCGGTTCTTCACACGGTGCAATATCCGCTTCCGCGGATTGAGGATATCTTCGCTTCGTTGTCTGGCGGGAAACACTTCACCAAGATAGACCTGGTGCAGGCGTACTTACAGATGGCAGTTGATGAAGCGTCACGCCAGTATCTCACGATCAACACGCATAAGGGCTTATATCGGTATAATATAATAGACTGGTTTTTGGAGTGGCATCGGCTCCAGCGATTTGGCAAAGGGCCATGGAGCAGGTAACTCCTGGCACACAATGCTATCTGGACGACATTCTTATTACAGGAGATGATGATGAGGCGCACCTTGCTAATTTGGAACAGGTGCTCACCAGATTGAAAGAGTATGGACTTCGAGTTAATCGCCAGAAATGTGAGTTCTTTCAGAAGCGAATCTCGTACTGTGGTCACGTCATTGACCAGGAGGGGCTTCACAAGTCACCTGACAAGATCGAAGCTGTTGTGAAGGCTCCCGCTCCGGAAAATGTATCCCAGTTGAGGTCGTTCCTAGGGTTGATTAACTAACGATTACCATAAGTTTCTGCCAAATTTATCCACGGTGCTACACCCGCTGAACGCTCTTTTACAAAAGGGAGTGCCATGGAAGTGGAGTGAGGACTGTAAGCGGGCTTTTCACAAAAGCAAGGCATTGATCACCTCTAAGGAAGTGTTGGCTCACTTTAACCCAACGCTGCCTATTCGTTTAGCTTGTGATGCTTCTCCATATGGTATTGGGGCAGTGCTATCACATAAGTTGCCAAATGGCTTGGAAAGACCAGTCGCGTTCGCATCCAGATCATTGACCACCGCTGAGCGCAACTATGCTCAGATAGATAGGGAGGCTCTCAGCCTCGTGTGGGGAGTAAAAAAATTTAATCATTACCTGCAAGGCCAAAAGTTTATGCTGCTGACAGACCACCAGCCGTTGGTTTCCATTTTTAACCCTAAGAAGGGTGTTTCGGTGATGACAGCGCAGAGGCTCCAGAGATGGTCCCTTTTCCTAGGGGCACATCAATATGAGATCGAATTCAAAGGTACAAAGCAACATGGTAATGCTGATGGGCTGTCGCGCCTGCCACTACCTACAGTGGAAGAGGCACCGACAGTTGACCCTGTTGAGTTATTTCACTTGACCATCATCGAATGTTTGCCAGTCACCAATGCGAGTATTGAGAGAGAGAGACCAGGAACGACCCGACACTGTCTCGGGTCTACGAATTGACAGTGAAGGGATGGCCAGCACATGGCGAACCACTGTTACCGGCATTCTCAGCCAGACGAGAACAGCTGTCCATTTGTCAAGGAACATTGATGTATGGAACAAGGGTGATTATTCCTCCTAAATTAAGGGAGCGAGTTCTAAAGGAACTGCATGAAGGTCATCTGGGGGGAGTCAAGATGAAAAGCCTTGCTAGGGCTTATGTGTGGTGGCCAGGTATCGACAAACAAATAGAGGATCTGACTAAAAGCTGCTCAGGGTGCCAAAAAGTTCAAAATGCACCTCCAATTGCACCGCTGCATCCATGGGAATGGCCTTCAACCCCATGGCAGCGTGTACATATCGACTTTGCAGGTCCATTCATGGATTCCATGTTTTTGATAGCGGTAGACGCACATTCTAAATGGCCAGAAGTGATTAAGATGGCGACCACTACCTCGGAAAAGACGATCGCAGTTCTAAGAACCATATTTGCAAGAAATGGATTGCCAGAACAGATATGTTCAGACAACGGACCGCAGTTCGTGTCAGAAGAATTCCAGAAATTCATGAAGAATGGGGTGAAACACTATACATCTGCCCCATATCATCTGGCTACAAATGGGTTGGCCGAGAGATTTGTACAAACGTTCAAAAAGGCGATAAAGGCCATGAGCGAAGACCATATTCCACTAAAACACAAGGTGGACAATTTCCTAATGGCATATCGAAACGCCACACATGCAGTGACAAATCAAAGTCCTGCCATGATGTTTTATAACACGAGGTTGCGGTCCAGGTTGGATTTGTTAAAACCAAATGTGCGTAGGGAAGTCGAAAACAAACAGTTCCAGCATGTAAATAACAAGACCACTCGGAGTTTCGAAATAGGACAACCAGTGTTAGCCCGGGACTATAAGAATGAGAAATGGCAATCTGGAACAATTCGTGCCAGACAAGGACCCCTGATGTACACGGTAGAGATTGGTGAAAACGTAATACGACGTCATGCTGACCAACTTGTAGAATCGAGAACAAGGGTCGAACCCATGGCTACGGCAGAGACACCAGTGGAAGAAATTACTGAACCTGTAGCATCTACCTCAAACGCGAACGTACATGAGGATGTTCAATCCATAAGAGATCAATTAGAGGAGTCACCCCAGCAACCAGAATCAGAGACCCCTGAAAGGCGTTATCCAACTCGGTTCAGGAGGCCTCCTCAGAGACTGAATCACAGAATCGCAGAAACCCCACAGTGCAGATAGAGGCCATTTCGGCCCATCGAGCCTGCACCGACACATATCCCACCCGATCCCCGTAACCCCTGAATCTTTGAACAGTTGCATGAAAGTTGTATATATGTTATCCATGTTATGTTTAAATTGGGGTGTACACTGTTAAGCTAAAAAGGGAGGAATTGTGGTGTATGTAACCTGTACCACCTTAAGAGAACTACCTTAAGAAGATGGACTACTTTCTCTTGCTACTGTATATTGTAGTACCGGTGGTGACCACACCGGTATATAAGCTCTGTGTAGTAATTTGTAAAGCAGTTCAGCCCTGACCTTCAAGTAGTAAAGACCTGTTTAAGTTTTTCCTGTTGTCTGTGTCCACTTATTTAAAATAAGTATATCTGGAACACACAGACTCAACAGGGGGGTGGCTTTGCAGACGAGAAAAGAGATCGAAATTGCAGGGTTGGGGCTGAACATTGGGGCATGGAGATCGGCCAATCACGGTGTTGTAGGGCCGGGGGAAACTCTCCTCCTCCTGGCCCACAAGCAGTGCAGTAAAAGCACTTGCCTCATGGAGTCCTGGGAAATCTGGCCTGCAGAAGTTAAAAATAAAACATTAGTTAAAATGGAGGCACACAGTCTCATTAAATATTTTAGTGACTGACCCACCTCCTGAGAGCGGGTTGATCACCTGCAATGTCTTTTGATTAAGGAGTGTTGGGAGTGTATTTTGAGAGCAGGAGGAATAAGAGGGAAGTTCAGAGCAGCATTGACCAAAGTGGTGTTGATAAATGTGATGGAGGGAGAGGTTAGAGTATTGATGTTGTGCATGCTTTGATGGAGCTTTTGAGTTGTTCATCATTCAGTGGGAAAAGAAGTATTTGGCGTGAAAGAGGAGACAGCTTTAGCAACGGCGGACATGTGGGAGCTCAAAGGTCAGAGGAGACAGTGAAACTGAGAATGTTAATAGACGAGTGGGGATTCTGGGTGGAACCATCAAAGGTGATAGCTGTTGATTAGCTATGAGAGTGTGAGCAACTTTCACAGAAAGTGAGTGTTGATGGGCTCCTTTTTTATTTAGCCAGTCAAAACCTCAAGTTCTCTTGATTGTCGTGATCCCTGTTTTAAAATGTCTAACAGGAAAGTCTGGAACTGAGCTTGTATCATGGATCAGTAAACTTCTTGACACAGAGATGTACACTTTGGTTTGCATGTAGGGAAACACAGGAACCATCCAGCACCAGCAGAGTCCCACAAACAGCAGTGAGATGAATGGCCAGATGACTGGGTTTTTGGTATTGGTTGAGGGAGGAATGTTGACCGGGGACAACGGGAGAATTCTCTACTTTTAGTGCCATGGAGTCTTTACTATCCACCTGAACAGGCAGATGGAGTCTTGGTTTAATGTTGTGCCTGAAGTATGGTGCCTCTGACAGTACAGCATTCGCAGCGCTACACTGAAGTGTCGGCCTAGATTATGCGTCCTAATAACATTTTAGCAATTTTATATTGTATTCAATAAATGTGCAAAGTTACTATTTCAATGTATTAACTGTCGGCTTATCTCTGTGCATTCCTGTTTTAATGTAACAAATTACTGTATGCATTGTGGAATAATTCAACTGAAGGGAATATGACCTTTAATAATTAGTATACAGTTGAGCTGGGCAGCTTCAGTTAACCTCTTCAACTAAGCTGAGGTTAAAAATAAGAAGCCAGCCATAGTTGACGTGTGGGACCTTTTTAGTTTGTGTACTATGGAGTAATTAGATGTGGACTTGTGCCTGCAAGTTCCCAGAACTTAAAATCCTAATTTCAGTTACTCTCAGGGAAGTGGGGAGGAAGGGCTACTTAGTGGCATAAAATGTTTTCCATCAGAAGGGAAATCCGAAGGATAGTCACTCCGAGGGCACCGTGGTGCATCTTAGAAACTGGTTCCTGAAGTCTAAGAGCAAGTCCATGCCTTCCCTCCCTCCCCCCTTTGCTCCCTCTCCCTTCTCTCCTTCCCCCTCCCTCCCTCCTTCCCCCTCTCTCCCTCCCTCCCCCCCCCCCCTTTCTCTCTCCTCCCCCTTTGCTAGGGAGCGATGAAGGGAGATTCAATGAAAATAATTGATTTAAAATTCTATCTTATTTTGTCCTAGAAAAGAGAAGATTCTTACACAAACATTGCAATATATTTATTTAATTCTTGCAACAAATGAAGTAGTTGAAAGCATTTAGACGGGGCAAGTTTTGTTTTTTCTTGGTTTCATGTTTCAGTTTCTTTCAATTTAGAAGAACTGCAAATTAATTTGCAAAACGAAGTGTGCAAAATGTACCAAATGGAAAAATGAATTGTTTTATAGAATTTGAAAATATTCAAAACTTTACTACTCTGATCTTTTGATCTTTGTGCTTTTAGCAGGCAAATTGACACATAATAAGTTAACGGCAATCGCACCTAAGTCCAAAATACTCGGTGATGTGTGATTATGTTGTGCAATTGACCAAGGTCTGTCAGCATTGTTAAAGGGTTATGGGAAATTTAAGGTACTGAGGCTAAGATATGAGGTTGTAAATACATCAATTGTGTAAGATCTATTGTTCAGCAATGAGTGCAATAAAATAATTTGAGAGAATTGTTTGATGCATTTAAAAAGTATGCATTATTCGTGCATGGGCACTTTTTTTTAGTAGGAACAAAGCACTTGTTCATTGTGTCATTCTTCACAGTAGAGATGTGAACTTCAATGCCAATCACTTGCCTTCTGTTTTTATGTTTGATTTTCTAAAATTGGTGACAACCCATTGTGTATTTTGGTAGCACTTCTTTAAATAGGACCACTTGCTAATATCAAAAGATACTTGAAAACTTAGAAGTGCTGTACTGTTCCATGTGCTGCCTGAGTTTTAGCAACATTAAGAATTTGTAGGGTTATCAGTTGATGTAGAAACTACATGTTAAGTTTAGATACTACTGTGGAAATTTGATGAGCAGAAGGACTAATCATAATATGTTCATGGTCTCAGGATCTTTTACCACATAAGAACATAAGAAATAGGAGCAGGAGTAGGCCAATCGGTCCCTCGAGCCTGCTCCACCATTCAATAAGATCATGGCTGATCTGATCCTAACCTCAAATCTACTATCACTCTACATCCCTCCCGAACCCATGTGATCTCCTGGGAGAGGCGAAAAACCAGATAAAAAAACCCAATGGCCAATTTGGGAGAAAAAAATCTGGGAAATTCCTCTCCGACCCATCTAGGCGATCGAAACTCGTCCAGGAGATCACCGTCCCTATATTTTCTACAGTACTTACCTTCTGTAAAAGGTGATCTCCACCCCAGCCAGGAATGATATTGGCAATCAATTAAGATTGACGCGGTACTGGTCAAGCCAACCAAATTTGGTGATTTTTGCACATGGATTTATAGTGTAATGTTATTGGGAGCCATTTACTATGTTTACCATTTAATAAGATTGTTTAAAAATCTGAAGTGACTACTTTTGTAAGAAACCCTCTTTCTACTGTTGCTTAGATACTGGAGCTTTGGTAGATTGGGTGCTAGCAGGCTGAATACGTTATCACTTCAATATTCATAGTTGGTGAATAGCAATCCCAGGATGCAAAAATAATGTTTCTTCGTTAGAACATTTAAAAATTACCACTGTTGGGCAATAATTTAAAGAAAAAGTTGCTTTGTATTTGTAACCTACATTATTGCTATTCTGTCCGTTATACAATTTTTATATTCATATGACACAGATTTATTTTTCAATCCTACTGTACTGTAAGACATAGGTTTTCAATCTGGAGTCCCTAGACCTTGGGTGGTCTAAACAGGGGCCTCTTGTTGGGTGGTGGGTGGACTTCAAGATCATCTGAATTCTATATTGAGTAGAATGTTGTTTCTATTGCTGTATGTTAATGTTTTCTTCAACAATAATAGTATTGTTTTCCTTTGGGTAGAAGATGACAAGTTGTCCCTGGGATTGTCAATATTTGCATGGCATTCCCCTGCACAAAAGATTTAAAAACTGTTGCTGTAAGAATCAATGTAACCTGTTCCAGTTAAACCGGCCATTTATCTTTTGCGTTGGTATAATGTTTATAAGTTACTATAGGAGTGAAATGCTTTCGCAGCTATTCCTTGGACACAATGTTTCTTGAAGGAAGCGAGTGCTATTGTCTACTCCCTGTGGCTAAACATATTGTGGCCTGGAGTTTCCGCTGGGTTTTTTTCAGCGCAATTTGTCAGAAATCGGCCAAACCAGCGCAAAAGATCGAGGAATTTCAAGTGCAAGTTGCATCCAGCCCAAATTGAGTTTTTGTGATTTTTTGTGTTGGTTTAAAAAACCTCGCACTAGAAGAAAGCCCTGCCCACAAAACTGGCCACATCCCCGGATCAAATTAATCACCATTGCGAGTTTTCGCTAACTGTGCCCATTTGCGAACCTTAGAGGAGGCTCTTAAAAATAAGCTTTTTTTAGGCACAATGACCTGAATGAGCATGTTTTAAAAGCTTTTAAATATATTTTAAATTTGAGAAACTAACTACTGTACACCAATATAACACTCAAATGGTTCTGTATAGTGTTTTTAAGTCATTTTCAGTTATTTAAAGTCATAACTGAGTTGGTAGCACACTCGTCTCTGAGCCAGAAGTTTGTGGGTTCAAGTCCCACTCCAGAGCAAAAAAAGCTAGGCTGGCACTCCAGTGCAGTACTGCACTCTGAGGTGCTGTCTTTCGGATGAGATGTTAAACCATCTGCTTTCTCAAATGGATGGAAAAGATCCGATGGCACTATTTCGAAGAAGAGCAGGGGAGTTCTCCCCAGTATCCTGGCCATTATTTATCCCTCAATCAACAGAACAAAAACAGATTATCTGGTTATTATCTCATTGCTGCTTGTGGGATTTGCTGTGTGCAAATTGGTTGTACATTACAACAGTGACTGCACTTCAAAGTACTTTGGCTGTAAAGTGCTTTGGGACGTCCTGAGGTTGTGAAAGGCGCTATATAAATACAAGTCTTTTTTTTTAAATCGGGTTGCTCACAGGTGGTGGACGAGACACTCTGATTAAAAATGCTTATTTTTTTGTGATTAAACCCATTTTCAGCTGTAGTAAGAAACTGCACCAGGTTACCACTCTTAAATATATCAAGGAATATTTTTTAATGCAGTTTTAAAAAAAAAATTATGTGCTAAATCGCTGACCAATTGCGCTGGTTCATGGAGGGTTTTACATATGCAAAAGAGTTTGAGCGGAAACTTGAGCAAACAAAACACTTCTTAAAACTAGCGTAATTCTGAGTGCAATTTGCGCCTGGGTCACCAATTGCACTCAAACTGTTGGCCCTTGTTTCAGTGACCACTGATGATTGACCTTGTAGCATTTCAAAAAAGTTTTAGGATGTCTTCAGCGAATTGTAAGTATAGTAATGTGCTGTAAGATCTGTTTTCTGTGCTAGAAAACAAATCCAGTTAAAATTAATTGTTTGATCTAGCCTACATAGATTTTGGTGCAATTTGACACATTCTGCATTTCAGTATAATTAATAGGTCAAGTGCATTTTTAGAGCAGCAGACTGGATTGAACCCAGCAGCTTTATATGGGCCTTGTGAATATGTCGATCATTCTACAGTCATTGTATCTCAATCCAGTTAATTTTAAAACCATTTCCTAATTTTTTTTTAAATGTACAAAATGAATCCTGGAAATAGTTAAGAGGAAGAGAAGGAAAAGGCCATTTGACCCATCAAAGGTTGTCCCTCCAGTATTGTCACTTTAACCCATATTTCATTCTCAATTTGGTAATCAAATAATCAAACTGCCCAACGCATTACCGGCACCCGGCTACCGACCATAGAGCACATATACCAGAAACGCTGTTTACGGAGGTCACGGTCCATCATCAAAGACCCTACCCACCCCAGCCACAGTCTGTTTGCCCTCCTGCCATCTGGGAGACGCTACAGATGCATTCGCACCCGTACGACCAGATTTAGGAACAGCTTCTTTCCCAGGGCTGTCATCCTACTGAACTCCACAAAAACTCTAAAGCCTGCACATCTGCAAATGCACTTTATTATGGTTATGTTAATGTATTACAAGCCAAATGTATGTTGAATGTTTAAATGTCTTAATCTAAATGTACACTCTCGGGAGCTGCAAGCCTACATTTCGTTGTACTGCACTTGTGCACTAACAATGACAATAAAAGTTGATTTGATTTGATTAAATGGGTTGCAGTATTCATGGAAACCCAAATGACTTTTAGAATCGTATCTTGAAACGTGCAGGTGAAGACTCTAATTCAGATGAGTTTTCTGTGACAAATTCTGGATCTGGAGAAAGTTTGTACGGTGACACAATGTAATACTTGGTTGTGCATATGAAGACAAATAATTGCTATTTTGTTATATTGAGGATTTGTTGAAGTAGATTCTTGATATCTGCTGTATTTGTAGGGAAGGCCAGCAGCAGCAGAGACTAAAGTGTTGAGAAGGGAACCGGTCTCCTTAGAAAGTCGTATTTGCTTGCTAACTGCAACTTATTTAATTAACATGTTTATAAAATGACTCCACCATAATTCACTGACGGTTTCTGAGCTGAAGGGGAGAGCAGGCAGTCTTTCCCAGATTGCCACTTTTGAACCAGCGGCAAGGAGGTACATGCGGATGATTGATTTTTGTTCCCCTCGAACCATGGGAAGGTGCCTCGCGTCTTGCACACCTCTCCCCTCCAGTGGTTGATACTGGACCATACAGGGTGCATAATGTGGACAAACTTGAATGTGTCTTTCTTTCTTTTTTAATGTTTTATGGGGAGCTGATGGTTGGTAGCTAATTCTTCCTTCACTTGAGCACCTAACATTTGGAAATGGCTCATCTGTAATTGGTGATAATCCAATTGCTGTTGTCTGATTATGAATGTCAAAAATTCATTAACGTACACCAACCAGTATGTACAGCTGGAGGTATGTAGATGGGATTGAATCCTATCTGCATCTGTAGGGGATTTGTAATTGAGAAAACCTATTGTAATAATTTGAGGGAACAATTGCCATTTTGTAAATACTTTATTCAGTCTTGAGATGTGGCTGTTGCTAGCAAAGCTGCCATTTATTGCCCATCCCTAGTTGCCCTTGAGAAGTTGGTGATGGGCTGCCTTCTTGAAGTGCTGCACTCTGTGTGGTGAAGGTGCTCTCACAATAGTGTTGGGTAGGATTTTGATCCCGTGACAATGAAGGAATGGCGATGGATGTTCAAGTCGGGATCACGTATGACTTTGAGTGGAACTTGGAGGTGGTGGTGTTCCCTTGCACTGGTTGTCCTTGTCCTTCCGGGTGGTAGAGGTCATGGGTTTGGGAGGTGCTGTCAAAGAAGCCTTGGCGAGTTGCTGCAGTGCTTCCGGTTGTGTACACTGCAGGCAAATTCTACTTTACTTTTTGTTGGGTAGGGGATGATTGTTTAGTTACAGCCTTTTTGTCAAAACATTTCTCTGTCATGCATGCTGGTCTCAAACCGCCTTTTGATGCAGCAGAGTAAGACCTATTTCTCTTTCAAACACATCCTCTGTAACTTGGGAATTTTATCTCTGCATTTTAAACTGGACTGAAATGATAAAAGGGACAACTAGTGCATTGTGGATGAGTTCAATGCCAGGGTGAAGTATTTTTAGTTTTAATAAAGATTTCTGTTGTACAGTATATTGAGAGTTCTGCTTGCGAGTGTGCAATTCCTTGACACCTTCACACATGCACCATAGACTGTTGGATAATGCCTTCTACGTAGTTCCATTGTGTGTGACAGAGTATAGAGATAGCAAACTCAAGGAAGAGGACCTTCAACAAATGGAAGAAAGGAAAAGAACCCTGGAAGATGTATTCATGTGCAGAAACTATACCATGTGATTCGGATTTTCAATAGCTATTAAACTGTCCATCAATTTGTAATAATTTGACATTAAAGACTTCACTTGCACTTGATTCTATGGTTGTAAATTAAATCAACCCATTCAATTAATTTTGCAAATAAAAAGTGAAGTTTTATTTTTCTTAAATGGTATTATAGAAGCGGCAGTATTTGTGATGTCGTAATCAGCTGATGGAATAATAACTACAGGAAAAAAGGTTGCCATGTAAGTCATGTGCATGAGAAATGAACTGCAGGAGTGTGAAGTTAGTGTCGGAGGGGTACAGACAGTGTGTAACTGGTATCTCTGCCAATTGGCCTGACACTGAGCCACTTTTAAATCAAAGCAGTAGGCTGTCCGGTGTAGGTAATATTATCCCAGCTGAATTGCAGAAATCACTCTAATTAATAGAACGTTGTTACGTTGTCAAGGGCCACAGTCCAAACTAATGCCATTTTGAAGGGCCAGTCTCTAATTTTGCAGCGTGCTATACTATGGCGAGAGGAATGGGATGCCGGTCGATCTCTGCGTTCCCTACACAGCGAACTTCTAATTTAAATCATGCCATCGTGGGCAGACATCCAGTGAGGCCCTGTACTTCCCCACAGCAAGAAGAAAACAAAGTACAGGAAAAATAATTCTGTTATAGTTTCATTTTAGTAGAAGTATTTTAATTTACTCTCTTGAGGCTGGGATAACTGTTTTTGAGCTTGCTTTTGATGGAGCGCAAGAACAAGATAACATCCCACAACTTGCCAGGTTGTGAATGGAGGCTCAAAGGCAAGTGGAATAACAAGTCGGCCGAGGGCTGCAGGTGAAGCGGAGGTGGGCCACAAACAGCTGTAGTAGTAGATTTAGAAGAACAAATACTTTGACCAATGCGTATTTCTGGAGACCCATTTCACGAATGGCTAAAGGGTTTCGGTATTTGTGGTTTCTGGAGATGGTTACTCAGTCACAGTTGCATATGTAGAAATAGCTTCACCTGTTATGACCACTTCTGTAAAGAAGACCTTGGATGTGGTTTGTAAAAGTACCTTTTATTAGAAATTTATTTGGATTTTATTCTGTTTTCACTAGAAATTGCAGGGTGGAGTAATCTAACTCAATCTGATAACTTCACACTAGCTATTGGCTGTCACATTTTACTGTGTTATTAGCTTCTTGATGTAAACTACACTCCTGGGATTAGGCAAGTTTACATATTTTAGGAGGATAAATTTAGAAGTAGTGTGATTTTAAACATTCATTTAATTTACACACAAATCTGCACACTATATGGTGGAAGTGTGTTGACATGATTGGCTCCCCACTAGCACTGTTTTACATACTATGCCAAGACAATGCACCAGCATTGAGTAAATAGAGGATTCTAGACAGTATCCCACAGATTACTGAGTCTAGATCAGTAGAGGTCCCACTTGTGGATGCACCAATTTTCTAGTAAATGTGTTGTTAACATATTAAGAGTTTTATTCTTACCAGTTTTTAGTTTGGATTGTCTAAATGTTCTTGATCTTTCTGAAGCAGCCATTGCCTCTGTAGCTGAAGCAGATTTTGCCATCTTGAAACACCACTTTTAAGATGCATAATGGCTAGAAAACTATGGCCAAGTACAGTGCCAACAGTTGTATACTTTAATAATTTGTGAAGGAGTTTAATATCTTAGCTTTCTGATTTATGTTAGTCAAATGTTTAATGCTGGTATGTAGGCTTAAGATATGTTTCAGTTTTAATTTAAAGATAGCCTTATTTACTGTGCCATTGAGTTACACACGAGGTTTAGATTAGCAGTTTTCAGAGCATTAATTGGGACAGTTCTGTGGACTGACGAGAGTGCAGCAAATTAGTCTCCAATCACATCCCTAAATAAGTTATGCCAATGAGACTGTTGAGCAGTAGTTTATTCCTATTATTGTTGCCCCATGAGTGCTATAAATTGGGTTAATTTACAAATGTAATGGCATTCTGCTAAATTAGTAGTGAAAAGTTCTTTCTCCCAAATTTAATTGCTTTTTGAATTAGCAATGGATACAATATAAACAGCCAGTGAAATTGCAGGAGTTATCAAATGTTGAAGCCTGCTTATTAAGAATTGGAAATAATCCTGTAAACTGTTACCCAAGTTGTATGGTGCATGCTGAACAATTTGTGGGGCAATCGTTGGGAAAGTTGCATATTAATGATGACTAGTTGAACCATGTTGGTGAACTGAGGACAGGCGGGTTAGTCCAAAGGATATTGATTACTTCAGTTGGCCTGCTACTTACTCGATCTTCCAGTGCATTGCAAGCAGTCGTCTATCACTGCTGTTGGTCACACTTTTGATTCTATTGTTTCTGACTTTTGATAAAATGAAACTTTTCCTTTTGCTGGGGAAATACCATCAGCATGGGGTTTTCTATTTCTGAACAAAATGATGAAATGTTGGTGAATAATGACTCGGTGGTTGCCAGTCACGAGTTCAGTTTTCTCAAGCGTTTCCTCAACTGAGATTCAATGTGCAGCTTTCAGCAAATTACAACACTGAATTTTCAAATGCTGTGACTGAAAATGTGATGATGCTTACAGGCTGAGTGACCATGGGTTTCTACAGAATGATGAGCTGGTTGGGCCACATTGCTTCTCTTGTCAGTACGATTGTTAACTGTGGGGGGGAAAAAATGTTTTTTTTGCTTTTTAGCTCAAACCTTTTCCTTGCATTCCAAGTCACACTCGGCCCCCAGATTTCTACCTATCTCAATAATATATACTGAAGCTTTGTTTCGGTGTCTTGAATATAAGTGGTTGAATTGATGGCACTGCTCCAGTTGCACCTACCAACACTCCTGGATTGCCCGGGAGTCTCCCGGAATGGGCGATTGGGCTCCTGGGTGCTGCTGCTGGCGACCCGGGAGAAACGGTCCTTGTATGCACAGTTCATGCATGTGCACCATTCTGGCTGTCATTGCTTTTAAGCCAATCAGTGATGCATTCCCTGGTCCCTGCTGGATGCCTCACCCCAGCGAAGTTATGGAGCTGCTACGGAGAGTAGAAGAAGATAGACAGAAGCAAAATGTTGAAGAGCAAGAACGAGTATTGCAAGTGCCTGGAAGATGGGGCAAAATATTCACTGCACGTAGCCAGTCTAGAGGGTAACTACCTAAAATGTCCACTGTCTTCGTAATTTCACTCTGATTCTCTTGAACCTGGGCTGGATTATTGAGTTTATTTTAAACAGGCGTTAAAGGAAGGAAAGGATATAAAATTGGTTCTTCTTTCTTTGTTGTAGTAATTTAGGGTTGCCAACCCTCACGGACTGCCTGGGAGTCTCCCGAGATAGGCGATTGGCCTCCTGGGCGCTGCTGCTGATGACCTGGGAGAAAAATACTTTTGCATGTGCGGTTTACACCTGACTTCCGCGGCACGGATTTTCAATTCCTGCCCTGCACCATCCTGGTTGGCAGCGCATTGAGCGCCAGGGAGACGATCAGCCATTCATTCCATGCTGCAATTTCCTCATGGCTGGTTGCCTTGCTGTCGGAAATGCAGTTTGCTGCATTTCCGGTTAAGTTACTATGGCACAGATCCCTGTGGGGGACACTGATTGAAGAGAGACATCGGAGACAGAATCGGAATTTTTAAAGAAGCCAGGCCAAAGAGAGCGAGAATGCAAGGGAGAGAATTACAAATCCAGTGCGATCCACAAATAAGCAAGATCTATTGTGGAGAAAATGCTGAAAACATTCAGCAAGCCAGGCAGTATCTGTAAGGAACAGAAAATATGAAATGTTTCAGGTATAGCCCTTCATGTAGGTATTACAGATAAACAGTTTATCAGAATAGTGTAGCGAGGGTCAAGGGAATGGGTGAGGGAGGGGGTAAAGGGACTACATACACAAGAAAAGAAAGAATGAGCTATTACTGTAAATTGATTGGGTGGAGAAGAGGACAAGGTTGACAGTCAGACTGATAATGCCTGACAATAGAGGGCACGAAGAGAGATTAGGGAGATAAAGGGCATATAATAGATGAAGATGCAGAGAATCTGAATTGTTAAAGCAGGTTAGCTAAATTGCAAAGAAAGAGCACAAAAACCTTGGTTACCATCTCTTGTTCTCTACCCAGTTCATTTTTTTTTGTTGCTGTGTACCTGATCTCTCTCTTCCCCGCCCCCCCCCCCCCCCCCCCCCAAAACTCCCTTTCCCTTGCTCTGTTCACCTGTAAAATCTTCATGTTCCAGTGAAGGACAGGCTCTGCCTGCAACATGAACATTTTCCTTTCTCAACAGATGCTGCTTGACTTGCTGAGTGTTTCAAGCATTTTATGCTTTTGTTTTACATGAGAGAGTTGAACAGCTTCCATTTCTCAGGGGATGCGCAACTCTGTCAGCGGGGAATCATGCTCTTCCCCACAAGTGGAAACAGTCTCTCTCTATCTACTCTGTCAAAACCTTTTATAATTTTAAAGACTTCTATTAGGTCACCCCTCAGCCTTCTTTTATCAAGAGAAAAGAGACCCAGCCTGTTCATCCTTTCCTGATGGGTATACCCTTGCATTTCTGGTATCATCCTTGTAAATCCTCTTTGCATCTTCTCCAGTGCCTCTATATCCTTTTTATAATATGGTGACCTGAATTGTATGCAGTACTCCAACTGTGGTCTAACCAAGGTTCGATACAAGTTTAGCATAACTTCACTACTTTTCAATTCTATCCCTCTAGAAATAAACCCCAGTGCCTGGTTTGCTTTTTTTATGGCCTTGTTAACCTGTCGCTACTTTTAGTGATTTGTGTATTTGTACTCCGAGATTGGGAACGGTAGCATAGTGGTTATGTTACTGGACTAGTTATCCAGAGGCCTGGAGTAATGTCCTGGAGACGTGAGTTCAAATCCCACCACGGCAGCTGGGAAATTTAAATTCAGTTAATTAAATAAATCTGGAATAAAAAGCTAGTATCAGTAATGGTGACCATGAAACTATCGGATTGATGTAAAAACCCATCTGGTTCACTAATGTCCTTTTAGGGAAGGAAATCTGCCGTCCTTACCTGGTCTGGCCTGTACGTGATTCCAGACCCACAACAATGTGGTTGACTCTTAACAGCCCTCTAAAATGGCCAAACAAGCCACTTGGTTGTAAAAAAACCTCTGAAAAACGAGAAGAATAAAACTGGACGGACCACCCGGCATCGATCTCGGCATAGGCTACAGACATGACAAAGGCACACCCAGCCCAGGCGCCCCTGCAAAGTCCTCCTCACCAACATCTGGGGACTTGTGCCAAAATTGGGAGAGCTGTCCCACAGACCAGTCAAGCAACAGCCTGACATAGTCATACTCACAGAACCATACCTTTCAGCCAATGCCTCAAACTCCTCCATCACCATCCCTGGGTATGTCCTGTCTCACCAGCAGGACAGACAATCCAGGGATGGCGGCACAGTGGTATACAGTCAGGAAGGAGTGGCCCTGGGAGTCCTGAACATTGACTCCGGACTCCATGAAGTCTCATGGCTTCAGGTCAAGCATGGGCAAGGAATCTTCCTGCTGATTACCACCTGCCCTCGCTCAGCTGATGAATCAGTACTTCTCCATGTTGAACACCACTTGGAAGAAGCACTGAGAGTAGCAAGGGCACAGAATGTACTCTGGGTGTGGGACTTCAATGTCCATCACCAAGAGTGCCTTGATAGCACCACTGTTGGCTGAGTCTTGAAGGACATAGCTGCCAGCCTGGGCCTGCGACAGGTGGTGAGAGAACCTACTTGACCTTGTCCTCACCAATCTACCTGTCGCAGATGCTTCTGTCCATGACCGCATTGGTAGCAGTGACCATCGCACAGTCCTTGTGGAGACAAAGTGCCGTCCTCACACTGAGGTCATCCTCCATTGTGTTGTGTGGCACTACCGCCATGCTAAATGGGACAGATTCAGAACAGATCTAGCAGCTCAAAACTGGGCATCCATGAGACGCTGTGGGCCATCAGCAGCAGAATTGTATTCCACCACAATCTGTAACCTCATGGCCTGGCACATCCCTCACTCTACCATTACCATCAAGCCAGGGGGCCAACCCTGGTTCAATAAGGAGTGTAGAAGAGCATACCAGGAGCAGCACCAGGCATACCTAAAAATGTGGTGCCAACCTGGGGAAGCTGCAACACAGGACTACATGCATGCTAAAAAGCAGAAGTAGCATGCTATAGACAGAGCTAAGCGATCCCACAATCAACGGATCAGAACAAAGCTCTGCAGTCCTGCCACATCCAGTCGTGAATGGTGGTGGACCTTTAAACAACTAACGGGAGGAGGAGGCTCCGTGAATATCCCCATCCTCAATGATGGTGGAACCCAGCACGTGAGTGCAAAAGACAAAGCTGAAGCGTTTGCAATCATCTTCAGTCAGAAGTGCCGAGTGGATGATACATATCGGCCTCCTCCTGAGGTCCCCACCATCACAGAAGCCAGTCTTCAGCCAATTCGATTCACTCCACATGATATCAAGAAACAGCTGAGTGCACTGGATACAGCAAAGGCTATGGGCCCTGACAACATCCCGGTTGGCATGCTGAAGACTTGTGCTCCTGAACTAGCCGCGCCTCTGGCCAAGCTGTTCCAGTACAGCTATAACACTGGCATCTATCCGACAATGTGGAAATCTGCCCAGGTATGTCCTGTCCACAAAAAGCAGGACAAATCCAATCCGGCCAATTACAGCCCCATCAGTCGACTCTCAATCATCAGCAAAGTGATGGAAGGTGCCGTTGACCGTGCTACCAATAACCTGCTCACTGATGCCAGTTTGGGTTCCAACAGGACCACTCAGCTCCAGACCTAATTACAGCCTTGGTCCAAACATGGACAAAATAATTGAATTCCAGAAGTGGGGGTGGTGGGGGGTGGAAGCTGTCCACTGGCTGGAGTCATACCTAGCACAAAGGAAGATGGTTGTGTGGTTGGAGGTCAATCATCACAGCCCCAGGACATTGCTGCAGGAGTTCCTCATGGTAGTGTCCTCGACCCAACCACCTTCAGCTACTCATCAATAACCTTCCCTCCATCATAAGGTCAGAAGTGGGGATGTTCGCTGATGACTGCAGAGTGTTCAGAGCCATTTGCAACTCCTCAGATAATGAAGCAGTACATTACCGCATGTAGCAAGACCTGGACGACATTCAGGTTTGGGCTGATAAGTGGCAGGTAACATTCGCACCACACAAGTGCCAGGCAATGAATAAACATCTTCTTAGACAGTCCCTCTGAACCGAGGATGACTTGCTTCCACACTAAAAGAGTTCTTGGGTGACTGATGCCTGAACTTCATTTTAAAGGGTGGAAGATGCCTGTGCATGAATTCTTTTAACGTGGGATGGCCGTTGCACACCAGCTACCACACGGGCTTGACAGAGCAAGGTCTTGGTCCAATGGCAAGGAGATCCAAGACAATTGGGGACCAGGCTCTGCTACATTACATTCTATGCCTCGGCTAATAAAGGCAAGTATCCCGTATGCCTTCTTAACCACCTTATTTACCTGTCCTACCTTCAGGGATCTGTTGACGTGCACTCCAAGGTCCCTCTGATCTTCTGCACTTCTCAGTGTCCTACCATTTATAGTGTATATTCCCTTGCCTTGTTAGCCCTCCCCAAATGCATTATCTTGTGGCGACACGCCACCACTGGACATAATCCGCTCACGGCGGCACGGACAGTCTAAGCAGAAGCCCCCAGCCGGGGGCCCTTTCCTCCAGCAACTTGTTTCCCGCAGGGACAGGCTGCCGGGAGCACTTCCTGTCTGGGAAGTATTTAAGTGGATGCGCGGGCTTTTCTAGTTCCTGTTTGCCATGTGGTTAGAATAAAGCAGTTGTGTTTTCAATAGCTCTGGTCTCGACTCCCACGTTTGCCGCGGTATCTCAACACTGGTGACCCCGACGCTCAGGACGAATCCTAAGCTAGCATGGCGGATACAAACGCAGTCACGGTTAAATTACCAGACTTTTGGGAGAACCTCGCCGAAGCCTGGTTCGTTCAAGCTGAGTCCAGATTCCGGCTGAAAGGCATTACAGTCGACGCCACGAAGTACGACTACCTCGTCGCCTCGCTCACCTATGCTACAGTCCCCAAGGTTTGGGCAGCGCTGCAGGATCCACCAACGGATGGCAAGTACGAACATCTGAAGGCTGCGCTACTTAAAAAATTTCAAACGTCCTCTTACCAGCGCCACTGCCAACTCCTGGACCTCCCCGGCCTTGGTGACGCTTCACCATCAGACCTGCTCTCCCACATGCTGTCCCTCTCAGACGACAAAAATCCCGGCGCCCTTTTTCGCACGCTTTTCATTCGGCAGCTCCCCGCCAGCATCCGCCCGCTCATTGTGGAGTCTGGCTCCACGGACCTGAATGATATAGCCGAAAAGGCCGACCGGCTGCTCTCTGCACAGGCCGCTCGCGACGTCGCGCCCGACCTCACGGCAACGACCACGCGGTCTTCCCGGCCTGTTAGGCCCGACCGCCCTACCACTCCGGGTCACTGCTACTACCACACCCGTTTTGGCGCTAGGGCTCAACGCTACACGCCGCCGTGTACCTTCAAAACCCCCCCCCCTCCGCACCGGCCCCCGCGATGGCCGCAGGGCAGAAGGAGCCCCTACTGTACGTCACTGACGACAGAACCAACCGCCGATTCCTGTGCGACACAGGAGCCCAGCACAGCATCACCCCCGCCTCCGCCCTCGAGATCCAACGCGGCACACGGGGTATCACACTGGCTGCAGCCAATGGCTCTGCCATCCGCACATATGGCACCCGCATGGTCACGCTCGACCTCGCGGGCCGCCGCTACCGCTGGGAGTTCCTCACAGCCAAGGTCCTCTGGCCACTCATCGGCGCCGACTTCCTACGCGCCCACGGCCTCCTCGTCGACATTCCGAGGCACCGCCTCGTCGACATCAACACTATGGCCCCCATCCCCGGCGCCTTTACCCCAGCCCGTTCGGCCGGCCTGACGACCTACTGCCTCGCCAACGCCACGGACGACTACTCGGCACTCCTAGCTGAGTTTCCCGCCCTCACTAACCCGACCTTTTCGGCCAAAGCCGCAAAGCACGGTGTGGAACACTATATCCCCACCACCGGCCCCCCAGTTTCTGCCCACGCCCGCAGACTCAACCCGGCCAAGCTGGAAATCGCGCGGGCCGAGTTCGCCACCATGGAACAACTCGGCATCATCCGCCGCTCCAGCAGCCCTTGGGCCTCGCCCCTCCACATCGCCCCCAAGCCCGGCGGAGGCTGGCGCCCTTGCGGGGACTACCGCCGCCTCAACGACGCCACCACCCCCGATCGATACCCGGTGCCACACATCCAGGACTTCTCGGCCCGACTGGCCGGACGAACCGTCTTTTCCAAAGTCGACCTGGTGCGCGGTTACCACCAAGCCCCCGTACACCCCGCGGACATCCCCAAAACGGCCGTCATCATCCCATTCGGCCTGTTCAAGTTCCTGAGGATGCCCTTCGGCCTCAAGAATGCAGCACAGGCTTTCCAGCGCCTTATGGACTCAGTCCTCCGGGACCTGAACTTCCTATTCGTCTATCTAGACGACATTCTCGTGGCCAGCTCCTCCAAACAGGAACACCTCGAACACCTTCGCGTCCTGTTCGGGCGCCTAGCCCAACACGGGCTCATCCTCAGCCCGGCGAAGTGCCAATTCGGCCTCAGAGATCGATTTTCTCGGTCACCACATCACCCCTGCTGGGGCCATCCCCCTGCCCAACAAGGTGCAGGCCGTCCAGCAATTTCCCCGCCCCACAACCATCAAGGGCCTCCAAGAGTTCCTCGGGATGGTGAACTTCTACAACAGGTTCATCCCCAGAGCTGCAGCCCTCATGAAGCCCCTATACGACTCCCTCTGAGGAAAATCCGGCAAGCTGGACGTAGCCTGGACCACTGACACGGCAGCCGCCTTCGACGCCACCAAAAACGCGCTTGCCGACGCCACTCTGCTCGCGCACCCGAAGGCCGATGCCCGGGTCGCGCTCACCACAGACGCCTCCGACCACGCGGTCGGGGCCGTGTTCGAGCAGTGGGTCAATGGCGCGTGGCAGCCACTTGCCTTCTACAGCCGCCAACTGCGCCCCCCCGGAGGTCAAATACTCCACTTTCGACCGCGAGCTTCTCGCGCTCCACCTGTCGGTCCGCCATTTCAGGTTCCTCCTGGAAGGCCGTCACTTCACCGCGTATGTGGACCACAAGCCACTCACGTACGCGATGGCCAAGCACACCGAACCCTGGTCCGCTAGGCAGCAACGCCAGCTCGCGGCCGTGTCCGAGTTTACTACGGACATCCAGCACGTCTCCGGTAGAGACAACGTGGTCGCCGACTGACTTTCCCGTCCCGCCGTCTGTGCGAATCACCTTGCGGTCGACTACGCACAACTAGCAGCGGCCCAGCTCACAGACCCAGACCTCCTCTCGGCGGCTACCAGCCTGCCAGGGCTACGCCTAGCCAAGGTCGCGCACGGGCCCGAAGCCACGGCAGTCACTTGCGACGTCTCACTCGGCCAACCCAGGCCGGTCGTCCCTGAGACCTGGCGCCGCCGCGTTTTCAACGCGCTCCACGGGCTCTCTCACCCGGGTTCCCGCGCATCCGTCAAACTCCTCTCCAAGCGCTTCGTCTGGCGCGGCCTCAGCAGAGATGTTCGGACTTGGGCCACCTCCTGCCTCACCTGCCAACGGGCTAAGGTACAGCTGCACACCAAAGCACCCCTGGGAGACTTCGAGGTACCCAGCCGCCGCTTCGACCACGTACACGTCGACATCGTCGGTCCCCTGCCGCCATCGCAAGGCCAAACTTATCTCCTCACGATGGTCGACCGCTACACACGCTGGCCTGAGGCAGTGCTGCTGACCTCCACCACCACAGCCGACATCGCCAGGGCGTTCGTTAACACCTGGGTTGCGAGGTTCGGCGTACCGGCCGACATAACCTCCGACAGAGGCGCCCAGTTCACCTCCCGAACTCTGGACGGCCACAGCACGCAACCTCGGGGTGACGCTCCACCGCACCACGGCGTACCACCCGCAGGCCAACGGGCTTTGTGAACGCTTCCACAGGTCACTCAAGGCCTCACTCCGCGCCGGCCTGCAGGACAGTACCTGGACTGACCGCCTACCGTGGGTGCTACTCGGCCTACGCACCGCGGTCAAGGAAGACCTCCAGTCCTCGGCAGCGGAGTTAGTCTACGGACAACCGCTGCGCGTCCCAGGCGAATTCCTCCCGGAGCCTAACGAGCCTTGGTCGGCCAAACAGCAGCGGCTCAACTCTTTCTCTTCCGCTCAGCAGTTCGCCCCACTTCCGGTCAACCGACACAGCGAACTCTCACCTCACGTCCCGCCAAATTTACAGCAGGCGCGCTTCGTCTTCGTGCGACACGACGCGCACCGCGGGCCCCTGCGACCCCCGTACGACGGACCGTACGAGGTACTACAAACCGGGGACAAGGTCTTCAAGCTGCGACTCGGCGACAGGGTCGACACAGTCTCCATCGACCGGCTGAAACCAGCACACACACAACCAGGGGAACAGGTCCCCGTGGCCCAGCCTCCAACTAGAGGCCGTCCCCCCGGCAAGCCAGCACAGCCGGCGGCGAACCGCCCGACCCAACCAACTAGACCGGCGACCACTCAGAGCCGCTGCGGCAGAACCATTAGACCACCGTCACGACTCGTCCACTCCTCCTAAGCGGATTCTGGGGGTAGCTCTGTGGCGACACGCCACCACTGGACATAATCCGCTCACGGCGGCACGGACAGTCTAAGCAGAAGCCCCCAGCCGGGGGGCCCTTTCCTCCAGCAACTTGTTTCCCGCAGGGACAGGCTGCTGGGAGCACTTCCTGTCTGGGAAGTATTTAAGTGGATGCGCGGGCTTTTCTAGTTCCTGTTTGCCATGTGGTTAGAATAAAGCGGTTGTGTTTTCAATAGCTCTGGTCTCGACTCCCACGTTTGCCGCGGTATCTCAACAATCTCTCTCTTTTCCAGATTGAATTCTATTTGCCACTGTTCTGGCCACCTGACCAGTGCGTTGATATCTTCCTGCAGTCTGCAGCTTTCTTCTTCATTAGCAGCCACAAAGCCAATTTTTGTATCATCTGCAAATTCTTAATCGTACTTCCTACATTCAAGTCCAAATCATTGCTATATACTATACCACAAAAAGCAAAGGACTGCTGTGGTGTCACAAGTTCATTGCCATGTCATTTCTAAATCCAGTGCCTCGTTGTCTCAGTAACACTGACAACGATGGCAATTTTGAAAACTTGTTTTTAAACAAAAGGAATAAGTAAAGGGTAATATATAAAAAAAAATAGCATTTACTTAGATAGAATAGTGGTGCACACATTGAAGCATTGGGGGGAGGGGGGGGAAAGGGAATTTTCTTGAAATGAGTTACGCTGCTGTGTCTTTGAAAAAGTGTTACTCCCACTGGTGACCTGAGCTGCACGTAGGTTTCCTTGTGTCTGCTCAGTTACATACCCATTGGAGTAGGCATTGGTGTAAAACCCATGTAAAAAGAATGTAAGTATCTGGACGAAATGGAAACTCGTGCAGCCTTTAAATTCAGTGTCCAGCCTGCGCACTTCAACAGCAGACTGGGGGACAACCAGGTGAGAACAGAACAACGCTTGTCTCTTTCACTTCACTCTCAAATAACTTCACTGAAAGTCTTATCAATATCTGTTATCGTACTTTCCAAGAACTCTCTCTGCAAAGGCCGGTTACTATGTCTAGCCCAACTCCTACCGGCCCTGCCTCAATCACTTTACCTTGCTCATCCTACCTATAGGACAAAGCAAACCTTTAAATATTACCAGCGTATGTTTTACCTCTATCACAATTAGAGGTCAGTGATGTTATGGTATGACCAATGATGATACAGGAGCAGCAGTATGGAGAGTCACAACATTACCACTGATGTTCAGTATGCACTAACAGGTACTGAGTATTTGTAGCATTTTCACTTATGTATAGAGGGAAATCCATCGAATTACCCCATCCCCCTCACACCTAGCCTGCATTGACCAGAGCGTTGTCAATAAACACAGAACAATCAGAAAGGTCATGTGATTAGTACTGGCTAATGAAATTGCCAGAAGCTGACACCACAATCTCATAATTGCTTATATAGGATAAATAGCACAAACAGGCCATTTGGCCCAACCAGTCCATGCTACTGGTTGATAAACTGGCTTAAGAGTGATACACATCAATGAATATCTCAACAAGCGAGCGTCTAACCACTACCCCATGACATTCAACAGCATTAGCATCGTCGAATCCCACACCATCAACATCCTGGGGGTTACCATTGACCAGAAACTTAACTGGACCAGCCACATAAATATTGTGGAAACAAGAGCAGGTCAGAGGCTAGGTATTCTGCGGCGAGTGTCTCACTTCCCGACTCCCCAAAGCCTTTCCACCATCTACAAGGCACAGGTAAGGAGTGTGATGGAATACTTTCCACTTGCCTGGATGAGTGCAGCTCCAACAACACTCAAGAAGCTTGACATCATCCAAGGCAAAGCAGCCTGTTTGATTGGCACCCCATCCACCACCTTAAACATTCACTCCCTCCACCACCGGCGCACCGTGGCTGCAGTGTGTACCATCTACAAGATGCACTACAGCAACTCGCCAAGGCTTCTTCGGCAGCACTCCCTAATCCGCGACTTCTACCACCTAGAGGGACAAGGACAGCGGGTGCATGGAAACACCACCACCTCCAAGTTCCCCTTCAAGTCACACACCATCCTGACTTGGAAGTATATCGCCATTCTTTCATCATCGCTGGGTCAAAGTCCTGGAACTCCCTCCTTAACATCACTGTGGGGAGTACCTTCACCACACAGACTGTAGCGGTTCAAGAAGGCAGCTCAGCATCACCTTCTCGAGGGCAACAAATGTTGGCCTGGCCAGGGACGCCCACATCCCATGAATGAATAATTAAAAAAAAAAAATCCCATTGTTCTTCCACCCCACCCAGACGCGCATCCTCCAAGTAATAAGTGACCTCCCTATTCTTGCTACCAAAATGTAATACCTCACATTTATCAGTGTTGAATTTCATTTACCAATTATGCCCATTCTGCAAGTTTATTAACGTCTTCCTGTAATTTGTTGCAGTCCTCCTCAGTATTAACTATTTTCCACGCCCCCCCCAAAAAAAAAAAAATTTGGTGTCATCTGCAAATTTAGAAATTGTGTTCTTGATTCCAAAGTCTAAATCGTTAATACAAATTGCGAACAACAGTGGTCCCAGCACTGAACCTTGTGGAACACCACTACCCACCTTCTGCCACTCTGAATAGCTACCCTTTACTCCCACTGTCTGCTTTCTGTCTTCAAGCCAGCTAGCTATCCATTCTGCTACTTGTCCCCTGACTCCGCATTCCCTGACCTTATTAGTCTATTATGTGGTACCTTTTTATTGAAGGCCTTTTGAAAATCTAGATAAATTACATCTACTGCATTACCATTGTCTACACTCTGTTACCTCTTAAAAAAATTCAATGAGGTTGGTCAAGCAAGACTTTCCCTTTTGAAATCCATGCTGACTAATCATTATTTTTGGTTTCTAGATGTTCTATTTTCTCCTTTAGTTGGGATTCTATTATTTTTCCTACCACTGATGTTAAGCTGACTGGTCTATAATTCCCTGGACATGTTCTATCTCCCTTCTAAAATATAGGTATTGCGTTAGCTATCCGCCAGTCCTTTGGCACTGCCCCTTTTTCGAACGAATTCGTAAATATGTGTGGTAATGCCTCTGCTATCTCTTCCCTAGATTCTTTTAAAATACCAGAGTTGGCAACCCTATTGGATACATTAAATAGTTTTGCTTCATAGACGTTTTACTCGGCCTGCCTCTGTCCATACCTGCAAGGTTGCATAAATCTTGACTTTTATTTAGAATCATGTATCGAAGCAGAACAATATTTCACAGTGTGCAGATTGTGATGCATGCAGTATATGATCTGATTCGGTCATGCATCTTGCAAAGCTGGGCTCGGGTACAAGTTACTTGTTGAATCCATTAAACTGTTCATTGTGGCACTGATTTTGAGCAAACACGTTGATCTCAAAATATTATGTTAGAGTTTGGTTAATTCTAGTTCTAAGCCACCGTTAACTGCATGACCGTGACATCGGCTTCTGAGACTTAAATCTGCTTATTCCTTACTATGAAAATGTTTCTATTACTCTTCTTCATACTGATATATCCATGCAAAGCTTCAAAGCAGAGCTATTTGCTTTGTGATACAAATTGTGATTGCTGCTTAAATTAATGGACTTCAAACTTCTGTGTGGAGGTCCCCTTGCAGATATTGACACACTTGCGCTGTTCTAATTTTTGAAAGTTGGTGTCGGCCACGTCTGCAATTTTTTAAAAGGTATCTAGCAACAGAACTGAAATGCTAGTATGCAATCAAAGGAGAAATAATGTGTAAGGGATAATAGAAGTCTTCGAATAAATCTAGAATGATAGGAGGGGTAAAAGAGTGCTACTTTGAACTTGGGGAGGGGGTGGGGGAGAGAATAACCCCAAATTGAAATGAAGATGAAGAGGAGAAAAATGCCAAAGCATGAAGAGTTTAAAAACTCAATGCAACTTGAGCAGTGGTGGTAGTGGTAGATATAGTATACAGATTTTTACACGTGGTTGTGGCCAAATGAGCAACGGAGTGGTCCCCATAGAGAGAAATTTTGCAGAGGCTTATGCTTGTATACTAAAATTGGAATGAAAAGTTAATACAGGTTGAACCCTGGTAATCTGGCACCCGACAGTCCGGCACTTTCAGTGGTCCGGCACGAGGAAGGTCCTGCTGTCACATTCCCTCCCTGGGATGGGTCCAGCTCGGGTCCCGGGACCGCCGCCGGGTCAGGATCAGCGCCTGGACCGCGCAGCATCACCGACGGCTCGGCGGAGCGATGCAGCCCGGGATCGGCGGCGGCGGCACAGGGAGGGCAGCAGCAGGAAGAGGAGGAGCAGGTGGTGACGGTGTTTGTGGTGACTTTCGACACCTTCAGTGGTTCGGAATTTTCAATGGTCCGGCACCAGCCTGGTCCCGAGGGTGCCGGATTACCGGGGTCCAACCTGTAGTAAATAGAACCATTTTGACAGAGGTGCAAGTGAGTTGCTTTGATGAGCTTATGCAATAAGCATTGGTTTGTTGGGGAGGTGGGTAGTTCTAGTGGGGAAAAAAGAGAGAATTTATTTACACATGAGATGGAAGAAGGCTGGCTGCAAGCTAGGAATGAATGAATTTTCTGTGGTAAAGGTTTGGTGATATGGTAAGGTTACACTGAATAATCTTATGAGGAGAGAAGGGGATGCATTTGTGAGGTTTAGTTTCTTACAGAAATGGGAGAAAGAGGCAATGGTATCTCGGGTGAATTAATTAATTTGATGAGAGCGCACAGAAAAGTGGGTGTGAAATTGGTTTATTTAGTGCAAGAATCTCATACATTAGGAATAAGGTAGTTAATTTATGGTGCATGTGTAAAGTAATGTACATGTAGTGAATTGGATGATGGTGATATTAGGAAGCAAGTTGGTCTTTAACCAGTAAGGATTCTTAATTCATCTGTAAATTTGTTAAGCTATGGAGGTGGTAATTCTTGTGTTGCCTTGATTGTGGAAGTTTCTTGACTTGTGATGTGGATATGTTTGTAAAGGAAAATATGTTGCTCTTAATGAATAATGGATATGCGGTGGAAGTACCACGTAACAATTGATATGTGATGCTGAAGATGCCAAATTAGATTCAGCCAATGACCCGGATTCACTTATTAAAAGTTTTACAGAGAGCAAAACAAACATTAGGACATACACAAAAGTCGGTGTTCACCATCGTTACCCTTCTGAAACTGACCGTAACTTTAGGATTTGGCGCATGCGCAGATAAACGTGAAAATCCTGAAGTTGCGGTCAGTCATTCCCTGCTCCAACACAGGCTGTGCTGTGGAACTCCCCATAGCTGGCAATCCGTGAAATCAGTTGAACTGATATAAATGTAAGTTTTTCTGATCTAATTACACTGTTAAACTACCCATTAAAAGTTAAACCTTGTTGGAATAGGTGTAACTAGGGTATTTAACGACGTATTGACTGGACAACTGTTCTGGGCCTGAAAAACACATTTTATATTTGTGGAATATCAAAATTCTCCATTATGATAGAAAATGACTAGATTTTTAAAATAATTTGTTTACAATATTTCAGCTTCTACCTTAACCCCATGTGTATGCCCCAATGTTTGTTTTGCTCTGTGTACATTTTTTTAAAAGTGAATTGAATCAGTGCTCATTATCTCCTGGTTTGCTGTCTGTGAGAATTCTTCAGTGTGATTGGCTGCTTAGACTGCTTGATGACATCATTGCTGCATTGCGCTTTTGGGGGTGGGTGGGGGGGATACCCTTATGACAGCGCTACAATCAATTTAATGTAGAGAAGCCTAAAGTTTTCACCACAGAGATAGAGATCTTTTGGGCAGCTTTCTTCGAAGTCAGCAGAAACCGCCATCGCTTTGCTGCTGACCGCAAATTCCGGTCCAGTGTGACCTACCTTGAGTGCAGTTACAAGGATATGTTCTGAAAATATTTAGAAAGTATTGAAATGTATTAAGTGCTTGATAAAAATACATTTTGGCACTCGTGGATGGTTATATAAAATGGAACAATCTGCCTGTTTGGCCTCTGAATGATGTCTCATAGCTCTGTTCTCAGAACTAAATGCTAAACTGGTTCCAGCCTGTAATTTTTATACCGGTTTGGTTTTCCTCCCAGTTTTATCCTGTCTTCTCTTGAAGCTATGATGATTTGTGCTGGGATATAGTTTTGGGACAGCCCTCTATTGAGATCAGCAAACAAGCACAGTCCAGGAATTGAACCAGTGATTTTCCTGGTCTGTATGACTTGGTACCACGTCACATCTTTAATCACCCCTTTTTTTAATTTCCCTTTCCCTTCCTCCCTGTTTCTGTGTTGACATCAATCAATAAGACCTTTTGGTCAGCTGCAAACATCCCCTGTAGTCTCCACTAGTGCTGCTGGTTACTGGATGATGGAAAGCATACTTTGTATTTAGTTAAATTGTTTTACCAATTTATATTAAATAATAATCACTATCTTTTTTTTTAAAAGAAGCCTATTTGATACACAGGATCTATACTGGATTAAAGGAGAGTGAATCAACCAAAGCATTAATTATGTTATGTTATTGTCTACAAGAACAGTTGAGTTTGTATACACTGTGTTAATGGTTCATAGCAAATATGTTTTTGAATCAAGTGTTCATTTCACAGATACAGTAAATACAGTGCAACTGTGGGCTACAGTAGTTAAATGCTAATGTGATTTTCTAGTGACCTTGAAATCCTGTGGTCCAGGGATGCTTTTATTACCAGCTACAAATATTGATAGTAAATCACTCCAGTTCTGTTGCCAGGATGCATAATCATGAAGAACGTCCCCATAAGGCCTTTAGTAGCCTCACATTCCAAATGTTGTGCAAGCAGTACACTGTAATTTTCACAGATGTCATGCAATCCCTCTTTTTCTTAGAACATAAAAGATGTTTTTAAGTCAAATGTCATTGTATTTTTTTCAAAGCACAATTTACTTTAATCCACCTGCAGGTTACTTAACTGTTGCAATAATCTGTTGCAATTATGTGTCAGTTGTGACTCAGTTGGTAGCACTTTCGCCTCATTTAGAAGGTTGTGGGTTTTCAAGATACATTCCAGAAACTTGAGCACAAAAATCTAGATTGACACCTCAGTGCAGTGCTGAGGGAGTGCTGCACTGTCTGAGGGTGCCGTCTTTCGGGTGAGACACTAAACCGAGGCCCCACCTGTTCGCTCAGGTGGACGCGAAAGATCCCATGGCGCTATTTTGAAGAGGAGCTGGGGAGTTCTCCCCGATGTCCCGGCCAATATTTATCCCTCAATCAACATCACAAAAACAGATAATCTGGTCATTACCACATTGCTGTTTTTGGGAGCTTGCTGTGCGCAACTTGGCTGCTGCGTTTCTTACATTACAGCAGTGACTGCACTTAAGTATTTCATTGGCAGTAAAGCGCTTTGGGACGTCTTGAGGTCGTGCAAGTCTTTCTTTAAAAGCAATGGAAAAGCTAGGATCGGGTGGGGTGGGGTGCAGGTAGCCCATGTACTTCTCCCATTTCTCCTTGAAAAGAATAAAATTGGCAAGTATCTCTTGCTTTGATACTCTCTTTTTTTGCAGTCTATTTTTCAGAACTCTACTCTTATCCCAAACTGCTTCAGTGTGCACATTATGCGATAACCACTGTGTGTACCACACGAGTTCTGTTGATCTTATTGGGAGTTCACACTTTGGCCAGTCTAAAGACCAATCCAGATATGAACCTTTCATTTAAGAAAATGTTTGAATTCGATCAGTTCATGGGTCAATGTTCCAAATACGGAAAGCTTAGAGATGCATATTTTAACATATTGGTTCCTAGTTGCCTTTTTGTCTAAAGGAACCAAAATGATATCAAGAACACCAGCTTCTGTGATTTCTATAATGCCTTTAATGGAACTGCACGGAGAGGAGCTGACACTGAGTAGGAGAAGAATACTTAGAGGGGTGCATGGACGAACAAGATTTTAAGCTGGCTTTCAAAGGCTGGGAGGGAAAGGTGAAGAGGTTTATAGAGGGAGGGAGTGGTAGAGGGTAAGGCTCTGCCACTGAAAATTGAGGAAACTGCTTATAGAAAGCATAAATTTCAAAGAGAATGAGGTTGAGTGTATGCAATCCTGCAATCGGAGGAACTGCTTACAGACTCATTTGGCTTTTCCTTATTTTATGGGCGCAAAAGACAAACTACAGTCACAGTGCACTTAATGAAAAGTCAAGTCGACCCATGCTTTACTACTTTATGGCATACTGCACCACTACTTTTTGACATTTGTGTAACACTTCTTGAATAATTTCTTCCTCCTACTTGGGCTTTTCATTAGATGTGTAGGTACACATTTAGCTCTAGTTATTGGATAGGGGTTCTGAGGACAGAGTATAAAATATAAAAACTATCCCGTCTTAAAGTAGCGTACAAAATCTAGTTTACTTGTTGAAACATGGCCAGATATTTGTTGACATTCGAGCAATGCTTGAAATACAAACAGCTGATAACCTTAACAAAAGTCATCACAACCCAGAACCACATCCATCACAGTGCTGTTCTTTTCTGTCCTAAGTAACACAAATAGGAGATATGCTGCTGTCATTTTGCCCAATGAGAGGTGAGAGAAATATTAAAATTTTTACTAGCCAAGTGTTTGGAAGAGCTGCAGTTTATAAAGCTGTGCTTTTTAAATCTATCAATTGTGTCTTTGTAGGGGACAGGTGGGGCTTCAATGCCCTGGACATCATTTGAATCGGAACCTTTTGAGACATGGGGAAAGATTTCTGCTATTTGCTATTTATCGTGAAATGGTAAACGTGTTTTTAATACGTGCCATTTGCTATAACTACAAAACTGAAATCTTCCCTCATTGAGGCTGCTTTAAGTGATTTTGAGAATGGGGATACACTGAACTGTGCACTCTTAAAGGAGAAATTTATTCCCTTGAACTTGAAGATTTTCACCAAACTTCACAGCTAATTTCATCTAGATTTATTTTTGAACTTCATGCTAGGAAGCACAAGTGACTCAATCTCTGCATCTGTATGCTTTCTGTAATTTAATACCAACTTGTCACCTCCAATAACCTCTCAAGATGTGATTTATTTTTGGCCTCTTGACACTGGCGAGCTGAAATCTGTGTGGATATACTCTCTTGATTTCTTAAACATTGACTGATAACTTTCATGCATTAGAGCTACTGTCCCCATAAAGGCGGCGTCTTTTTAAAATTAAAACCATTTGCTAAAAAGCAACTTTTAGTTTTGTGTGTGTTGGTTCGCTGTTGGTGTTTTCTTGTAGCAGGGTTAGTGGGGTGGAGGGGCAATGCAGATTTGGACTTTTTTACATCTGGGCATAAAGGTCTAGATTGGTTAGAAACAGAAAGAGCTTGGAGATGAAATTGGTCTTGGGCAGAAGCGCACAGTGGGAAGTAGGGAATTGGCGGCCTGTTTTACAACCCGCCCGATTTTCTTTTCAATTGTGGAAAAGATGATGCATTCCGGGTAGTTGCATCACGCGATTTCCTGCACTTCAAGCAATTTATACTTCAGACTGTTTATGCCTTTAAAATGAATACGCTAAATACGCCGAGTATAAGATAATCTTGCCTTTCAGGAAACAAAACAACACTTAATGAAACCATTCTGACTAACAAAATATAAACAAGCACTGCTACAGAAAAAAAATTACGAACAAGTTGTAATTTATACAGATTAAACAATTTTCGGGGATTGTTCTCCATGGAGCAGAGAAGGTAAGGGGAGAGTTAAAAGATGTGTTCAAAATTATGAAGGGTTTTGATAGAGTAAATAAGGAAAATCTGTGTGTCGGGGGCTTAAGATGATGGCTTCAGTCTTCCCAGTGTTGAGCTGGAGGAAGTTATGACTCATCCAAGACTTGGTGTCGAACCAATTGTCTTGGCAACGCAGAGGCAGTCATCGGGCCGTCACAGGTAATGGAGCCACAGTGGAAGTGTGAAAGCTGATCTTGTAGTTCCACATGTTACTAAGGGGGCAGCATGTAGATTAGGAAGAGGAGCGGACCAAGGATAGATGCTTGGGAAATCTGGAAGGGTAGTCCCATGGAATTGGATGATAGAGGAGAGGCATTGAGGAGGATGACATTGACCGTATGAAATGCTGCAGGATGTTCTTTGTGACTTTAGCTATGGCTGCCACAGTTTCCATATGTATGTTGACAACTCTTGAGCGCTACTTCTTCACCACTTCCCTCAACCACACTGCGTGTTGTTAGACTGCCTGACTGACGTCCGATCGTGGATTAGTAAAAATGTCCCCCAGCTGAACATTAGGAAGAGTGAAGTCATTGCTTTTGGCTTCTTTCATAAACTTTGCTACCTTGCTACTCATTCAAGCCACTTAGTCAGGCTGTGCATATCCTTTGCATCCTGTCGGGCTAAATTTGAATTGCAACGTCACACACTAAACATCACCAAGATTGTTTATTGTACTATAGCAAAATACTGCAGATGCTGGAAATCCGAAATAACAACAGAAAACGCTTAATCTCCCCTGCTTTCTATCCTATCACTGACCTTCCCTTTTGTTCTTTCATCCCCTCCCCCTTTTCCCAGCCCCTAAACTTGCTTTCCATTTCCTGCTTTTTTCCAGTTCTGATGAAGGGTTTTTGACCTGAAATGTTAACTCTCTGTTTCTCTCTCCCCAGATGCTGCCTGGCCTGCTGAGTTTTTCCAGCATTTTTTGTTATTTTGTTTATTGTACTCCTGCTGAAACCCTTATCTATGCTCCTGCATCCAAAATTTCCAGTTTATTCAAAACTCGTCTGCCTGCATTCTCCTTCCTTGTTGATCTACACTGGCTTCCAGACCTGAGTGCATTGAATTCAAAACCCTTACCCTCATCCTTTATGGCCTTGGCGGCTCTCCCCCCCCCCCCCCCCCCTACCATTGCAACTCCCCGAGCTTTATGTCCCCTCTCATAGCCCTAGTCCTGCAACTTTGGCATTTGTACACCCTCTCCCTTCAATCCATTACTGGTGGGGAAAACCCTTCAGCTGCCTTGGCTCCACTCTCAGCAACACCCTCTGGAACCCTCGCATGGATTTAGTTAGTGCCAAATAAACAGCTGTAAAGCACATTCATATTTGCATTCAATTTTGAATAATACCCACATTTTTTTTAGTGAGGCTTTTTTTTAAAGATCATTTTGTATTTTTACAGGATTCACAACGTGATTTGAAAAGTATTTTGGAAGTACTTTGGTAATCTGGAGTCATGTATCTATGATGTGGCTGAGATAAAAGTTTTGTGTTGGTCAGAAAACTGAAAAATTTAGTGAAGGTATGATACATCTGCACATAGGTACAATGGATTTGGAAAAGGTCACCAGACACTTGTATCTGTTCATTTACTATTCACATTTTTTTCAAGTACACTGATAACAACTTAAAAGATTAAGGGGTTGTGGGGGGTGGTGGAGTTTGCACTAGTAATATCCAGGCGGAACTAGCCGAACTAGTGCAAAAGATCAGGGAATTTTAAACGTGAGTCACCCAAAACCATTGGCGATCGTGTCTTCTGTGTTCTTTTATGCTGGTTTTAAGATTCAATTTGCTGGATCAGGCCCTGTCCACAAAACTAGCCTTGGCCCCAGGTCGAAAGAGAGATTCGGCCGATTGCGCTGGCTTGGGAAGACTCTTCAAATTGCGCTCATTTTATTAGGCCAACATGCCCACTAGTGCCTATTCACCTATCAAAAAAATATTTAATTTACGAAGAAACTGACTTGTGTGCACCAATGGAACCAGTAATTGGTTCTGTATAGTATTTTTAAAGTCATTTTCAGTGATTTTAAACCAGGTTACTCATAGGTGGTGGACTAGACACTTTATTAAAAATGATAAACCCATTTTTAGCTGTATTAATAAAACTGCACCAGGTTACCACACTTAAGTACGTCAAGGAATACTTTGTAATGGGGGAAAAAAGGAAACCATTATGTTCTTTACACTGCCCGATTGTGCTGGTTCATTCAATATTTTACGTTCGTGATTATGCAGGTGAATTTTAGTGGAATCATGAATTGTAACCTAACCACATTTTGGACGCAATTTCCTGATTGCGTCCAGAGTGGAAACTCTACCCCGACATGTTCTTTACATAGGTTTGGTATGAAAAAATATGAAGGGTTTCAAGGAGTGCATAACTAGGCTGTGAGTTTGTTACTTTGTTTTTATTTTTAGCTGTGGCTTTTTACAGTTCTTTTTTCATGTTGCAAACTTTGCTTTGTATATAAAAAGAAATGAATTTCTAGTCAGATGGACCAAGCCTGTAGTAATAAAGGGATTAGCTTTCCAGATGGGGTCACCATTTCACAATCTTTGGTTTATTTTACAATGTTTCGAGACTATATATTGGACTGCAGTACCCTTTAATGTGTTTCTTTTTCAATAATGGGAAATTGGAGACATTTGAAATGAATATTTGTACTGCGGAGAAATGTTTCTGGGGTTAAAATGTTGACTAAATGAACATGACAACTTTGTTTCCCAGTTAAAATTAATTTTTAATTAAAAAAGCATCTGAATATACATGCTTACCAGTATAATGTAGACCCAATTAACTCCTTTTTGTGTGTGATACTTTACAATCCTGATTTGGATTTGGCTGACTGGGACTTTCTGCTGAGGGATGGCATACTTGTAGGCTGCTAAGAAAACCCCTTTTTCTTGTGTTGCATATGTACAAAGGCTGTATCGATCGGAGAGTTTGATGAATCCATTGGCAGGATAGGCGCACCAACGTCGGTGATCTTGCTCAGGCCAACGTCCCCAGCATCGAAGCTTTAACCACGCTCAGTCAGCTCCGATGGATGGGTCACATTGTTCGCATGCCTGATACGAGACTCCCAAAACAAGCGCTCTACTCGGAGCTCCGGCAAGGCAAGAGAGCCCCAGGTGGGCAGAGGAAATGCTTCAAAGACACCCTCAAAACCTCCTTGAAAAAATGTAATGTCCCCACCGACACCTGGGAATCCCTGGCCCAAGACCCCCGCACAAAGTGGAAGAGAAGCATACGGGAAGGCGCCGAACACCTCGAGTCTCTTAGCCGGGAGCAAGCGGAAACCAAGTGCAGGGAGCGCACATCAACCCAAGCACCCCACCCACCCGCCCCTTCAACTACCGTCTGCCCCACCTGTGACAGAGACTGTAGGTCCCGCATTGGACTAATCAGTCACCTGCGAACTCATATCTTTAATGTGGAAGCAAGTCATCCTTGGTTCTGAGGGACTGCCTAAGAAGAAGATGATGATGATGAGGGTGTCCTGCCTCTTTGCTAGATTCTACCTTTTTCAGCATTGATGACTTGTCAGATCATCCTACATGGTCACTGATTTATGATGACTGAATAGTTTAAATTCAATTTTTCCCAATATTTTGGGATCTGAACATTGCAATTCCAGTGATATTCTCTCTTTCCCCCCCACCCCGCCTCATAAAACTGTAAATCAGTAGGGTCGGCCCTCTGAAAGTTTCACAAGATTAATTGGACCAGTGCCACAAAAGTCACCAGTGCTTGAGCCAAGTGTCCTTGTGAGGAAGAAATACATTGTGAAGAGTTGCTTCACTGGACAGCAGTAGCCATACATGCCAACCTAAGAAGGGAGCAAAAGCCGACCAGAAACTTAAAAAAAAAAGCTGATGGCTCAATAATGGACTTGAATGTAAAGCTGTAAGAAGTGAAGCAAGCAGTTACAAAAAATGCAGTAGGACATGGGCTCGTGCCTTAAACTGTAAGTATACCCAACACCCCGTCACTTGTATTGGAGAAAATGAACCATAAAAAGAAAAGCCTGAAGAGATACTGATGTTAAAGGCACATTTATTTTTATGGAGGCGGTGGAACAGACAGTCTGGGGGCATTCTCTTTCCCCGCCCCACCCCCAATTTCCAGGACAAAATGATGTTTTATATGGTGCATTCAGTGGTATTTGGAATCTACATTACAACAGTGACTACACTTCAAAAGTATTTAATTGACTGTAAAGTGCTTTGGGTCATTGTGAGGTTGTGAAAGGCACTATAGAAATACAATTTTGTTCGTTACATTGAACATGTACATTGCATTTTTAGTTGAGAGATTTTATAAAGTTATTGCAAATTGCTCCCTATTTGCCATGTGGAAATTACTTTCCTCTATACTTAATAAAAATGTCTTTCTCCCACTAGCAGCCAATAATTTACTGCTGGGAGAAAAACACATTAATTTTCTGTCTGCCTCTTGCAAAAAAAAAGTGCCCAATAGCAAATTAGGGATTCAAACTTGATATTGACCATAGGATCATAATCAGGGCTGTGGGCAGTAAATTTAGAATTATGCACACCTCTTTGTTCCCTCTCCAATCTCCCAATTTATGCTTCCCCGCTTCAACCTGACAATTTTTCTCCTAGTCATAATCTCTACTCTTACCCCCTGTTAAGCTGGTACTTTTCTTCCCCTCTCCACCAACTCAGTTCATACAGACCTTCTTCCCCACCCCCTCTAACATTTGCATACTGAATTATCATTGGCCCGCAGGCATCTGTAAGGAATACCTATTATATTCACGTGATCACATGCTGAGTTGTCATTGGCCTGCAGGCATCTGTAAGGACCCAGTAGGGGCTTGACTCCATCTTGTCCACACGGTGCTGTACTGTTGAGTCAGAACAAACCTAATGCTTCATTAAGAGTTTAAACTGTAATACTCCGTTGTCCTGCAGTTTATTAGTTTTGTACAAAGTGTGCAAAACAAGACACCCTCGAGTTCAAACAGCCCGCTTCTTGCCTTCCACTCCTCATGTGATCCTGGCATTCTCCTTGCCTCCCATCTTCTCTTCTCCACAACTGCACCAAGTGCTGCTCCCGGTACCTGCCTCCTACTGCTGTTACTCTAAGTAAATGAGCACTTTTGCATGCTGTGGGTAGGAGTTTCTGATCGCAGGAGAATTCCCTCCATAGTGTGCAGTGTGCTCAATTGTTGAGTGCAACAGCTTCAGGAAAGCCACACTGAGTTGTCCATGGGCACTGACCTGGAAACTTTGACAGTTTGCATGAAATACTGACTGCCTCCCTCAGAAACAATAAACAGTTGGAATGTATGAGTATTCTGTATTGATCCAAAAATATAACCACATTAGTGAAGCTCTATATACTATGGGCTAAAAATTGAGTAGCGCCCCAAACTTCGCCGGGACGCTACTATTAGCGCCCTCACGAGGGAAATTGAGTAGTAGCCCCCCCAAGAGGGAAGCTGGGCACTACTGGAAGCTCCCCGCATCCCTCTTGGGGTGCTGCAAGGAAATATCGCAGCGCTATATGCTGCAACGCCGCGGTATTGCAGGCCTTCCTCCCCTTCTTAAAGGGGAGGGGCCTTACGCAGCACGACCCACAGCCCAGCTGGGCCCCCGGGATCAGGAGTGCTGGCAAAAGAGCCCAGCACTTGAAATGCCGGGCTCTTGGAACGCAGCTGGCACTCCGCGGAGGGGTGGGGTGGGGGGGGCGGTGTATTCAGGAGGCCGGGGACGGGAGCGCAGGCAGGTGCTGGCAGGTGGCCAGCAACAAAAATGGCTGCCCCCGCACCTCTCCTTTAAATAGCACCTCCCGACCACAGATCGGACACGGTGTCTGTCGGTAAGTGAGGGGGCGCTCCTGAAGATCGCGAACGGGGCGCTGCGCATGGCGATGATGTCATCGCCGGTGGCAGAGTGCAGGGGGGCGCTACCGGTTAGTGCTGACGCTAACCTCCCGCTGAATTTCGCGGGCGGCGCCGCACCCGGGCGCTAGTTGCTTTGCGCCCTGTTAGCACACTCTTAGGGAGGCGCAAACAGCCTAATTTTTACCCCTATATGCCTCTGATCAGGTCACCCCTCATCCTTCTCTCTTTCAGTGAAAAGAGCCCTAGCCTGTTCAATTTTTCCTGATCGCTCAGTTCTGATATCATTCTTGTCAATCTTTTTTGCACCTTCTCTAGTGCCTCTATCCTTTTTATATTATAATATAAAGACTCTGCACTTTACTAAGTGTGGTCTAACCAAGGTTCTATACGTGACTTATCAGCTTTTCAATTCTATCCCTCTAGAAATGAACCCCAGTGCTTTGTTTTCTATTTTTATGGCCTTATTAACTTGTCGCTACTTTGTGATTTATGTATCTGTACCCCTAGTTTCCTTTGCTCCTCTACCCCATTTAGACTCTTATTTTCCAAGGATTATGTGGCCTCTTTATTCTTCCTATCAAAATGCACCACCTCATACTTATATATATATATATATATATATATATATATATATATATATATATATATATATAGAAATTCATTTGCCAATAATGATCACACCTAGCACACTTATTGCCAAAAACAAAACAATTTGTTTTCCCATCCCAAATATAACCTTAAAGCCTCTTTAAAGGTTTGCTTCGTAGTATAGTACTATCATCCAAAGTGGCTGAGCCTGATCTGTGTAACTCGGTGCCGCATCACAAAGATCATAAGTTCATTTCCCAGTTTGTGCTGAATTGAACTCATTTCAGTCTGGCTGGCAGGTGGCTGAAGAGGGTTAAAATGGCTGTATTTTTTCCTCACCCCTGCTGGATGTGAACATTTGTTGCTAAATTGGGATTACCTATGTTGACCCCTGCCTCACGCAGTCAGTACTTACTGACTGGGAAGGCTGCCATTGTCCACGGAACTGCCACATGTAAGTTATTGCCTTTAGGAGCGGGGAATTTAGGGAATTGGAGGAGAATGAAAATTACTGACCCACTAAAATGTACTTTTACTTCAGGGTGATTGCTTCCAAGATCCCCAAATTTGTTCAGCTCCTCGAAGAGCAATCCCGAAAACACATACACTATAAGTTTCCGGCGTGTGTGTGGGTTAGGTAACAATGTGGAAATTTATTCTGGCCACCTTCTGTGGCGCTTTAATGAGCATAAAATGTGTAATGGAATAAGTGAATAAATCTGCTCTATATGAACACACAGCACAAAATAATTGCACTCTAGTGTGGAATAGCAACAAAAACCTGCAACCAAATTCTAGAGAACGCGAATCTGCTGAAATAAAATTGAGAATATTTTTAAATGTGTGAAATGAAATTGATATTTAGAATACAATATTTGAAAATTTTACATGAAACAATATTCATAGTGGAATATTCTTGCCTTGTTGAGGGACATTCCTCATCTAAATGTGTTTGGATATTACGCATGTCTTGTGTCCATATGCCTTGCCCTTTTAGAAAGTCCATGGACGCCAAAGACACTAGAATACATTGAAAATTCAGCAAAGTTTGTACAAGTTGCCTTTTTGTGTTCTTGCTAGTGTTTTGCTGAATGACACGGTGCTGAATATCTCAGAAAAGACTCCAGGATTATGATTTTTGTCATTGTCCTTTTGCTGTTGCGATTGCTGGCACTATTACTGTACCACATGTCCAAGTAAATTATTGAAGAAGTATTCCTTCTTGGTCTCCCTAAAGCCCACAGTTACATAAATATTGTATTCACTTAGTAGGGTTTGATGAGATGCACGCTTTTAATAAAAACAAAAAGTTTGAGCAGTACACCTGAGCATGAAAAATGAATGAATCTTTTGAAAGATTTTTTACTGCTCCAGGAAAATTGGAAGTGAACATAGAGTAAGTGAGATATGGTAATTCTTGTAATGCCCCTGTGTTCTGTGTTCAACTTCATCGGAGGTCAGAAGGAGGCCATTCGGTCCATTGTGCCTGTGCTGGCTCTTTGAAAGATCTATCCAATTAGTCCCACTCCCCCGCTCTGTCCCATAGCTCTGCAAATTTTTCCCCTTCAAGTATTTATCCAATTCCCTTAGATCTGTGTCCTTTGGTTACTGACCCTTCTGCCATAGGAAACAGTGTGACTGTTAACACAAAGGACTTGAGCTATGTTTCAGCTTTGCGAATTAATCTTTATCCTATATGCTAATCAGTATGCAAAGAGATTCTTTCATGAACAGCAATTTGAATCAGCAGTGGGTGAGACACTGACTTTTCACTTCTGCGATTTTGGTTTGAATTCAGCCCGAGTTAATGTGATACAAATCTCCTTATAGCTGTTGAGTTTGGGCAATCTCAATGATGTTCCTATTGGGCATAGGTCCATAGCATAAAACTGTCCAGAATTTAGCACTAAATTGACAATTTTCACTTGGAGAAATCACTTGGAGACACTGCTGTTCTAAACATCGCATACTGGTGCACTAGGGAATTTTCTTTTGGGTCAGGCTCTGAGGAAGGAGCTTTACTTTTTGTCCAACCAAATTACACCCTGACCAGTGCTTCATGCTGACAGTTTGTGCCAGAAATGGAAAGTGCTCCATTCCCCAGTATGGACCTCTGATCTTGAGGGCCACACAATGAACAAAAGGCCAAAAATATTTTTTAACCGTTGATCCTGCAACAATGCTGCCGACTCAGTGGGGTTCTGCAGGGCTCAGTACTATGTCCCTTGCTTTTTGTGGTATATATCAATGATTTAGACTATCACATTACTGTTTGTGGGAGCTTGCTGTGTGCAAATTGGCTGCTGCGTTTCCTACATTACAACAGTGACTACACTTCAAAAGTACTTTGTTGTGTATGTAACCTGTTCCACCTTAAGAGAGCTTAAGCCTGTTCCACCTTAAGAGATGTACTACTTTCTCAGGCTGCTGTAGACGTAATACCGGGGGTGAACACACCGGTATATAAGCACTGTGCAGTAATCTTGTATTCAGTATAGTCCCTACCTCTAACCAGTAAAGACCTGTTTTATTGTTACTGATTAAGTCTGAGTATTAATTACTTGAACAACTCACAGATTTAACATACTTCATTGGCTGTAAAGCGCTTTGGGGTGGCCGTGAAAGGCGCTATAGAAATGCAAGTCTTTCTTCCTTTCAATGTAGGGGGCATGATTAAGAAGTTTGCAGATGTTACAAACATTGGCTGTGTGATTGATGGTGAGGAAGATAACTGTAGACTGCAGGAAAACATAAATGGACTGGCCAGGTGGGCAGAAAAGTGGCAAATGGAATTCAATCTGGAGAAGTGTGAGGTAATGCATTTGGGGAAGGTTAACAAGGCAAGGGAATACACAATAAATGGTAGGATGCTGAGAAGTGTAGAGGAACAGAGGGATTTTGGAGTGCCTGTCCATAGATCCCTGAAGGTAGCAGGACAGGTAAATAAGGTGGTTAAGAAGGCATGTGGGATACTTTATTTTAGAATATAAGAGCAGGAAGGTTATGCTTGAACTTTATAAAACACTGGTTAGGCCACAGCTAGAATACTGCATACAGTTCTGGTCATTACAGGAAAGATGTGATTTCACTAGAGAGGGGACAGAGGAGATTTACAAGGATGTTGCCAGGACTGGAGAATTCTAGCTATGAGGAAAGATTGGATAGGTTGGGGTTGCTTACTTTGAAACAGCAGGGAAATTTAATTGCAGTGTATAAAATTATGAGGGGCCTAGAGAGAGTTTATAGGAAGGACCTATTTCCCTTAGCAAAGAGGTCAATAACCAGGGGCATAGATTTAAAGTAATTGGTAGAAGGATTAGAGGGGAGTGGAGGAGAACTTGTTTCACCCAGAGGGTGGTGGGGTCTGGAACTCGCTGCCTGAAAGGGTGTTGGAGGCAGAAACCCTTATCAAGTTTAAAAAGTACTTAATTATGCACTTGAAGTGCTGTAATCTACAGGGCTACGGACCAAGAGCTGGAAAGTGGGATTAAGCTGGATAGCTCTTTTGCAGCTGGCACAGACACGATGGCCTCCTTCTGTGCTGTAAATGTCTATGATTCTATGGTTCAGTTGTCCAAAGAATACTACTTCAGCGAGAATAGACGAAACCAATCTGTGAGCCGCTGTGTATTGTAGTAGATGATTGATTGTCCTATCAATGTTTGGTAATTATCACATTTATTGTGAATTGGTAAACTTGTTATGAGTTACTGTTTGTAGCTCTTTGTTGTGGATGAAAATATATTTATTTAAAAGTTGCATATCATGTGGGGATGATTGAATGTGATTGTGGTTCTAATTTGCGACAACCTAATTGGTGGTTATTTAGGCTGATTCCTGACCACAAGGATAGCAATGTTCTTAAAAGTAGCATTTGGAATAACTATGCCTGTAGGGAGTTTATTCAATGTTTATTGGTATGTATGTTACGAATTTTAAAGTCTTGGAAAACAATGTTACAAAGACTGTTACAGAAAATAATTTCTGTTCCAATTCTCTCGGTATGCAATTTGTTGACCACTTGCACAGTCTTTAATGTGCGGCTGTTGCAGGACTGGCTGGAATGCCACTGGCATCAACTATATTCAATTCCATTCAATTTTATTTGCCATATATGTAACCAGTACAATTACAATGGAATGCTTACTCCCTGTAGGGACACGTCAGCTATTCATACAGCGCCGCGTTCAGAAAGTCAATACAATGGCTTCCAGTGGCAGTGGGAGCACGATGTCCCTCAGCCGCTCCGTCCTCCTCGTCACCGCGGCCTCCTCCTCACTGTTGCCGGCTCCAAGTGGTGGCCTGCTTTCCTGCTCACGATCCGACCTCTGGCCGCCATGCCCGGCTCCCTCCCCCCCTCCCAGTCGGACTGCGAGCTCCCTGCCATGGAGCTGCCGGCCGACGTGCTGCAGCGGGACATCTTGGTTGCTGCTCGTTGCGCTGTGCTGCCTCCGCCCGACTTGCTGAACACATCATCGGGATGTGAATGCTCCGGTCGCCGCGGCTGCCTCCTCACTGTCGCCAGCTCCACGGTCCGAAGGCCCGGGGCCCGCTTCTCCCTCACGGTTCGGCCTCTGGCCGCCATGCTCGGCTCCCCTCTTCCCAGTCGGAATGCCTTCCCACCGAGGAGCTGCCGGCCGACGTGCTCCAGCGGGTCGTCGTGGCTGCTGCTTGCCGCGCTGCGCTGCCTCTGCCTCTGCCTGACTCGCCGAACACTTCGCTCCGGTTGCGGGAGCGAGCGGCGAGAGTTGGCTGCCCGAAGCAGGGAGAGCGCGCTCAGCACTGGACCGTCTCGGGCGCCATCTTGACTATGCACCTATTGCCTCTCAAAATAGTTGTTGCAGTAGTTGCTGCGATGCAAAAATGACCGTATGATTCCATAGTCAACGTCTAGAACTGATTTCAGGGGTGGAGTGATGAGAGATCCTACAGGAAGCTGCTTTGCATTGTTTCAGTGTTGTATTGTGCTTATTTTAAAAGTGCTCACGACAGCCTCTAGAAATTCTGGGCAGTTTATAAACTGAATCAGAGCAGAATGAAATGTTTTTGAGGGTGCAGATGCTCCCTTCTATGCAATCAAAATTAGAATTTGGTGGCTGGGAGAGAGAGAGTGTGTGTGTGGGAATGAGAGTTGGATATGGAGCTGACCAATTTAAACAAGCAGTCGAAATTGACAGCTGCAGCCTGTGTCATTCAAACTGTTGCTTTTTTCCATTATATTTTTAATGTTCAAGGGTCAATGATCTGTATTATCTTTTCTAAGTAAAGACTGACAAACCTTCCAATTAGAAGTAAATTGGGTGTGCACAAATAAAACATTGAAGAAGCTATGTTTGTCACGTTAACACTGCGTGCGCAGACTGGTGTAAAGATGGTTTCTTATCGTTCGCCAAGCAACGTGCTGCTTTATTTCTTCCACTTGGAATAGCTCATGCATTAATATTGAGTAATCAAAGACCATTCATTTAGCTAAATTGTGAACTGTTGTATGCTACAAGGTAATAAATTGGACAAAATTCAGGTAAATCTTAAAACTGACTCATTTGGTGTTCTACAATTTGTGCCTGGTGAAAAATGGTGCTTACTAGGTAATTATTCACTAGCAGATTGTCTGCCATTTTTTAACCATCCATGGTGGGTAAATGCAGTGTGACTTTTATGAGATGATTTTATGTTTGTATTCCTATTTGATCCTTCAAGTACCAGTGCACCATGTCTGTTCGCTCTCGCCTTGAGTGATTTTGTTTGCATATTGGTATGATGAAACAAATTGTGTCATTATATACTGTAGTAGAGGATCAGCTAATTTCTTAATGTTTGGTAAATTACATTCAAATTTATCCCACCAACATTGATCATTAAAATTTTTTTCCTTTTTGCAAAGGAGGAGACCACAAGGGAATAAAACTACCTTTTTCCCCTCAAACATTATAAATGTGACTTTGAAAAACATGTCCACCTTAAAAAGCTCCTGCACTTTTCACTTGAGAAAGAAGTTTGAATGTCAAAAGCTGCATACCTAAAGTAATTTAAATACAGTACAATGTTTTAGTGTCTTCCATAGGGAGGATACATGGATTGAGTATGGAAAGTGGCAAGTAGCTTCTGAGTTGTGACATGCAAATAATAATAATCGGCAGGGCCTTGACCGTACAAGAGCAGCAGATGAATTTTAGGAACAGGTAAAGGTCATTTGTGTGTGGAAATCTCTCTCTGGAGGACTTGATCATCATTTCTTTTAACTCCTCTTCTCATTAGTCAAAGTAGGCCAGAATGGTTGCAGCATCCGGTTCTGGCTCTTATTTCACAGGGTGCTATGGTACCACTTGTTGTTGGACTAGTTTTACTCTGAGCCCCAGCTGTGGCCAAAGTATGGTGCAAGAAAGCAAGGGCAAAAACTTATCAAAATAATGGGGAGAGAATTACTAATAAAGGAAATTGCAGTTCTGGAGAAGCAGGAAGGAAAGGTCAGAGTATAAGTGTTGGACTTTGGTGGGGCATTTGGCTTGTTTCCCACCCAAACCCCCCCGCCCCCCCCCCCCCCCCCAACAAGCAAAAACAAATTGGCAAAATTTAGCTCGTGCTGCAAGATATTTTGGCTTAAAGCTTGTGCCTTTTACAATTTGTTTATAACAGCTGTGACATTTCCTCCTCTTATGATGGATTATCTTGCATACTTTATGGATTTTGTGGCTGTTTAATTACAAAATAAGTCAAGCCTAATTCATAACTCTTGACTGGTTTCCATGTTGTACCCTGCTGCTGTGTGTTCCTGTGTCTCTCGTGAGCAGAAATTCTTTCAGTGGCATGCAGGTACATACACTCTTAATAAAATCTGAAGTGAATGTTTTATGCTGTGATGACGGTATTTGACCCTCAACTTGATGATTTGGAATTCTATTTGCATTTGTGAAAAATGAAATGTTTTATTGTCCTCTATCCTACTAAGTCTAACCCCTTAGGACTTGCACCCTGTAGCTGTTCAGTTACGTCTCCATCTGCTGCAACTTTTGCAAAGGCAAGGATCACCGTATTAATTCATTTTTATTGCATCTTTACCTTCAACATGTTGTACTTAACAACAATATGAACTGGCTGCACTAGAAATTAAATATCCATTTATTGTGAATGTAAAATAAACTGTGGTAGCGTATCATGCTGTCAACAATTTCCAGGCACAAGATTGCAAATTAAGTTGTTAAGTTAATGGAAATGAAGCGTGTTTTATAAATTTGTTATGCAACGTATGTTACTCCATAAATGAGTTCAGGTATTTATTTGCTTGGCCTCCAGTTCAATCGGTCAGAGTTTATTTGCTAAATGTATCTCCAGATAACTTGACCTATTTCCTTTCCGCTTGGTGTTTGTTTCACGTGAATGCACTCTTTCTCCTGTAAAGTAATATTGCTTGAAATAACAAAGTATTTAATTTGCTGGCATAATTAGAACATGACTTTTTGAAAATATTTATCACAAGCATTAACAAAAATGATACAATAATGAATTAAAAACTTTTCTTAATGGTCCTTTTATAAACAAACTTTTTTTTTCTTCTTCTATAATATCACATTAGGAAAGCAACTATGTCAAATTACCATTGAAAATAAAGTACTAAAAGCAGATGGTGTCTTTAGACCTGAATATAAGTTGAGATACATAGTCTTATTCTGCGGATTCATTTTGAAAAACGATAATATCATTGTTAAATACAAGGCACTTTACAATCTGATCCCTTTGATGTCTTCGGCCTGGGCTTGCTCTGAACTGGCATATTGGGAATTACGTAGGATGTGCTGCCTCATGGTGTCCACGGCTGCTCCATTGCCATTGTCGGTCTGGTCATAACCTTTCATTAAAATAGTAGCAGCTTCTTAATCTTGGATTGACAACAGTTGAATATACTAAAGATTACAGGAATGGTAACAACATGATACAAGGCTTAGTTATTCAGCAAAATACAGGATGATTGATTTTGCTGTGTAGAGAGGTGCATTATAGTATTTAGCCAGTTTCTAACAAAGCCGATTTATATAAAAAAAAAAATAAAAAAAAACATTTGAAAACCAGGATTAGAATTTTAAACTTGAGGCGCTGCTTAACCGGGAGGCAATGTAGGTCAGCGAGCACAGGGGTGATGGATGCACGTTGGGACATGGGTAGCAGAGTTTTGGATGATCAAGTTTACCTAGGGTGGAACGTGGGAGGCCAGCCAGGAGTGCTTTGGAATAGTCAAGTCTAGAGGTAACAAAGGCATGGATGAGGGTTTCAGCAGCTGATGAGCTGACATGGGTGGAGACGGGCAATGTTATGGAAGTGGAAATAGGCGGTCTTCGTAATCTACTGTATATTTCACTTAGCCGTGGGGCAATGTGTTCCCCATTTTCTATCAAAAGATTTATACCCCTTCCCGGCAGCCAGAAACAGCAGCACGCCTCAGAGTTAAGCGGCGCAGTTATACTGGACACAGCAAAAGCGCTACTAGAGCCATTGAACTCTGCCCACCTAAAGAGATGGAGCAAGCCAGTTGCAAAGTCTGGGCACTCTTCTGTAAGCTTGGAGCTGCTGACCTGGTAAAATGCTGTGAACCCAAAGTGACGGCCAGTGCTGTTGCCTCATAGCTTCTCGGTAACTCGAAGATCAAAGCTGACTAGAAAAGGTCCATAAAGAGGTCTTTATAAATGTCTGACAAAGCCACTTCACCACTATCATCCCCAAATACTCTAAAAGAATTAAACAAGTCATGGTGAATAATAATAGAAAAGCTGCTGGCAAGGATGGCATTCATCCCAAAGTCCTCACAAATTTTGGGCCCACAGGGATGAGCACGGTTGACAGACATGTTCACTGTTGTGCATTCAACGAGTGAGATTCCAAAAAGCTGGCGTAAGGTGATCATCATTCCCACTCCTAAACATAGGAAACCACCAAATGATGTTGGCAGCTATTGCCCCGTATTACTCCACTCCCCAGCTCGAGTTAATGGAGAAAGTCTTACTGGCCCACCGTTTCTCTATCTTTGAGTCCATTGTGCCAAAGGAACAGGTCGCTTTCAGACTGGGATGAAGCTATTGTTTACGTTGGATTACATGAGATATACGGCACAGAAATAGGCCATTCAGCACAACCAGTCCATGCCGGCGTTTGAACTCCACTCGAGTTTCCTCATCATAACCCTCTATTCCCTTCTCCCTCATATGCTTGTCTAGTCTCCCCTTAAATGCGTCTATACTTTTCGCTTCAACCACTCGCTGTGGTAGCGAGTTTCACATTCTCGCCACTCTTTGGTAAAGAAGTTTCTCCTGAATTCCCGATTGGATTTCTTGGTGACTATCTTCTATTGATGGCCTTTAGTTTTGCTCTTCCCCACAAGCAGAAACACTCTCTCTGTATCCACTCTATCAAAACCTTTCATAATTTTAAAGACCTCGATTAGGTCACTTCTCAGCCTTTTCAAGAGAAGAGGCCCAGCCTGTTCATCCTTTTTTTCATATGTATACCCTCGCATTTCTGGCATTATCCTTGTAAATCTTCTCTGCACCCTCTCCAGTGCCTCTATATCCTTTTTATAATATGGCAACCAGAATTGCACACAGTACTCCCAAGTGTGGTATAACCAAGGTTATAATGGTAGCATAACTTCCCTACTTTTCAATTCTATACCTCTAGAAATAAACCCTAGTGCTTGGTTTGCTTTTTTTATGGCCTTGCTAACCTGTGTCACAACTTTTAGTGATTTGTGTATTTTTACTCCAAGATCCCTTTGTTCCTCTACCCCACCCAGACTTGCACCCTCCAAGTGATATATGACCTCCCTATTCTTCCTACCAAAATGTAATACCTCACACTTATCTGTGTTGAACTTCATTCTGCAAGTTTACTAATGTCCTCCTGTAATTTGTTGCAGTTCTCCTCAGTATTGACACTCCATCCTCCTCCCGCTACCCCCCCCCACAAAAAATAAATAAATTGGTGCATTCCGCAAATTTAGAAATTGTGTTTTTGATCCAAAGTCTAAATCGTTAATATAAATTGTGAACAGCAGTGGTCCCAGCACCGATACTTGTGGAACACCACTACCCACCTTCTGCCACTGTGAATAGCTACCCTTTACTCGTACTCCCCTGACTCCGCTGTGACTAGGTGCTCGCTATTACTAGATGCATTGAGGGCTAATTCTCAAAGTTCACTCAGGCACATTGGACAGAGTTCTGAGACAATGCTGATGTCCCAAATAAACACTTGATTGACTGTAAAAGCTTTTATAGATATGTGAAGAGAAAAAGATTGGTGAGGTCCCTTGCAGTCAGAATCAGGGGAATTTATAATGGGGAACAAAGAAATGGCAGACCAACTAAATACATATTTTGGTTCTGTCTTCACAAAGGAGGACACAAATAACCTCCCAGAGATGCTGGGGAACATAGGGTCTGATGTAAGGGTGGAACTGAAAGAAATCAGTATTTGTAGGGAAATTGTGTTAGGAAAATTGATGGGACTGAAGGCCGATAAATCCCCAGGGCCTGATGATCTACATACTAGGGTACTTAAGGAATTGGCCCTAGAAATAGTAGATGCATTGCTGGTCATCTTCCAGAACTTGATAGACTCTGGAGCAGTACCCATGAATTGGAGGGTAGCTAATGTTACCCCACTATTCAAAAAAGGTGGTAGAGAAAAAGCGGGGAATTACAGACCGGTAAGCCTGACATCGGTAGTGGGGAAAATGCTAGAGTCTATTATAAAAGATGTAATAGCAGAGCACTTGGAAAGCAGTGACAGGATCAGACAAAGTCAACATGGATTTACAAAAGGTAAATCATGCTTGACTAATCTACTGGAATTTTTTGAGGATGTAACTGGTAAAATAGATAAGGGAGAACCAGTGGATGTGGTGTATTTGGACTTTCAGAAGGCTTTCGATAAGGTCCCGCATAAGAGATTAGCATGCAAAATTAAGGCACATGGGATTGGGGGCAAGGTATTGACTTGGATAGAGAACTGGTTGGCGGATAGAAAGCAAAGAGTTGGAATAAACGGGTCGTTTTCCGAGTGGCAGGCAGTAACTAATGGGGTACCACAAGGATCGGTCCTCGGACCCCAGCTGTTCACAATATATATTAATGATCTGGACGAGGGAACTGGATGTAATATCTCCAAATTTGCAGACGACACAAAGCTGGGTGGGAGGGTATGCTGTGAGGAGGATGTCATGAAACTCCAGTACGATTTGGACAGGCTGAGTGATTGGGCAGAAACATGGCAAATGCACTATAATGTGGATAAATGTGAGGTTATCCACTTTGGTGGCAAAAACAGGAAGGCAGATTATTATTTGAATGGCAATAGATTGGGAGAAGGGGGTGCAAAGAGACCTGGGTATTCTTGTGCACCAGTCGCTGAAGGTAAGCATGCAGGTGCAGCAGGCAGTTAAGAAGGCAAATGGTATGTTGGCCTTCGTAGCAAGAGGGTTCGAGTACAGGAACAAGGATGTCTTGCTGCAGTTGTACAGGGCCTTGGTGAGACTGCACCTTGAGTATTGTGTGCAGTTTTGGTCGCCTTAACTGAGGAAGGACGTTCTTGCCATGAAAAGATTGCAGCGGAGATTCACCAGGCTGATACCTGGGATGGCAGGAATGACGTATGAGGAGAGATTGTGTCGATTGGGCTTATACCCACTGGAGTTTAGAAGATTGAGGGGGGATCTCATCGAAACCTATAAAATTCTAACAGACCTGGACAGACTAGATGCAGGAAGGATGTTCCCGATGGCGGGGGAGTCCAGAACCAGGGGTCACAGTCTAAGGATAAGGGGTAGCCATTTAGGACTGAGATGAGGAGGAATTTCTTCACCCAGAGAGTAGTGAACCTGTGGAATTCTCTGCCACAGAGGGCGGTGGAGGCCAGTTCATTAAATATATTCAAGAAGGAGTTGGATATATTTCTTAAGGCTAAAGGGATATGGGGAGAAGGCAGGGACAGGGTACTGAATTTGGATGATCAGCCATGATCGCATTGAATGGCGGAGCAGGCTCGAGGGGCCGAATGGCCTACTCCTGCTCCTATCTTCTATGTTTCTATGATTGCCGACTCCACAAAGGAACCAACCCTGGAAACTGTAATGTATATACCTTTTAAGGGGGGAACTACTTTTTACAGCTCATGTATACTGCAGTAACCACACCTGTATTTAGCACTGAGTAGTAATACAGTTCAGTTCCAGAGTGAGCCACGTTGAGTAAACACCTGTTGTACCGTTCCCCTGCAGTCTGGTGTCTTATTACTCTCGGACACAACATTGGCGACGCGACAAATTCGATCCTACCTGCAACTCTATCACCTCCCAGGGATTCGTTCCTGGAGACCAGTAGATTGGAGGTCAAGGCCAGAGACACGGGTGTCGACCACGGGCAACCGCCCAGTCATCCAGTAGAGACTCGAGAATTGCGGGGGAGGCTGTTGAGAGCCAGGCTTGGCTTTCCAGTCGCGGTGGTCCAGCGAAACGGGCTGGCAACAGGTAGTGCGCAGACCCTTCCCAGACAGCGGCGGGCTAGAGCCCGACCGAGCGGCACAGCAAAGGGCTGAGCAGCATCGACGGGGGAGATAGAGATAGAGAAGAGCGCAGCCGGTGTTCAGGGGCCGAGCAGCGTCGAGGAGAGGGAGAGAGACACGCAGAAACCCGCGAGGCGCCGCCATTGCCACGAGGACCGCCGAGAGCGGCGTTGGCAGCAGCGGGGGAGGAAGGAAAGCGTGGGAGACGCCATTTTAAACCACACCCAAAATGCCAAAGAGTGGCAGTATCACCGCATTTGACAATGAAGTCGAAGATTGGACTACATATGTCGAACGAATAGAGGTATACTGCAAGGCAAATGAGGTGTCAGATGACAAAGCGCCGGTATTGTTAAATTTAATGGGTGCAAAGACGTATGGCTTATTACGAAATCTAGTAACCCCAGCGAAGCCAGTGGAAGAGTTTTGGAGACATAGTGACGATACTACAGGAACATTTAAACCCCACACCGCTGCTGATAGCAGAAAGATTCAAGTTTCACAAACGGAACCAGCATAAGGATGAAAGCAATGCTGAATATTTAACAGAACTGCGCAAACTATCGAAACACTGCCAGTTTGGAGCGGGACTGGCAGATACCTTAAGGGGCAAGTTTGTGTGTGGGCTTCAAAGTGAAGGAACCCAGAAACGGCTTTTATCTGAAAAGGACCTTACGCTGGACAAGGCTTTCAGCATTGCGGTACCATATGAAGCAGCAGCACAGGGCGCTGCAGAGATACAACAGAGACCGCAAGAATATGGCACAAACGAAATGTCATACAGAACAGAGAAGTGCTATCGCTGCGGCAGAACAACACACGACCACAATGATTGCTGGTTCAAAGACAAAGTGTGCAGACAGTGTGGAAAAGTAGGACACATAGCACGAGTCTGCAGGTCGGGAAAGAAAACCAGCAAGAAGAAATCTCCAAAAGAAAAGTACAAGAAGGCACATAAGGTGACGGAGAATAGTTCAGACGAACAAAAGAGTGATACCGACTCCGAAAACGGAGCCGAGTTGTCTGAAACTGCATAATGTGATCAAAACGGAGGATCACCGAACCATTTGGGTCAATCTCAAGTTAGCAGGAGTCCAGGTAAAAATGGATTTGGACACAGGATCAGCCCTAACAGTCATAAACTGACGGGACTATGAGCGGCTATTCTCACACATACCCTTGAGAGAGACACACATTATTTTGAAGACTTACACGGGGCAAAAAGTCTACCCCAAAGGAAAAATAAGGGTGACCGTTATATATAACGGTAAGGAAACACCAAAACTAGACATGTATGTATTGCAAGATGGAGGACCACCATTACTGGGACGTGAATGGATCCGGAAAATACAGCTGGTTTGGCATTCCATACAAGCACTGACTGGCTGCCAAAAAGGATGACGACGTCACACCTGGGCGACTGTCAAAGATCCTAACCGATGTGCAAGAAGTGTTCCAGCAAGGACTCTGAACACTAAAAGGCATGACAGCAACAATTGAAATTGAAGAAAACGCAAGCCCAAAATTTTTTAAGGCCAGACCGGTACCTTATGTGATCCGCCCAGCCGTCGAAGCAGAGCTGGAGATTTTGCAACGTTCCGGAGTACTGTCCAAGGTAGACTGGAGCGAGTGGACTACACCCATCGTCCCTGTGATGAAAAAGCCGTTGAGCAGCATGCCTGGGGAACCAAGGAAGGTTCGCATCTGTGGGGACTTTAAGGTAACGGTGAACCCAGTCCTTCACACCGTACAATATCCACTTCCGCGGATTGAAGATATTTTCACCTCGCTATCTGGAGGGAAACGCTTCACTAAGATTGATCTGGCCCAGGCGTATCTGCAAATGGAGGTAGAAGAAGCATCAAAAAAATACCTCACAATCAACACCCATAAAGGTCTCTACCAATACAACCGGCTGGTATTCGGGGTAGCATCAGCTCCGGCTATTTGGCAAAGGGCAATGGAACAAGTCCTGCAAGGGATCCCAGGGACCCAGTGTTATTTGGACGACATCCTGGTCACGGGCGAAAATGACAGTGCTCACCTCGCCAACCTGGAGCAGGTGCTCACTAGATTGAAGGAATACGGGCTCCGAGCTAACTGCCCCAAATGCGAGTTTTTTAAAAAACAGATCGCTTATTGTGGCCACGTTATCGATAAAGAGGGGTTACATAAGTCCCCAGAAAAGATTGAGGCAGTAGTCAAGGCTCCAGCACCGGAAAACGTGTCACAACTGAGGTCGTTCCTCGGGCTGGTAAACTACTACCATAAGTTCTTGCCAAATTTGTCTACAATACTACACCCACTGAACACCCTACTGCAAACTGGAGTGCCATGGAAGTGGAGTGACGAATGTAAACGAGCTTTCCAGAAGAGCAAAACACTAATCATATCGAAAGAGGTATTGACCCATTTCAACCCAGTACTACCAATTCGGTTGGCGTGTGATGCGTCACCCTACGGCATTGGAGCGGTGCTGTCGCACAAATTCTCGGATGGCTCAGAGAGACCAATAGCTTTTGCGTCACGATCACTAACCTCAGCCGAGCGTAATTACGCCCAGATTGAGAGGGAGGCCCTCAGCCTAGTGTGGGGAGTGAAAAAGTTCAATCACTATCTGCACGGGTGGAAATTCACCTTGCTGACTGACCACCAGCCTCTTGTCTCCATTTTTAATCCGAAGAAGGGCGTTCTGGTGATAACTGCGCAACGACCACAAAGATGGTCACTCGAGGGGCGCACCACTGAGATTGAATGTAAGGGCACGAAACAGCATGGAAATGCTGATGGGCTATCACGCCTGCCACTGCCTACTGCGGAGGAAGCACCAGCAGTGGATCCTGTCGAAATATTTCGTTCGACTATAGTTGAATACCTACCGGTAACTAACGCTCGTATAGAACAGGAGACCCAAAATGACCCGACACTGTCTCTGGTATATGATTTGATGGTGAAGGGATGGCCAGCACATGGCGACTCACTGTTGCCAGCATTCTCGACGAGAACAGCTGTCAGTGTGCCGGGGGACCTTGATGTGTGGATCCCGAGTGGTAATTCCACCCAAGTTAAGGGATAGAGTGCTCAATGAGCTTCATGAGGGTCATCTGGGAGGGGTAAAAATGAAAAGCCTTGCCAGGGCTTGTGTGGTGGCCGGGAATCGATAAACAAATCGAGGACCTGACCAAGAGCTGCTCAGGATGCCAGAAAGTCCAAAATGCACCACCACATGCCCCTCTACACCCATGGAAGTGGCCCTCATCTCCATGGCAACGGGTGCATATTGATTTTGCTGGTCCATTCATGGACTCAATATTTTTAATAGCCGTGGATGCGCATTCGAAATGGCCTGAGGTCATCAAAATGTCCTCCACCACGGAGAAAACTATTGCAGTCCTACGGACCATTTTTGCCAGGAACGGCTTGCCAGAACAGATTTGCTCCGATTACAGACCACAGTTTGTGTCCGAAGAGTTCCGGAGGTTTATGAAGAAGAATGGGGTAAGGCATTACACATCCGCCCCGTATCATCCAGCCACACATGGATTGGCTGAGAGGTTCGTACAAACCTTTAGAAGGCAATAAAGGCTATGTACAATGACAACATTCCGCTGCAGCATAAGGTGGACAATTTCCTGTTCGCCCACCGGAATGCGACACATGCAGTCACCAACCAGGCCCCGGCCATGATGTTCTTGAACCGAAGGTTAAGATCTCGCCTGGATTTGCTCAGACCAAACGTACGAAGAGATGTTGAGAGTAAGCAATTCCAGCACATCCGTGAGAAGCCAACAAGGAGCTTCAATGTAGGGCAACCAGTCTTGGCCCGCGACTACCGAACAGAAAAATGGCAGCCAGGAATGATATGCACACGGCAGGGCCCACTAATGTACACAGTGGACGTTGGGGAGAACATCGTGAGACGCCATGCTGACCAGATCCTAGAGTCACAGGAACAAGTCAACCCCATGTCTTGCCCATACGTACCTGGTGAGGAACCCGACGTACAGGTCGCATCTACCCCAGAAACAGTAGCATCGGAAGCTGATGACCCAACCGACGACAGGGTGCCAGAATCGCCTCCGCACCAAGAGCGAGACACTCGGGAAAGGCGCTATCCAGAAAGGATCAGGAAGCATCCCCAAAGACTGAATATATAAATGGACTATTTTCAGCTAGCGTTGTATGTTAAAAGTGTTAATTGTAATTAGTTTGATATTTAATTGTTAAATGAGTGTTATGGTACCGTTAATCTAAAAGGGGAGGTATTGTAATGTGTATATACCTTTTTTTAAGGGGGGAACTACCTTTTACAGCTCATGTATACTGCAGTACTGGCAGTAACCACACCTGTATATAGCACTGAGTAGTAATCTGTTCAGTTCCAGAGTGAACCACGTTGAGTAAACACCTGTTGTACCGTTCTCCTGCAGTCTTGTGTCTTATTACTCTCGGACACAACAGAAACAATAGTCCATATTGAACTGTCTGAGAGCTTCACATGGCATATGCGGTTATTTCTTGTACCTCTAGCAGATGAGAGACCATGCACAATATGACCACGGACACCTGTCGCAAACTACGGACTATGCTAAATCAGTACCCACTGTGGTTGTTTGCCGGTGGCATCTGACTGGTATCAACCCACTTCCAAAGCTACCCACTGGCTCACCAATCTGGACTTGGTTATTTGAATGCTACTAATCACTTCTCTTGCCAATTAAAAACTTTGTATCCAATATATCAAGCTGTTGTGTTTTTAAAAATTAAGCAATCACATAATTAAAAATAATTGCTGTGAATTTGCAAATTAAACTTCGTTTTGCTATAGTAATTTCCTTTCAGTACGATTAGAGTTTCAGTTGTTGTTTATTTGGGTCACAGAATTTTCCCTTGTATTGGCATAGAAATTAAAATGCAATAGCCGTAATCCTTGCTACAAAATGGAGAAGGGCAGTTTGTTCCTGTCATTGTGGAGCGTACTGTTCCTGTGTTTTTAATCCTTTGTTGTAATTATTACAGCAAGTGCAGGCACTGCAATTAAAAAATGTAGATGAATCTTATTCCCCATTTGAGGTTTGATTCAGTGTAGATGAAAATGTTCAATGGCAAATTATTTATTAGCTTACAGAATAAGGATTTTATTTAAAAAAAGAATGTGAAATAGTCAATTATTAAAATATATTTATGGTAAATTATGAAACTGCCACACTGTATAATTAATAAATGCATTTACTAAGAGTGTGGTTGTAACAATTTCTGGGCCTTGAAGCTGAAAAGTCAGTTTTGATTCTCCCTTTTTGCGCCATTATTGCTGGAAGAATGAGCAGATAATAGCGCAGCGAGGGCAACGGGACATCTGGAACCTTGGTGAACAATGGGACCAACAGGATATCTCCTTAATCAATGAGATTTAACGATTGAGAAAGAAACAGAGGAAGGACAGAGAAGGAAATAGGGCAAATTAGATGCAAGAAAGAAAAATAGAGGGAAAGAAAGATTGGATTAAGAGACAGAGAAAAAGAGACACCGGAAAAGCAAGAAAAAAATGAATAAATTTTAAATTTAAAAAATCTAACAAATTTTAGTACCTGTAGGAATGAGACACCACAGTTTAAATTGTTCCTTTTCTAGACTGGAGAGGTTGATTGGCTTTGTAGGAACATAAATCTCCTCATTTAAAAAGGTACTTGCACTGTTACATAGCAGACCTACCTAGTTTTCTACAGCGAGTTTAATTGGTAATTAATGCGCAAATGCAACAACTTCATGAAGCTCTCGGGGAGGTTGAGGGTGAGGTACTGTTTTCGTGAGGCTAACAGTGGAGCAGTGCAAATCGTCTGGAAATTTGTGGCGATTTGCAATTCATGGGATATCTCGTCCTCGCCGTGTGTTGCTGGATGATTTACGGATAAATAACGGCGAGCGTCATTAAACTCACTATTTTAGCAGCAAAATCCAGGCCATTGATTAAAACTGAGCTATGACAGAGCAGATTGTGCTTGGTCTATGCAAGCAGTGGACTTGATGGAACAAATGTCATTTTTTCATTAATGCTTATGTTATTTTAAACAAGTTCCTACTAGCTTGTACAGTATGCACCACTGATACTGTGCTTCCTTTTACATAGGGCATGCAGGTGACTTAATTGGAAGTTTGGCCATTTTATTTGCTGCTTCTGTCCAGTTATTAGGACATCTTAAAATCATTTTGGTCATCTATTTTCTAAAAGACTTCAATTATATGTATTGACTATGTTACGTAAAAGTTCAAATGGAAATTCTTTTAAACTTGTTTCATTAAGAAATATGCATATTTGTGATTCTGATTTCTTGAGCTTTAATTGAAATAGCTTGAGAAGTGTGCACACTATAAAAATAATAATAAATGTGACATGCACTAAAAATGAGTCTGGTTAGTATACAAATAATATTATTCAGAATTACTTCAGAATTATTTGCTTTTGAAATATATTGGATAATGAGCCATTAGAGATTTATGAAATTTTATGCTGAGCTATTTTAAGCATCATAGACAACAATTTTTATAATAGGTAGAGTAATTTTATTTAATGTAGCAAAATTATTCCTATTTGAATATAAGTGTCTTGAGATTTGGGGAGGAGGAACAGCATGCAAGTTGGCTTATTTGCAGCTTAGACAAATTAAGAGAAGGCTTTAGAGGCACATTGACTACAGTAAAATTGATAAAAATAAAGATAGTTCAGAAAGGTTGGAGGCGAAGATGTTGATGGCTAGAGGTGAAAGTGAGATCATCTGTTGGATGCGTTGCTTTATTCATATTGTCCTGTCCAGGAGTGTGAGCGCAGTACTAAGAGTCACCCTAAATAAGGGAACAATATTCAAACCTTGGATGGAGTTGAGCTAGAGAATTGAGTTGTTGAGGAGAAAAGTAGTGTTTGACACAGAAGAGAACCAAGTTTCTTAAAGGAAGCTTTAACAATGAAAGAGATGTCAAAGCTCTATGTGAAGTCAGAGGAAATAGTGAGGCTCAAAAATATTGATGAAAGAATATGGGTAGAACCATTTGTAGAGATTCACGTATCTCTGGTAAACAGGATCGAGTGCAAACCAACATGGTGGGTATATTCTGCTTAATCGGAGTTTAGGACGGAATATAACACACTAGTGATACAGCAGAAACATACGACTGTGACAAGCAGCTGGTACCGGACCAGATTGGACAGATGGCTGGCGTACGCGAACAGTTCCCTGATTATAGCGCCTCTTCCTTTCGTCTGACTGGTGAGCATGGGATCACTTTCGAAAGAGCGCTCGACCAGTCCAACTTTTGCTTAGCTCTCCCCTCCACCGTCTGTGTGGACAACCATGTGGGGTGTTACTTTTATCCTCTTTTTAGGGGTGGGCCTGGGGCCAAGTTTATTGACAAGACCATTTAACCTGTAGAGGTTCCCCATAAACCTCATCACCCAATGGGGCATCAGATTCTTGGATGAAAGCCCTCCCCATTACCTCATCCAATTTATCTTATTGTTTAATCTTTCCGAAGGTTCTTCCTTTGGAATTCGTGTCTTATCTCTATCCTCCTTGGCACAGCAAGTACAAGGCCTGACCTTGTCCCCTTTTAATGTGGAGGCCCAAGCCAGAGCTGTCGTACTTGAGCCAGTCGTTATCTCACTTTCATCTAGCAAACGGCTCATCCTAAGATGGATACCTTAACCTCCTCAAATTCCTTTCATTCTATGTCTTTTCCTAATTAACTTTTAATTACCCCTACAAGCAGCTTTGTTAAGCTAACACCAATTCCTACCTTAGCATTGTATCATGGTTATTGGTAATAAAAGAAGAAACGTAGGTTGAGCCGTCATTGGAAAAATGAAAGATACATTAACAAAGTCAAAACCCTAACTTACAAACAACAGACAGCTAGCCTGGCAGGATGAGGCCATGCTATGGGCCCCTGTGTGGGATGTATATGCCTCATCTAATCTAACTGAAAACATTTTGTCTCAAATTCTAATACAAGTTTTCCAGGAAAATGAAACTTATACATTAACCCCTTACTTGCCTCTAGCAGAAACATACAATCATTTAAACACTATTATTTGCATAGTCATATACATTTTTAGGCACCCCTAGTTTCTAACACATTGAATGTACGAAGTAATAAGTCATTGGATAACTTTGCAAGCAACATGAACTGTGTTTTTTGAAGAATTGGATGAAACAAGATTTACATTGCCTGATCAAAGGCCATGAAGGAAGTTGAGATGTTGTTCAGAGATATTTTGTATTGAATACCTATTTGCTTAGGGCAACCAGTGAGAAATTATTTCACTGGTTGGTGAATCAGCAACAAGGGGTATAGCAGCATCAAAGGATGGAGATTAGAAGAAATTGTTTCATGTCTACAGTTCTTAAAATGTGGAGTGCTTTGCTATACGTGACTATTGAAGCGGAGTCAATCGTGACATTTAAGGGGAATTTGATGTTTGAAGAAAATTATTTGAGTACAGAGGAAAAGCAAGGAAATGGGATTATAGTGGACACCTTTTGTTGGAGGAGCTAGCACTGGCACAAGCATGAAGAGCTGGATGGCTTCCTTCTGAACTGAAATTCTATGGTTCAGTCTACATCATCTTGAGCTGACCATGCTTATGTTGTACACTGAAACATTTGTAAGAAATCACACAACACCAGGTTATAGTCCAACAGCTTTATTTGAAATCACAAGCTTTCGGAGCGCTGCTCCTTCGTCAGGTGAAGTGGAGAGATGCATAAAAACACAGCTTATATAGTCAGAGAATAATGTCAGATGTTTACAGGTAATCTTTCTAACTGCCATTTATCACACCTCGGCAGAGAGATAATCACAGCAATCAAAGGCGTGAATGGTGTCCAAACAGGTCAGTCAGGAAAACATTACATCAAAGAACAATGAGGTGGGGTCACAAGGGTCAAATGTTGCAGATGCTGGGTGGGGTCTGTATGAAAAACAAAAAAACAGACAAAAAACATTTTTTTTGCTGGAAATCACAGCAGGTCCGGCCGCATCTGTGTGGAGAGAACAAGCCAACGACGACTCGAGTCTGAATGACCCTACGTCAGGTGGGGTTACATGTAGTGTGACATGAACCCAAGATCCCAGTTGAGGCCGTCCTCATGGGTGCGGAACTTGGCTATCAGTTTCTGCTCGACGATTTTGCGTTGTGTGTCTCGAAGGCCGCCTTGGAGAATGCTTACCCGAAGATCGGAGGCTGAATGTCCTTGACTGCTGAAGTGTTCCCCGACTGGGGGGGGGAACACTCCTGCCTGGCGATTGTTGCGCGGTGTCCGTTCATCCGTTGTCGCAGTGTCTGCATGGTCTCGCCGATGTACCATGCTCCAGGGCATCCTTTCCTGCAACGTATGAGGTAGACAACGTTGGCCGAGTCACATGAGTCGGAAGTGTTCCCTCCCAGTCGGGGAACACTTCAGCAGTCAAGGACATTCAGCCTCCGATCTTCGGGTAAGCATTCTCCAAGGCGGCCTTCGAGACAAACGACAACGCAAAATCGTCGAGCAGAAACTGATAGCCAAGCTCCGCACCCATGAGGATGGCCTCAACTGGGATCTTGGGTTCATGTCACGCTACATGTAACCCCACCTGACGTAGGGTCATCCAGACTCGAGTCGTCGTTGGCTTGTTCTCTCCACACAGATGCGGCCGGACCTGCTGTGATTTCCAGCAAAAAAAATGTTTTTTGTCTTTTTTTGTTTTTCATACAGACCCCAGCACCTGCAACATTTGACCCCTTGTGACCCCACCTCATTGTTCTTTGATGTAATGTTTTCCTGACTGACCTGTTTGGACACCATTTACACCTTTGATTGCTGTGATTATCTCTGCAGAGGTGTGATAAATGGCAGTTAGAAAGATTACCTGTAAACATCTGACATTCTCTGACTATATAAGCTGTGTTTTTAATGCATCTCTCCACTTCACCTGACGAAGGAGCAGCGCTCCAAAAGCTTGTGATTTCAAATAAAGCTGTTGGACTATAACCTGGTGTTGTGTGATTTCTTACATTTGTCCACCCCATTGTGATTTCTTACATTTGTCCACCCCAGTCCAACACCGGAATCTCCACACCACAAACATTTGACTGAGGTATTGCAGTAAGATGCACTTAAACGTATTCTGGAGGAAATAGAGGTGAGGTGCAAGTTCACTGAGTTAGGATGAGAAAATAATGGAAGTTGTAAAGGGAGCAACGGTATATTAGTATGAGTTTTTAAGAGAATTTGGGGTGGTGTTACTGGATGAGACTTGTGAAGACAGGAAACTGAGAAAATAGAGTATTTGAAAACTGCTGTTCTTGTGAGCATGAAAATCAGGTGGAAATGGAGATTGCAAAGTCAGTGTCTGAGAACTGAGTTCCAAATCTATTACTGTTTGAAGTTCTCGAATATTGTTTAAGTGTCAGCAACTCTGAAGTGGCAGTGGGATGGTGATACATTGACCAAGAGTTTCTGCTTTGGGCGCAATTTGTGCTCAAAATTGCACTTGTTTTGAGATGCTTTTTATCTCGAGTTTCTACTCAAACACATTTGCATATCACCAAATGTAAAATCTGTTATGAACCAGCGCAATTGAGCAGCGTTTTGGAACGTAATTTAAAAAAAAATTTGCATTAAAAATATTTCTTGATGTATTTAAGAGTGGTAACTTGGTGCAGTTTGATTAATACAGCTGAAAATAGGTTTATCACAAAAACATTTTTAATCAGAGTGTCTAGTTTACCACCTGTAAGTAACCTGATTTTAAATAACTGAAAATGACTTTAAAAAGCGCTACAGACCATCTGCTAGTTATATTGGTGTACAGTGGTCAGTTCCTTAAGTTTTTTAAAGTTTTTTTTTAAAAAAGCTTTTAAAATGTGCCTATTGTCCTTGCGCCTAAATAAATGTTTAATTTTAAGCGCCTCCTCAAAAGCCTGCAAACGAGCGCAATTAGCGGAAACTCGCAATGGTGATTAATTCGATCTGGGGGGAGTGGTCAGTTTTGTGGGCAGGGCTGGCTTCTAGCATGATGGTTTTTAAAACTAGTGCAAAAAATCGTGGAAATTATTTGCGCTGAACATAATTTGCGCTTGAAGTTCCACGATCTTTTGCACTGATTTTGGGCGAATTGCACTGGAAAAAAAAAGTGACACCCAGTGGAAATTCCTGCCCAAAGTATTTAGAAGTGCTTCTGAATGAACATACATTTCCTGCAATGTGGGGTTATGTAAAAGTTTCACAGGCTCCTTATTTAAGCAGTAATATACACATGTGCACTCTTGCCAGATTGAAGATAGGCCTGGATCTTCGAAGCATGAGTTTGAATCTCAAATTAGAACATCAGTTTATCTGTAACTTGCAAAGTAGTATATGTGAGATCTGTCTGTCTCCTGTTCAAACAATAAATCTGAAAAGTAAGTGTTGAACTTCAACAAAAATAGACAAAAACCCAAAACTGTTCACCATTCAGTCCATCTGTATGCTGTTATTTACAGCCAGGCTGTTTCTTAGTGATGTGCTACTGTTGTAGGCTTTAGAATTTTTTTTAGCGTTCGTGCCATTTCTGCAACTGTTGATCCATGACATAAAGACTGTTGAATACAAATCAGTAGTAGCAGGGAAGAACGCCATGGCTGTGCAGTAGAAATGTATCAATTCATTGAAAATGGAGTACATTTGCCCTGTAAGATCAGTAGATTTCTTTCAACATCTATTGCTTTTTCCTCTTGCCTCCCTCCCCCTATAAAATATTCTTGGTAAAGTTTATTCGGTCCCTGACATAAGTCATTGTAAGTTGAGCCTAGCAACCATTTCTTAATCGATTTTATGCCTTAAGCATTTTAATGTATTTAGTTTTGCTTTGTTTTTTTAAAAATCCTTGAGCAGTGATTGACTGGCTCGAGTGGACATGTCGCCCACGTATTCACACATTCGATTCTATAAAGCAGTAGACTGATATTTTGTCCCACGATCGTAATGGTATGAAAACCAAAGACCAATCTTAAGGGAGCACTTTGGAGTGGAAACTGTTGGTTGCCAGTTACATAAAGTTCAATTCAAAGCATTTTAATCTTTTGCCTCTTAACAAAAATACATGAACAGAACAAGGTTAACTTTTTTTTCCCAGAACACTCCCCAATAGCAACGTCACCTGTTATAGGATGGGGCACATGTCAAACACAGTAGGCGTGCATGTGCCACTGCTGGACAGTGGGAGGCGTGTTTTAGTATGTATAAACTCCACTGCAAAATAAGGGAAGTCATTCATGTGCTGCCTATCTTGCTCTATCATCTTCACGGTCAGCAAAAGTGGATTCAAAGGATCATAGTGTTAGCTAAAATTATAAAACTCTGTGCAGTGCATTGTATAGTCCAAAACTTTAATTAATTCAAAAAGATTTGGGGAGGGTTTATTTTAATCAGAATTGGGGTTAGGACTGCCTAAATAAAGTTTATTTGCAAGTAATGTTTTCTGATAGGGGTTTAACTCAGTGATAATGCATAAAAACAGTGGGTTAAAGTGCCATCTAAGCGAATTATTGCATCCCATTAAATTATGTAAGGTAACCAGTTTTCAGTGCTATTGAACTGTTTCAACATCTGCAGTATTTATTGGACTAGGACCAGGCTTTACCATCACCCTTGGAACAAATCGTTTGTGTGGAGCTGCCAATGGATTTTTTCAGTGATTATCTTTGCATTTGTTTTGTCAGAGGAGGAATAGAGGAAAGTGGTAATGTGACCAAACTGAAGATGAAGAATCAAGACTAGATCTTACTCCCCAGAGCACCATCACCACAGGACTAGAATGGTATAAGAAGGTGGCTCACTAGTAATGGGCAATAAATGCAGCCTTGCCAGCACCACCCATATACTGAAATGAATAAAAACTTGCAGAAAGCATATACTTGTTTTAGCCCCGTAATATAGGACATTTCAAAGGATCACTGCTTTTAGAGGTTAAGGAGGTACTGATTAGGGCAAGTGATTTGTTATCTGCTCAAACTAGGATTTTCACGGCCAATGGGACTTCCTAAGCAAAATTACGTTGGTTGGCCAGTAAAGTGTGCTGCACGTGGCAAGTGTAGAAATTTTCAGAATGTCCTGACTGAATGGATTCAAATGTTTTGTTCCTGATTACAGAACAGCCCCTTGTCAATGCAGCTGTTCTGGCTGTTAACTTATCAGCAATCATCAGTTTCTTGGCCTGAGTTTCATTTCAGATTAGAGTAAGATGGCCAGCTGCTTTCAGGAGCAAGACACTGTTCTGGAAGGCTCACTAATTTCTCCAGGTATTGGGCAAACAGTTGATATAAATCTTTTACTATGTGGCCATTTCTGGATTTGTTGCAATCCTGGATATACTAGATGGTACCTGCGTGGAAATATAGGCAGCTTCAATTAATCCAGTTCGGTTTATCACGTGTGCAATATGATTCTTCAGGTGACTAGCACTCGTGCATAATTTATTCAACAGGATCTGTAACAATTGCAAAGATGGTTTTTAAGGCATTGCTGCAAGACTATCCAAGACTGTTGGTTTGCTCTGGGATTATTATCTGACAAGTCTGCTTACAATCTATCTTTTATTACATCATTATTCTTGTAATTTTATTTACCCCTTCCAGAATTTACTCTCTTTAAACCCATTTCTCTGCTATGTTCCCTCCAATTTTGTTTTCCTTAACTAAGAATTTCTCAAATATAACAATCCTACTTTTACTAGAAGACAAGTGAAATCTGAGTGGGTGGAATAGGTCAGACTGTGTTTCTCAGTTTCTAGAAATATTTTTAAAATTCATTCTCTGGATGTGGGCAAGGTTGGCATTTGTTGCCCATTCCTAGTTGCTCTGAGAAGGTGGTGGTGGGCCGCCTTCCTCTGGGTTTGATACAACTGAGTGGCTCGTTGGTGTGCGACATATAAGCCAGATTGGGTAAGGACGGCAGGTTTCCTTCCCTAAACTAGTGAGCCAGTCGGGTTTTTTTAATATGACAATCCAACAGCTCCATGATCACTCTTACCGAAACCACCTTTTTATTTTGTTTGTTTTAAACTGAAATCAAATTCTCAAACTGCCATGGTGGGATTTGAACTCGCGTTCTCTGGATTACTAGTCCAGTAATATAATCACGACACTACTGTACCCTTCTTTCTATGCTAGAAATAGATTTTAAACAAACAATTAATCAATTTTCAACGGTCACTTGTGACAAATAAGAGGAACAGACCCATAGAACTGTTGGGGAGCCATTCTGCTCTAGTTGTGGGAGATGGCAAGATTGATGGAATAGTGCTGGCTGCATGTTAGTGGATAAAGACCCAGGCAATTGCCATGGCATTCCTGTGAAGCGCCAGATAGCCAGAAGCTTCCTCACCATTTACTGTTACCTTAATCTCAAGGGGCTATGCTCACCTATTTTTAGCTTGTGCTCTGCTTTCCTGTAGATCCATCACAGCAACAGGGAGGCGAGGCGGAGGCGGCAAGACATTTCTTGTAGTGGAGTAAGGTAGAGAAGAATGATGTGGACCAGGCCAACTAAAACATGACTCCATGTTCCTCTCCCCAGCCCTCTCAGTGCCACGGAGTCATTGGCCATCTTACTCCGATGCACCAGATACTTTCACCCAGAGGAAAGTAGATAATGTGATGCTAGGTGATTGACTGGGCATGTGGGTGCTAGAGGATTGGGAAGTGGGTGACGATATGCCACCTTCTCGGCAGAGGTGGCGCTCAGCTTCAGAGTCGTGGAATCCAAGTTATCCTTGGTACATTGGGGACCGAAGTCTCTGGTTTTAGCCACTCCTACACTGGCTATCCTCATTCGCATTTATTATAGTGAGCTCCAGGTAGGGTATGCGCAAGAGGGCGCGAAAGAGGAATGGAGAATTTGAGGGGGTGGGGGGCGGTTGGTTGTAGAACTGGAGGAAATAACAATAGCGAGGAGCAAAGTCATGAAGGGTTTTAAAGACCAGGACAAGAATTAAACATTTAAGCTGTTGAACCAGGAGCCAAGGAGAGGGGCGATGAGTGAATGGTGCTTGGCGTAGGAACGGACACGAGCAGCAGAGTTTTGGCTGAGGTGGAGATTATGGAGGATCGAGCATGGTAGGCCTGCAAGGGATGGGAAGAGAAGCCATCACTAGAGGTGGTCAGGCTATGATAGCTAAGAGTGGAACTAAGCAAGGACCGTCCCACTGAGCTGGACATAGAGGAGAGAGGTATTGGAGGACGATGGTGTGGTTGACTGGGTCGAAGGCCGCAAAGACTTCAAGGAGGGATAATACACCACAGTTACTGAGGGTATTGATCGTGACTTTGGTTCAGACCATTTCTGTGTTGTGGGAAGGGAAGAAGCCTGTTTGGAGGGATTCAAACAGAGCCGTGGCAGCTATATACTTGAATGAAAAATCAACTTTTATATCAGGGAATTCTGAAGTGTTTTGCGATTCTGCACGTCTAAACTGAGGCAAAATAGAATTAAGTTAAGTGCCTTATTGTGTTCAAAATTTTATGCATAACATAACTTTTAGCTATCTTTTGCCCTGCCAGTACACTTTACACCTAATCCCAGCCTATTACCATCTCGTCTAGCTTCTAATCTCTTTTACTTCTTTTGGTTCTTTTATTCTTTTGTCCGATCGCAGCCCTGCCTTCGATCTAGTTCCTTTTCTCTCCAGTTTTGAAGAAGGGTCAAACCCGAAACGTCAACTCAAATTTCTCTCCACGGATGTTGCCTGACCTGCTGAGTTTTTCCAGCATTTTCTGTTGTTATTTCGGATTTCCAACATCTGCAGTATTTTGCTATCATAACTTTTAGCTACTTCATCACTGGTTGTAAGTGGATGGACAACAAAATTTTGAATGAAGTAGACTAGTTTGACTATTTTTGTTTGGGACTTTAATCTCTTCAGGAAGGTAACTTTTGTGTGAAGGAAGAAAGTGTCTGGTGTTGGTCTCTATTAATTGCATAAATGTGGTTCTACAAACAATAATTGGCTATACGTAGAGAAACTGAAGCATTCCCCTTTCTCCCTCCCTGCCCCACTGTGCCATTTAACCCAAGTCTCATTTTATTACTTGATGAAGTTTTATTCTTTTTGTACATTGTCAATCTTGGGAATAGATCAAAAATTTGAAATTATTTGCCCTACTGTGTGACTGCAGAACTTGGAGTATGCTACGGCGAGCAGCCTACATGTGTTGTATCGCATTGAGGAAGCTCATGACTCGCGCAAGCTTCACTGCAGAGCATGCAGTTTTGGTCATTTCTTGTCCGGCAGGCTGGTAGGGGGGGGAAGAACAAAGTTTCATTAATAAATCAGCTCACATTGTCTATTGCTCCCCTCTGCTATCTTATGATTTGTGCATCTTTGAAAATGTACCAATTCAGGGACTGACTGAAGTGAGAATGAGGTGGTCTTTCATGTAAAGCTTATTTGCTATACAATAAAAGGAGAATTCATCTCAAATGTTTTGTCATATTAGTTGTCAAAACAGAAAAAGGGGCTGTTGTAAGTGTTCAGAACAGCAACATTCCATTGTGAATAAACAAACTACGACTTCTCAATGAAAAATCTTGAATTTTTGCATCCACATCAGTGCAAACGTTATAGTGCTTGATTTATGGTCTAGCTTTGACCTAAATAAATCCAGCTGTTGTACTAACAGCTGATGTACTTGCCTCAAACTTCGTTGAGCATTCGGGAATCTGGGTCACATCTATAATGGAAACTATTTACCCCTCTGACTATAGAATCCCCCAAATCACCACACGTCCATTCTTACAACAACAACTTGCATTTATATAATAACGTAGTAAAACGTCCCACGGCGCTTCACAGAAGCGTTATCAAACATAATTTGACACTGAGCCACATGAGATATTAGGACAGGTGACCAAATGATTGGTCAGAGGTAGGTTTTAAGGAGCGTCTTAAAGGCAGAGAGGTTTAGGGAGGGAATTCCTGAGCTTAGGGCCTAGGCAGCTGAAGGCATGGCCGCCTATGGTGGAGCGATTAAAAATTGGGGGTGTGGAAGAGACCAGAATTGGAGGAGTGCAGAGACCCCGGAGGGTTGTAGGGCTAGAGGGGTGAGGCCATGGAAAGATTTGAAAACGAGGATGAGAATTTTAAAATCGAGGTGTTGCCAGACCGGGAGCCAATGTAGGTCAGCGAGTACGGGCGATGTGTGAATGGGACTTGGTGCGAGTTAGGATACGAGCTCAAGTTTACGGAGGTTGTGAGTTCGGAGGCTGGCCAGGAGAGCGTTGGAATAGTTGGGTCCATGGGTAACAAAGGCATTGAGGGTTTCCCTAAATGGCTCCCCATTGCCTATTAATCGCTTCTGGATACCCTCCTCTGTCTGATCCCTTTTGTCCACATCACTGATGTCTAAACAGGTATACCTAGTAGACAAATCCTGCTTCACAGATGACACCTGGTCTACCCTCACCTGTTAACTTCTTGCTGTGTGCCAATGATCCCCCAGTCTCCATTACTGCCTTCTCTACTCCTAGAAACCTGTAAGGTGACCACTCTCTCTCTGGAATGCCTGCTCCAGAAAACTTTCTCCCTCCTGCTGTTGTGTCCAGTTGACTCGAGCTGTACAAATTGCTGCTCAAGGAGCGCAACCTTTGTACACTTCATTGATATGAACTCACTTGCATGGAGTGAGAGTCCAGGCAGGTCCACATCATTCATGCTGCACACGTCACTCCAGATACTGATCCTGCCATAACTATTTATATGTTTACTCCAACAGATATTTAACCCAGATCCTTTTAAGCTGTTTTTTGAATTATTTCTATTTACTCATTCAAATTTATTATTTTTACTTGATATGTTTTGAAAGTCTTTGTCCTACTCCTTGAAGCTATTATAATATCTGTAATTTAGTCCAGATGAGCAATTTCTTAAAACAAGTACTTAGTTCTTTCTTGCCAGTAGGTTGTTTGTTTTTTTGGTGGGTGGAAGGTGGGTAAAACGATCGAGTGTTGGATTGTTGGGGCTTGTACTATGAAAGGGAAGGTGGCTGATTCACCTGACACCGTACGCAAATATCTGGTTTACAATTTGCTGTATCCTAATCAGCAAATCTGAGTGTTGGGGAAAACTCCCAGCATGCTTCCACTCTCTTTGCGTTTTGAAACTTAAGTCTTTCAGATATTGACATAATTAGTTTCTCATTCAAATGAGCCAGTTGGTATAGCCATAAAACTGAACATAGATTGAAAAATTCAGATCCTGTTTTACAGACTATTCTCGAACCCAAGATGGATTTAAATGTGAATTCTTGCGTTTACTAATGGATTAATTGAGATGGTCTACATTTATGTGCAATATAAATCAGTTGGGCACATTCAGTATCACAGCTATATGCTGTGCAAGGCACAGAATATAAACATAATCATGTACATTTTTATGATTTGTGCAGTATTTGAGCAATCTAAATTTCAGCTTCTAAAAGACCATTGAATTGTTGCTTATTTTGATACTTTGTATATTGAATAGTGCTATGTCTGGTCTTCAAAACTGCCTGCAGAGGCGGTGTTAGGAATCTAAAAGAAAGATGCTGCTATACTGCAGAGAGAACAGAATAGATTCATTTTGTGTTTTTTCCGGTCTTGTATACCATCTCACTCATTGAGAAAAAGGTGATCCTCCCTCGAAAGTGGGACACCACACTGTGGTGCAGTGCAGTTTGTGCATTGATTATGTACCACCAGGACAAAGAATCCTGACAGTGCAAACAAAACCTAATTGTAAGTTTCATCGCTAATGGTCAAAAGTCCGAGCTAGTCTAGTATATGAAAATATCAACGTCTGCATTCTCCGAGGAGGCAGCAAGGCAGCTCTGTAGACTTGGCCTTTGGTGTACTCAGCTGGTCCATTTGAGCTTTTTTGGACCATTTCTACCCGTTTTTGTGGATTATTTCGGCTCTCCTATCTCGGACCATGGGTGAGTCATAGCTCCCCATGCAGCGTTTCCTGCATTACAACAGTGACTACTCTTCAAAAGTACTTCACTGGCTGTAAAACACTTTGGGACATCCTGAGATCGTGAAAGGTGCATGCGAGGTTTTTGTTTCTTGTTTCTTTCAAGAGTGTCCATTCTAGCCTTGAGATCTAGGTAAGCTCACGGTAATGTGCCCAGGATAACCAAACAGAAAATCCTGTCGATTTATTTTAGATACTAGATTTATCCTATGCCTTCATAGATTCTCTCATTTTTGATGAATGGAATAGAGTAGAGTATCAAACCTTTACACCTCGTTTTAAGTTTAAAATTATTAAGCACATTTATTTGATGAAAGACAAACAAGCAAATAATCAGTCAGTAGAAATCCTTCCACTTTACTTTGAGTGGAAAAGTGACCAATAAAAGGATCACAACTCTATGTACTGAGCTAACCCTTTTTGTAAATAACTTTTATATTATGCACTGTTCCTTTTCTTTGGTTCCTGCAGTGGTAAGAAACAAATCTGAACTATCTCTTGGAATTTTCAAACCCATTGAGTTTCCCTCTCAGGAGTTTTAAATTGACCTCTTCTGGGATTTTCAACCCGACAGTCAGATTCTAAGTGTGAATCATTCTTCTCTCATCCCTCAAACTGACCAAATTTATCTCACTGTATTGGGTTAAGCCTGGTGCAAGAACCTGAACTGCATTTTGCTATTTATAAACTACTTGTGTATTGAGAATTGGAAGAAGAGCCACCAAACTCAAAATTAACCCAAGGGACCTCATTTTTGTCACAATCCAGTATGGTTAAAATATCAATGCCAACATTTTCCTGTGTCAGGACTGGGATGACTCCCACTCAAGAAAGGTATTTCAAGAAAATACTTTGTCTCTTGGCAGCACCTCGTCTTAAAGATGGAAATACATAAGACTTACAACGTGGAAATATGCCATTGGTTTACCCTCCATGTTCAAAATGCTGGGAAATCAACTTGTGGATATTATTATGCCATCAACTTGTTAAGGACGTAGAAAATCTGGAGCAAACGGATGCAAGTAATCAGAGGTTAAACTTTGAAGACGGAAAAGATTTTACCTCACATTTACTCTTGTAGTTTGTGAAATTGCATGGTATAAATATTAATTTGGCATCACAGCCCATGTTATCTTGTCTCTCTGGCACAACGTGTTGGAGCATGAACACCCTTCGCCACTCTGTTGCAATGTAATGCATAGCAACATTGGGCATGGGGAAAATGAAGGAAATGAGATGACTGAAAATGGAGGCTAAAAGTAACTGCAAAAATGTAAAACTAGACAGGAAGATGAAAATTTGTCAGGAAATAAAAGGAAGAAAAATAATAAAATTAGGTAATTAACCAGCTCCACATATTCTGCAGCAGAAATAGTTTGGCAAGAGACAAACCCGATTGTGGAAACGATCACTGGTGTGATGTATGCACACCTTGTGGAGAGTTAATTATCTTATATACACACGTAACCTAGGAAGATCACAGCATGTAGAAATAGTGGATGTCTGTCACGATTACTCTTGTCAAATCTCTAGCTTGGATGTACAGCCCTGTCCAATGCAGTGAAGAAAGTTAAATACTGTATGCACCCAAAATCAGCTGCTGAATCTTCTCGGTATCCCACCCTCGTCACGTGGGTACGTATTTAACTTTGTTCACTGCATTAGACAGAGCTGTGCATCTAAGATGGAGATTTGACAAGACGAGGACTCTCAACAAACTCTACACTTTGGTTACCAATGTCCCTTTCGCATCTGACAAAGGCCTACAAGCAGTCAATGTTTTAAAAATAATGTTCTGCGTATGCCAGAGGTTTGCTGCACTTTGCCAACTGGACTCGGCATTGCTATTCTTTCCTTCAGATCACCGATGGGGAAAAGAATGCAGGAAGGCAAATGGTAGTTAAGCAATTTTGTCAGCCCTAGTCAATGTCCTTGTATTTCAAAACATTCCTGGTAATTGCTTAGCCCTATTGTTGGAATATCCCACTCTGGAATGACAGCTAGTTAAGCTGTCTTGAGGTATATATATTTAAAAATCCAAACTTCTAAAGTTCCAAAAATGAAATTTCTGTGTTGTCTCTTGATTTTTCACTAAAGGATAAATAAAGAAAGCATGGAATTAATAATTTGGGGACATGTTGTAACCCTATCCCTTGATACCCTTACCTAACAAACATTTATCAATCTCAGTTTTGAAAATTTTAAAACTCCTAACGCCCACAGCCTTTTGAGAGTGTTCTAGATTTCTACTACCCTTTCATGGAAAAAATACTTCCTGATTTCACTCCTAAATAGGTCTAATTTTAAGATTGTGCCCCCTTGCTCGAGATTCCCACACTAGAGCTCCTCCACAGTCCCTAGTCTCGCACATGGAGAAAATATTCAGATTTCGATTTCTCTTTCTCTGGTCCAAAGTGGGTGCTCTCACATCCCTACATTGAACTCCATCTGCCACAGTTTTACCCATTCACTTAGTCTGTCTATGGCCCTTTCTAACTTAATGCTCCAGTCTACACAACATACTGTGTCCCTTAACTTAGTGTCATCTGCAAAATTGGATATACAACTCTTTTCCTGCATTTAAGTGTTTGATCTTAAAAGCTGATGGGGTGGTGGTGGTGGGGCGGCAGGGGGGTTTGGGGGGCTGCTCCTCCTGGCCAACTAGGAGTGCTCTTAAAAAGCACTAATCTGCTGGAGTCGGCTGCTCCTGTCTCCATTTTGCTGGCATGTTTCCTGAGCCCTGGGTAACCTGGCGGGCAGCTGGTCAATTTAAATCGGTCTCCCAACTGCACTAACCACACCAACAAAAACCCAACTAGCTATTAGTGTGTGGTCTCTATATGCTCACGGACTGTTTAACTGTCTTTAAAAGTTGTGTTGACTGAAGTCATGGCTAAAACGTAGATCCATCACCTGTCTCCAAAGAGGAGTACAGGATGCTTCTATCTTGTTCCTGCAAGGAATCAGAAAATTATTGAGCCTCACCTACTGCTTCGCACCTAGCCTTCAAAATGATGCCTCGTTGCAACTTGAGCCACTCGGATGATGGTGCCTGTTTTATTGAAAAAGTTGCTTTTGAGTGGAAGAGTATGTTGTGACTAGACATGTTCAACTAAAATCCTTTTATAATGTTACATTGGTAGTGTAGCGTTTCGTGTGCATCGCCACTAAATAATCGAGTTCGACTTCGATGAACTATAAATAAGTTGTTTATTTACAGGAACTGGTTAAATACAACAGGTAAGGTAGCAGGTAAGATGGCTGACTGTAGGAGCACCATGGTGTAGGTCTTTCCCCAGCGGGGACGCCATGAGGACTAACTAGAAGTTTCCCAGCTCAACTGCCAGCAGGTTCCGAGCTCAACTGTTGGAAGGTTCCGAGCTCTGATGTCATGACGTCAGAGTACAGGAGAGAAGCCTGAGTATAGTAACAGACACATACAGTAAGGTAAGTTAAAGGGAATTATGTATCTCAATGTAAGGGACAACCGGTGGTACCGCCACATAGGCCCCCCCAGAATTCGCTTTAACGAAAGTCCAAGGATGAGATGGTCTGACGAGCTGGTGGTCTCGGCGGTCGTGCTGCCTCGGTTTGGCGAGCGAGTTCCGAAGATGTTGCTCGTGAGGGGATCCGTACGCGCGTCGTGGCGAATAAAGTGTATCCGTCAGGCAAAGGACCGTGGAGACGTGCGAAACAGCAGGCCTTGTCAGTGACAGGCAGGTTGGGCGGACGCGGGCGATGACTCTGTTGATGTTGGAACAAGTCCTTGTTATAACTAACTCTGCAGGAATGCCAAACGAATGTTCCAGAAGGACTTGACAGGCGAGGTGAGTGAACTCGCCGACAGGTGAGCGAAACCTTCAGGAGGCTGGAACACGCAGAACGGTGCGTGCCATAGTGCTACGACATTAACATAACAGAGGGTGAAGAGTTACTGCGTTAACCTGTGATCAGTGAGGCTAGCAACTTTCACGTGGCTGATTGCGGCCGCAGGATGCCCGTTGGACCCGTCCTCTGTGTGCAGCTTCAGTAGACGTTTGCGTTTGTTAAAGGGAAAACTGGAGAAAGGGCGGCAATGGTCCAGGTTGTTACTGCTTTCAGGAGGGGTCAACTCTGCCTGGAGGGTGGCAACACTTGTAGTTGTTGTAGATTTAGGAGAAAACAGCCGGGAGGGCGGCACGCCTTTTGTTCACGCTGAATCGTGTAGTAGGTAACAACCAGCAGGCTGAAGGGCTGGTGCGTCGTCGGCGGAGAAGGAGTAGTTTTTCGCGAGGGATGGGTCCTCGTGGTTCGCGAGGGATGGGTCCCCGTGTTTCGCGGGGGGTGAGTCCTCGTGGTAACCCTGCAGGGCGCGCTCCGATTTTGTGGGCCCGAACATGCTGTACCCCGCGCTTGGAGAGATGTATACTTGCTGTTGCTTTGGACATAGAGGCCGACGATCCGTGTGGTGGTAGGAAAGACGAGTACGGGGACCGTAAGCAAGTGCGTGGTCGGCATCGCATCGATGTTCTCATCGAACGGGGCTTCTACCTTTTTATAAAGCACGAGGGAGACTGTGGCTCCCTGGATTGCAGTAGCGACAGCAAAATGGCTGGTGCTTCCATGGCGTGCTTCTTTTGTGAAAATTGCTCACAAAAAAAACGAGGTCCGGTTGAGTTTTGCCCGTGTCAAACGGGATCTGCTCCAGACTGTGCTTACCTTGCGAATACGTTTGCAAAGACGGGGTCGCCTTTGGAGGAATCTGTGTTAGGCGGTTGCTGTTCCGTGGTTGTTTGTTGGTTGTGCGTCGGTCGTCTTGTGGGAAGACGAGGTTCAGGCGCGCGTTGCTACCGTGAAAATCGTTCACGGATACGGGTTCACCAATTGTAGTGTTGGAATTGATGAGCTCCCGTACTCACGTCGTTGGGTCACCAATGTAGCGTTTCGTGTGCATCGCCACGAAATAATCGAGTTCGACTTCGAACTATAAATAAGTTGTTTATTTACAGGAACTGGTTAAATACAACAGGTAAGGTAGCAGGCAAGATGGCTGACTGTAGGAGCACCATGGTGTAGGTCTTTCCCCAGCGGGGACGCCACGAGGACTAACTAGACGTTTCCCAGCTCAACTGCCAGCAGGTTCCGAGCTCAACTGTTGGATGGTTCCGAGCTCTGATGTCATGACGTCAGAGTACAGGAGAGAAGCCTGAGTATAGTAACGGACACATACAGTAAGGTAAGTTAAAGGGAATTATGTATCTCAATGTAAGGGACAACCGGTGGTACCGCCACAGTAGTTTGTTTTGGAAGTAGTTGTGGCATGGCAATATGGGAGCAAAAGTACCAATAAAAAAAAAATACACCATAATTCTCTAGTCATTACCTCAACCCATCACAACTCCTCAGCCTTCCTATTCCCCTGTTGCCATTTCAGGCTTGAATAAGCCCACAGCTACCCTCTGGCATTCTCCTGAAGGGCTCTCTACTCACATGGGCTCAAGCACAAGAACATCTCTAGCCACTTGTGTCCATCACCACTCAGACATCCCCCCCCCCCCCCCCTTTCAACCCACTTCCTTCTGCACCTGCCTCATGGAAAAATACTCGACCCCAAGTCACCACAAATGCACTTTCATGCTCTCAACTGCTTAGCCTTTGGCCGTCCATTCGCTATATATTTCTGCAGCTGTCAATTTGTTGAATTACCCTCCACCTTACCGACGATGCCCTTGTCCCCAGGAAAACCTTGTGCTCTCCCATCCTGGTCATTTCCCCAGCTACAGCCTGCCTTCATTCCCTCAATCCCTCAAGTCTGTGGAGTGCAGAATTGAGCGTATCTGACGTCCAACTGGTTTAGCTGTCCATCTACAGATCTGCCCATACCAGAGCAGGTGCTGTTGGGCCTTGATTTCCTCTGCCAAAATCACCCACTATTCCTTAAACTTCTCCATTTTCGCCTCCACCACCAAGTGCGAGGATCTCACGGACATCTTTGCCACTACTTTTACAACCATCGATTAAGTGACCTCTGCAGCGTCACCTCTTCCCCGTGCTCACCAATCCAATCTCTTCCAAGGTTTCCACCTGCTCTAGCCCTGAACCTGCATCTCGCTATACTTTCTCTCCTATCTCCCCTTGTGCCCTCTCTGATGAGTTCATCTTGCACATGTCCCCACCTTCTGCTCCGTTGACCCCACTCCTACTAAACTGCTAGACACCCAGTTTCCTTTCCTGACCCCCATGCTAGCTGACAGTAAAAATGGTTCCCACTCTGCTGCTACTAAGGCCGCCCCTTTCAAAGCTACTGTCAAAACCCTGTTCCACGAGACCAAGCCTTGACTCTTTCCCCCCCCCCCCCCCCCATCTTTGCAAATACCGCCCCATTTCCAACCTTTCTTTCCTCTCAAGTCCTTGAGTATGTTGTCACCTCCAAATTCCTTGCCCATTTTTCTTGCAACTCCATATTTGATTCTCTCCAATCTGGCTCTGCTCCTACCACAGCACCAAACTGGCCCTAACTAAAGTTACAAATGACATCCACTGTGACTGTGGAGCATTATTCCTCCTCATTCTCTTTGATCTTAACTGCAGCCTTTGGCACAGTTGGGCACATCATCCTTCTCCAATGCCTCTCCTTCACTGTCCAGCTCAGTGGGTCAACCTTTGCATTATTCAACTCGTACCTCTCCAATCGTAGTAACAATGCCTCCAGCAATGGCTTCTCTTCCCGCACCTGCACTTTTTTATTTCTGAAGTCCCCCAAAGATATCTCTGGCTCCCTCCTTTTTACATTTCCTTTGGTGGCATCATGGGAGCAATATGCATGCTGACGACACCATGCTCTATCTTTCTACTACCCCTCTCGACACCTTCCACTGCATCTTGTGTTGTCGAGCAAACAGTCTGACATAAGTCTGGGATGAGAAACTGTTTTCTCCAGTTGATTATTGGGAAGACCGAAGCTACGCCTTCGGCCCCTACTGCACATTCCGTACCGTTGCCACAGATTCCAAAACCCTCCCGCGGCCACAGTCTCGAGCTGAACCAGACACTTTGGAACCTTGATGTTCTATTCAACCTTGAGTTGAGCTTCCAACCCTATATCCAGGTGCTTGATCTTATGCTGATAATCTAAACTACCAATTTATGGATTCAGAACTCAGTTCGGGGCCTCAGATGTCAATCCATACATTGCCTCACCACATATGGGATCACCGCTTGATGTCATGATTGTAAATGTCACAAGCTCATTTATTTCATTGTGTACCCATCCTCCTATTGATCCTTTTAGATGTGTGTAAACACATCAGGCTGATAAATCAGTCTGACTAGATACATTCACATTTGAACTCATCATTGTTACACCTAGAATGAGTTTCATTTTGCTATGTTTTTGTGTATTTGAGCTTCAGAAAACCTTTGACAGAGTTCTTCACAAACGGTTGCTACTAAAGCTCAAAGCAGGGAATTCAGCATAAAATCTGGAAAGGCATTAGAAACTGGCTGAAAGGAGGGATGCAAACAGGTACTTATTAACTGGTGCTGGGTGGGGGGGGCAGGGGGATGTGAAGAAACAACTGATTGTAGTAGATTCTGTGTGAGGAGCCCTACTGTTTCCAATTTATAATGATAACCTGGACTCAAAGTTAATGCACAGTGGTCATGCTTGCAGATGATACTGGTGGGGGGGGGGGGAAATATATTGATTTGAGAGAAGCAGCCAAGGAGTTGGATTGAAATCAGTGAATAAGTAGCACAGTGGCATTGCTGCCACCGGTTCGTGCTTCAGGCACAGTATTCATGTTTGCATCAAACTCCGCATGATTCGGCACGTACATCAATGTCCTGTACACTCATTGACCGCATCAGTGCATGTGATGAGCAAGTCCCAGACACATCAGACTGGGTCAGAGAAAGTGGCAGCAAGAACGGTCCTGGTTACATTGATAGACCCAGTTGTGGTCTAATGCGAAAGTGTGCTGAACTACTGACTTGATCTTCCCGTACGATATCTTAGTTTAAAAATCCTGTTAGAATTTGCTTGCTGTGAGAATCAATCAATACATATAACAAATGAAATCCTGTGCAATTTTAACTTTTATAGATTAGGATCATACTGGACAAATTTTGATCTTTAAAAGACTGAATGTTACTCTGGTAGGTATCAGCAATTAACAGCTCATATATTTGCAATAAAATAGCTCTCAAGACCTGCACCTCAAAAAAAGCCTCTTCAGTAGCATTGACTTTCAACTTCCTTACAGTGTGACTGGTTTCTGTGTGAATAATAAAATTGTGGCACCATAAATTCAGCCTGTTACAGGTAATGAGAAATCAAAAGAGCTTGGTTAACAGCCCCACGACAGCTGTTTTTATATTGTCATTTGAATTTGGATTCCAGGAGCCTGCTATCAGTTATATTTGTGTCCGAGTCTGGGGCTCTGGAGAATGGACTTTCAGCATCAAAACTTGGAGCCAGCTCACAGGCACCAGACTCCCAGAATCCAAACTGTTAAGAGAAGGACAATTCCGGTTTAAACCCTTTTACATGGGGAGTTACCCATCCAGAGACACAGGCCACGGTGAAGGAAACAACAGTGAAGGTAAAATAATCCTACAAAGGGTTCGAGGGATCCATCGCAGAAGGACATTCAGAATCCCTCGTTTGTTTGTTTGTTCTTCGTTCTTTATTTAGACATTCGGGAAGAACGTTCACAGTTAAAGGGATTAGAATAGACAGGGCTTTATGGCCGGCGTGGACACGATGGGCCGAAGGGCCTCTTTCTGTGCTGTATAACTCTGACTCTAAAGCCGTTGGATATAACTTTTCACAGGAAAAACGAACCGAATTGCAGAATGTGATCCACTAATACAAATCCTGAAATCCAATTTAATGAAAATGAATTTATCTTATTCAGTCACCTTGAAGCAGTGGTCTTAGTCATGGGCCTTTATCAAGGACTGTTTTTCAGTTGTATTTTTTTTGGGTCTGTCAGCATTTCCACAGCTGTTTGTCAGCTTTTTTGAGTTTTGTAGGCTGTCTTGTATGCAGAGGCAGATGAATAAATGAGATGCTAAAAGTTTGTAAGAAATAATGGGCAACATGCCTTGTATGAATACTGCATAAAGATCTGGAGGTGTTTGTAGATTGAACATTTAACGCTGTGGGGCAGCAATTAACAAAACAAACAGGAGACTGAAATACATTAGTCAGTAGCGTACACCTTTTCTATAACTACGGCCTGGAACTTTTTGCCATAACTTTGGCGTGTGAGTGGCATTTTTTTTTCCTGTGTAAATTCACGTTTAACCGATTTACGGCGGTTTTACACCAAAATATTGCTATGTATGAATTTCCTTGCTGGTTTGTGCTGCTTTGATGTTTGTCCACCGAAACCTTCTACCGTACATTTGCATAGCTTCTGTGCAAAAGACTAGTTCCTGTGTGTTTCCTGCATTTCCGACAGTAAAGCGCTGGTGTAGACTGGCAGCACTACATTTGCACTTGTTTTATGGCAGTTTTTATATGCCGGCACAGGCGAATGATGTTCGCAAGAAATTTCAGTGTATGTTCCTGTCGGCAACAGCGTAGAAACATGCTTAAATTTCAGTGTAATTTCTGCATGATACGATTCAGGCAATTCCGAGCGTGTATAATGCTCTTAGCAGGCTGTACCTTGAGCATTGTGTTCAGTTTTGGACAACTAACCACAAGGGAAGGTAAAACATTCAAGCCCTCGAGGCACTCCAGGGAAAAGACAGAAGACAGAGCTATAAAGGTAGATTGGAGAAACTGGAACTCTTTCGCCTCAAGAGGTGGTGAGTGAAGTGACCTTATATAAGACTACAAGGTAATAATTGGTGTTGAAGAAACAAACCTGAAGCATTACTTCAAGGTAAACTCAAACTGATGAAGGGCAGATTTAGAACTGATTATTCTCCGAATAATCAACACTTGTGATAGACTTCCATGTAGAGTAATGGAAGTGAGAGCTTTAGTCATTCAAAAGCTAATTGGAATGTGTGATAGGGTGCTGTATTTTTTGGGGGGATGAGTTCCGATAGGCCAATCCACATCGTATTTATCTTGGCTCATGAATTCAAGTTCTAGTGTTACACAGTGTCTCAGTGGAGCAAGGTTGTGTAGTGTTTTACATTTCTATTTTGTCTCAATGTTCTGACAAAGGGAGCAATGTGAAGAACTTTACTGAATTGAGTTTGAGGCTGATTCTGTTTTATGGACCTCTGCCCTATAATGGTAGCAATGTTGTATAAAATATAACCAGAACTATAGTGAGACCTGCTTAAACTGGTCTTTGAAAAGTAAAAATATACTGTAATCTCAATTTTTTAATAAATACAATATATGAATCAACAGCCTCCATAACAACTATCTACAATATAACCACTCCACCCACCACTCATTTAAAATACATTTTCATTCTTTGCCCCCAGCCTGTGCTGGTGATGAGCTAGCTGCTCAGAGGTGGTTATTGGAGAGCAGCTTAGGGTAATTTGCTTTTTTTCCTCTTCCCTCTTTGTGGAGAAGGAGCCTGGCCTTTTGCTCAGTGCCTCCTACTAACAGCAGAACTGCGATTAAAACACCTCTATGTTGGAAAGTCTGGGCATGAACCCACACCGAGTTACTCTGTGCCGCAGTGCACTGAAACAGTAACAGATTTACCACAATAAATATAATCTAAAGCTACTGTGGAATAAAATAAATCGTAGCCATGTTTTTGATTGGATTGCTGTACATGCAGAGGAATGATCATGACTGCAAATGTAAATGGTAATGCTTCCATTCTGCAGACTTTAGGCTACAACATCTTCAACAGAAATGTTTCAAAAGGAAAAGAAAACAATTGGATTAATATTTTGTGTTTACTGAATGTAAAATTAAGGAGAATAATTTTCAAGATTTATGGTTCTATGCATCATTTGTGAATTTGGCAAAATCTGCTTATACTAAAGTCTCAAGTGCTTCATTTGAGAGATATGGGGCGAATTTCCCTCTGGCTAATGTCCTGTGTAAGCTAGTTCTCTTGACCAAAGGGAGAGGAAATAAGAGCAGCGACCTGTAATGGACCGACACCCTGTTTACAGTTGATGAGCATTTTCTGGGGTATACCAGGTGTTCGCGGAAAGCTCCTGCCTGAAGTTGGTGGGAACATTTTCATTGTACTGTATGTAAATAGCAGGCTTACACCATGTCCCCAGCATCATTTTCCTCACGTTGCTGGGCAACTGCCTGGAAAGAAAACAGTCATGGAAGATATGTATGTACAGGAGCACAAACCAACTTCCACTTTCCTTAAGTAACATTTCTTCCATTCTTCAGTGCAGCAGAGCCGCACTACAAGGGAGGAGACCGTTTCTGCAATTTCCCTCTCGCCCCACCCCAAGTTGTGGCGTGCGCCCTGATACCCAGGCAGTAGTTCCGCCTGGCTTTCCCCCAGCATGTTCAAAATAGTGAAAAGGCACTGCTACTGAGGCATGAGGGCGGGGAACCACTATTTGGCCTCCTATCTTTTCCAGATTGCCATAATAAAGATTTGCTTGTCTAGTGCTAAGTTCCTGTTGTATTGTGAAATCAATTCCTTCATTACAAGCGAGTATTAAAAAAAAACTGTATTACATGATTTGCTTAATAGCCAAGCAAACCCTATTCACAATACAGTAACTGACTCCGGGAGCCCTTAATTTTTGAACATTGGTGATTGCAGCCAAAACTGGAATTTTCTGTAATTGAAGGGAAAATAACATCAATAATACAGAAAAAGCTAGTGCCATTGGCCACAGTAGCTGATACTGGGACAGAGCTTCGAGAACAATCTTTTCTATACCGGTGTTGTGTGATCTTTTATGCACACTTTCACAGAGAGGTTTTGCACAGAGAAATACTGCAAGAATTTGCTTCTTGAGCAAATACTGCAAATCCACTATGGGAGTTGGGAGTAAAAAAAAAAGTAAATGTTAATGTAACTAACTTGGGAGGTTCTGGAGAAGGAACTGCAAACTGTTACTTGAACCTTAAGCAAATTTGTGAACTGGTAAGGAAATATTAGTACTGTATAAATATGTTCTCGTGAGGCCTGTTTAGTCTTGAGCCATGTAATATTTTTACCTTGGATTGGTCATAGCTTTAGTAAATTTGCTGGTCTCCAGCAATAGGTGAACCACTAGTATCTGTTCACATTTCTGAAATTCATTGGAAGTACTGTACATACAAATGTTTCCTTAAGACAGAATTTGCTTCTCATTTAAAATACATGATAAAAATGTGACTTAAAGAATTTTATGGTTTGAAATGAAATGTGTCTCTTTGGTAGAAAGCATTGAAAAATTTTGTCTAGCTGCAGTCACACAAGATATAATAGCATCAGGAAGCCTGGAATATGCAAAACTAATATGCTAAATCATCCAAAAAGAAACCCCATCATGCAATCTCATCAGAGCTTGGAGAATCTGATTAAGGGGATTTTTTATCTGGAAAGATTAAGTTTTGCTGAAGATGACAGTCAGTTGAAAAAAAAATTGATAAATTAAAGATGGTAAAATACTTTACATGCCAATTTGCAGCCCATAAAATGAGAACATTTTACTTGCATAGATGAAACGGCCATTTTTAAATCTTTTTCTTGTACAACTATTTTTGTTTTCTAGAACTTCATAATAGGGACAAAACTGTTCATGTCACATTGCGTCGCATTTGTTGTCAGATTTCTGTTACAGATGTAGATATCATGTGTTGCCTTTAGATTTCTTTTTACTATCTTCCAATTAGAAATGGACTATTTTGGCTCAGCTGGGATTGATTTTAGCAGCTGATGTTGAGTTTGCTTCCCTCCATTTAAAACTGTACAAAATATGTTGCACTGCATGAAATGTTAGAAAAAAGAAAAAGGACAGACTCTTATTTATATAGCGCCTTTCACGACCTAAAGATATCCCAAAACGCTTTACAGCCAATGAGGTACTTTTGAAGTGTAGTCACTGTTGTAATGTAGGAAACATGGCAGCCAATTAGCACACAGCAGGGTCCCACAAACAGTAACAAGATAATGATCAGATAATCTGTTTGTGATGTTGGTTGAAGGATAAATATTGGCTTGGACTCGGAGAACTCCCCTGCACTTATTTGGTTAGTGCCACGTGATCATTTCCATCCACCTGAGGGCAGCCAAAAGACGGCACCTCTGACAGTGCAGTGTCCACACTCTCTGGAGTGGGACTTGAACCCACAACCTTCTGACTCGGGCAAGACTGCTACCACTGACAAAGTATCTGTTTTTATAAACTGATTGCCATAAGTGAAACTCCCTTTCTGAATGGAATTTATAATAGTGACACAAATTGACACACTCAAAATTCCCAATGTGTTATCGACAACTATGTTGTATAATGAACTTTGTCTAACCGTGTTGGCACACCAGAATTTATATAGCAGTAGCAGAGGACTGTACATGAGTGGAATTTTTCTTGCACCCTGAGGCATGTTAAACCACAAAGGGGGTGAAAGTTCCCCTGTTGATTAGCATAAAAAGTCAGTCTGAGTCCAAATGGCTATTGGGGTATTTTGTCTCCAGAATGTTTAAATTGAGTATTGTAATTATTCTACTTAATTACATAAAATTTTATTTTATTGTGAGTTTGTGATGGGGCTGAAAATATCTTCAGTGTTCCCACTGCTTAACTGGAGGAAGTTACAGCTCCTCCAAATGTCGATACCTGACAAGTAGTCTAACAGCAGAGATTGAGCGGTGGCGCTGTATGCCATCGGTGTACATGTGGAAACTGGTCGCATGCTTTCAGATGATAAGGGGCAGCATGTAGATGACTAAGTGGAGGAAGCCAAAAAATTAATCTTTGGGGTAGTCCAGAGGTGATATGGCAGGGGTGGGGGGATGGTGGTGAGGGTTGGGAAGAGAAGCCATTGATAAAATGGCAAAAGTAGAACCAAGCAAGTGCGCGGGACACTGAATAAGAGTGGTTGGAGAAGGATTGTGTGATTGACTGTTTCAAAGGCTACAGGGAAGCCTTTCTGCCCCCAGCAGGACCTGATCTGCCCTCATCGTCATCAGGAACTAGACCTGACACTGATGTGATACCTGATCTCAGCCGGACTCCCAAGATCAGCCTCACCTAATATTCAGAAGCAGTTCTGGTTAGGCAGGCATCGAAGGAAGATGGAGCAATGAGTTCCATTTTTGAAAATGAGTGGTGGAAAACACCCACTCATTTACATGAAGGTGACTTACTGTGTTACCCCTTGCTGGGTAATGAAAGGAGTGTGTGCATCAACTGGTTTGCGACAATATGGTGGAGAGATTTCTAATCTATGATTTTGGTTAAATGTTACATAGAATTACATAGAATCTACAGCACAGAAACAGGCCATTCGGCCTAACTGTTCCATGCAGTCTTTATGCTCCACATGAGACTCCTCTAGCCTCCTTCATCTAACCTTATCAGTGTAACCTTGTATCCTTTCTACTTCATGTCTTTATCTAGCTTCCCCTTAAATGCATCTATGCTAGTCGTCTCAACTCCTATTGGTAGCGAGTTCCACATTCTGATTACATTGATTAAGAAAAAACAGCTGTAATTATACTTTGGATGTAGGATCGGTGCTGTGGAAGCAGGATTATGGGGGGGATAGCTGTGAAGAACAAGAGTTGCCTATTTATTGGTAGGGAATTGTGTGAGCGAATTGTTTTGGTCATAACCCCACGTATGAATGAAATCAACTGGTCTTGTATGTTGGTGTCGGTTGTGTATATTATATGATTCCATTCTTGACTTTTTTGAAGAATGCACTTTACGCTTCTGAGTGAGATTGTCCAACAAACAGCAGTGCATTACATTAAAATATGATACAGAAAATATTGGTCCTGTGCCAGAGATACAGATGAATCACAGGCCATTTTCATTTAATTAGTAGTTCATGGTTTATATCTGAAAGGGATGTTCTGAACAATTTAAAAGCTCTGCAATTGCATTTTACCTAATTAGTTGTGAGAACTTTTCTGTTGAGTTATTAAAAGGAGGGACCAAAGCAATAGCGAAGGACACTATCGGAGTTGAGAGTCTGGGGCAAAAAAAGGAGCTAAATTTAGTTGTGATTCGGTGGTGCTAAACCTAGGCTTTAAAAGGAAGCAGTGGAAAGTGGAGGTCGTAGAGTTTCATAGTTTTTGAGTTACTGGCAAAGAGCAAGTTAGAGCCGGAGAGAGTGTGATGAGTCTTAATTTCAGCACAGTGAAGGAGGAAGGAACATGTAGAATAGCATATTTGGGATTTTAGATGGAACAAGAGAGCAAAGTTCAGACATAGTATTATCTATTGAGCGAGAGATTGATTGTAGGTTAGCGGTGTGAGGATGGCACCTATTGCATAACTAGCTTTTTACTTGTGTCCTGTCCAGAAGAGGTTGGAAGGGCCTCCCCAGATTGGAGCAGTATTCAAATATTCTTGTGTTTTGCAGAAAGCTAAGATATTCAGAAATGTGTCTAAATTATAGATGGATACTGGATTGGAAACAGTATTTGCACATGTTTTGCCTCTTCTGTTGGTTTTTATTGTTTGGAAGCTGCTTCATCAACTAAATGTCTCTCTGGTGGAGGAAAAATGTGTCGCTCTATGCTGACTCCTTCTGTTCTGGTTGTATCTATCTTGTTCTGCCAGCACTATCTGCAAGTCCAATCAACTTGTCTTCATTCCATCTTCTTACTTGAAATAAACAAGGTTGGGAAAATCAGTGAATTAAAAAAAAAAAAAATCATATGTATGTGCTGATTCAGTCATCTTTTTGGATAGCATTGGTATAATAGTGCATCATCATAACTGGAAATAACTCTGTGGAAGAAGTGAAAAGTGTGATATCTAAATTGCATTTATTCTTTTTTGCTGACCAGCGTGAGATTGAATATGGTGGAGGCATGGTATATTCTCCCACTCCTGTAGCAAATAACGTTTCCTTGACTTGGGCATGGTGGTATTAGCAGAACTGTCAGATTAGAGCATTCCCAAGTTATGTGAAAGTATTGGCCCAGGTTTTGCTCTAATAATGGTGAGGCTGTCGGCACGCTTGTTAGTACAGGGTAAATTTGATGGCAACTTCTGTCATCCGCACATGCGCAGTTAAATGTGGAAATCCAGGATTAGCTGTCAGAAATACCCTGCTCCTCCACAGGGAGCGCTGCTGCAGTCCTCTCCGATAAGACTGCATTGAAATGACTAATAGCGTGAACTTGGGGTATGTACCCACTAGTTCCTCACTAAAAATAACTGAAAAGGTTAGGGCTGGTGCATTTAGGAGTGAGTGAGTTTTTAAAGGTGATAATTACTGCTGAACAACTTTGCTGGCCCTGAAAAAATAATTTTGTTCTTTTATCTCTCTCCCTTAATCCCAACTTTATTTCATTTCCTGTACATGATTTAAATCATTTATATTTCCTGTTTTTTTACTACTTGGTTTGGACTTTGCGTGGCTCAGTGAAGATACTGCAATCTGATTGGTTGAAGAGCCTTCCTGTTGCTTTTCCTGTTCAGACGCCACAGATCTTCTGTAGAGGGCGCTGCACTGAAACAGATGTCCGATGACTGGGTCTCCGCTGACAAGCCCACTTAAAGTCTGTGGGTAACTGTCTGCGAGGTGAGCAGCAAAAGCCGTTCCTTAGCTGCTGAGAACAAAATCTGGGCCATTGCATTCTGAATATTTTCAAACCTGCCCAGTTTAACCTTGAATATGATGTAGCATCACTAGTAATTGATTCTGTTTGGTGACATGGGGTGGGAAGTTGATGAAAGCTGAAGTTAGTCAGCGAATTAGTCACTGGAGAAGGCCATTCAAGCCTATGTTTCAATTTAGTGGATATCAGCAAAAATTGGGAATGCACAACTAGAATTATAACTACAGTAGAAAGACTATTCAGGACGTTAGATCACTTAAAAATGTTGTTCACAACAGAGCTTGCATACTAATCAGTGAGTGCTGCGATGGTAAGTGCACAGCACTGATAATGACATTGAATCAATGACATTGAATCTTAAGAGAAACAGAACATCCAAAATGAATGTGCCAGGTTCCTTCATGACTGAAAAAAGGAACTGATCAATAATCAAAGCATTTAATAAAAAGAGAACATTTGTGTTTTCATTTAAAAAAAAAAAAAAAAAAAACTTTGTGCTGTGGACTGTTCTCTGGAATTTTGATTGCGACAGCCTCAACTAATATCATTTATTGTAGGGCCCTTTTCCGCTGTCAGTAGAGTCTGTCATTCTGTCAGTTGAAATGAGTGTAAAATGAAAATTCTAAAGGCCAACTGGAAATGGCTGCTATAAATCTGAGTTGATTCAGGTTTTACCCATTCAACTGAGTCAGGCCAAAGCCAGACCAAACTAAGCTCTGCTGGTCTGTTTTCAGTTCTGTCCAGTTCATGCCTTTTATTTACTTTCAAAAGGGCAGTGGAGCATGATCTATGCATACTTTGTACATACCCTCCCTGTGAGTGGGCAGTACAACAGTGTATGTCTTACAAAACTTTGCTCATAATGCACTGGTACGGGCAGTATAACAGCAGCATGAAAGGTGAGAGAATAACCAAAAAAAACTGTTCAATGCAGAAATGTCTTGCAGTGCTCACACCAGGCCCTGCTACTCTAATGACTGGAATTGCTGTTGGCCTAATTAGATCCGGGTGGGACATGTGGTGATGCCCCACTTAAGTAATGTTCTGAAACTAAAAAGATTGAAATAATGACATCATTCAAGCATGTATTGTCTGATTCTGCAGAACATTATATTTAATTAGATTCTAAATTGTGATCATCCATCAAATATTTTACCACTAGAGTATTCAAGATACAGGATGATGAATTTTTGTTGTCATACTCCGTGAAAACTTCTCATTGGAAATTGTTTTTGGAGAAAAAATTCAGTCCAATTTTGAAGGACGATAACTTCGCAAAGGATTAATTAATGGATATAAATGATTCAGAAAGTATTAAAATACTGTAGGTATGAAGAGTGTCCACAGTACACCATTGCTTATAATCTTTAATTTTGGGTAGTTAAGACCTGTATGTCTGATGGGCAGATTTTAATGGTGCAGTGAAGCAGTAGAAACCAGTCTGAAATGGGAAATGTGGTTGCCTGTCGTTGAACTGATATTAAAAGCTCCATATTTTGCTGTCTGAGGCCTTCCTTGTTGAGATGAACCACGTTTTCTTTGTCTAATCTGTCATTTTCATTATCCTCGTACTGCATTATTATGAAACAACTTGACCTCCATGCTCCGTGACGGCACTTATAATCAGGGATAAATTGGTACTCTAAACTCCCTCGATGTTTATGCAAATGAAACCCTGTTTCAAATGACATGGTAGGGAATTCCTTCTTCATTAATTTCGTGGTTAAATAAGATCATTGTGTGTGTGGGGAAGGGTAGAGAGGGAAAGTTTGTAATGAATGATTGTCTAAATGCAAAAATTTGATTAAAATTTAAATTACTTAATTTTTACTTTCTAAAATCCATGCTTTGAAATACATTTAGAAGAACTATGGAAATTGAATCTATTTTGCACCATCAGCTTCTTGTACATTTAATGGACTTTTTTTTCCTGCTGCACAAACTGATAACTACATTCAAAGGTAGTTGTTTCTTCACAATGCCATGAGCATTAATGTGCAGGGTATGTGTTATCACTTGTTTACTAGTTTCAGATGCTTGAACAAATTTTCCCAGGCCTACATTATGCCTTATTTAGAAGGGCATATCTGACAGGATGAAATAGCTTCATGCTATGAGAAGTATAACAATTAAAATCATTTGGTATTATTGTGAAGAATCCCAGCACGCATCAACAACAATCAGCTCATCATTAACTGTTGATCATTATAGCTGTATTGCTCTATTAAATCTGCATCTCAAGTGAGAACATTTTGTTTTGGAAAAACATGCAATATTTACTAGGTGAGTTACTTGAATTCTGATCATTTTGAGTGAAATGATTGTTTGTTTATTGATAAAGTAGCTGTAGAACATTTGCATTTGCCGAATATAAGCATTTTCCAGCTTAGTGCCATGTTCAGAGTGTAATCACTTTGATAACATTAGAAATTTGTCTTGCAGCTGTGTGAAGCTAATTGTAAGAATGATTGATTGTTATCACTCTCTCACCTTTTACTGGGCAAGTACTTGGAAAGTCCAGCTCTGTGATCGCTCATACAATATTTACCATTCTTGCACTATGACCTCATGTTAGCTGCTTTCCAGAAGGTGGTTTTATATTTTATTTGCTAACTTTAATTATATGGTGCACTGGTACTTCCAATTAGTAAATGATCAGAATTCTTCTGCTGTATATAAAGAATTAACAAGGCAAACAGTGTTTTTTAGCTTTCAAGACTGACGTTTGATTCCAGCCTTGGATGATCTACAATATATTTAAAATCTTATCTCTGTGCAATGCCTGTCTACCTAAACCATGTTGTCATGTTTTTGTCACACTTTGTCTCAACTTTTTCCATTTATAAATTTTTATATCTACATTTAGAATGGAAACTGTCGAGAGCCACTTGCCATACTGCAATAACTCCCTCCTGCCAGTAGAGTTTTGTGTCTCCTGGTTCCTTGGCCTGTACTGCAGAAAAAACATCTATGCTGCAACATGCTCCACAAATTGCCATATCATTTGCAATTTAGTATTTGATTGTATTGTAGGAATGGCTAGATTCCTAACTAAAGAGAGTCTATCAAACAAACGATGTTTAATACTAATCAACAGAGTTTAAAACGAAAACACAGGAGAACTACATTACAGGCCTGTACTCTTTGGCTCCACGAGGACTGGCTAGGGCAGCTCCCCAGCCTGACGTCATGACGTCATCACGTTTTCCCGCTGCTGGAGGATCACGTGATCAACGTGATGACGTCATCGTGTTTGGTCTCATTCTTAAAGGGACCGTGCTATGTACATGCAATGATATGAACAAAGATACAGATTCATTCTGTAGCTAATAATTTGTTAAATATAATTATGTACATTAGATCAGAGTCCCCCTGGTGGCTCTGCCACATGCGCCCCCCCAGAATTGTCTTTAACAGTAAAAGTCAATCGACTAGGAGGTCTGACAAGCCTGTCACAGCAACTCCTGTATTCTTGGAGTGGACGATGTTGAACTGCGGGCGGGCTGGCGGATGGAAGCCTTCGGTCTGGCGTGGATGCAGCGGGAGGTCGACCACGTCGTGGTGGCTGTGCGGTCTCTACTGGCCGGTCGATGTCCAGGTGTGCCGGTTTGAGACGGTCAATGGATATGTGGTCGGGTTTACCACCGATGTCTACAGAGAAACTCTTGTCGCCTGTCTCCAGTACGCGAAAAGGGCCTGTGTAAGGGGCCTTGAGCGGATCCCTATGGGCATCATGACGAATGAATACAAATTCAGCATTCTTTAGCTCCGCTGGTACATGTGAAGATGGAAGGTCGTGGAGGAGAAAGTGGGCTTGGTCAGCTCCAGGAATTCACCTAATAGGCGAGTGAACTCGTTCGGCGAGGACAACGCGCAGGAGACAGTGTCCGACCTTGCGGAACTGCGGAAGCAAGGGATGGAGTGGAAGGTGGCCGCGTTGACCAATCGACGATTTCTTACATCCACCAAGAGGCTGTTGGCGCATAAGGAATCTGCGCCGAGGATGGCTTGCGCAACCTTGGCTGTAATAAATTCCCACTGAAACCGTTGCCCGCCGAAGCACACCTGGACCCGCCGTTTGCCAAAGGTATGAATGGCCCCGCCATTAGCTGCCTCGAGGGAGAGGCCGTGCCTCCCAGACTGAATATCGAGTGCTGAGGCAGGAAGGATGCTACACTGCGCCCCGGTGTCGCATAAAAAGCGCTGGCCCGAGAGGGAATCTGTAATGTAGAGGAGCTTCCCGGAATTTCCAATCGCCATCGCGGCTGCGGAACGTCCCTCGGACTCGGTCCTCCTTTTCTGGAGTTACTGCTGGTGTTGATGTCGGTTTTTTATTTTAGGCGCGAAACTGCAGGGAGGGTGGCAGCCTCTGGCTTTCGCGCCGAAACGGGCGTGGTAAAAGCACAAGCTGGGGGATGGAGGCGTCGGGGCGGGGGAGGGGTGCCTCGTGGCGGCGCAGTATTGCTGCGTGACCACATAAATCATATCTGCTTCTGTAGCAAGTGCTGCGCAATCTGTGGCTTCCGATCTGGCGAGGGCAGCCTGAACCTGCTCTGGTAGTTGACTCAGGAATAACTCCCGAAAGAGGAAACATTGTGGTTCTGAGCCAAGGAGCGTGAGCATCTGGCTCATTAACTCCGATGGCTTGGAATCGCCAAGCCCGGGCAAAGCGAGTAGCCGGCAGGCACGCTCCGCCTTCATGAGCCCGAAGACCTGTATTAACCGCGCTTTGAGAGTATTATACTTGCTGTCAACCGGGGGGTTTTCGAGCAGGCTGATGATCCGTGAGGCCGTGGAACTGTCGCGTGCGGAGACCACGTAAAGGTAACGGGTCTTATCCACAACGATGTTTCGGAGATCGAATTGTGCTTCTGCTTGGATGAACCAGGAGGCCACCTGTTGTTCCCAAAACTGTGGGAGCTTCAAAGCCATGGAGTTCGCTTCCATGTTTCGTCGCGCTTCGCTTCTTCCGCGAAAATTGTTCATGAAAATTCGGGGTCACCACTGTAGGAATGGCTAGATTCCTAACTAAAGGACTGAGGTCGAGTCAGTCTATCAAACAAACGATGTTTAATACCAATCAACAGAGTTTAAAATGAAAACACAGGAGAACTACATTACAGGTCTGTATTCTTTGCTGGCTCCACGAGGACTGGCTAGGGCGGCTCCCCAGCCTGACGTCATCACGTTTTCCTGCCGCTGGAGGATCACGTGATCAACGTGATGACGTCATCGTGTTTGGTCTCATTCTTAAAGGGACCGCACTATGTACATGCAATGATATGAACAAAAATACAGATTCATTCTGTAGCTAATAATTTGTTAAAGATAATTATGTACATTAGATCAGAGTCCCCCTGGTGGCTCCGCCACAGTATCTTATTTATTGTTACATTAAAAATAAGGATAGAATGTCTGACTTCAAAATGGGGACTGAATTACATCTGCATGCCCTGGTCCGATTATACTGGAACCTCAAATCCCTCTTCATCTAAAGACTATGCTTGGTCAGCTTCCTATTTGCAGTGCCACGGGGATCAACAAGGAGCAAAAATAACTCTCTGGAAAGCTGAGAGACACCTATGTCCACACAGCACAAAACTGCTTATGACTTGACTGCATGTCAATTTGTGCTAAGTGGGCCATAATGATCACTTTTATATGGGCAATGCTGGCACGCTGGGCTTCCTTGATAGCCTGATGGGTGAAGGCATGCCATGGTATAACACTAAACCATTCAAAACTCCTGGATTAGGGAGCTGAGAATTCAGCCAAGATTCTTGTCTCCAATCACTTCTAGTGATTGCTTGTGTGGTAGGAGATTGCAGTAATTATGGGGTTTCAATAGGTAGAGGGGTTCACAAGATCTTTTGCAGTCCCGAGCAAGAGTCGCAGCTGCTTGATTGCCTCTTGGAATCTAGGGTAAGGGACACGATCCATAGTTTGGAAAAAAATTGTATAAGGGGAGGGAGAGGAACCAGTCATCATGGTTCACGTGGCTGTGGCTAAATCCAAGTATGATTAAACTGACTTTTTTTCCTCCCCTTTCTCACTTTCCCCAGCCTCCGTCCCTCCCTCCCTCCACACCACCCCCCACCCCCCAACAAAAAGACGAGCGTCTGGCAAATAGTCAATTCCTCAACTCCACTTTCCTGCCCGCTCACCATAGCCCTCGACTCTCCTGTAGCTCAAATATCTGTCCATCTCCGCCTTGAATATATTCACTGACTCCGCCTCCACAGCTCTCTGGGGTAGAGAATTCCAAAGATTCCTCCTCCATCTCCATTTTAAATGGGCGACCCCTTATTCTGAAACTATGCCCCCTAGTTCTAGATTTCCCCATGAGGGGAAACATTCTTCCTGCATCTACCCTGTCAAGCCCCCTCAATGTTATGTTTCAATAAGATCATCTCTCATTCTTCTAAACTCCAGTAAGTAATAGCTCAACCTTTCTTCATAAGACAACCCCTTCATCTCTGGAATCAACCTAGTGAACCTCTGAGCTGCTTCCAAAGCAGGAGACCAAAACTGTACGCAGTACTCCAGATGTGGCCTGACCAGCGCCCTGTACAGTTGTAGCAAGACTTCCCTACTTTTATACTCTATCCCCCTTGCAATAAGGGCCAACATTCCATTTGCCTTCCTAATTACTTGCTGTACCTGCATGCTAACTTTTTGTGTTTAATGTACGAGAACCCCCTCTGCATTATGTAGTGTCTCTCCATTTAAATAATAATTTGCTTTTTTATTTTTCCTACCAAAGTGGATAATCTCACATTTTCCCACATTATACAACATCTGCCAAATTTTTGCACACTCACTTAACCTATCTATATCCCTTTGTAGACTTTGTCCCCCTCACAACTTGCTTTCCCACCTATCTTTGTATCGACAGCAAATTTGGCTGCAGTACACTCTGTCCCTTCACCCAAGTCATTAATATATAGTTGAGGCCACAGCACTGATCTTTGTGGCACCCCACTAGTTACAGTTTGCCAACCTGAAAATTACCCATTTATCCCGACTCTCTCTTTTCTGTTAGTTAGCCAATCCTCTATCCATGCTAATATATTACCCCCAAACCCGTGAGCTCTTATCTTGTGTAGTAACTTTTTATGTGGCACCTTATCGAATGCCTTCTGGAAATCCAAATACACTACATCTACTGGTTCCTCTTGATCAACCCTGCTCGTTGTATCCTCAAAGAACTCTAGTAAATTTGTCAAACACAATTTCCCTTTCATGGATTTTCTAAATGTCCTGCTATTACTTCCTTAATAATAGATTCCAGCATTTTCCCAATGACAGATGTTAGGCTAACTGGCCTATAGTTTCCTGCTTTCTGTCTCCCTCCTTTCTTGAATAGGGGTGTTACATTTGCAGTTTTCCAATCTGCTAGGACCTCTCCAGAACCCAGGGAATTTTGGTAGATTACAACCAACACATCCACTATCTCTGCAGCCACTTCTTTTAAGACCCTAGGATGCAGGCCATCAGGTCCAGGGGACTTATCGGTCATTAGTTTGCCTAGTACTTTTTCTCTAGTGATAGTGATTGTTTTAAGTTCCTCCCTCTCTATAGCCCCTTGATTATCAATTATTATTGGGATGCTTTTAATGTCTTCTACCACGAAGACCGATACAAAATATGTGTTCAAAGTCTCTGCCATTTCCCTGTTTCCCATTATTAATTCCCCAGTCTCATTCTCTAAGGGATCAACGTTTACTTTAGCGACTCTCTTCCTTTTTATATACCTGTAGAAGCTCTTACTGTCTGTTTTTATATTTTTTGCTAGTTTACTCTCATAATCTATTATTTTTTTTAGTCATTCTTTGCTGGTTTCTAAAAATTTCCCAATCGTCTGGCCTACCACTAATCTTCGCAACATTGTATGTCTTTTCTTTCAATTTGATACCATCCTTAACTTCCTTAGTTAGCCATGGATGGTTCATTGTTCTCGTAGAGCCTTTCTTTCTCACTGGAATAAACCTTTGCTGAGAGTTATGAAATATCTCCTCAAATGTCTGCCACTGCTTATCTACCGTCTTACCCTTTAATCTATTTTCCCAGTCCACTTTAGCCAACTCTGTCTTCATACCTTTTGTAATTGCCTTTTATTTAAGTTTAGGACACTAGTTTCAGACTCAACTTTCTCACCCTCAAATTGAATTTGAAATTATATCATGCTAAGATCCTTTACTATGATATATCCTTAATTAATCCTGTCTCATTACACTTTACCAGATCTAAAATAACCTGCTCCCTGGTTGGTTCCACAGCGTATTGTTCTAAGAAACCATCCTGTATACACTCTATGAACTCGCCCTCAAGGCTACCCTTGCCAATTTGATTTGTCCAATCTATATGAAGACTAAAATTGCCCATGATTATTGCAGTACCTTTCTTACAAGCCCCCATGATTTCTTGATTTATAGTCTGTCCTACAGTGTAGCTACTGTTAGGGGGGCCTATAGACTACTCCCACCAGTGACTTCGTTCCCTTACTATTTCTTATCTCCACCCAAACTGATTCTACATCATGATCTTCTGAGCCAATATCATTTCTCACCACTGCACTGATCTCATCCTTTATTAACAGAGCTACCCCACTTCCTTTTCCTTTCTGCCTATCCTTCCGAAATGTCAAATACCCCTGAATATTCAGTTCCCAGCCTTAGCCATTAGAGACACAGTTGCAAGGTGACCATCAGATCATACCCATTTATTTCTCTGTGCCGTCAACTCATCTATCTTGTTACGAATGCTAATTTTGTGTCTTTACCATTATTCCCTACTCTGACCCTATTTGCTGGTGCACTCTTATGTTTGTACGCTCTGTCTCTTCCTGTCACACTCTGGTTATCATTACCCTTATCGCTATCCTGCACTATTGCCTTCTCCTTTTTCTTTGACTTTCTAAATTCTCCTTCACCTGAGCCCTCCCCCCCCCCCCCCCCTCCCCAATATTTAGTTTAAAGCCCCATCTACTGCCCTAGTTATTCGATTCGCCAGGACACTGGTTCCAGCATGGTTCAAGTGAAACCCGTCCCAACGGAACAGCTCCCTCTTTCCCCAGTACTGGTGCCAGTGCCCCATGAATGGAAACCCATTTCTCCCGCACCAATCTTTGAGCCGCGCATTCAACTCTCTGATCTTATTGACCCTATGCCAATTTGCTCGTGGCTCAGGTAGTAATCCAGAGATTATTACCTTTGTGGTTCTGCCTTTTTAATTTGGCTCCTAGCTGCTCATACTCCCTCAGCAGAACCTCTTTCTTAATCCTTATGTCGTGACAACTGGATCTTTCCCCTCCCACTCCAAGATCCTCTCCAGCCCCGAGGAGATGTCCTTAACCCTGGCAGGCAACACCGCTTTCGGGACTCATGTTCTCGCTTGCAGAGAACAGTGTGTATCCCCCTAACTATACCGCCCCCTACCACTGCTACATTTCTTTTTACTCCCCCCAACTTGAATGGCCCCCTGAACCACGGTGCTGTGGTCAGTTTGCTCATCCTCCCTGCAGTCTCTGCTCTCGTCCACACAGGCTGCAAGAACCTCATACCTGTTGGACAAGTGCAAGGGCTGAGGCTCCTCCAATGCTACCTTCTGGATCCCCATACCTGCCTCACTCGTAGTCACACCCTCCTATCCCTGACCACGGACCAGATTTTAAGTATTTATCCTAGGGGGGGTGGTGTCTGCCTCCTGGATCAAAGTGTCCAGGTAACTCTTCCCCCTCCTCGATGTATCGCAGTGTCCAAAGCTCGGACTCGAGCTCATCAAATCTGAGCTGAAGTTCCTTGAGCTGCAGACACTTACTGCAGATGTGGTCGCTGTGGATCACACTGGTGTCCACTAGCTCCCATATGCTACAGCTGCAACACATCACCTGCCCTGCCATCTCTCTTGTATTTTATTTAACTAATTAGGTTTTTAAGTTTGGAATATCACTTAATTATATATGTATAGTTTTAATCTGAAATCACGGTTCTTAATTTAAACCAATGCCCTAGTTTAGGGAAAAGGAGAAAAAACGAGAAGTACTTGCCAACCAATCACTTGCCTGCTTTCCTGTGATGTCACACTTTGATTTTTTTCCCCCTTTCACAGGTCTGTTCGTTCTTCAGGCAGCCACTCCCGCTCTTTTTAAATCCGCCACTCCTGCTCTTGGCTCTTTTTAAATCAGCCTCTCCCGCTCTCGGCTCTCTTTAAATTAGCCTCTCCTCCTCTCGGCTCTCTTTTTAAATCAGCCTCTCCTCTCGGCTCTTTAAATCAGCTGCTTCCGCTGATCTCCTGAGCAAATAGATCAGTGTGAATTCCCGCTAAAGACTCCCTTCTTGGATCTGTTCAGAGTTATCAATCTTGAGTTGTTCCCACAAGTGAGGTTCACTGTCTGGAGTGACAGTTAAACGTGGTTCCTTTGTGCATCTCCTACAGATAGATGTTTTGTCTTATTTAAAGGAAGACTGCTAATTCAGTGTCTTCTACCTTTTATGGCACACTCTTGGCATCCAGAAAATCTTTAATGTTAACATTTTTAATAGGTGCTGGGGAAAATTGCTTTACAGCCATAGATTGGCATTCTAACAACTTGAAATTATTTGGGATACTTTTTGACTAGACCATGAGACTTCTCCCCGAATTAATTTGCATGCTCTTGTAGATTAAAATAAAATCTAGGTGGTGGTGTGGTTCTTGAAAAAGATTTGGCAAAAGAAATTTAATATTTTAATCCTGTTCTTCCAAACTGTCTGCTCCTTTTGAGCCCATGTTGTTTTGTAGCTTTGGGGTTAAGATGGTCAATCACCTGATTCTTGTTTCGGTATATTCAGTGAAGAGCTTTCAGACATTTGATTCACTCTTTTACTTAGCACTTGATTAGGCTACTTACCCCATCTCAAATTGTTACCTAACATTGTCAGAATTCCAGATTATTGTGAATCTGGATGTAGTGTTTGGTTTGTTAGAATTCAAATCTGGCATAAAAGAAATTATATCTGCAGCAAAGGTCGTAGTCATAACGGCACAGAAGGAGGCCATTCAGCCCATCGAGTCCGTGCCGGCTCTCTCGAGCAATCCAGTCAGTTCCATTCCCCCGCTCTATCCCCATAGCCCTGCAAATTTATTTCCTTCAAATGCCTATCCAGTCTCCCCTTGAAAACATTCAGTGTGTCCCCTTCCACCACTTCCGTCGGCAGCGAGTTCCAGGTCCTCACCACTCGCTGCGTAAAAAAGTTTTTCCTCACATCCCCCCTGTATCTGTTGCCCAAAACCTTAAATCTGTGTGCTAGTCCTTGTACCATCAACTAGTGGGAACAGCCTTTCCCCATCTAACCTATCCAAACCCTTCAAAATCTTGTACACCTTTATCAAATCACCCCTCAACCTCCTTTGCTCTAATGAAAGCTAAGATCCCCCATCCCTGGAACCATTCTAGTAAATCTCCTCTGCACACTCTCCAGGGCCTTCACATCCTTCCTAAATGTGGTGACCAGAATTGGACACAATTCTCTAGCTGTGGCCTAACCAGGTGGGTTTTTCCCCTCTGAACTGCACCTTCACAACATTTTGAGTTGGGATGATGATGATTGATTCAAGGATCAGGCTTTTGTACTGCTTCTGATGCCGTTGCTTAGTTCATGGCTTGGCTATCTGGGCACATGTCTCTACTAAATAGTGGTGTGCTAACTTTTCTCCTATCATGGGATGCACTACTTACGGCCAGCACCATCACTTTTATTCACAATAATGGGTGAGAGTAATGGTCAGACTCACTTTGGATGCTATCAATTGAGTGTAAAACAAATGCTGTGACCTGTACAGTACCACGGGACTGTTGGGCCTGACCTCTGAGAAATACTGAAGCACGAACATATATGCTTATCCACCCATCGAAAATACAACTTGTAAGCTAAAGATTAGCTAGGTTCACAAAGATTTTTCTTTGTGGTGGGTGGAAGACAATGACACGTGAGTAAAATAAGTAAATTAGGCGTCCAGTTATTTTCAAAATGTTTGTTACTATTGATCAGTGATTTTGGAGCCATCAAGTTCTATTATGGTAAATAATGTAAAGTAGTCTTATTCGTACCTGTTGCCATTACAACCGTATTAAACATTGAATAACTGGTGGGACTTATTATTTAATTATGTAACTAAATTATCTATAGCTGTCACGTTCTGTGCTGAGAATTTGACTTCCTGAATAATAACCAAAAATCCAATTTTTGGTTAATTAGGAGTTTTTGACATTAAATATATGGAGCAGGCCAGCATGTTTATGTACAAGGTACAGGGAAGGTCAAGTGTTTGTTCCTAATCTGCTACTCCTAATGTATTCTGGTGTTAGGAAACTGCATAAAGCATGTGGCTTATTTTGTCTATATGTGGCCACCATGCATGATATAATAGAGAGGCAGTGGAAAGGATTCGGGGAAGGACAACAAAGACTCCATATACCTATGAAGGCTAAAGGTGTAAATTCTATTTTCATGAAAAAAATTGAGGATCGCAGAGATGGAAATAGCTGAGATTTGGGTTTTGCTCGAATGTATGCTTTGTACAGTATGCCTCGTACAGTATGCAACATTCCTTTCGTAAGCAGGATGGAAATTTCTACTCTGAGATGGTGTTCATTATATCACGTCCTGCTACATCTTTCATCCTGTATCCTACTTTCGTTCCTTTTAAGATTCTTTTAACTTTGATTGAGCCTTCACCCAGATTTTGGGATAAGAGAGGCGGAAGCCTTAAGAAAGTTTGGGACATAAATAGAACTTTTGTCCATGATTTCTCCTGTCTTTGCTTGGTTTTAAACATGATCTCAAAATGGAGGTTACCTTTTATTGCAAGTCGGCATGTTTTCCCCTCAAATATGATGTGTGGCACCGCCATAGTACCGCTTTGAAGGGGACAGAATAGTTCACTACGCTAATGTCTTGATTGCAAAGTAAAAGATGACATATCACAGGAATACTTCCTGTAATCCCATCAGGATATGCTCTCGTAAGAACATTACTTGCATTTGATCAGAAAAATCAGTGAATTAAAGTCATGGTATGAATGGATTTAATGTCCTATGTGATCATTCTCACGCCTGTGTTTATAGGTTGTAAATACTTTTATATGTTTCTGGGATGTGGGTGTCGCTGGCAAGGCCAGCATTTATTGCCCTTCAGTAATTGCCCTTGAGAAGGTGGTGGTGAGCCGCCGCTTTGAACCTCTGCAGTCCATGTGGTGAAAGTACTCTCGTAGTGCTGTTGGGAAGAGAGTTCCAGGATTTTGACCCAGTGACGATGAAGGAACAACGATATATTTCTAAATCAGGATGATGTGTGACTTGGAGGGGAACTTCGAGGTGGTGGTGTTTGTTATGTATTGTGTGTTCTATTGTGTGTTCTCCTCCCACCTGTGGTGGCGCTGTCACAGGAGATAAATGGTTGGGTGTTCTCTCGGTTAAGTTTAGCTCTCTTTGTTCGGAACTTACCAGAACTTCCTTTCCTTCCAATAAAGCACTTCCTGTTTGAAGTTCTGAGTCCTAAATTGTGTCTAGGTAGAAAGGTACCGACACAACAGTGTTCCCATGTGCCTGCTGCCCTTGCCCTTCTAGGTGGTAGAGGTCACGGGTTTGGGAGGTGCTGTTCAAGAAGTCTTGGTGAGTTGCTGCAGTGCATCTGGTAGATGGTACACACTGCAGACACGGTGCGCCGGTGGTGGAGGGAGTGAATGTTTAAGGTGGTGGATAGGGTGTCAATCAAGTGGGCTGCTTTGTCCTTGATGGTGTTGAGCATCTTGAGTGTTGTTGGAGCTGCACTCATCCAGGCAAGTGGAGAGTATTCAATCACACTCCTGACTTGTGCCTTGTAGATGGTGAAAAGGCTTTGGAGAGGCCATAGGTGAGACACTTGCCACAGAATACCCAGCCTCTGGCCTGCTCTTGTAGTCACAGTACTTATGTGGCTGATCCAGTTAAGTTTTTGGTCAATGGTGACCCCTCAGGATATTGATGGGGGATTTGGCAATGGTAATGCTGTTGAATGTCAAGGGGCGGTGGTTAGACTCCCTCTTGTTGGAGATAGTCATTGCCTGGCACTTGTGTAGCGTGAATGTTACTTGCCGCTTATCAGCCCAAGCCTGAATGTTGTCCAGGTCTTGCTGCATGCAGGCATGGACTGCTTCATTATCTGAAGAGTTGCGAATGGAACTGAACACTGCAATCATCAGCGAACATCTTTCTGACCTTATGATGGAGGGAAAGTCATTGATGAAGCAGCTGAAGGTGGTTGGACCTAGGACATTACCCTGAGGAATTCCTGCAGTGATGTCCTGGTGTGATGATGGCCTCCAACAGCCACAACCATCTTCCTTTGTGCTAGGTATTTGACTCCAGCCAATGGAGAGTTTCCTCCTTGATTCCCATTGACTTAAATTTTACCAGGACTTCTTGATGCCACACTTGGTGAAGTACTGCCTTGATGTCAAGGGCAGTCACTCTCCCCTCGCCTCTGGAATTCAGCCATTTTGTCCATGTTTGGACCAAGGCTGTAATGAAGTCGGGAGCCGAGTGGTCCTGGCGGAACCCAAACTGAGCATTGGTGAGCAGGTTATTGCTGAGTAAGTGCCGCTTGATAGCACTGTCGATGACACCTTCCATCACTTTGCTGAGTATTGAGAGTAGACTGATGGGGTGGTAATTGGCAGGATTGGATTTGTCCTGCTTTTTATGGACAGGACATACCTGGGCAGTTTTCCACATTGTCAGGTAGATGCCAGGTAGATACTATTGGGATTGTTTATCCGATCACCTTTATCTGACCAATTGGATTTCAAAGCAACTGCCTGTACAAATGAATTTGGAGCATTTTTTTTAAGAGCAGTTTGATTTGTTTTGCCATGAACTGAGGTACCTAAATTTGCACTGAACATAGTTGTTGCAAAGGCTGTATTCTGTTTTCACTGAGGAGCAATATAGCCTGCTTCATTCTGAGATGTACTGCATATGAAATCCTGTAAGAAGAATTCAGAGGGACTTGTCCGACTATTTTGCTCGACTAACCCCTTGTAAGCTATCTCCAGACTTCTAGTACCGTATTGCACGAGTGTTTTAACCTGAAGCCCTAGAGCCACACAAGCCCTGACAAATCGGTTTCAAAGCCAGCCAAATGAATTTTGTTTTGTGCAAATATTTCTTATTTGTTCTGTTTGAATTGTGAACCTGGAGGCTTGGAAAGCCCTTTTTCCAATGAAGTTACTGTACCTCATTGGCAGATAAATCTCAAATCTGAACATCAAGAACTTGAGATGTATGGGAACTACTGGGAACATTGATTATTGGTACCCCCGCTCCATGGTATGCATGTGTGCATCCCACAAAGAAAGAAACATAGACATCCTTGCTGTATTGCTGTTTCATCTTTTTCCTGTTTGGTCTATATTGTTTATGAGACATAGTGGAATTCTACGTACAAATATACAATATTCGTGATTGTCTATCCTGCGGCATGCAGCGTCCCACAAACTAAAAGGTTAGGTGTCGAATTATAAGGTTTGCCGATGGAAACTGTCTTTTGTAGGGAGGAGCCATAAAAAGTATTGGTAGCAAGCCTGAATCCTAATGCATGTTTCTGTGGCACCATAGAGGGACCATATGGTTCAAATAGTTCTGCTCTACCAATGTTGTATATTGAGGTTTTACTTAGAACACACCCCACTGACCTAACAGTTCATTCTGCCTCTACCCAAGTATGGCAGTAAAACATGTAACTTGACCATTTGGACTGTTTTTTGCATGTTTTAAACATGATGGTACTTTTGCAAAGATTAATTTGTGAAGCTCTGGGGAAAAAATTCCACCAAAAGGTGTATTTTTGACTTTTGCATTGATTTCCAGTCAAATGAATTTGGTTTTCACAATGTGATTGTTGATGCAGCCTGGGCTAAGTTTTGTCAACTGTCCTGTATCAGGTAAAAGCCATCTTTCATCATCTCATCTGCTAATGATAGTGTTAACATATGGTTTCAAGATTTGCATCTCATGCCAATGATTGATGTCAACAAAAACGACATGGCACACTTTTTCAGAAGTGCTTAATGTTTAAATCAAGGAAAAGGTGTAACAAACATTTAGTTAAGAGATCTTGCAAGGTAGGATGGCTTCATCCAGTGCACCATGTTGATACATCTCTGGCTTCAGCTTATTGGAGGAAAGGCTCCAGGTAATAGAGTACAATAATGGAACCTAATGTTGAACCCTGACATTGGGCCGTATTTTCCGATCGGAGGTTTCCTGCGTGCAGAGGCCTCCGATCTGGAAAAAATCGACGCACTTACCTGAGGGCTCCCGAGGTGCATTTAGTTCCGATGCTGGGCCTCTCCAACTCCAAGTGCGCAGGGCCCACGTAGCCCAGAGGCGCATGCGGTTCGCAAGCGTCCCTGGGATCACGTGGGCCATGGGGAGCCAATCAAAGAAGGGAATCTCCCTTCATGCACTTGACAGATAGACCTGTCAAATATATATGAATGGAGATCATCCCAAAAACATAGTAAAACTTTAAATAAATAAATTAAAAAATCACCAATTCGTTGAAACTACAAATTAAATATTTTAAACAAATTTAACTTTTTGAAAAAAGTAAAGTTTTTTACAGGGCTAAAAATAAACGTACCTTTTTAAAAAATATTTTTAAATGATAAATGAGTAAAAAAATGTTTTTACTTTTTTCAACTCTTATCCTGGTAAAAGCAGGCCTTGCGCTTTTACCAGGCATAAGAATTCTAAGGGTTTTCTGCAGGCAGAGGGTCTCCAGAAAGCGGAACTATCCGCCCGCAGAGGCCCTTCTCCAGGGCCGGTGTCTGATCTGTCAAGAGCATTCTTGACCGATCGGAAATGCCGGTTTTCAGCGCATGTGCTGTGCATGCCTGAAACCGTCATATCCGACATCTCTGCGGGTGGGTTACACACCCGTAGGAATCGGAATATCCGGCCCATTATGAATATTGAACCTGCACCTTCAGTGATACCAAAAGTATTTTGAATAAAGCCACAATTTAATCTTTGGCTGTCAGTACAGTTGAGAAAAAGAATAAAATAACATGTAGCCTCTGTCCAAAACTCTTTCTTGGACCCATCCAGAGGCCACTGACATTAATGAGGTTGACTGTACAGATTCAGGATTTTGAACTTTGAATATATTATGTAATCAGTCAGAATTCAAAAAAATTGCCTGTTGGTTTAAAATGTGTCAATCTAGTATAACCATCAACTTAAATTGCCTTCCCTAATTTTGTTGCATAAAGCAAACTGGCTGATTAAAAGCTGACTGGAATGCACCAGCGTCCCTGATGGTGGAACTCCCCTTGGCTCTATGGCAATTTATTTTCTTCAGACGCAGGCACCAAATATAGCATGCTGACTTGCAAGTGTCAGGCTGCTTTCCCCATACTGAGATGCCAGTGTAACAAAGTGAAAGGTGAATTAATTGTGAGGTAACTTCAATTTTCAGACCAGGCTGGATACTTTGGTTTTCAGAGACTGTACAAGTTGCATTCAGTATATGATCAGTGAGATTCTAGATAGTGCTGTGGCTGGTATAGTACTAGCAACCCACAAGAATGGTCTCCGCGGTTAGATTCTAGTGAAGTGTGGAATACAGCAACAACTTGCATTTGTATAGCGCTTTAACTTAGTAAAACGTCCCAAGGCACTTCACAGGAGTGTTATCAAACAAAATTTGACACCGAGCCACATGAGAGATATTAGGGCAGATGACCAAAAGGTTGGTCAAAGAGGTAGGTTTTAAGAACCGTCGTAAAGGAAGAGAGGAAGGTGGAGAGGCGGCGAAGTTTAAGGAGGGAATTCCAGAGCTTGGGGCCTAGGCAGCTGAAGGCAAATGGACGAGGTGCCAAGTTCTCATGGTTGCTTTGTTTTGATATCAAGTTGGTAGGATCTTTATATTTGCGTTGATTGTGTGCTGATATAAAGTTGATCACATTAATGCAACTTTGATTTAGTAAAATCTCCCAGCTGTTAAGAATTCCCTACAAAATTCAACTTTGCAATTGAATTAACAGACATGGAAACCAGTTATATCTTGGATTCTTTTGTTTGTGACGCTTAAGTGGTTGTTGTTAATTGCAATGATCAGGTTTGTCCAAGAGAATCTGTACATTGACACTGCCAGGGAGCCACACAGACATCGCCTTGCTCAAGGTAATCTGCTAACAGGAGAGGAAGTAACGGGAGATAATCACAGTACTGTAGTGACATTTAGTTCCAGTTACCATGGCATTTGATAAAGTAAAATACATTTTTTTTATTTGCTTGTTCTCACTGATTACCAAAGTATCTGTGAATTAAAATTGTAATATACTTATTAATAATACTCCCACTAACCTATGTGGTATTGAAGTGAAGTATTTAATGGCCATAGTATGTCAACTTCTATAAACTTCACACTACAGTCCAAGTTATTTTAAAATCCTTCCGATCCGCAGTTTGTCATGTACACTTGATCATCAGCTTTACAAAGAAATGCCAGAGGCAGCAGTTGAACAAATATCTGGTACGGTAGCTAGCAATTCTTACTGCCTCTCTTTAAGCCATTACATCAATATAAATAGATTTTTGTAAAAATGTTCTACTGTAACAACTTCCTTTTTATAATGTTCTTTACTTGCATTAATAATACAAGATTTAATTGAGAATAGGATATCAAACTAAATTTATTTTGATGGGGATTTCACGAGATGCTGAACGTTCAATTTAGTTTAAAGGGAATCGGTAGTCTGTAGGTGGTTCAGTATGAGAAGTGACAATTTAAAAAAGATACTCTGATGACTTGCAGAATACTGTAATGATGAAATAATGAAGTGCCTTACAGTAATGGAGTGCTGATTTTCTAGTGGTGTTTCTCAATTGATAACTTGGGTAATGCTTCACTGTTTGAAAATTCACAACCAGATTTGAACTGTTTAATTGTTTCAACCTTACACATATGTGCCTCATAGGGTACAACCACAATTTGCCTTTTTTTAAGCAAACTTTTTTTCTGTTTTGCTTTTAAGCAATTCCAGAGGTGTCCCACTAAAGCTTTTAGTGCAAAAACATTCAGAGTCAAATAGAAGATGCCATTACATACACAGGTGGGCAGGAAACTGTTAGCTGCTGGGGTGGGGGCCGTGGTGGTGAGGTCGGGGGCACGGTGGGAGGAAAGAGGGGTGAGTAATGGTTGAGGACCATCAGCCTCCTGAATGTTTTGTTGATAAGGGGCATGGTGGCAGCAGTCCAGAGAATTTCTGCTGATTCAGTCAGAGGGAGCCCATGATTTGTTTCTGACTGGACCATTGCCGATTTTATGCTGCCCTTGTAGTAAAGGCTGTCTTTTGCCACATGATGGGTATGCACCGGGGAATGGCAAGAAGCAGTAGATTTATGAATTTGACTGGATGGGTCAAGAGGTATCTTGACCAGTCCGCCAAGGGGATACGGAGAGTCTATTGAGATGCTAGTTGCTTCAGCGGTGAGCCATTGGATCATTCAACAATACCTTTTTGCACCACAGTTTGTGTTTAGTAGCTGCACATGTGGCTGTCGCTGGCTCAGTTGCCCGCAGCGCCATGGCTGCTGAGAGAGGGTGAAATTAAATTGTAACACCTGCTTTCATTCTGTTCTAGCAAGTTAATGTGAGTAACCATGTGAATGTTTTTGGGCACATTTGCCATTTATTAACTTGCACTAAATTGTTCGTCTTTGTTGTGTCTGAGCACAAGTGTGATATTTATAGTTGTAACTAAAACCTCAAAAGCATTAATAGGTATTTTGATTAGTGTTCCCGTGTAACCAGTCTAATTATGGGGTGGATTCTGGTCGGACATTTAGAGCATTGTGTTTCATATACAACATGATATTGCAAAAGAAGGAACTACACAGTGACAGCCGAAATTCAATAGAGCTCGTAGTAAAGATCTTTTATTTTCGCCTTGAACAGTGCATCGGTGATTGAAAAGACTCAGTTGTAATTGCAAACACAGTTTTCCAAATTCATACATCTGTGATTTTTGGCTGCAACTGCACTTTAGATAAAAGCATGTGGTGGAGGCCAGTTATGGCTGACATTTTTAGAATAAACCAGAATTAGATAAAGCAAATTAAAAGATTCAAATTTGTATGGGGGAGGGTGATATTAAGAATTTCAACAAAACCTGCACAGGTTGGGAAGGATGTGCCTTGCATTGGTGTTAGCCGGTTTATGTAATGTTTGCTTTGACTTTGTTGAGAATTTATGCTAATGTTGCTGTACAAAAGTCTGATAATTCAGATTCAAATTATGTTTGAATGCTTTCAGGGATTGAAGAGCAATCCCCCACTTTTCCAAAACAACTGCCATTACCCTGGAAGATCCACCATTTAGAGCCATGCCTGACAGTTCAGTCTAATCAGAAGCAACTGTGTGAAATGGAAATTTCAGTGTGTGTTTGTTCCCCAAATCTGTTTAGCTATTGATGTACAGTAATTGAGTTGGAACACAAAAAGGTATGATTTTAGACTTACAATTCATGGAGCAAGGAGAATGCATTTTTTTTGGTGCTAGTGAGAAACTCCTGCAAATGTGTGAGAGAAAGAAATCTTGGAATGTAAGCCACATCTTCATGCAATGTTTTATAACTTGTAAACCTATCATGTGACTTGTGCACCACATGCTATGGTAGTTGAAACACTAACTTGGGGTTGACTAGCAGATTATAATTTTAAGTGAGGAGTTTAAGTGAAACTCAACCTTCAGCTAGTCTTAGGTCAGTCTGGTGCCCGTCAACTGTAGTCTCCAGTGCAGATTTAAAAAGTACCAGAGGGCTTTCGAGCATACAAGAGGGCCATCGTCAAGAAAGTGTGTCGCACGGCGTGGTGCGAGTCATGGTCCTTTTTATTTTTCTTTGGTCAACTTAAATATGGTAACAAGGAAATGATGAATGATGTCAGTTGCTGGTTCTCACATTGTACATTTTGCTGTAGAATTTTAATTATTTTGCAACACTTATGATAGCCAAAGAGACACACATCTGTTCTAATTTTGAATTATTTTATAACATTCTAATTATATCTTTAATAAAATTAAGTTTATTTCCATAAATCAAGCTGTAAGATTCAGGATCACAGGCTCACACAGATTACCCAACAGGGTTTTAGAAGTTGCAAGGCTTTTATTAAAGAGCTACAGTTTTAAAGCATAATCAGATATTACATATGGTTTAAGCCGAGTATAATAGACATACAACCCGTGACAGTAGAAAGCGATCTACGACTCCCGAAGCGGAATGACACGGCCGGACGGACGGGGAGGCAGTAGGGTGGTCTCGGATTGGGTGGATTCCTGCAGTCTGCTGCAGTGGTCACTTCCGTTGGGTCATCTCTCAAGCTGCTGGAGGTGTTAGGCCATCAGCCACCTCAGAGGCTAAACTTGACCAAGGTGTTAGGCCGTAGCCACCTTGGGGAAGCCTTCGCCCCTGACTGCCTGATTTCCTCTCTCGGTCGTCTATATTTATAGTTATTTCGGTGGGCTGGTAATCACCTGGTGTCAATCATTGGATCCCCATCCTATTGTCCAATTGTGAAGCGGGAAGGCAGCCCTCGCCGTCCCTTTCTGCATGGCTGATGAAGCCTCCTCTTATCTTTCTGAGGAATGTTTTGTTATATTTCTTTAAGGACATGACTTTTTGGCTTCATTTTGTCTAGCTATGGTCCCACCACCCTGTGTTGTCTTGCATTTTACGATCCCCTTATCACTTTCAGGCCTTTCAGTGTTTGTTATTTGACCTTGCTGACATTTGTGCTATCTTTTTCCACTTGCCTGTTGTCAGTCTCTGTTCTAAGAATTAAAACCCATCTTTCAATCTAACAGCTATTTCTTACAAAGCTATTAAAATGCACACAAAAATTGACCTAAAATGTCTTTTTTGACAACAGAATTTAATACTTTGAATTACAAATGAGTGTTTGTAGGATTGTTAATCAGATTGTATACAATAAAGAATGGTGAAAAGAAGCAGAATTGTTAATTTTTTTTTTGGTTTTTCCATTCAGCAGAACGGTCAGTAATTTTAACTTGGATATTGATCTGAAACGCAGTCCTTTCTGCCAGTATTTACTGCAGTCTTAACAGTGGAAATATACTGCACAGACATTTTAATAATCTCTAAGCGCATTTAATAAAAGCGAATGTTTCTGCGATAGGGAACACATGCCATTAAGTGTCATTTTACCTGCATTTATAATAAAGCTTGATAAAAGCTTTGGAGGAGGTGTTGGGGGTGGGGGCGCGTTGGTTATGGCAAGACCACAGCAGGGTACAGTTTTAAACAGTTGAAAGTGTGTGAACTGATAATAGACAGTTTTGTGTGAGTTGATTACTTCTATCAAAAGGACTGCACTGCTCCTCATGGGAAGTTGCTGGAAGAAAAATGAACTGCTTTGTAATTCATACAATGTTTAAGCTTGCTCAGTAAGGATCAATACACTGAGCAGTTCAACACAGCACGTGTAGGGTGGATTCATCTGATATGTCAAACATCCTGAGTGTCTGAAGCTTTGTGACAGTTCTTATCAGTGAACATACTGCAATGTGCGTGTTTTATAAAACCCAAGTCAATGAGATGGAGCAGACTCTTCGAGCCAGTAAGATTTTGAATTTGACTATCTAGTATATATTGAAGAAACACAGAGGGGCCTAGGTAAAATAATTCAGATTTATATTGAACAATTGATTTGATAATAGTGCTTATGCCCATGAGATGTGTCACCATATCTCCTTGACTATTATGTGACCAGCTTTCACTGATATGGGAAAAAAATTGAAATCATTCATTACTTGCATAGTTGGATAAATTCCAGGCCAGCTCCTTAGCCAGAATATTGATCTCACCACAGAACCATTAATCTGTGTGTAGAATTTTTTTTACTGGGAAAGAAATATTGTTAATGACCAGGATTGCGTCTGGTTGAGCTGACCAGTTTTGCCATAAAGTTGTTGGACAGGTAATTTAAAATTGGCTCCTAATCTGGCAGTCAAGTTAACGAAACCTGGACTTCACTTCAAAAAGTCTAGTGTTAAACATATAGGTTTTTTTAAATCTCTCTATCTTTAGGGTAATTCAGAGGTAAAAATCAACCGAGAATCAACTTTTCTAAGAATTGGTTTTATTAACATTAAAACACAGGTTTACAGATAGGGAACCTTAGTTAGAAGTACAATTTGAAACTCAGAGTGGTCAAATGTTTCTGCTTCAGGAGTCTGAGGGGTTAATTCTTTATTGATGTCCTCCTTGGTGGTGGTGTGGTCTGTTTCCTTTCACGTTTTAAAATGGCTATCTTTATACCAGGGCTGCTGCTAACAAAATCGGGCTGCCGGTAGTTTTTCCTTTCTCTCTCTTCCCAAGAAGCTGCTGTAGTCATGGCCTCCATAGCTCACTCCTTGTCCTTCGAAAGTACGGCATATCTGGAATTAAGGCTGCAGGACATACTTATCGTCCATGATGTTTTGTTAAAAGTAAGCTGTGTTTCTAATTTATTCTTTTAATTTTAAAAGTCCATATTGAAAGTCCAAAGTCCTTCAAACTGAATGTTATCTCTCTGCTGCTTATGCTAACAAATGAAACGTGTTGTTTATGTAACATATTGTTGAAGATGTTTTGATGTGGGTGGGGGGGGGGGGAAGGGGGGGCGTGTGGGTTGTAAATTTTTGTCGGTAGGTGGTCCCTCGTACGTTAATGGGTGCCATTTGTCATGAGCCAGCATGGGAGCCACACATTTTTTTAACAGCAAATGCTGACATGTATATTTTAATAGATTAATTGCTATTCATTTATATTGATTCAATTCTAAGCAGCAAAGACTCAATGTAGCTATTACAGGATCAGAGGTTAACGAATGGTATTCCTAACTGGGCCACTAATTCTTATACTATTTCACAAGCACTTATTTTTGTGGTAGGTTTATAAAGTCTTTAGGTTGTGACCAAATTTGATGCAACACGGTGGCATAGTGGTTAGCACTGTTGCCTCACAGCGCCAGGGACCCGGGTTCAAATCCGGCCTCGGGTGACTGTGTGGAGTTTGCACATTCTCCCCGTGTTTGCGTGGGTTTCCTCCGGGTGCTCCGGTTTCCTCCCACAGTTCAAAGATGTGCGGGTTAGGTTGATTGGTCATGATAAAAAATTGGCCCTTAGTGTTGGGGGGGATTAAATACGTGGGGTTACGGGGATAGGGCTTGTGTGGGATGGCTGTCGGTGTAGGGACCGGGTGCTAGGGTTTGGATGATCAGCCATGATCTCGTTGAATGGCGGAGCAGGCTCGAAGGGCCGAATGGCCTACTCCTGCTCCTATCTTCTATGTTTCTATGTTAACTCCTGCAGAGAGAGGTCATTCACTTGTTCTTTGTGGATTGAAGGGGGCAGAAGAGTTTAAATGTTTCAAGGGGAGATGTGCAGCAGAGAAGTGCTGTAACCTACAAGGCTACAGACCAAGAGCTGGAGAGTGGGATTAGGCTGAATAGCTCTTTTTTGGCCAGCACAGACATGATGGGCCGAATGGCCTCCTGTGCTGTAAATTTCTGATTCTATATGATTGATGCAAAATATACTGGAAACAATGCTTTAAAATGTGCAATCAGGGACTTATAATACATAAAATGTCAATCGTTAATATTTGACTGCTACTTTACATTAGGAGGGATTGAAGGTCTTGAAGAACAATGTCAGAACCACCAACTCGCTCAGAGCTGCCTCTTCTGAGGCTCGTGGTTCAGATTCTACTTCAGGCATGCAAACCCTCAGATTCCAGGGCACGGTTGTGGTCTCTGTTCACATAAAGGGGATCTAAGTGAACCAAAAGCTACCTGATATCTTGCCGATATCAGTGGCTTTTAAGTTGTTTTGATCAACTGCTTTGGAGGTCCACAGAGTAAAACGGAAGGGAACAGGCTGCACTTTTTTGCATTTGTGAAAAATGTGTAGGGCAAGTTGTTTGTTGCTTTATACGAGGTTACAGAGCATCATAAGTTTCGGTAAGCCCATTCACATTGCTTTCATCGATATTTAATAATGCTTTCAATCTCGTGACTGATGTTGACCCTCTTTGATAAACTGGAAATACATAGCAAATATTAGAATTTATCTGGGATTTGCACTCCAGCTCCAAGATTCATGTAAGGCTAGATGGGAGAATCACTGAATCTATCTCTGTCAGAAGAGTAAGACAAGGTTGCCCACTGTCACCTATCCTACTTGATGTCCTTATCACTGATGTGTTGGGACGATGTTGTAAGGGTCGATTTTGAGTATCTATTCTCTATTTCTGAAAGAATTGTATTGCTCCTTTTCTCAAGACATTTTGTTGTTGGTAAGATCGCCTGAGGGTCTAAGGTACTCTACTCAGCATCTTGAACAATTAACGAACCAGTGGACACCCCCAAGCGCAGCATTATGGTATTTACCTATTTTTTTAAATTTTTTTTTTTTTAATAGGAGAATCGCAAAAATCTGATTTAAAGATACAAAGGGCATCTTTCCTAATTGTTGATTCACATCAGTACCTGGGGCCTTTATGGATACCAAATTCAGCCTGGACACAGTCCTTCAGGACCACACAGAAAAGGGCAAAGAGCACTTTGGGTGGTATTGTCTTTCTTCAATGACAGCAAACCCCCAAACAGGTTTGGGGTACACAAAATGTTCACACGGTTCTCCTTGGTGGTTTAGAAATCCTCAGCATGCAATAGAAGATTTTGTCTAGTTCATGTGAAAGATCCATGGCCACTTATTTACATTATTACATCACTCGCTCTGGTACATGCAAACAGATAGGCCTGCTGTGTTGTGTTCACCACGTGTTACTATCCAGTGGTGCAAAAATTGAGTCTGTTTTAACTTGTAAGAACTATTTAATATATCTGTAACCCTTGAAGAATTTATTTTTGGCTTCAAAAGCAGTTTCCCATCCTAGCCTCTCCATTTCACTCCCACTTCTTCATGCTTGGTGTGCTCATGTCCTCCTTCTTAATGTAAAGTGCTCTGAAATGCCTTGCAGGTGAAGAGCATTAAATAAATGCAGATAGATTCTAAATGGCTGGAAAATGTACTGAAGAAGTGTAAAACTAAGTCTATTTCCTGGGCAGGCAAACCTCCCACAAAATCTTTCTCACATCTTCAGTGCTGATGGGCCCCATTCAAAAAAGTTTCCAAATCCAGAACTGCAAAAACACATTTAGCTTAAGTTACAATAAGCTCATGTGACCAGTGTGTTTACTCGTCACATCATTGGTAAGACTACTGAGCTTTAAGAACATAAGAAATAGGAGCAGGAGTCGGCCATTTGGCCCTTCGAGCCTGCTCCACCATTCAATAAGATCATGGCTGAGCTTCGACCTCAACTCCACCTTCCCGCACTATCCCCATATCCCTGGATTCCCTTAGTTTCCAAAAAATTAGTGACCTCTGTCTTGAATATACTCAACGACTGAGCATCCACAGCCCTCTGGGGTAGAGAATTCCAAAGATTCACAACCCGTTGAGTGAAGATATTTTTCCTCATCTCAGTCCTAAATGGCCGACCCCTTATTCTGAGACTGACCCCATGTTCTACATTCCCCAGCCAGGGGAAACATTTTCCCAGCAATTAACCCTGTCAAGTCCTGTAAGAATTTTGTATGTTTCAATGAGATCGCCTCTCATTCTTCTAAACTCCAGGGAATATAGGCCTAGACTACTCAATCTCTCCTCATAGGCAATCCCCTCATCCCAGGACACAGTCTAGTGAACCTTTGTTACACTCCCTCTAAGGCAAGTATGTCTTTCCTTAGGTAAGGAGACCAAAACTGTACACAGTACTCCAGATGTGGCTTCACCAATGCCCTGTATAATAGTAGTAAGACTTCTTTACTTTTAGGTTAGCTTTTGTTACAAAGGGATTAGAGTATACCATTTGCTTTCCTAATTGCTTGCCGTACCTGCATGTTAACTTTCTGTGATTCATGCACAAGGACACCCAGGTCCCTCTGAATGCAAACATTTCCCAATCTCACCATTCAAAACATATTCTGCTTTTTTGTTTTTACCACCAAAGTAGATAACTTCACACTTCCCCATAATGTATTCCATTTGCCCACTCAGTCAACCTGTCTATATCTCTCTGCAGCCTCTTTGCATCCTCCTCACAGCTTACTTTCCCACCTAACTTTGTATCATCAGCAAACTTGGATACATTACACTCAGTCCCTTCATCCAAGTCATTAATTTAGATTTTAAATAGCTGAGGTTCAAGCACTGATCCTTGTGGTACCCCGCTAGTTACAGCCTGCCCATCTGGAAAAAATCCCGTTTATTCCTACTTTCTGTTTTCTGTCCATTAACCAATCCTCAATCCATGCTAATATATCCCTCCCCCCCCCCCCCCCCCAAAAAAAACCACGCGTCCTAATTTTGTGCAATAACCTCTTGTGTGGCACCTTATTGAAAGCTTTTTGAAAATCCAAATACACTACATCCACTGGTTCCCCCTTATCCATCCTACTAGTTACATCTTCAAAAAACTCTTAACAGATTTGTCAAACGTGATTTCCCTTTCATAAAACCATGTTGACTCTGCCTAATCATGTTACGACTTTCTAAGTGCCCTGTTACCATGTCCCTAATAATAGATTCTAGCATTTTGCCTACTACTGATGCCAGGCTAACTGGTCTGCAGTTCCCTGTTTTATCTCTTCCTCCTTTCTTAAATAGCGGGGTTATGTTTGCTACCTTCAATCCTTGGGGACTGTTCTAGAATCTATGGAATTCTGGAAGATTAATACCAGTGCATTCACTATCTCTGCAGCTACCTTTTTTTAATGCCCTAGGATGCAGGGCGTCAGGTCCAGGGGATTTGTCGCCACTTAGTCCCATTAATTTCTCCAGTACCATGTTTTTACTTATACTGATTTCTTTAAGTTCCTCATTCTCTCTAGACCCTTGGTTCCCCATTATTTCCAGAATGTTTTTCTGTCTTCTACCGTGAAGAAAGACAAAAAGGGCTGAATTTTGCCGGCGCGCTCAGTGCAGGTTTGGAGGCGGGTCAGCTGTCAATCACAGATTGACACCAGCATCACTAGCATCCACACTAACCTTCTCCACAATCATCTGATGTTGCACTGGACACGGCATCATCACTCATGCACATTACTGCCCGGGATGCCAGCGATGGCCTCACCATGTCCAGACTTGCTTCACTTAACATTGTACACCCTGGCTGCCACGTGATGTGCCAGGTTGACACCACCCCACACTAGCACCATAAAGCATCCCTACAATGTCGAAGCCATTCCTTTCACACTCCTCACCATTGGGGGGAAACGTTATGTCTCACCATTCACTGGAACTCACCAAGACACTTTCAATGGTGCACACAAGTCTGTCCAAGAAGGCAAAGTCGTGACAATAAGGATTTCAATGCTTGACAACACAATAACAGAAAGTTTACGCGAACATTGGCTAAAACACCCAAGTGCCTACCCTTGTATGTTAGCTGGTATGATTGAGCTAGGATGAGGGGGAGTGTGAGGGGTGGCTAGTGAGATGGGGAAGTGATGATGTAGATAGAGAGGAGGGTTGGCAGTGCAAGGTAAGTTGGTGTGAGTAAGGATGTGCAGGAGTAGGGTAGGGAAGGCAGAGTGATGGTATCATGAGTGGCACAGCAGGATGAGGTTGAGTATGGCTTTGCAGTAATGTTTTGTGATCTACTGAGATCATTGAAAGGTTTGCGCCATTGCAGCCTGGTCCTCCTGACGACATCCCTTCTTGTGCCCTCCTGTGCAACGTGCAACCAGGCTGCGTTGGTGTCCTGGGGAGGTCTCTACTGCCCATTAGGAGGGAAGAGAGCCTCCCTGCATGCTGAGACTCCCTCCATAAGCCTGAGTGCAGCCATGCACCTTTGTGCAGTGCTTGTCAGTGTTTGCAGCACCTCCACCAGAACTGTCAAAATCATTTTGGACATGGCCCCTTTTAAGGAAACTGGCTGATAACGCATCATCAAATTACGTCAACAGACCTGCTTCCTATTAATTGGCTGAGGACCTCGCAGGGCGGGCTTAAGAAGCCAAATCAACGTAAAATCTTGTTGGAGGTAGGGTTTGAGTCAGATGCGAGGTCCCAATGGACGCTGCCCGCCATGGACCCGCAGAGTTTGGAAAATTCCAGCCCATAGTATTTGTTTCATATCTCTGCCATTTCCTTAGTGCCCATTACAATTTCTCCTGTCACTGCCTCTAATAGGCCCACATTTACTTTAACTAATCTCTTATTTATATACCTAATAGAAGGTTTACACTCTTTTTTTCTCTTTCCTTATCAATTTCTTGGTCCTCCTTTGCTGAATTCTAAAAATCCTCCCAATCCTCAGGCTTACTTCGCTTTTTGGCAACATTATAAGCCTGTTCCTTTGATCTAATACTATCTTTAACTTCTCTTGTTAGCCACAATTAGACCACTTTTCCTGAGAGATTTTTGTGCCTTAAAGGAATGTATATTTGTTGTAAATTATGTATTAATTCTTTAAATGCTAGCCATTGCTTGTCTACCGTCATACCTTTTAATGTAGTTTCCCAATCTACCGTAGCCAACTCGCCCCTCATACCTATGTAGTTTGCTTTGTTTAGACTTAAAACCCTAGTTTCGGACTTGACTAAATCACTTTCAAATTCGATATAAAATTCTATCATATTATCATATTAGATACTAGATCTAAAATAACCTGTTCCCTGTTGGTTTCTCAACATACTGATCTAGAAAATTATATTGTTTACATTCCATGAACTTGTTCTCCACGCTATTACTGCAAATGTGGTTTGCCCAGTCTATATGTAAATTAAAGTCCCCCATGATTACTGTGTTACCCTTGTTACATGCACCTCTAATTTCCTGATTTATATTCTGCCCTACTTTACAACTACTGTTTGGGGGCCTATAAACAACTTTCACCAATGTTTTCTGCCCCTTGCTGTTTCTTAGCTCCACCAAAACTGATTCTTCTACTTGAATTTTGGAGCTCAGATCCTTTCTCTCTGCTGTCTTTATCCCATCCTTTATTATCAGGGCTTCCCCTCCTCCTTTTCCATTTTGCTTATCTCTTCTAAAAGTTAAATATACTGGAATATTTAGTTCCCAACCTTGATCACTTTGCACGTCTCCATAATGGCTATTAGATCAAACCTATTCATTTCTATCTGTGCTATTAATTCTTCTATTTTATTGTGAATGCTTCATGCATGCAGATATAGTGCCTTTAGCTTTAACTTTTTTCTATTTTTCCCTGATATCACCTTAGTCACTGATGCCCTATTACCTTTGTTACTCTCTCTGTCCCTTCCTGACCCACTCTGCTTATTTTGACCCAAAGCTCTGCTTTGCTCTGCTCTGGAGCCTTGAGATTTTTCTTGTTGTTTTTAAATTTACTCTTTCCTGAATCCTCCCAACCCCGTTCATTAGTTTAAAGCCCTGTCTACTGCCCTAGTTATTCAATTCGCCAGGACACTGATTCCAGTCAGGTTTAAGTGGAACCTGTCCCAATGGAACAGCTCCCTCTTTCCCCAGTACTGGTGCCACTGGCTCATGAAGCGAAACCCCTGCCTCCCACACCACACTTTCAGCCATGCATTTAACCTTCTAATCTGCTTATCCCTATACTAATTGGCACATGGCTCCGGTAACAATCCAGAGATTATTACCTTTTTTGAGGTTCTGCTTTTTAATTTGGACCCCAACTGCTCAAACTCCCTCAGCAAAACCTCATTCCTAGTTCTACCTATGCTGTTGGTTCCTGTGTGGACCACGACAACTGGATCCTCCCCTTCCCACTCCAAGTTCTTCTCCAGCCACGAGGCTTTGACATTCACATTACAAAATGTGACGACCTGAAACACTGCTGCAGGAAAAATCCTGCAATCCAATATAATAAAAATGGAATCTAACTAAAGTCACAGTGAAGCTAGGGCCCTGTCATAAGCTTTATTGAGAGAATTTGAGTTTTTTTGAGTTTTCAGCTTTTATGAATCCGTTCATCAGCTTTTGCCAGTTTTCTGTGTTGGCATTAATGGCCCAGAAATTCGGGTCTCACGGGTGAGTACGCACTGGGTACTCGCCCGTAGACCCAATGGAAGTGCCGGTTTCATGCATGTACTGCGCATGCGCGGGAAACCGGAACTTCCGTTCCCTTAAAGGAGTTCAGAGGTGGAATGCGTGCACCGGAGAGGCAGCGCATGCGCATGGAACTTACGTTTTTTTTCCAGGTTTCTCCGGGAGGCTAAGTCTCCAGGAGTTACACATGTAAAAAGCAGGCGCAAGGCCTGCTTTTAACAAGGTAAGTGGTGAATTAATTTAAATTAAAACTTTTTTCCACAGGTTTATTATTAGCCCTCTTAGAAAATGTAATTAATTTTTTCAAAAATTTAAATTATTATTTAAAAGTTATTTTATGTAATTTTATAGTTATTTTAAAAATGTGGGATTTTTTTTACATTTATTTGAAGTTTTAGTGATGTTTTGGGGCTTATAGTATTTATAGTTTTGACAGCTCTTCCTGTCAATTTTATGAAGGGGCATTCCCTGCTACCATTGGCTCTCCATGGCCCACGTGATCCCAGGGGACGCATCGAACTAACTGCGCCCCTGGGATACACAAGCACTGCGCGCTGGCAGTTGGAGCAGGCCCAGGATCGGAATCCCACGTGGGCCCACAGCACAACGGCCGGCGCGCTAGGTAAGTGCAGGTCGGAGGCTTGCACCCACGGGAAGCCTCTGACCTGAATTTCTGGGCCAACGAATTTCACTCGCAGCTGACCGAGAAGGGGAGACGGCCTTAGTCTGGTGTGCAAGGCTAGGTACCAGAAATGAAAGTACAGTGTGATATCCCACCCCCCCACAAAATCCTGTTTAAATATATGCCACATAGCCAAATTATCGTTCTATTGCACATTTTTCTCCTTTTTAGGTTGTTACCTGCTGCGATCACTTATGATGCTTCCACCTTCAGATGGATAGGGTAGGGAGATGCTGGCATGTTGGATCATTTTAAATGTGATCAATATGCCTGATGCAGCTAATGCTAATAACCATTGTAGACGAGATCTAGGTGGGCGGACCTCTTGTTTAAAATTTTGCACTTGTAGTCTTGAAGGAAAAGGAGGAATTGCATATTGACATGACTTAATTATAGGGCTTATTTTTAAGCAAGTAGCCTGCAGTATTTCTATAACAACTAAATTATTAGCTTCTGAAATGGTAGTTACCTTGAGGCAAAATTTTTACAACCTTTAATTCCTTTGACAAAACTTATATAGTTTGAGATAATGGGAAATAATTGAGTTTTTCCTTTGAAGAAATTCCATAATCGATCCATAAATAAATCATTCAGAAGGGTTGAATTAAGTAGAACAAGAAAAGTTTTCTAGCTGCAAGAAATATACATTTTCCCTTTTTTATAACTGACGAAAGTAACCGTACAGTACAGGGCCTCCTTTGTTTTTGACTTCAGTTGAGTAGCAGGCTTTGATTTGTAAACTGCAGAATTGGAGATTTTATGGTTATATACATTTTTTTTCAAGTTAATTTTTTTTAAACTTCAGTTCGTGGTTTTGATCAGACACATTTGCCTTTTTAGAAAATGAATGTGTTGGAAATGTCACAGATCATATATAGGTGAGAACAGGTATCCAGAAATGCTCATTAAAACTTGCATTTTAGCCAAATATCAATTATTTCTCATCATTGGTCAATAGGTTTCTTTTATAAAAGAGCATACTGGAAGATATGCAAGTTCTTCTAAACTAATTGCACAACAAACCAGGCCATACTGCTGCTAAACAAAACTCAAGCCGTCTGACTGCCATGGGCATACTAAAATAGTTACCTATTATCACATGAATGGAACATGTGTGTATATGTTGTATATGCATAAAAATGTGCAATTAATGTACAAAGCAAATATTTATATGCCCCATTCTAGTGTCCCTTTCCAGGATGAAGGCATTGGTTTTATTTTGCTATCAAAATTGCCCTGTGTTATTTAGTAGGTATTTGCTAAATAGTTGCGCTCTAGTATTGTTACTTGGATATAAATATTAGTTCATCTGTGGTATGCATAACCTTTTTTTTGTTACGTTAGTTAACCATGGTATTCACTCAGCGTCTGACATCTGCACCAACATCTATTGTGGTCTTACTGTGTGTGTGTTTCAAGCTTTCAAAATAGGTATTCTTACTATTCTATACAAGTCTGAATGGTTTAGATTTTGAAATTCATTTGGGTCTTGTCCTACTTACACAACATAATCTATCTTGTTCGCCGAAGCCCAGATCTGGGTTGAATGCTTCTATTTACAGTACAATACTTCAAATATAAAGAGGTGTGTACAAATGCTTGTATTTTAATGCTAACTACAGAAAATTGAGTTAATGAATTGAATGGATGAATTATCATCTTCATTCTCAAAGACATAATTGCTCCTGCAGAGGGATTTAGCTGGTTTTCTGGTTTGCTCTATCATATTATAGCACCAGCTCGCCAATAGCAATAGGACAGGTTAGTAGAAACTATCATGGACAGTACACAAAAAAAACTGGATTTTACTAGCGAGTAAATTAATTACTGGTAAAGGTATTTAAATGCAATATTTATTTTCAGTTGAGAGTTTTCTTAATCAAGAAAAGGAGGAGCATGTGACATCTGAGAAGCTCCCCAGCTGCAGATTTAAACTCTATTTTAATTTGCATGCATGAACTGGTCTTTTTAAATCGGCTTCTCCATTATTTCTGATGCAAACCCCATTTGCTTCTGTGTTTAGTTCAGCAGAATTGCTTTTGTTCATTTATTGCTGGCAGAACTTTTGGCAGTATGTGGGCAAATCCCAGCACTTGAATCCTCTCCTCCAATCCATATCTTGGTGAAGTTTCTCCCACTTTGGGTGCAGTCATGCTACCATTTTCATGTAATGCAAGGTCTATCTCTCTGCCTGCTCCCCATTGAATAACTCGGAGATCCCCCTCTAATCATTGGGGGTTTCTGCAAGTGGAGTGGTTTGGATGTTGCACTCTTGTCTCACTTGCTCAAGTCGAGGGTGATTCAATCCAATCTTTCACTTTCCTACAAAGGAAGTCTTTCTTTAAAATGGTAATATTTTTAGATATTTCCAGAATTATCATTCCCTTTCAACAACAAAATCTGTATGTTAGGTTTAAGGAAGATGGGCTGATTTTGCAGCTTCATTCTATATTGATCTATATGGATGTGATGAGCAATGGGTCTTAACTGTATAATTGCAGTTGAGAAGTGCAAGGCTATTTAGCTTGGAATTCCTATCTGTCCAGCAACAACTACCTAGGTGGGATAATTTGGTATACATCGGTGGGCGAAACGATTGCAAAGCCAGCATGATGTTGCCAGCGAGAAGCCCAAACAAGTTGATGGTTGCACCTCATTTGCATTCAACTGGGGTGGGTGTGAAGAGGCATGAAGAGCATTATTGAAGGGAGAGGAAGGGTTAGCAGCAAGGCACGGGGAGAGCTGCCAAATTGTCAATTTTTTTTTTTACCAGACCTGTTTTCAGCGATCTCTTTATTGGACACTAGCTCTGGCTGTTTCAGCCTTTGTGTAGTGGGTGGGTCCAGCACTCGGCAAGTACCATGCTTAACTGCACCAAAATGGAGTTGGGGACCTAACTACATCATAGGGCCCCAATGCATATTGAGTAATGAGGCTCCAGCCTCTCTGGCGAGCGCACAGGATGCCTAAATTGAGGCCCACTCAAAAATGGCTGTGGGCGGGCCAGCAAGTGGCAATGAGTTTAATTTTTGTCATTTTGGTCCTGCAGTAAAATGGGTTGGCACAGAGCCCCAAATTGGGGCCTGAGATCACCAAACAGATCTAATGGTGTCATTCCTGCTCTATTTGTTTATGCAAAATAAATATTGTTTGAGATGTCTTTCAACTGTGACAAAATGCATATCAGACAGCTCGCATTCGCACATCTTCTGTAATTGTCCCTTAATCCAGCTATATTTGGCCATACAGGAAGTTAATTTCATCACAACTTGCTGTGCTGCACTCATTCCATTGCATTATATCTTTGATGTTTTGTGAAAGTTCTGCAATGGCTCCCTGCTATGGACTCTATATCCATCCCCTCCACCACCGGGGCACACTGGCTACAGAATGTATGACCTGCAGCTTGCACTGCACCAACTCACCAAGATTACATCAACAGAATCTCCCTCTCTGTGATCTCTACAACTGGTGAGCAGCAATTTTGGGAACACCATCCGAACCAAATCACACACCATCCTGACCTGGCCATCCTTCACTGTTCCTTCATCTTTGCTGGGTCAGTATCCTGGAAATACCTACCTCTCAGTTGTGGGAGAAGGACTCCAGCGGTTCAAGGAGCAGGCCCACCACCACCACCTCAGGGCAATTAGTGATGGATAATAAATGCAGCCTTGCCAGCGTTGCCTACATCCAGAGAACAAATAAAAAATAAAAATTAAAAAAAAAACTTTTTTAGCTATCTGAATTTACTTAAGTTTATTATTGTTGCAATTTTTCTATCTTGATTTATTCGGGTATCCACTTTTTTCTCTAAACTTGTAGTGCAAATGCACTTGTAGAGTTGGTGAGAAGCCATTTCAGTTTTTTTTACTTGCACTTGTTTCTCTAATTTAAAACTGAAAAAATAAAGTTAAATGTTGAAAGAAAAATTCAATTTCTAGAGCTAGAATTCTGCTTTCTACTTTTTACTGAAAGCAATATTTAAAATATTCAAGTACAGACTCAAGAAATGTTTAATTAAACAGACTTTGAATTATTGTGTGTGGAGAAACCATGACTTTGGCCTAGAACATTCCATGTACAGCTATGTGCCTTAGTTTTATCCAAATTATATCAGAATTTACCATTATGTTTTGTAGATGATGAAACATGCCTGGGAGAATTACAAACGTCACGCATGGGGGTCAAATGAATTGAAGCCTTTATCTAAACACCACCATTCTAGTAGTCTATTTGGTAAGTATTTTTCAGTTGTACTTTTTTCCGTAAATTTAATATTGGGGACTGAAAGCTGTGCAGCATTTATATATATTTTTTTACCTGTATAAAAAGGTGTATTTTATATATTTTTTAAAACTATTGAAGTCACTCATGATGCCCATATAAGTTGATGAGGTTGAAAGACATCTCAAACAATGGTTATTTTGCATAAACAAATAGAGCAGGAGTGACACCACTAGATCTGTTTCCATGGTTTTGCATAATTTAACTACTCAACGTGGCTTGACTATTTAAGCATTCTGTTCTGACATTTGCGCAAAATCTACTGTAAAGGGCTGAAAAAGTAGCCGTCAATAAAGCAGCAGTAGCAATAATGTACATTTATTTCATGCCATAAACATGGTAAATTGTCAAGGTGCCTCACAAAGGAGAAACCTCTTCTCTCACCAGAGCGCTTTTTGCAAACTGTGATGAGGGTTTAAGTTCCCAAATATTTCCTGTTCATAAATTGTTATTCCTTCATCATACTGTTGCATTATGCTGTATTTGCTTTATTCCTCAACCTCTGCATGCATGTTTTGTACGATGGATTGTGTTATTTCTGTTAACTAAGACACTGCTGGATTGTTTGAAGAAAAGTTGCATAGATCCATTTTACAAATACAGGAAACTTTTGATTTACCGGCACCTAAATAACCGGAAATCTCGGTTAACCAGCAAAATTCAGGAGTAGGTTTTACTTCATATTTTTTTGTCTTCTTCCATCTGTGCTGTGCAAGGGTGTGGCTGCAGCTGTTGCTAAGCTACAGAGACACTTGAAACTTGAGGCCATTGTTCTACAGTTGTTGCTAAACAACAGGGTTTGTTGCTTTATACGGAGCTGTCAGCTCTCCCTATCTTTTACTATAGCGTTCGGTTATCCGGAATTTTTGATGAACCGGCACCACGTCGGTCCCGTCCGTGCTGGATAAAAAAAAGTTTCCTGTATGTTTGCAGCAGTGTTTCAAAGAGTCAGGGACCATGCGTCACATGTCCGAATTAACTCGGAATGTTGTAGCTAAATTGTACTGATGCTTTTCAAGCTTTTAATAATTTTCATTATATTGTCTTACCTTTTTTATATGATAGAAAGGTCTTTTTGTTTTTTTTTCCAGTCGCTGCTGAGTATTTGCTACGCCTACATTAGGGTGACCATACGTTCCCGTTTTCTGGGGACAGTCCCTGGGTGAGGTACTGTGTCACTGGGCAAACAATGTCCCCAGAAGAGTCCCCGGTTCACAAAACTCATCCCTGACATGAACCCCTGGGCAGTGAGTGTGACCCCCTGAGCTGTCAGCTTGCAGCTCGAAGGCTAAATTAAACAACAACTTGTAAAATGGCCACAGTGACACACTGCTCATGCGTGATTGGGTGGTCTTTCTGCGCATGTGCCCGTTGTTGGAGGTTTCCGGTCGGGCTCCTGCTGCTGGATTGTCAGCGGCAGAAGAGCCTGGGAGCACGGCAACCGGAGCGAGCGAGTGAGGGAGAGATCGCGGGGGAGGGCCCAGTCACAGTCACCGGGGGAATGGGAGTTGGGGGGGGGGGGGCTAATCCTAGACACTGGGTGGGGGCAAGGAGGGTCAGGTGGGACCTCAGTCACCGGGGGGTGGGTCCAGTGTTTGAATACGCTTCAATAGTGTGACATCACATCCGCGGTAATTCTATACACATTTGTTTTGCATTTGTAGTGTATATGTGCAACTGTTAAAATATAGGCTGCTAAAAATGTTTTACTTCACTACGCTGCGCAACCTGCGTTTTCCGCCCTGGCTACTTTGCTGTGCTCTGACCCTGTGTGTCCCCGGATTCAGTTTAGGAAATATGGTCACCCTAGCCTACATATTGTATCCAAGGAATTGACTGGATTCAGTGGGCTTAAGTCATTTCCACATCCCCAAAAGCTCAAGAATTTCCTCAGCTGGCTACTTTGTATTTTAATAATTCCTCGTTCATTGAAAGTCTACTTGGCAACTTCCCTTCATGTACTGGGGAAATCATTTTCACTGTCACTGATTTTCAAAAAATTTTGTTTTGCCTTTTTGCTTGGGTGATTTCCACTTTATTTCCACCTCACCTAAGTTCCGAAGATATACGACTTCACTTTTGCCTAGTTTCTCAGTTCTTCCTTTCACAAGATGTCTGTATGCTTCCAAACATGGTTTAAAAAAAATTAGCATTTTGGTGAGTAGAGATCCTGAATTGTGCAATTTTCATGCGAGGAGTTTGCTATAGCTAGTTTTAGTTTTTTTTTCTGCATTCTTGTACACGGTTCACAAGTTTTAAAATTCTGATGTCTTTGAGTTAACTCAAAGACATCACACATCCTTTACAATATGAAAGCAAAATACTGCTGATGCTGGAAATCTGAAATAAACCAGAAAATGCTGGAAATATTAGCAGGTCAGACAGCATCTGTGGAGAGAGAAACGGAGTTAATATTTCAATTTGATTTCATTTTTTACCTAGTTTAAGTCAGTAACCAGTTTCAGAATTTCTTAGGAATGCCAGAACCTTTCTGGTGTCAGACCTACTGACTTGTTCTCGGTCAGGATTTTAGCATGCATCATATGTGTTCAAAGCTTAGCACTAGAGCCTTAAGGGCCATGAAAATCACTGGAAAGAAAAGCCTGACTTCCAGAATGTACAGAGCTGATGTGCCCCAGTGCAGCCCTAGTTTGTTAAGACCCCCCAAAAATGTACAGTGAGTAAACAATAAAGCAGGAGTTCTCTGGGAGCTGCCCCCTCCCAGCTGCTGTCCTGTGTAAGCTTGTTTGATTGGGTGCTTCAGCATCTCTCTCAAGTTCCTCCAGCATTGGTCACTGACATACGACCCATACTCCAGGGTTGACCTCCAGGTTTTGCAGCGTGATGCTGATTCCTGTGCGGTGCCCAGCGGCAGTCGCAAGAAAATTGTTCTGCGCATTTGATCCCACCCTTCTGGAACATAAAACTTACTGTTCCACGCTATCAGAAGGTCCACTGAATTTTGTAACTGGCATGCAATCATGGTCCAAATTAAGGGTATATGTGCAGCATGGGAGGAATTGAGTTTATATCACAAAAACAATCTAATATTGGAGTGTACTAATTTGTAGTTCAAATCATTTGTGTAATAAGTGAAGTAGGCTCACTGAGCATCCTACCTTTTTTTCCCTCCCCATTGTGCAATTTTGCAATTGCTATTAGTAATGCTAATTTAAGACTGTAGTGTTTGTAAATTCAGTGACATTTCAAGTTGTATCATGCAGAGATTCACGTATCTCTGATAAACAGGATCGTGTATGGTGGGTATATTGTGTTTAATCGGAGTTTAGGACGGAATATACGACCGTGACAAGCAGCTGGTACCAGACACACACCCTCTCCCTCTCCCACTCCGATGGTGAGCATGGGATCACTCTCAAAAGAGCGTTCGACCAGTGCAACTTCTGTTCGGCTCTCCCCTGCACCGTCTGTGGGCAAGCCCTTGGGTTGTCACTTTTATTCTCATTTTAGGGGTGGGCCTGAGGCCAAATTATTGACAAGACCATTTAACCTATAGAGGTTCCTCAAATTTCATCAACCAATGACAGGTCAGGTTCTTTGTCTTGGTTCTTGGATGAAAGCCCTCCCCAAAAGAGGGTCTCATGACTTCATCCAATTTATCTTGGAGGTTCCTCCATTAGAATTCGTCTTATAGAGTCATAGAATTATACAGCACAGAAAGAGGCCCTTCGGCCCATCGTGTCTGTGCCGGCCATCAAGCCCTGTCTATTCTAATCCCATTTTCCAGCACTTGGTCCGTAGCCTTGTATGCTATGGTGTTTCAAGTGCTCATCTAAATGCTTCTTGAATGTTGTGAGGGTTCCTGCCTCTACCACCCTTTCAGGCAGTGAGTTCCAGATTCCAACCACCCTCTGGGTGAAAAAGTTTTTCCTCAAATCTCCTCTAAACCTCCTGCCCCTTACCTTGAAACTATGCCCCCCTGGTTATTGACCCCTCTACTAAGGGGGAAAAAGTTCCTTTCTATCTACCCTATCTATGCCCCTCATAATTTTGTACACCTCAATCAGGTCCCCCCTCAGCCTTCCCTGCTCTAAGGAAAACAACCCTGGCCTGTCCAGTCTCTCTTCATAGCTGAAGCACACCAGCCCAGGTAATATCCTGGTGAATCTCCTCTGCACCCTCTCTAATGCAATCACATCCTTCCTATAGTGTGGCGACCAGAACTGCACACAGTATTCCAGCTGTGGTCTAACTAGCGTTTTGTACAGCTGCATAACCTCCCTGCTCTTGCCTTCATTAGCCAAGGCATAGAATATAAGTATCCCATATACCTTTTTAACCACCTTATCTACCTGTCCTGCAGCCTTCAGGAATCTATATACAGTACATGCACACCAAGGTCCCTCTGATCCTCTGTCCTTCCTAGGGTCGTACCAATCATTGTGTGTTCCCTTGCCTTGTTAGTCCTCCCAAAATGCATCACCTCACTTTTCAGGGTTAAATTTCATTTGCCACTGTTCTGCCCATCTGACCAACCCGTCTATATCGTCCAGTAGCCTGAAGCTTCCCTCCTTGCTATTTACCACTCCACCAATTTTCATGTCATCTGCGAACTTACTGATCATACCTCCTATGTCCATATCTAAATCAATAACGTACACTGCAAACCGCAAAGGACCCAGCACCGATATCTGTGGGATACCATTGGACACAGGCTTCCAGTCACAAAAACAACCTTCGACCATCACCCTCTGCCTCCTGCCACTAAGCCAATTTTGGATCCAATGTGCCAAATTGCCCTGGATCCCATGGGCTCTTCCTTCTTGACCAGTCTCCCATGAGGGACTTTGTCAAAAGCCTTACTGAAGTCCATGTAGACGACATCAACTGCACCACCCTCATCTACACACCTAGTCACCCCCTCGCAAAATTCAATCAAATTGGTTAGACATGATCTCCCCCTGACACAGCCATGCTGACTAGCCTTGATTAATCCTTGCCTCTCCAAGTGGAGACTAATTCTGTCCCTCAGAATTTTTCCCAATAATTTCCCTACCACTGATGTTAGGCTCACTGGCCTGTAATTCCCTGGTGTATCCCTACTACCCTTCTTGAATAATGGTACTATATTAGCTGTTCTCCAGTCCTCTGGCACCTCCCCTGTGGCCAGAGGTTCTGAAAATTTGTGTCAGAGCCCCTGCAATCTCCTCCCTTGCCTCACACAGCAGCCTGGGATACATCTCGTCTGGGCCTGGGGATTTATCCACTTTTAAGCCTGCTAAAACCGTTAGTACCTCCTCCCTCTCGATACTAATTTGTTCAAGTATATCACAATCCCCCTGCCTGATTTCTATGCCTACATCGTCCTTCTCCATAGTGAACACGGATGCAAAATATTCATTTAAAACCTCACCCACATCTTCCGGCTCTACACATAGATTGCCGCTGTGGTCCGTAATGGGCCCTACTCTTTTCCTGGTTATCCTCTTGCCCTTAATATACTTATAAAACACCTTGGGATTTTCCTTTATTTTGCCCACCTGTGTTTTTTCATGCCCCCTCTTCGCTCTCCTAATTTCTTTTTTAAGTACCCCCCTGCTCTCTATACTTCTCTAGGGCTTCCACTATTTTTAGTCCTTTGTATCTGCCAAAAGGCTCCCCTTTTTTCCTAATCCATTTTTGTATATCCCTTGAGATCCAGTGTTCCCCGAGTTTTTTGGTCTCACTCTTGACCTTTACGGGAACATGTTGGCATTGTTCTCTCTCTCTCTCTCTCTCTCTCTCTCTCTCTCTGAAAGACTCCCACTGCTCTGATGTGGATTTTCATACAAGTAGCTGATCCCAGTCCACTTTGGCCAGACCCTGCCGTATCATATTAAAATCGGACTTCCCCCAATTTAGAACCTTTACTTCCGGTCCATCTTTGTCCTTTTCATGACTACCTTAAATCTCACCGAATTATGGTCACTGTCACCAAAATGCTCTCCTACTGACACTTCTACCACTTGCCCGGCTACATTCCCTCGAATTAGGTCCAGTACTGCCCCCTCTCTTGTAGGACTTTCTACATGCTGGCTCAGAAAGCTCTCCTGGATGCACTTCAAGAATTCTGCACCCTCTGAGCCTTTCATACTCTGACTACCCCAGTTAATCTTGTGGAGGTTGAAATCCCCTACTATTATTACCCTATTATTTCTACATTTCTCTGACATTTGCCTACATATCTGTTCCTCTATCTTCCCCTGACTGTTTGGGGGCCTATAGTACACTCCCAGCAAAGTGCTTGCCTCCTTTTTGTTTTTGAGTTATACCCATATGGCTTAATTAGAGGAACCTGCTAAGAGATCATCCATACTTACAGCAGTAATTGACTCCTTGATTAATATTGCGACATTCCCTCCTCTTTTACACCCCCCTCTGTTTCGGCTGCAGATTCTATAGCCCGGAATATTGAGCTGCCAGCCCTGCCCCTCCCTCAACCATGTCTCTGTGATAGTAACAATATCATACTCCCATGTGTTCATCAACACCTTCAATTCATCTGCCTTACTCGCAAGACTCCTGGCGTTAAAATAAATGCCATCCAGCCTTGCCATACTCCCTTGTGCCATTACATATTTACATAGAAACATAGAAGATAGGAGCAGGAGTAGGCCATTCGGCCCCTCGAGCCTGCTTCGCCATTTAATGAGATCATGGCTGATCATCCAAATTCAGTACCCTGTTCCTGCTTTCTCCCCATATCCCTTAATCCCTTTAGCCTTAAGAAATATATATCAATCCTTCTTGAATATATTTAATGAATTGGCCTCAACTGCCTTTTGTGGTAGAGAATTCCATAGGTTCACCACTCTCTGGGTAAAGAAATTCCTCCTCATCTCTGTCCTAAATGGCTTACCCCTTATCTTTAGACTGTGACCTCTGGTTCTGGACTCTCCCGCCATCGGGAACATCCTTCCTCCATCTAGTCTGTCTAGTCCTGTTAGAATTTTACAAGTTTCAATGAGATCCCCTCTCATTCTTCTAAACTCCAGCGAATATAAGCCCAATAGACCCAATCTCTCCTCATACGTCATTCCTGCCATCCCAGGTATCAGTCTGGTGAATCTTCACTGCACTCTCTCCATGGCAAGAACATCCTTCCTCAGATAAGGTGACCAAAACGGCACACAATACTGGAGGTGTGGTCTCACCAAGGCCTTGTACAACTGCAACAAGACATCCTTGCTCCTTCCTGTTCTTGAATCCTCTTGCTATGAAGGCCAATGTTGTGTATGTACCTTTAAGAGAATAACTGGTCTCAGACTGCAGTACCGGCAGTGACCACCCCTGTATAAAAGGCGCTGGTGAGCCTCTGTTTTCAGTTTCACTATTAACTTCCATCAGTAAAGACTTGTTTTGTTCAACTCCTGCTGTCCGTGTCTCAATCATTCACGGACGTAATACTGGCGACGAGCAGATACGAACCTACCTACAGTCTGCACCACCTCCTGGGATCCATTCCTACAGCGAAGTGAGCAGAGGTCGAGGCCAGAAAGAAAAGAAAGTAAGAGGCAGTAGAAACGGGCGTCGACCGTGGGCATCCGCCCTGTGTTGCGGAGTTGAAGATTGTTGGAGAAGCTGTCGGAAGCGGGGCCTGGTTCCTGTCGACGGTGCTTCAGCTAATCGGGCTGGTGGCAGGTAGTGCACTGATCCTTCCTGGGCTGCGGCGGTCGCGAACTCGAGCGGGTGGTTTGCAACGGGGCCGAGCAGCGTTGTCGGGAAGAAGAGAGAGAGAGGGTGGAGCACACAGGGCGCCGCCGGTGCTACGAAGCCGGGCTGCGTATAGACCCACGAAGAGGGAGGCAAGAGTCCCACAGGGTTGTTCCACGACGGGAAGATAATAAAAAAAAGAAATATTAAACGCGCAAGAAACCGCGAGGTGCTGCAGGTTGCAACGGGAACCGCGGGAAGCAGCGCTAACAGCGGGGAAGAAGGCTAAGCGCGGGAGGCGCCATTTTGTTAAATCGGGGAAGAAGGCAAAGCGCGGGAGGCGCCATTTTAGATTTGCAAGATGCCGAAGACTGGCTGTATCACTGCTTTTGATAATACAATAGAGGACTGGACCACGTATGTGGAGAGTCGAGGTATATTTCGAGGCAAACGAAATAGCGGAGGAGAAAAAGGCATCGATATTGCTAAACTTAATGGGCGCTAGAACGTACGGCCTATTGCGGGACCTGATTACTCCAGCCAAACCGAAGGCGAAGAGTTTTAACGAAATTGTTGCTGTCCTACAGGAACACCTAAACCCTGCACCGCTGTTGATAGCAGAAAGATTTAAATTCCACAGGAGAACTCAGCATAAAGATGAGAGCAATGCTGAGTACCTTACGGAACTACGCAAGCTATCAAAGCACTGCCAGTTCGGAGCAGGACTGGCAGATACCCTACGGGACAAATTTGTCTGGACTCCTGAGTGAAGGAACACAGAAGAAGTTACTATCAGAGAAAGAGCTGACGCTAGATAAGGCTTTCAGCGTGGCAGTATCGTATGAAGCAGCAGCCAGGGGAGCTGCAGAAATTCAACAAAACCACAGGAATACGGCACCCACGAAATGACACGGGGATTTGCAAAATGTTATCGCTGCGGCAGAACTAACCATGACCAGAAGGACTGCTGGTCCAAAGACAAAATATGCAGGCAATGCAGGAAGATGGGACACATTGCACGAGTTTGCAGGTCTGGGAAGAAGACCAGCGACAACAAAAAGGCTACTAAGGAACCGTACAAGAAAGTACAAAAGATGACGGACAGTAGTTCCGAAGACCAGATGAGCGATAGTGAATCCGGGAACAGGAGACTAAGCTGTCTCAAACTTCACAATGTAATCGCAAAAGAGGATCACCGAACCATTTGGGTCACCCTCACGATAGCAGGGTCCCAAGTTAAAATGGAATTGGATACAGGATCAGCGCTAACCGTCATGAATCGACAAGACTACGAGTGGCTATTTTCACACATACCCTTGAGAGAGACATCCATCGTCTTGACGACGTATACGGGGCACAAAGTATACCCCAGAGGAAAAATAAGGGTGCCTGTCGAATACAACGGCAAGAAAATACGGAAATTGTATCTCTACATACTGCCAAATGGTGGACCACCGTTATTGGGACGGGAATGGATCAGGAAGATAAACTTAGATTGGCACTCCATTCATGCAATGACGGTGGACGGTAAAAAAGATGAAGACGTCACTCCTGGACGATTGTCAACAATCTTAGCTAACGCCAAAGAGGTATTTCAACAAGAACTGGGCACGCTTAAAGGCGTAACCGCCTCGATAAAAATAGAAGAGAATGCAGTTCCCAAGTTTTTCAAAGCAAGACCGGTACCATATGCAATTCGCCCAGCCGTCGAGGCAGAGCTGGAGAATCTGGAGAAGGCAGGCGTGTTGTCTAAGGTCGACTGGAGCGAGTGGGCGACACCCATCGTTCCTGTCATGAAGAAAACGTTAAGCAATAAGTCCGGGGAGCCAAGGAAGATTCGCATCTGTGGGGATTTCAAGGTGACGGTGAACCCAGTCCTTCACACAGTACAATATCCTCTTTCAAGGATAGAAGACATCTTCGCCTCACTGTCTGGAGGGAAGCGTTTTACAAAAATTGACCTAGCAGAAGCATATTTGCAGATGGAGGTTGAAGAGTCCTCTAGGAAGTAGCTCACGATAAACACTCACAAACGTCTTTACCAGTATCATCGATTGGTATTCGGAGTAGCATCGGCTCCGGCGATATGGCAAAGAGCGATGGAACAAGTCCTGCAAGGGATTCCGGGGACTGTTAGTTGGACGACATTCTAGTGACAGGTGAAGATGACAGTGAACACCTTAACAACCTAGAACAGGTGCTCACTAGACTACGGGAACATGGGCTGCGAGCCAACCGCCCCAAGTGCGAATTTTTTAAGAAACAGATATCGTATTGTGGCCACGTGATTGATGAAGAGGGGTTACATAAGTCCCCTGACAAAATTGAAGCGGTTGTTAAGGCCCCAGCGCCTGAAAATGTGTCGCAACTGAGGTCATTCCTCGGATTGGTGAATTACTACCATAAGTTTTTGCCGAATTTATCGACAATTCTGCACCCACTGAACGCCCTGCTACGAACGGGGGTAGCATGGAAATGGAGCGATGATTGTAAGCGGGCCTTTCAGAAGAGTAAGGACTTAATCACTTCAAGGGAAGTATTGGCTCACTACAACCCAGCACTGCCGATCAGACTGGCGTGTGATGCGTCTCCCTACGGCATTGGGGTGGTACTGTCACACAAATTCCTTGATGGTTTGGAGAGGCCGATAGCTTTTGCGTCACGCTCGTTAACTTCTGCCGAGCGTCACTACGCCCAGATTGACAGAGAGGCCCTCAGCCTAGTGTGGGGGGTGAAGAAGTTCAATCACTACCTGCACGGTCAAAAATTTACTCTACTAACCGATCATCAACCTCTTGTCTCTATTTTCAACCCTCAGAAGGGCGTACCGATAATGACCGCACAACGGCTGCAGAGGTGGTCCCTTTTCCTAGGGGCACACCAATATGACATCGAGTACAAAGGAACTAAACAGCATGGAAATGCTGATGGATTGTCACGCCTACCGTTGCCGACGGTGGAAGAAGAAGACCTTGCAGTGGATCCAATGGAGTTATTCCACTTGACCATAGTCGAATGTCTCCGTGACTAATGCAAACATAGAAAAGGAAACACGGAATGACCCGACACCATCACGGGTCTATGATTTAACAGTGAAGGGATGGCCAGCACATGGCGAACCACTGCTGCCAGCATTCTCGCCGAGAAGAGAACAGCTGTCAGTGTGCAGAGGGACCTTGATGTGTGGATCCAGAGTAGTAATTCCACCCAAATTGAAGGATAGAGTGCTCAATGAGCTTCATGAGGGTCATCTGGGTGGGGTAAAAATGAAGAACTTAGCCAGAGTGTTTGTGTGGTGGCCGGGAATCGATAGAGAAATCGAAGAGATGACCAAGAGCTGTGCAGGATGCCAGAAGGTCCAAAACGCCCCACCACAAGCTCCTCTGCTTTCATGGGAGTGGCCCTCATCTCCATGGCAAAGGGTGCACATTGATTTTGCTGGTCCCTTCATGGACTCGATGTTTTTAACTGCGGTGGATGCACATTCAAAGTGGCCAGAGGTAATAAAAATGTCCTCAACCACCACAGAAAAAACTATCACAGTTTTACGAACCATATTCGCCAGGAATGGGCTGCCTGAACAGATTTGCTCTGACAATGGACCACAGTTTGTGTCTGAAGAGTTCCGGAGGTTCTTAAAGAACAATGGTGTTAAGCATTACACATCTGCCCCATATCATCCAGCCACTAATGGATTGGCCGAGAGGTTTGTCCAAACATTCAAGAAGACTATCAAGGCAATGTGTAATGAAGATATACCCCTACAACACAAGGTGGACAACTTCTTGTTTGCCTACCGGAATGCGACACATGCGGTTACCAACCAAACCCCAGCCATGATGTTCTTCAATCGAAGACTACAATGCCGCTTGGATTTGGTTAAGCCAAGCGTCCGAAGAGATGTGGAGAACAGGCAGTTTCAGAATATGAATGAAAGGCCGACCAGGAGTTTTAAGATAGGTCAACCAGTTTTGGCCCGGGACTACCGCACTGATAAATGGCAGCCAGGAACGATTTGTACACGGCAAGGACCTCTCATGTATACCGTGGACGTTGGAGAGAGCATTGTAAGACGCCATGCTGACCAGATTCTAGAGTCACTGGAAAACGTCAACTCCACACCACGATCTGATGCACCTGGTAATGAAATCGACGTTCCAATTGCAGCTACCGCCGAAATGGTAATATTGAAAGCAAATGAACCAAACAACGACATTGATCCCGACTCAACATTGCCAGAAGAACCTGATACCCCAAAGAGGCGTTATCCAGACAGAATCAGGAAGCCTCCTCAAAGACTGAACTTATAATTGCTTAAACTTAACCAATGTATCTGGCAACCGTAATTGTGATTGTAATTAGTTATCATTTTAGTTGTTAAATGAATGTTATGTACTGTTTATCTAAAAGGGGAGGAATTGTTGTGTATGTACCTTTTAAGAGAATAACTGGTCTCAGACTGCAGTACCGGCAGTGACCACCCCTGTATAAAAGGCGCTAGTGAGCCTCTGTTGTTTTCAGTTTCACTATTGACTTCCATCAGTAAAGACTTGTTTTGTTCAACTCCTGCTGTCCGTGTCTCAATCATTCACGGACGTAATAGCCAACATACCATTTGCCGCCTTAACCGCCTGCTGCACCTGCATGCTTACCTTCAGCGACTGGTGCACAAGAACACCTAGGTCTCGTTGCACTTCCCCCTTCTCCCAATCTGTTGCCGTTCAGATAATCTGCCTTCCTGTTTTTGCCACCAAACTGGATAACCTCACATTTATCCACATTATACTGCATCTGCCCAATCGCCAACCTGTCCAAATCATACTGGAATTTCTCGGCAACTTCCTCACAGCACACATGCCCATGCAGCTTTGTGTTGTCTGCAAACTTGGAGATATTACATCTAGTTCCCTCATCTAGATCATTAATATATATTGTGAATAGCTGGGGATTTGCTGTGCCTTCTAGGCTGACTTTTTTCCTCTATATTTGGCTGTGCATCACCCCCTACTATAGCTCCACTCCGTATCCCATCCCCCTGCCAAGTTAGTTTAAACGCCCCCCCCCCCGCCCCCCCCCAAACAGTACTACCAAACCTCCCCGCAAGGATGTTGGTCCCATTCCGGTTGAGGTGCAACCTGTCCGACTTGTACAGGTCCCACCTTCCCCAGAAGCAGACCGAGTGATCCAGGAAACTAAAGCCTTCCCTCCTGCACCAACTCTTTAGCCACGCATTCATCTGCTCTATCCTCCTATTCCTATACTCACTAGCACGTGGCACCGGGAGCATTCCAGAGATTAGAACCTTTTTGAGGTCCTGCTTTTTAATTTGCTACCTCGCTCCCTAAATTCTTGTTGCAGGACCTCATCCCTCCTTCTACCCATGTCGTTGGTACCAATGTGAACCATCACCTTGGAGTGTTCGCCCTCCCCCTTTCAGAATGCCCTGCAGCTGTTCAGTGACATCCTTGACCCTGGCACCAGGGAGGCAACATACCATCCTGGAGTCACGTCTGCGGCCACAGAAACGTCGTATCTGTTCCCCTTAAGATAGAATCCCCTATCACTATTGCTCTCCCATTCTTTTTTTTCTCCCCTCCTGTGCAGCTGAGCCACTCATAGTGCCATGGACTTGGCTCTTGCTGTCTTCCCCTGAGAAACCATCTTCCCCAGCAGTATACAAAACAGAAAATCTGTCAGAGGGAGATGGACCCAGGGGACTCCTGCACTACCTTCCTAGTTCTTTTACTCTGTCTGGCGGTCACCCATTTCCTGTCTGCCTGTGCACTCTTTACCTGCGGTGTGACCACCTCATTAAATGTGCTATCCACAAAGATCTCAGCTTCGCGGATACTCCAGTGACTCCTGCTCCAGCTCCGAAACGCGGATTTCGAGTAGCGGCAGCTGGAGACACTTCCTGCACATGTGTTTGCCCTGGACACCGAAAGTGTCCCTGACTTCCCACATGGCACAGGAGGAGCACTCCACAGTACCAAGCTGCCCTGCCATGTCCTACCCTTAATTTACTCCCTTTAATTCCTTTAAATTAAAGATATTAAATACACTAAGGATCTTGCTTCACTTTAAACACTACATACTCTAAACTAGAGACCTTACTTTCACTTTAACGACTGGACTGTAGAAATACTCACCAGATCCTACTTACCAATCGGCTCCTTCCCTGGTTGTGATGTCACTTTAGCGGTTTCGCAATTGTTGTATGACTGCTTCCGCTTTCTGACTCTTCCCTTGGTGTAAAGTAAGAACCAATTCCGACAGGGTGAAAAGTTAGGAAAAACAAAGGTGAAGCAAGGGAGCTCCTCCTTCCACTCCTCACCTAACTCCCTGACTCACCCAACTCGCAGCACTCTGTTTAAACCGCACTCTCTTGACTCTATCCTCCTTAACCCAGCAAGTACAAGGCCCGGCCCTGTCACTCTTAATCATGGCCCCAGCCAGAGCTGTTGCACGTTAGCCAGTCGCTATCTCACCTTCATCTAGCAAATGGCTCATTCTAAGATGGATACCTTAGCCTCCTCAACTTCCTTTCATTCTATGTCTTTTCCTAATTAACTTTTAATTATCTTCGCAAGCAGTTCTGCTAAACAAACTCCAAATTCTATCTGTAGCGATTATAATATGGTTATTAGTAATGGAAGAAACATCGGTTGGGCCTTCACTGGCCAAATTAAAGATACAAAGTCAAAACCCTAACTTACAAACAGCAGATATATCTAGCCTGGCAGGGTCATCGTATGCCCCCCCCCCCCCCCCCATGTGGAATGTTTATGTTTCACCTAATCTAACTGATTAAAAAGACTGTCTCAAATTCTAGTGCAAGCTTTCCAGGAAAACGGAACTTATCATTTAAACACACTATTATTCGTGTAGCCATATACGTTTTTAGGCACCCCTAGTTTCTAACAGTCCCCACCTTGAGGGGGAGAAAAACTCTATTTCGACCTCTCATTTTTAGCCCTCTACTAACCATGCCAGCTCTAAATTATTGGTTCGACGGTTCAATTCACTGTTTCAATTCTGTCCTGCCTGGGGTATCCTCTTTCTTCTTTCTTTCCTGATCTTACCCCACCTGGGGTCTCCCCTACATTACCTCTGATTTCCGTCCATCATTAGTTCATTAGTACAGTTGGTCATGATTATAGATACACATTTGGCTTATGCATCAAAGTCTTACTTCACAGGTTACATATATCAAATACACTATCATTACAAGTTGGAGAACTACCAGAGCGTGTGAAATAATACGAACCTAAGGGTGTGCTGATGTATAAACCCCAATCCCACCAGTGTGAATCTTCCCCTATGCTGTCAATTTCAATATCTATTCTCGAGTTGTCTTGCACCAAAACATAAAATTGCTTTAGGGGGGCGTTCAATCACATCACGAGCTCATGGAAGTCCTCCGACAACAGGAGAATGTTGTACCCGAATTGTACCACATAATTGTGCAGCTCGTACTGGCTTTTCCCACGCTCTGTTACCTACAAAACACAATTATTACAGTCACAGTTATAATTCAGTCTCTCAATCATTAGCACGTCGATTAAGTACATACATTTCAAGTGACTGATGCAAAACAAAGAATACAGAAATTGTGAAGATAGCTACAGTTTAACATCTAACCAGGAATATTTATTCTTGCACAGTTTTCAACTGATTGATATGGTACCATTTAGCCACCTTTTTCCTCCCTCCCCTTTTTCCCAGGGAATTGCACCAGATAAACCGAAGGACTGGCCCTGTCAATAATCGGGAAGGGGCCATTCCACTTTGGTTAAAAGCAATGTTGCTTCTTCCCATAGTTTAGTACCATTACAACATCTCCCACTTGGTACTCAAATGGTCGGGCCTTCTTGTCAAAGTATTTCTTTGCCTGGTTTTTTGATTTGCCTGTTTGTGTAGCTACAAACATGCTTGTTAGCCTCTTGCTGGGCGTCCCCAGCCGCGCGGGTGAAATTAACTGAGTCCATGCCCAAATGGGAACAAACTGCATCTATAACATCCCACCACCCCTTTTATCATAGATTTCCCATGAAATGCATGACAACAGAAACATAGACCTGTTCCACCATTTAATGAGATCATGGCTGATGAACCAAATTCAGTACCCTGTCCCTCTTTTCTCCCCATATCCCTTGATCCCTTTAGCCTTAAGAAATATATCTAACTCCTTCTTGAATATATTTAATGAATTGGCTTCAACTGCCTTGTGTGGTAGAGAATTCCACAGGTTCACCACTCTCTGGGTGATGAAATTCCTCCTCGTCTCAGTCCTAAATGGCTTACCCCTTATCCTTAGACTGTGACCCCTTGTTCTGGACTCCCTGGCCATCATAAACATCCTTCCTGCATCTAGTCTGTCTAGTCCTGTTAGAATTTTATAAGTTTCAATGAGATCCCCCCTCATTCTTCTAAACTCCAGCGAATATAAGCCTAATCGACCCAATCGCTCCTCATCCCAGGGATCAGTCTGGTGAATCTTTGCTGCACTCCCTCCATGGCAAGAACATCCTTCCTCAGATAAGGTGACCAAAACTGCACACAATACTCAAGGTGTGGTCTCACCAAGGTCCTGTACAACTGCAGCAAGACATCCTTGCTCCTGTACTCTAATCCTTTCGCTATGAAGGCCAACATACCATTTGCTTTCTTAACCGCCTGCTGCACCTGCATGCTTGCCTTCAGCGACTGGTGCACAAGGACACCCAGGTCTCGTTGCACTTCCTCTTTTCCCAATCTATTGCCGTTCAGATAATCTGTTTTCCTGTTTTTGCCATCGAAGTGGATAACCTCACATTTATCCACATTGGGCAGATGCAAGGCAAATGCAGTATAATCACCCAACCTGTCCAAATCATATTGGAGTTTCTCTGCATCCTCCTCACAGCACACACGCCCACCCAGCTTTGCGTCGCCTGCAAACTTGGAGATATTACATCTAGTTCCCTTGTCTAGATCATCATCATATATATATATATGAGAGAGAGAGAGACAGAGGGAGAGCTGGGGTCCTAGCACCGTACCCCACTAGTCACTGCCTTCCACTCGGAAAAAGACCCGTTTATTCCAACTCTTTGCTTTCTGTCTGCAACCAGTTCTCTATCCAAGTGTACCTCACCCCGAATCCCGTGTGCTTTAACTTTACACGCTAATCTCTTATGTGGGACCTTATCGAAAGCCTTCTGAAAGTCCAAGTACACCACATCCACTGGTTCTTCTTTGTTCCCCATTATAAATTACCCTGATTCTGACTGCAAGGGACCTATATTTGACTTCACCAATCTTTTTCTCTTCACATATCTATGGAAGCTTTTACAGTCAGTTTTTAAGTTCACTGCAAGCTTACCCTCATAATCTATTTTCCCCCTCTTAATTAATCCCTTTGTCCTCCCTTTGCTGAATCCTAAACTGCTCCCAATCCTCATGTTTGCTGCTTTTTCTGGCCAAATTATATGTCCTCTCCTTGGATCTTATGCTATCCCTAATTTACCTTGTTAGCCTCGGTTGAGTCACCTTTTTTGTTTTATTTTTATGCCAAACAGGGATGAACAAATTCTGTAGTTTATCCATGCGATCTTTAAATGTTTGCCATTGCCTATCCACCGTCAACCCTTTAAGTAACGTTCCCTAATCCATCCTAGCCAACTCACGCCTCATACCATCGTAGTTTCTTTTATTTAAATTCAGGACCCTAGTCTCTGAGTCAACTACTTCACTCTCCATCTTAAGTGAAGAATTCTAACATTATGATCGCTCCTCCCCAAGGGGCCTTGCACAACAAGATTGCCAATTAATCCTTTCTCATTACATAATACCCAGTCTAAGATGACCTGATCTCTCGTTGGTTCCTCGACATATTGGTCCAGGAAACCATCTCATGTACACGCTAGGAATTCCTCCTCCACAGTATTGTTACTAATTTGGTTAGCCCCATCTATATGTAGATTAAAGTCAGCCATGAAAACTGCTGTGCCCTTATTGCACGTGTCTCTAATTTCCCGTTTAATGCCATCTCCAACCTCAGCATTACTGTTTGGGGGTCTGTATACAACTCCCACTATCTTGTTTTAAGTCTGTCCACAATCGCCAGGCAGGAGTGTTCCCTCCCAGTCGGGGAACACTTCAGCAGTCAAGGACATTCAGCCTCCGATCTTCGGGTAAGCATTCTCCAAGGCGGCCTTCGAGACACACGACAACGCAAAATCATCGAGCAGAAACTGATAACCAAGTTCCGCACCCATGAGGACGGCCTGAACCGGGATCTTGGGTTCATGTCACGCTACATGTAACCCCACCTGACGTAGGGTCATCCAGACTCGAGTCGTCGTTGGCTTGTTCTCTCTACACAGATGCGGCCGGACCTGCTGTGATTTCCAGCAAAAAAAAAAAAATGTTTTTTGTCTTTTTTTGTTTTTTACACAGACCCCAGCATCTGCAACATTTGACCCCTTGTGACCCCACCTCATTGTTCTTTGATGCAATGTTTTCCTGACTGACCTGTTTGGACACCATTCACGCCTTTGATTGCTGTGATTATCTCTGCCGAGGTGTGATAAATGGCAGTTAGAAAGATTACCTGTAAACATCTGACATTATTCTCTGACTATATAAGCTGTGTCTTTATGCATCTCTCCACTTCACCTGACGAAGGAGCAGCGCTCCGAAAGCTTGTGACTTCAAATAAAGCTGTTGGACTATAACCTGGCGTTGTGTGACTTCTTACATTTGTCCACCCCAGTCCAACTCCAGCATCTCCACACCATCACTCTAACTCAGGGTGACCGTGACGGAACGTAGCCCAGTCACTTGTTGGAGCGACTGGGTTTGGCCCCAATTCTTCAGCTAGTGCTTTGCACAGTGTTGGAGTCAAACTTCTACTGGTAGTAGTAGTTACTTCCACATTTGGGGGCAGGTTGTAGGTTACAGAAGAGGTATCATTATTGAATTCATCATCCGAGGGTGTAAGGTCACCAAATTGGGTGGCAGTAGTGACTATATTAACCTGCTTGGTTTCTGACGGGGCAGTTTGTCCTGCATAGAGGGGTGGAGACGCAGAGGGTGAGGGACTATTTTGGCAGATGGGGTTATTATTGCACTGGGCTTTTCTTGTTGAATCATCCCAGTTAATACTGGGATCCTCTGGTTTAAGGCGACTAACGGCCGCAACAGCAGCTGTTTGTCTCCCCAGCTTTCCCTTCAATTCCATAATTTTTAATTTGCAGTGTATGGTCAGTGCTCACCAGAGGGGTTTTTTCAAGTAATTCTTTTAAGGCTCCCCTGGCATCCTCAAGTTGTGAGATCAGGGAATTCACTTTATTTTTAAAGCCTTGTTATCCTCAAACACCTGATGGTGGCGTCTTGAGACAAGTCGTGCTTCATCTACCAAGGCTTGCTCTTGAAGGAGAAGGGCACCGACTGTGGCATGTCGGCCTTGCCAGTCCTGTAAGTCTCTTTCAAGTTGTGCATTTTTCTCTTTCAGGAGTACAACTTCGCCCCCCCCCCCCAAGCAAACAGCACACAAGTGGGCTGCGTAAGCCAGCCTATTTCTGGCTTCCTTAACTTTACATTTATTCGAACGCACCTGGGACGCTATCTTGCCCCAAATCTCAGAGTAACTCTTCTCATCTCCCTGTACTATTCCAATTGCTGCTTGGGCCCCCGGAGCCCTAACTTATCCGAAAGACTGTTCGCAACCTTTTCTCTAAAATACGCATCTACCATTTCGTTTTTACTTTACAACCCGATAAGAACGCCTAGTACCATTATAGACTGAACCCGTCCTCAACTCGTTTCGACTACAACAGCCCTGTTGCACTCCTAGCTGGCTCGCCAATTTGTAGAGATTCACGTATCTCTGGTAAACAGGATTGAGTGCAAACCTTTATGGTGGGTATATTGTGTTTAATCAGAATTTAGGATGGAATATAACAAACTAGTAACACAGCAAAAACAAACAACCGTGACAAGCAGCTGGTACTGGACCTGATCGGACAGACAGCTGGCATGCGTGAGCAGTTCTCTGGCTTCCGGCTGCTCTCACTCTCGCTGTTGCTCTCGCTCTCTTTTTCCTCTCTCTCTCTCACTTCCAATGGTGAGCATGGGATCACTCTCAAAAGAGCGTTCGACCAGCCCAACTTCTCTCTACAACTTCTGTTCAGCTCTCCCCTCCACTGTCTGTGGGCAAGCCCTTGGGGTGTCACTTTTATTCTCATTTTAGGGATGGACTTGAGGCCAAGTTATTGACGAGACCATTTAACCTATAGAGGTTCCTCTAAATCTTAATCAACCAATGACTGGTCAAATTTTTTGTCTTGGTTCTTGGATGAAAACCCTCCCCAAAAGAGTCTCATTACTTCATCCAATTTATCTTTCTTGTTTTTACATTTTGAAGGTTCCTCCATTGGAATTCGTCTTATCTCTCTTGACTCTATCCTCCTTAACCCAGCAAGTACAAGGCTCGGCCCTGTCTCTTGATCATGGCTCCAGCCAGAGCTGTCGTACGTTAGCCAGTCGCTATCTCGCCTTCATCTAGCAAATGGCTCATTCTAAGATGGATACCTTAGCTCCTCAACTTCCTTTCATTCTATGTCTTTTCCTAATTAACTTTTAATTATCTTTGCAAGCAGTTCTGCTAAGCAAACTCCAAATTCTATCTGTAGAGATTATAATATGGTTATTAGTAATAATGGAAGAAACATCGGTTGGGCCTTCACTGGCCAAATTAAAGATACAAAGTCAAAACCCTAACTTACAAACAGCAGATATCTAGCCTGGCAGGGCCATCCTATGGCCCCCGTGTGGAATGTTTATGTTTCACCTAATCTAACTGATTAAAAAGACTGTCTCAAATTCTAATGCAAGCTTTCCAGGAAAACAGAACTTAGCATTTAAACACAGTATTATTCGTGTAGCCATATACATTTTTAGGCACTCCTAGTTTCTAATTTTATTTTTATCAGACTAGTACCATTAAACAAAACAGATATTTTGTCTTTTGTTGGTGTAATATATAAAAATTGGATTTCTGGATTGTATTTGGCAGTAGCTTCCACCAACAGATGAGCAGCTTACCCAATACCTTGACTTCCATTTATTAATGGATGGAATTGCCTTTTGAATTCATCGGAGACCCAGTTCCTCTCTATTGGAAAAAGCTCAATCAAATCAAATCAACTTTTATTGTCATTGTTAGTGCACAAGTGCAGTGCAACGAAATGTAGGCTTGCGGCTCCCGAGAGTGTACATTTGGATTAAGACATTTATACATTCAACATACATTTGGCTTGTAGTATATTAACATAAATATAACCATAATAAAGTGCACTGGCAGATGTGCAGGCTTTAGAGTTTATTTGTGGAGTTCAGTAGGATGACAGCCCTGGGAAAGAAGCTGTTCCTAAATCTGGTCGTATGGGTGCGAATGCATCTGTAGCGTCTCCCAGATGGCAGGAGGGCGAACAGACTGTGGCTGGGGTGGGTAGGGTCTTTGATGATGGACCGTGACCTCCGTAGACAGCGTTTCTGGTATATGTGCTCTATGGTCGGTAGCCGGGTGCCGGTAATGCGTTGGGCAGTTTTGACTACCCGCTGCAATCGCAGTAAGGTTGTGGGATGAACAGATTACATTGAGTGCACATGTAATTTGTTCTATGTGCTGTGGATGTTGCAAGATAATTTTTTTCAATTCAGTAAAAGCTTACGGTAAAATTATTTGTAGGCAGTATCACAATCGAGTTATCTGGACACTTGGATCCAGGAAGCAGTCACAACTTAGGTTAGGCAGTGGTACAAGCCTGTTTAGTGGTCAGGGACAGGAGAGTGTGAGTGCGAGTCAGGCAAGTAAGAGGACCCCAAGATGCAGTGCTGGAGGAGCCTCAGCCTTTGACCTTATGCAACAGGCATGACTTACTTGCTGCCTGTGTGGATGAGGGCGAAGTCTGCATGGTGGATGAGCAAATTGATCACGTCACCATGGTACAGGACGCCATTCAAGTTGGGGGAGGGAAAAGGAATGTTGTGGTTGTAGGGGACAGTATAGTCAGGGGATAGATACTGTTCTCTGCAGCCGTGACCGGGAGTTCCGAAGGTTGTGTTGCCTTCCTGGTGCCAGGGTTAAGGAAATCTCCTCATGGCTGGAGAAGAACTTGGAGTGGGAGGTGGAGTATCCAGTTGTTATGGTCCACATAGGAACCAACAACATAGGTAGAACTCGGAATGAGGTTCTGCTGCGAGAGTTTGAGGAGCTAGAGTCGAAATTAAAAAGCAGAACCTCACGGGTAATAATCTGGATTGTTAGCTGAGCCATGTGCAAATTGACATAGGGACAAACGGAATAGAAGGTTATATGCGTCACTGCAAGAGTGATGTGGGGGGCAGGGGTTTTGCTTCATGGGGCACTGGTACTAGTACTGGGGAAAGAGGGAGCTGTTCTGTTGGCGAATTGAATAAGTAGGGTGCAGTGTTTCCTCTAATTTTTTTTTGGATCCCTTTAACGGGCTCCATGGCCCATTCAAAATCTCGTGCATGCACGAAATCTCACATTGAAAAGCCAGTGACCAACCTGTGTGTGACCTCCAGACAGCCACGCAGCTTAGCGGGAACATTGCTAGGGTGGTAGTTAGGGCTTTAAACTAATAAAGCGAGCATTGGGAGGATTCAGGAAAGGGTCAATTCAAAAGCGGTAAGAGAAATGTCAAGGCTGTAGAGCAGAGTAGCAATTTGGATAAAAATAAGCAGAGTGGATCAGGAAGGGACAAGGAGCTTAACAAAGGTAATAGGGCATTCGAGACTAAGGTGATATCGGGAAAATAGGAAAAAGTTAAAGCTAAAGGCACTATGTGCGATGCATTCGCAACAAAATTAATTAATTAATAGCACAGATATAAATAAATGGGTTTGATCCAATAGCCATTACGGAAACGTGACTGCAGAGTGATCAAGGTTGGGAACTAAATATTCCAGGATACTTGACTTTTAGAAGAGATAGGTAAAATGGAAAAGAGGGGGGGGGGGTAGACCTCATAATAAAGGATGGAATAAAGACAGTAGAGAGAAAGGATCTTGGCTAGGAAAAACAAGATGTAGAATCAGTTTGGGTGGAGCTAAGAAACAACAAGGGGCAGAAAACACTGCTGGGAGTAGTTTATAGGCCCCCCCCCCCCCCCCCCAACTGTACTTGTAGTGTTGGGCAGAATATAAATCTGGAAATTAGAGGTACATGTAACAAAGGTAATACAGTAATCTTGGGGACTTTAATCTTCATATAGACCGGGAAAACCAAATGTGTCGCAATAGTGTGGAGGCCGTGTTCATGGAATTGTATTCACGATAGTTTTCTAGATCAGTATGTCGAGGAACCAACTTGAGAACCAGCTATTTTAGGCAATGAGGGGGTTTATTAATAACCTTGTAGTACAGGAGCCTCTATGGAAGAGTGATCATAATATGATAGAAAATTATAGCAAGTTTGAGAGTGATTCAGTTAAGTCCAAAAGTAGAGTCTTAAATCTGAACAAAGCAAACTACGTAGGTATGCGGGGCGAGTTGGCTAACATAGATTGGGAAACTAGATTAAAAGATATGATTGTAGATAAGCATTGGCAAACATTTACAAAATTAATTCATAATTCGCAACAAATATACATTCCCTTAAGGAATAAAAACCCCATGGGAAAAGTGATCCAACCATGGCTAACAAAAGTTAAAGATAGTATTAGATTAAAGGAAGAGGCTCATAATATAGCCAAAAAGTGTAGTAAGCCTGAGGGTTGGAAGGATTTTAGAATTCAGCAAAGGATGACCAAGAAATTAATAAAGAGAAAAGAAAATATGAGAGTAAACTAGCAAAAGACAAAAACAGATTGTAAAAGCTGCTATAGGCATGTAAAAAAATAAACGTGGGTCCCTAGGAGGCAGTGACAGGAGAAATTATAATGGATATAAAGGAAATGCTTTGTATCTGTCTTCACAGTAGAAAACACAAAAAACATTCTGAAAATAGTGGGGAACTAAGGGTCTAACGAGAATGACTAACTTAAAGAAATTAGCATTAGTAAAGAAATAGTACTGGAGAAATTAATGGGACTAAAAGTCGACGAATCCTGTGGACCTGATCCCCTGCGTCCTAGGGTTTTAAAAAAAGTGGCTACAGAGATTCTGGATGCATTGGTTGTGATCTTCTAGAATCTAGAAAATTCTGGAACGGTCCCCATGGATTGGAAGGTAGCAAATGTAACCCTGCTATTCAAGAAAGGAGGGAGAGAGAAAACCGGGAACTATAGGCCAGTTAGCTTGATATCCTAGTAGGGGAAATGCTAGAATCTATTAGTAGGGAGGTGGTTATAGGTTACTTACAAAGTCATAATATGTTTGGGCAGAGCTAACACAGATTTATGAAAGGGAAGATGGTGTTTGACAACCCTGTTAGAGGAAACCAGTGGATGTGGTGTATTTTGGATTTTCAAAAAGCATTCGATAAGGTGCCACACAAGAGGTTATTACACAAAATTAGGGCTCATGGGATTGGGGGTAATATATTAGCATGAATTGAGGATTGGTTACCGGACAGATAACAGAGTAGGAATAAATGGGTCATTTTCGGGTTGGCAGGCTGTAACTAGTGGGGTACCGCAAGGATCAGTGTTTGAGCCTCAGCTATTTACAATCTATATTAATGACTTGGATGAAGGGACGGAGTATAACGTATCCAGGTTTGCTGATACAAAGTTAGGTGGGGAAGTAAGCTGTGAGGAGAATGCAAAGAGGCTGCAAAGGGATGTAGACAGGTTAAGTGAGTGGGCAAGAACATGGCAGATGGACATGTGGAGAAGTGTGAAGTTACCCACTTTGGTAGGAAAAATAGAAAAGCTAAATATAGTTTAAATGGTGAGAGACTGGGAAATTTTGGTATTCAGAGGGACTTGGGTGTCCTTGTACATGAATCACAAAGTGAATGTGCAGGTACAGCAAGCAATTAGGAAAGCAAATGGTATGTTAGGCATTATTACAAAGGGATTGGGGTATAAGCGTAGCAAAGTCTTACTACAATTGTATAAAGCCTTGGTGAGACCACACCTGGAATACTGTGTACAGTTTTGGTCTCCTTACCTAAGGAAGGATGTACTTGCCTTGGAGGGAGTGAAACAAAGGTTCACTGGACTGATTCCTGGGATGAGGGGATTGTCCTGAGGAGAGATTGAATAAACTAGGACTATATTCCCTAGAGTTTAGAAGAATAAGAGGTGATCTCATTGAAACATATAAAATTCTGAGGGGGCTTGACAGGGTAGATGCGGTGAGGATGTTTCCCCTGGCTGGGAAGTCTAAAACTAGGGGTCAGAATAAGGGGTCGGCCATTTAGGACTGAGATGAGAAATTTCTTCATGCAATCTTTGGAATTCTCTCCTCCAGAGAGCTGTGGATGCGCAGTCGTTGAGTATATTTAAGATAGAGAATGATAGCTATTTGGATGCTAAGGAAGTAAAGGGATATGGGGATAGTGCAGGAAGGTGGAATTGAGGTAGAAGTTCAGCCATGGTCTTACTGAGTGGCAGAGCAGGCTCGAAGGACTGAATGCCCTACACCTGCTGCTATTTCTTATGTTCTTAAAACTGAGTTTAATTTAGGAGGAAGTTGCTACAATTAGAAATATATTTAGAGAAACATTCACTCAGAAGCTCAAAGCTGCTTACTTGTGCTAAGTATTAAGCTGTGGACTTCAGTGGCCAGTAATGTTACTGCTGTTGGAGTCGACAGAAATCAACAGGCTGAGACTTTTCTTTAAGCAAAAACAAAACGTGTCTTACTTTAATCAATCTCCACGAGGTCTGAAGGCTCAGCCCCATGCAGGGGCTATGACGTCATCACGCAACCGACGCTCTTAAAGGGACCCTGCACCAATAACCCAACCCAGCATGTACATATCACAACATTGCTATACAAGGTGAATTATGTTTTTATAGGTACATATAACAGCATTGGCTATATATTGTGTTATTGTCCCTATGTGGTCTCCGCCACATACGTCCCCCCAGAATTCACCAGTACTGGCAATGTCAGTCGTTGGGGGGGGCCGGATCATAGGGTTGGAACGGCTCCTCAATTCCGGGGTGGGGACCGGGGGGTTTGTCGGAAGGACCTCGGATGCTCGGTGGTGGATTGAGGGTGTGGAAACCGGAGGTCGGCCTCGTCTCGGGGGCTGTGCCAACTCAACGGGTCGGTCCAGATCCAGGTGGGCCGGCTTAAGACGGTCCGCAGAAATGCAGTCCGGCTTACCGCCGATATCCACGACGAAGGTCTTGTCCCTGATTTCCAGGACACGGAATGGTCCATCGTAGGGTGGTTGAAGAGGTCCCCAGTGGGCGATGTGGTGGACGAAAACTTATTCCGCCGCACGAAGGTCGAGCAGAACATGGGACTGCGGGAGGCCATGCTGCAACGTGGGCACCGGAGCGAAAACCTTGGCGTTGTCCAGAAGGTCGGACCGCTGAACCGGAGCGAAAACCTTGGCGTTGTCCAGAAGGTCGGACCGCTGACGGGCTGCGGACCAAGGCTCCGTTGCGTTGGGGATGAAATCCCCGGGAACCCGCAGCGGCTGTCCGTCGACGGGCTCGGCGGACGAGGATTGGAGGTCCTCCTTGGGAGCGGTCCTGAGTCCCAGCATGACCCACGGGAGTCTGTCGATCCAGCCGTCGTCTCGGAGGCTGGCTCGGAGCGCAGCCTTCATGGAGCGATGAAACCGTTCGCACAGCCCGTTAGCCTGAGGGTGGTAAGCTGTGGTGTGGTCGAGTTTCAACCCGAGGCCTTGGGTGACAGCGTTCCAGAGCTCCGACGTGAACTGGGGCCCCCGGTCGGAGGAAATGTCATATGGGGTGCCGAACCGGGCGACCCAAGTGCTGATGAACGCCCGAGCCACATCGGCGGCCGTCGTTGAAGACAGCGGGACGGCTTTCGGCCATCGGGTGGTTCTGTCGACCATTGTGAGGAGGTGGGTGAACCCGCGGGAGGGCGTCGGGGGGGCCCCACCAGGTCCACGTTAACGTGGTCGAACCACCTCTCTGGCACCGCGAAAGGCGCCAACGGGGCCTTAGCATGACGATGTACTTTCGAGCGTTGGCATACCACGCAGGTGCTGGCCCAGTCGTGAACGTCTTTCCTGAGCCCGTGCCAGACGAACTTGGCCGCCACCAGCTTCTGTGACGGCTTCCTGACCGGGTGGGAAAGATTATGGACGGCGTCGAATACTTGCCGTCTCCACCCTTCGGGCACGACGGGACGTGGCTGCCCATTGGAGACGTCGCACAGGAATGTGGTGCCAGCAGCGTCGAATGCGACGTCCGCTAGTTGAAGGCCCGTGACCGCCGTCCTGTCGGCCTGGACGTCATGCGGGTGTAGTCGATGCCGAGCTGCACGGCGCTGGCGACGGCTCGGGAGAGACAGTTGGCGACGGGGTTGTCTTTCCCAGCCACATGCTGGATGTCCGTTGTAAACTCCGAAATGAAGGCCAACTGGCGTTGCTGACGGGCTGACCACGGCTCGGAGGCTTTGGCCATGGCGAAGGTCAGCGGCTTGTGGTCCACGAACGCCGTGAACGGGAGGGCCTCCAGCAGGAAACGGAAGTGTTGGACGGCGAGGTAGAGGCCGAGAAGCTCGCGATCAAAGGTGCTGTACTTCCGCTCATTGGGGCGGAGCTGCCGGCTGAAGAAGGCGAGCGGCTGCCAGGCGCCGTTGACCCACTGTTCATGGACGGCGCCGACCGCATAGTCCGAGGCGTCGGTGATGAGAGCGATTGGCGCATCGGGCAACGGATGCGCCAGCATGGTCGCGTTAGCCAGGGCCCTTTTCGTGTCTGAAAGAATTGGCCATCTCATCAGACCAGTTGACGACGAGTTTGTCGGGCTTGCCTTTGAGGGTCTCGTAAAGGGGGCCCCATAAGCTGGGCTGCTCGGGGGACGAAATGATGGTAAAAGTTCACCATGCCCAAAAACTCCTGCAGGGCCTTCACGGTGAGGGGTCGCAGGAAGTCCATCACAGCCTCCACTTTCGATGGGACTGGCACCGCCCCGTCTTTCATGATGCGGTGCCCGAGAAAGTCGATTGACGACCGCCCGAACTGGCACTTGGCCGGGTTGACGATTTAGGCCGTGTTGGCTGAGTCGTTCAAAAAGAATCCGGAGGTGGGACACATGCTCCGTCCTGGAGGCGCTGGCGATGAGTATGTCATTCAGGTATACAAACAAGAACGTCAGGTCCCGTAACACGGTGTCCATTAGGCATTGAAAAGCCTGTGCGGCGTTTTTGAGGCCGAATGGCATGCGGAGAAATTCGAATAGCCCGAACGGGGTGATCACCGCAGTTTTCGGGACGTCCTGCGGCCGGACGGGGACCTGGTGATAACTCCGGACGAGGTCCACTTTCGAGAATACCACTTTCTCGGCCAAGCGGGTGGAAAAGTCCTGGATGTGTGGAATCTGATAGCGGTCGGGGGTCGTTGAGGCGCCGGTAGTCTCCGCACGGGCGCCACCCGCCGCCTGGTTTCGGGGCGATGTGGAGGGGTGAAGCCCACGGACTGTTCGACCGGCGGATGATGCCGCGGCGCTCCATGGTGTCGAACTCTGCTTTGGCGATAGCAAGCTTCCCCGGGTCGAGGCGCCGAGCGCAAGCGTAGACGGGCGGACCGGTGGCCCAAATGTGGTGTTCTACCCCGTGTTTAGTGGCGGCTGTGGTGTATGTGCCTTTAAGAGCCCCAGGTGTGCGTAATGCCGGTAATTGCCACTTGGGCTATATAAGCCTGTGTATTGTATATATCCTTTAGAACCCCCCCCCCCCCCCCCCCCCCAGACTTGCTTAGTAAATACCTATGAACCAACTCCTGTCTTCAGTGTCTTTATCTACACACGGACACTACAGTGGCGACGAAATGGAAACGGACTTACCTGCAATTTGGCAGCACCTCAAGGACATCGATTCCTCCAGCGTCCAGAAGACTCAAGGAAGTTATAGAAACTGTGGTTTCACCAGCTGGCCAAGCTGGTGGCAGGTACTGCGCTAATCCTTCCTGGGCGTCAGGCTGGGGCTCCAGCGTCGGGCTCTACAGCTGAGACAGGCAGCGAAATCGGAGGCAAGCAATAACGGACTGGGAGGGTGCACTCGGGAGACGGCCGGCGCGGCAAGCAGGTCAGCGTTTAGACCTCCGTCGGGAACAAGTCTCCAACAGTGAATAAACGGAAACCACAGTAAAACAGCGTTGTTATCGGTAGCAGCGGCGGGAAAGCGCAGGAAGCGCCATATCGTTGCTACAGAGAGAAAAAAAAAGCGCGGGAAGCGCCATTTTTTTTTGTTGAAATGCCTAAGTCTGGCAATATTGATGCTTTTGATAACGAAACAGAGCCTAACTTTGGCAATATTGATGTTTTTGATAACAAGATAGAGAATTGGACCACATATGTAGAAAGAGTGGAGGTGTTTTGCACCGCAAATGGAATAGAAGATGAAAAAAAAGCTTCAGTGCTTCTGGATCTAATGGGCGCAGAAACATACAAGCTGTTACGCAACTTAATCACTCCAGCCGAACCGATGGACAAGAATTTTGAGGAGATTGTTGATACCCTACACTGCCAATTCGAGGCAGGACTGGCAGATTCTCTGCAAGACAAATTCATCTGCGATCCCCTAAGTGTAGAAACACAAAAAAAGGTATCTTCTGGAAAAGATTTAACACTGGACAAGGCTTTCAGTGCAATAGGAGCGGCAAAGATACAGCAAAGGCCACAGGACTTCGGCACCCATGAAATGACACGGGGTTTCGAGAGATGTTATCGCTGCGGCAGATCCAACCATGACCAGAGGGATTGCTGGTTCAAAGAAAAAGCATGCAGGCGATGCGGAAAGATGGGACACATTCCACGTGTATGCCGATCTGAAAATTAAAAAATCCACTAACGGGAAAAGAATCAATCAGGACAAGCACAGAAAGGTACAAATGATGACGGACAGTAGCTCCAAAGACCAGAAGAGCGATAGCGACTCCGGGAACAAGAGACTAAGCTCTCTCAAATTACATAATGTAATTGCCAATGAAGATTACCAGACCATCTGGGTTACCCTCATAATAGCAGGGTCCCCAGTTAAAATGGAGCTAGATACAGGATCAGCTCTAACCGTAATAAATCGACGAGATTACGAGAGGCTATTTTCGCATATACCTCTAAAAGACACATCCATTATCTTAAAAACATATACGGGGCAGAAAGTATACCCCAAAGGAAAAATAAAGGTGCCTGTGGTATACAACGGCAAAGAAATACAAAAGTTGTATTTATACATTCTACAAGATGGTGGTCCACCGTTGTTGGGACGTGAATGGATAAGGAAGATACGTTTAGACTGGCACTCCATTCAGGCACTGACGGTGACCAGTAAGGAAAAAAACAATGATGACATCATACCTGAACGATTAAAAGACATCTTGGCCAACGCCAAAGAAGTGTTTCAAGAGAAACTAGGAACCTTGAAAGGCATCACCGCCTCAATAAAAGTGGAAGATGCAGCAATTCCAAAATTCTTTAAGGCAAGACCGGTGCCATACGCAAGACGTCCGGCAGTCGAGGCAGAGCTGGAAAATTTGGAAAAGGCAGGCGTATTATCCAAAATAGATTGGAGCGAATGGGCAACACCCATCGTTCCAGTCATGAAAAAAGCATTGAAAAATAACTCTGAGGAACAGAGAAAAATTCGCATCTGTGGGGACTTTAAGGTGACTGTAAACCCGGTCCTTCACACGGTACAGTATCCTCTTCCGAGGATAGAAGATATTTTCGCCTCACTATCCGGAGGAAAACGTTTCACAAAAATTGACTTGGCACAGGCATATCTACAGATGGAGGTTGAGGAGACCTCTGAAAAGTTTCTCACAATAAACACACACAAAGGCCTGTACCAGTACAATCGACTGGTTTTTGGAGCAGCATCAGCTCCAGCTATCTGGCAAAGAGCTATGGAGCAAGTCCTGCAAGGGATTCCGGGGACTCAGTGTTACCTAGACGACATCCTGATAACAGGAGAAAACGACAACGAGCACCTTGCCAATTTGGAGCAGGTGCTCACTAGGCTGAAAGAACGGGGCCTACGAGCAAATCGCCCCAAGTGCGAATTTTTCCAAAATCAGATATCATATTGTGGCCACATAATTAATAAGGAAGGGTTGCATAAGTCACCTGAAAAAATTGAAGCAGTTATAAAAGCCCCAGCACCTGAAAATGTTTCACAATTGAGGTCATTCCTGGGATTAATAAATTACTATCATAAATTTTTACCGAACTTATCAACTATTCTACACCCTCTTAATGATCTTCTACACACAGGAGTGATTTGGAAATGGAACGAAGACTGTAAACGTGCCTTCCATAAATGTAAAGACTTAATCACATCCGAGAAAGTTTTGGCTCATTACAACCCATCACTACCAATCAGACTGGCATGCGATGCATCCCCTTACGGCATAGGAGCGGTATTATCCCATAGATTCCCTGATGGCTCGGAACGGCCGATAGCTTTTGCGTCACGCTCATTGAACTCAGCTGAGCGTAACTATTCCCAGATAGACAGGGAAGCACTCAGCCTGGTATGGGGAGTGAAGAAATTCAACCATTACCTACACGGACAAAAATTTACCTTGCTGACTGACCATCAACCCCTCATCTCCATAGTCAACCCTAAGAAAGGTGTCCCCATTATGACGGCACAAAGACTACAGAGGTGGTCCCTCTTTCTAGGGGCACACCAATACAACATTGAATACAAAGGGTCAAAACAGCATGGGAATGCTGACGGTTTATCGCGCCTGCCGTTGCCAACGATAGAAGAGGCACCTACAGTAGACCCAGTAGAGATATTCCACTCTACCATAGTGGAATGTCTACCGGTGACAAATTCTGCCATTGAAAGGGAGACCAGAAATGACCCTACTCTCTCACGGGTCTACGATTTAACAATAAAGGGATGGCCAGCACATGGCGAACCACTGTTGCCAGCATTCTCGCAAAGAAGAGAACAGCTGTCAGTGTGCCGAGGAACCTTGATGTGTGGATCCAGAGTGGTGATTCCACCCAAACTCCAGGATAAAGTGCTAAAGGAGCTTCACGAGGGGCATCTGGGTGGAGTGAAAATGAAGAACCTAGCTAGGGCGTTTGTATGGTGGCCAGGTATCGATGGAGACATCGAAGACATGACCAAGAGCTGCCTAGGATGCCAGAAGGTCCAAAATGCTCCGCCACAGGCCCCTCTACATCCATGGGAGTGGCCCTCATCTCCCTGGCAAAGGGTGCACATCGACTTTGCTGGTCCATTTATGGACTCAATGTTCTTAATCGCAGTTGATGCACACTCCAAGTGGCCGGAGGTAATAAAGATGTCCTCCACCACCACCACGGAAAAAACCATCACAGTATTAAGGACCATATTTGCCAGGAATGGGCTGCCGGAACAGATATGTTCTGATAATGGACCGCAATTTGTGTCCGAAGAATTCAGAAAGTTCTTAAAGAACAATGGGGTAAAGCACTACACGTCCACCCCATACCATCCCGCCACCAATGGATTGGCTGAAAGGTTTGTCCAGACCTTTAAGAAGGCCATAAAGGCCATGGGTAATGAAGACATAAAACTTCAGCACAAGGTGGATAACTTCTTATTTGCATATAGGAATGCAACACATATGGTTACAAACCAAACTCCCGCCATGATGTTCTACAATAGAAACCTAAGATGCCGGCTGGATTTGGTCAAGCCCAACATCCGAAGGGACGTGGAGAACCGGCAGTTTCAGGGCATGAATGAAAGGCCAACTAGGGCCTTCCAGATAGGCCAACCGGTTTTGGCCCGGGACTACCGTACCGAGAAATGGCAGCCTGGAACTATCTGCACACGACTAGGACCACTGATGTATACCGTGGACATCGGAGAAAGCATAATAAGGCGCCATGCTGACCAAATCATCAAGTCATCCGAAAAGGGACAACCTACACCACCACGCTATACATCTAACGATGAAGTAGAGATACCCATATCTACCTCCGATCCGGTGATACTGGAACCCGATGAACCCGACACTGGCCTTCAAGCCGAATCAGCCTTGCCAGAAGAACCTACTACACCACCAGAAACTACTACACCCCCGAGGCGTTATCCGGACCGAGTCAGGAAGCCTCCTGAGAGACTAACTTATAATTAATTAATACAGCAATGTATATTATTTTGCATATAACATGTAATTAATAATTACTTAAAATATGATGTACTAGTTAGCTAGAAGGGGAGGAATTGTGGTGTATGTGCCTTTAAGAGCCCCAGGTGTGCGTAATGCCGGTAATTGCCACTTGGGCTATCTAAGCCTGTGTATTGTATATGTCCTTTTGAACCCCCCCCAGACTTGCTTAGTAAATACCTATGAACCAACTCCTGTCTTCAGTGTCTTTATCTACACACGGACACTACAGCAGCGGATGAGAACGTGGGTTTCGTAAGGTCCGGGAACTGGGCGAGGAGGCGGGAAAACTCGTCTGAGGCCGAGAGTGCGCTGTACAACTGTGTCGTGCTGGACCAGCTGAGGGAACACGGGAACGAGCTGAAGGTTTCCGCGTTGATGAGACGTCGGTTCTTGACGTCCACCAAAAGGCTATTGGCGCAGAGGAAGCCAGCGCCGAGAAGGGGGGTGGACACTTTTGCTGTGACAAAGTCCCAGGTGAACCGTTGCCCGCCAAAACCAAGCGCCACGTTCCGTTTCCCGAAGGTGCCGATGGAACTGTCGTTGGCGGCTTCGAGGACGGGGCCGTGGTTCCCCCCCCTTGAATGTCTATGGTTGACGCGGGCAGGATGCTCACCTGGGTGCCCGTGTTGCAAAGGAAACGACGTCCAGAGTCGGTGTCTGTAATAAACAACAAACTGCCTGAACGACCGACAGCCACGGCAGCCGACGAGTGGTCTTTAGTTTGCTTCGACGCGGGAAAACTGCACGGGGGCCGGCACTTCCTGGCTTTGGGGCTGAACTGCGCATGGTAAAAGCAGAGGCTTGAGGGTTGCTGCCGTTGGGTTATATCAGTGGGGGCAGGGCTCCGCGTGGCCGCGCAGTACTGTCGCCCGGCGGAGAAAAATTTGTCGGCTTCCTTGGCCAGGTCGCGGAAATCGGAAGAGGAAGAGTTGGCTAACGCCGACCATACCTGACCTGGCAGCTGTTGGAGGAACAGTTCCTTGAAGAAGAAGCATAGCGTGTGTGTGCCCAGGAGGGCCAGCATGTGGTCCATCAGCTCCGAGGGCTTGGAGTCGCCAAGCCCGGGTAGAGCGAGAAGCCGGCGTGTGCGTTCGGCCTCGGTGAGTCCGAAAGTTTGTAAGAGGTGCACCTTCAGTGTATTGTATTTGTTAAGCTCCGGGGGGTTTTCGAGCAGGCTCATGACTCTGGCCGTGGTGGAGCTGCCGAGAGCAGAGACGACGTAGTAGTAGTACCTCGTGTCGTCCGCGGTGATGTCCCGGATTGCAAGTTGAGCCTCGGCTTGGGCGAACCAAGCGGCAGCCTGTTGTTCCCAAAACTCGGGTAATTTAACGGAAACGGCGTTCACCGCCATTTCAGATGAGGTCTTTGGAATCGTCCAAAAGAGCAGTGGGGTCACCAATGTTGGAGTCGACAGAAATCAACAGGCTGAGACTTCTTTAAGCAAAAACAAAACGTGTCTTACTTTAATCAATCTCCACGCGGTCTGAAGGCTCAGCCCCGTGCAGGGGCTATGACGTCATCACGCAACCGACGTTATGACGTTCCCGACGCTCTTAAAGGGACCCTGCACCAATAACCCAACCCAGCATGTACATATCACAACATTGCTATACAAGGTGAATTATGTTTTTTAGGTACATATAACAGCATTGGCTATACATTGTGTTACTGTCCCTATGTGGTCTCCTCCGCCACACTGCCCTGCTTCATTTGGATTTATTTGGTATCTGGCATAAAACATCTTCCTAATAGTGCCTAGATAGAGTGAGCAGGACAAGGTAATCACAAATGGGCGACAAAATTACTGACGAGGACATGATTACTAATATTTTTGAAATGACATTGACCAAGTCAGAGAGAAATAGTCTTTATCACTGCAGCTTATCTATCTATTTTAAGTGCCTCTCTGAGGTACAATTGCCAATGTTAATTTGCATAAAATAAGAGGCCACGTTGTAAAATTTGCCTATCCAGGCACTATTCTGACAGTCCTGCTTAGCCTCCAGCTGAGCTTCAAACCTTACATCCAGTTAATAATCACCCAAAACTCCCCACTTCCACCTCAAATATTCCCTACCAGCATCCCTATCTTAACCTCGCCACAGTTCAAAGTTTCACTCATGCCTTTGTGACCTCCAGGCTTGACTTCTCCAATTCATTTCTTGCTGGCCTCCAATTTAATTTCTTCAAATGGCCTTGTCTGTTGAAATTTTAAGAACAGATTCAGAAAAGGGAGAGGATCATCTAATCTAGCATGTGCTAGATAGTTAATGGAAGACCTGGATGACATTCTGACATAGTCATAGTCATAGAGTCATACAGCACAGAAAGAGGCCCTTCGGCCCATCGTGTCCGCGCCGGCCATCAAGCCCTGTCTATTCTAATCCCATTTTCCAGCACTTGATCCGTAGCCTTGTATGCTATGACATTTCAAGTGCTCATCTAAATGCTTCTTGAATGTTGTGAGGGTTCCTGCCTCTACCACCCTTTCAGGCAGTGAGTTCCAGAGTCCAACCACCCTCTGGGTGAAAAAGTTTTTCCTCCAATCAACTCTAAACCTCCTGCCCCTTACCTTGAAACTATGCCCCCCTGTTTATTGACCCTTCTACTAAGGGGAAAAGCTCGCTTCTATCTACCCTATCTATGCCCCTCATTGGGCTGATAAGTGGCAAGTAACATTCGCACCAGGCAATGACCATCTCCAACAAGTGAGAGTCTAGCCACTGCCCCTTGACATTCAGTGGCATTACCATCATCTAATCCCCCACCATTAACATCCCTGGGGGTGGGGGGGTCACCATTGACCAAAAACTTAACTGGACCAGCCACATAAATACTGTGGCAACAAGAGCAGGTCAGAGGCTGGGTATTCTGCAGTAAGTGTCTCACTTCCCAACTCTCCAAAGCCTTTCCACCATCTACAATTCAGGAGTGTGATGGAATACTCTCCACTTGCCTGGATGAGCGCAGCTGCAACAACACTCAAGAAACTCAACACCATCCAGGACAGAGCAGCCTGCTTGATTGGCATCCCATCCACCGTCTTAAACATTCACACCCTCCACCACTGCACACCGTGGCTGCAGTGTGTACCATCTACAAAATACACTGCAGCAACTCGCCAAGGCTTCTTCGACAGCACCTCCCAAACCCGCGTCTTCTATCACCTAGAAGGACAAGGGCTGCCGGCGCATGGGAACCATCACCTCCAAGTTACTCACCATCCTGACGTGGAAATATATCGCAGTTCCTTCATAGTCGCTGGGTCAAAATCCTGGAACTCCCTCCCTAACAGCACTGTGGGAGTACCTTCACCACAAGGACTGCAGCAGTTCAAGAAGGCGGCTCACCACCACCTTCTCAAGGCCAATTAGGGATGGCAGTAAATGCTGGCCTTGCCAGCGATGCCCAGATCCCATGAACTAATTTTTTTTTAAATGGCCTGTCTAACCTTGCAGTGAAGAACTGGAATTTTAAGGGGGACCTGTGCAACCTTTTCTTTTAAGCGGAAGCATCATTGAGTACTACTTAAAAATACTGAAATTAGGCCTAAAATAACTGCAAAAAACAGGAGTCCTTGATTTGGAGTAAATTCAAAGGAGTGGGTTGACTTGTTACTTGCCATCACTGGAAGTTCTAAGCTTGTCTATTTTAACTCTTACATTAAAAAAAACGATCAATTCAATGTAAATGTTATAAACTCTTAAGACAAGTACTTATTGACATCAGTTGACTTTACCTTTCCTTTGTTTATTATGCAATTGTTTACATTGTAATTTATGCACAATTCTTGGTCCATCAGTTTGGCAAGTTGATCTCTTTGGAAAATTAGAGCACATTGGTGGCCCTGCTAATCTATGCTGCTACAAGAAATAAGGACTGTTTTTCGAAGACCCCAGTGCACAGCTAGGATAACTTGAATGCCGAATTCACATGTTGTGAATTAACTGTGAAGTAATTCGCCATAATGATATTTTAAAGTTGTACACCCTTTCACTGTAACCAACATAACAATTCAAATTTGAGTTTTAAATGCACTTAATCAATGAAGAGAAAACAATAATAGGAGTTTAAAAGCTACTCAAATACATAATGCTTAGGAAGTATTGCCGGGTGGTTTGTGGAGAAGCGGGGACTGGGGGGTGCTTGGTGTTGTGGGAGAGAAATAGTGTGACTTTCTGTCTTGGCTTGATAACAGTATAACATCGAAACTGAACTCTAGGTTGGCTCATGGGATTAGAATGCAATCTTTCAGTCAATTTAAAATGAAAGAAAAATAGCCACCGGGATAGTTCTCAAATATTATGCTTCACCAACCTTATCTGTTGCATTGAAATCCTGAAGATTTATTAGCAGTTGCGCAGCACTGAAAATATCGTAAAGTGATAAAGAATATTAAATCCATAACAAAAAACATTGAACCTGAATTTTTGTGCTAAACCGCCATGAAGAGCATTATAAGCAAATCTATTTTTAAATCTGTGTACTGTCTATAGTTATTTGGGCAAATCAATATTGCAATTAAAATGAAAATCTGTTTGGTGATTGGGTTGTGCACTGACTTTTCCTGGGATCTGTGTTTTGAATCCTGCCCCGGCTGAAGGCTCCAATGTGAAATGAGAGTGGGCAGCCTCAATCCAGTTCGGAGAATCTGGGGCTCCAGCACACAAGCAACCAAAGTAGAACCCAGATTGGCATTAAATTGCTGAACTCAGTTACAGAACCCATAGGGAAGATTGCTACAGATAATAGACTGCATTAGTGCACCACGAGTTTTTGAGGTTTACCTTCCGACACTGGTGTTAAGGCATAGAATTGGTGTGTGTTTGGGGGGCAGGGAAGAACTTTACTACAATAGCAACAACAACTTGCAATTATGTAGTGCCTGCAAAATATCGCAAGGTGCTTATCTGACTATGATGATATCACTGGTTGCCCAAAATAGAAAAGTCCTCCCAATCTCCTGCTCCACACTCTGCATCACAGGAAGTGAAGTTTCCTCTGCTGGGGGTGTGCATGGAAACTAGTGGGCCAACACCTGCTGTTTGAGTGTAAAAGTGCTACTGCCATTGAAATCTGCTTTTTAAAAAAAAAAATGACCTTAACTTGGTTATAAAGTAGGGAGGTTGTCTTATACGTGGGTCACATTATATGCAGTATAAACAATACCATTCTCAATAAGTCAAGGAAAACTTTATCAACAGCTGCTTCAGGTCTATTTCCTTCCATAGAGGTGCTCATGACCATTAAAAGTCTCCTGTCGTAATTTACTGCCCTTTATTGGTAGCCCCCCGTTAATCAATGTTTACTTGTTTCCTCTGAGAAAGGGTGCCGATGTACTAGAGCTCCTGAGTCCTGGTATAAATCTGCAAAATTTGTAAAATTTATCAAACTGCTGTTTTTGAGGGGCAATAAGAGTGGTAACTCTGTTCAGTTGAAGAGGTGTTTTCCAACCTTTAAATATGGAGCTTCAATTTGTTTAAGGTCATCAGCTACAACAAGAGAGGAAATATTGCAGCAACATCCCTTAATAATTGAGTCTAAAGATATTTGACCTTCAAACGCTACCTTTGAAACAATATAAAAGTAACATTCCACTTGAGCAAACCAGGAGAAATTAAATTCTTAATCCTTTGAAAGCTTGTGATTCAATCTTGTAATTGCATCCAGAATAGATTAGAAAATACATTCATCAAATCCACTTGGAGTACTTGGTAGCAGGATAACCTGCTTCTCTTGCTGTGCAAGAAACAAATGGCAAATCAGAGACCCTTGAATGTTTTGTATGATAAGTGCAAATGAACAGCCTTCAATGATCTGTTAATCGAGACATTGTAATTGCAGTCATGGAAAAATGCCTTTATAGATGACTCTGGCAGGCAGCAAGAGCACCATCAGTAGTGGACGCTAATGAAACTAGTCTTAGATATTCTGAGACTTGCTATTGTAAAAGCTCCATCTGACTGTGTCTGCAGTGTCTGTTTTCGATCAGGTACGATGACACCTCTGCAGGGACTCTCTCCATTCATATTGCAATTAGAACTGTTCTCCGGTGATCTTATTTATAATTCACTGAAAATAAACTCAAATTTGCTTTGTCAAAAATTAAGTTGCATTCTTTTTGAATAGTCGGTGATATCATAGAATGATACAGCGCAAAAGGAGGCCATTCGGCCTATCGTGCTTGTGCTGGCTCTCTGGTAGAGCTATCCAATTAGTTCCACTCCCCTGCTCTTTCCCCATAGCCTTGTAACTGTTTTCCTTTCAAGTATTTATCCAGTTCTCTTTTGAATGTTATTATTGAATCTGCTTCCACCACCCTTTCAGGCAATGCATTCCAGATCATGACAACTTGCTGTGTTTATAAAAATAAAAAAAAATAAAAAAATGTTTCCTTTGGTTCTTTTGCCAATCACCTTAAATCTGTGTCCCCTGGTTACCGACCCTTCTGCCACTGGAAACAGTTTCTCTTTACTGTATCAAAACCATTCATGATTTCGAACACCTATCAAATCTCCTCTGAACCTTCTCTGCTCTAAGGAGAACAACCCCAGCTTTTCCAGTCTATCCACTGGAATAAAGTTTGTGGTTTAGAAAAACTGCTCTCTTCCAAGTCCTTATATCAGCTAGGTGAACTCCAATGTGGAGTAATTTGTTTTTTTGGTGACTAAAAGATAATGTTGTCTATTGTCATAATGCAGAAGTCCATTTCTCAAGTTGATGATTTTCATTGAAAGTAAATCATAACCCTGATTTTTTTTTTTTAATGCCCCTATGCATTAATTTAGACTAAGTTGATTTCCACGAGTTAAGACGTGTATAGCTTTGATTTCACAATTGTTCAGAGCTTTCACAGACTTCTGGTTTTTAGTTTGTCTTAAAAAGTTTAATTAGGTTGTCCTCTCACCAAACGCTTTTTGAATGGATTTATGATATTTCTTTTAACTTATTCTGACTAGTTAATCCTGGCACTAGCTTTGAAGAGCCACTTTCCCAGAGGATTACCTCCTTGTCCACAGAAATTCTTTCAACTGAAATCTATAGGTGTTGTGTCGGTACCTTTTTACCTAGACACAATTAGAACTCCGAACTCTCAGATTCAAACATGAAGTGCTTTATTCGAAGGGAAAAGGACGTTCTGGAGAGTTCCGAACAAAGAGAGCTAAACTTAACCAAGAGAACACCCAACCATTTATCTGCTGTGACAGCGCCACCACAGGCGGGAGGAGAACACACAATACATAACATATAAGCTCACTGTCTTTTCCTAATCACTGAGTCCAACAATCTTGGACTTGCAGGTCAGGTCTTTTTTTTTGGAGTAATGTAGTTTCAAAAGCAGCTGAAGCCATCTGCAAATGGCTGACTTTTTGGTGTTCGACTCCTACTTTTTCCAAAGTTCCCCCCCCCCCCCCCCCCCCCCTTTGGCTTTCTATGGATAATTTCCTTTTATAATAAGTATTATTCATTAGAAAGATCTTACTAAGACAACTTGAAAGAATGAACTTGTGGTCACTGTTGTAATGCAAGGTCCCACAAACAGCAATGAAATAAACGGCCAGATTGTAGGAATTCGTGAATTCCTGATGAAATTACTAAGAGCGAGGCAATCAGCTAACCAAAACGATGTTTAATGCAAACTGGTGGAAGTAACATTCAAAAACACAGGAGAACTCAAACACAGGTCTTTGCTTAAAGCTGGCTCCACGAGAACTGAGAGGGGAGGCGCCTCAGTCTGACGTCATGACGTCATGACGTCATCACATTTCCTGCCGTTGGGAACGCCACGTGATGACGTCATCACGCTTGGTCTTAACCCTTTAGAGACTGCGCTGTTAACATGCAGCAAATGAATACAGATACCGATTGACTTTGTTACAGGTAATTATGGACAACAATATAAGAACCCCTTGGTGGCTCTGCCACATGCGCCCCCCCAGAATTGTCCTTAACAATGGCAGTCAATCGAAGAGGAGGTCGGACAAGCCTGTTCGAACGACTCCTATATTCCCTGAGAGGAATGTGCTGGGCAGTTGATGAACTGGCAGGTGGAACGATGTGGCCGGGCGTGGCAGCGACAGGCGGCCGACCACGACGCGGTGGCTGTGCGGTTTCGACTGGCTGTTCGAGGTCCAGGTGCACGCGGGCTTGAGGCGGTCCACTGAAATGTGGTCGGGTTTGCCGCCGATGTCGACCAAAAAACTCTTGGCACCCGCCCGCAATACTTGGAAAGGCCCCGCGTAAGGAGGCTTGAGTGGACTGCGATGGGCATCGTGACGAACAAAAACGAACTTGGCCTGCATTAGCTCCACTGGAATGTGGGAGGCTGGAAGACCGTGATGTGACGTCGGAATCGGCTGGAACATCGGGGCAGCGTCCCGGTGGGCGTCGAGTTGCTCGGTTGCGGACCACGGCTGCGTTGGTGACGGCAGGAATTTGCCTGGCACCCGGAGTGTCTGGCCGTACACCAGTTCCGTGGCAGACGACTGCAGGTCATCTTTTGGTGCCGTATGCAAACCAAGCATAACCCAAGGCAGCCTGTCTACCCATGCGGTGCCCTGGAGGCTGGCTCGGAGCGCCGCCTTCAACGACCGATGAAAGCGCTCACATAACCCGTTGGCCTGCGAGTGGTAGACCGTGGTGTGATGGAGCTTGGTGCCCAAACCGATAGCCACAGCATTCCAAAGCTCGGATGTGAATTGTGGGCCGCGGTCGGACGAAAAATCCGATGGGACGCCGAACCGTGCCACCCACGAGGAAATAAATGCTCTGGCGGCATCCGCAGAGGTAGTGGACATCAGCGGAACAGCCTCCGGCTATCTCCTAGTGCGGTCGACCATGGTCAAGAGGTGAGTGAAACCGTGTGATGGTGGAAGTGGCCCAACGAGGTCGACGTTGACGTGGTCGAAACGGCATTCCGGCACTTCGAAGGTGGCCAAGGGGGCTTTAACATGACGTTGCACCTTGGCTCGTTGGCAAACGACGCAGGTATTAGCCCAGTCGTGAGCGTCCTTGCGCATCCCCCTCCAGACGAATTTGGATGCCAGTAACTTCTGAGGCACCCTCACGCCAGGATGTGAAAGTCTGTGTATGGCGTCAAAAACTTTGCGACGCCAGGAAACCGGAATGATCGGGCGGGGAGGCCCCATGGAGACGTCGCAGGGCAAAGAGGTGCCCGCCAAGTGGAAATATACGTCCGTCGGCTGAAGGCAGGAGGAGTCGGTACAGAAAGCTTGAGTTTCGGGGTCAGCTGCTTGGTCGGCAGCCATGTGTGAATAATCTATTCCCAGCTGGACGGCCGCGCGCGAGAGGCAATCGGCCACCACGTTGTCCTTGCCGGCCACATGACGGATGTCTGTGGTGAGCTCTGAAATAAAGGTGAGTTGCCGCTGCTGCCGAGCCGACCACGGTTCGGTAGTCTTGGCCATAGCAAACGTCAGCGGTTTGTGGTCCACAAACGCGGTGAAATGGCGCCCTTCCAAAAGAAAACGAAAATGGCGGATAGCCAGAAACAACGCCAACAACTCCCTGTCGAACGTGCTGTACTTGCGCTCGTTACGGCGCAGTTGGCGACTAAAAAACGCCAGTGGTTGCCACACACCGTTGACCCACTGCTCTTGTACGGCTCCTATTGCGGAATCGGAAGCGTCGGTCATGAGGGCGATGGTGGCGCCAGGCAGTGGGTGTGCCAGCATCGTTGCGTTCGCGAGCGCGGCTTTCGTGTCCCCGAAGGCACAATCCATCTCCGGCGTCCAAACCACGGGTCCCTTTCCCGGCTTTCCTCTGAGAGCCTCGTAGAGTGGCTGCATTAGTTGTGCGGCCCTGGGCACAAACCGATGATAAAAATTCACCATACCCAGGAACTCCTGGAGGGCCTTGACGGACTGTGGCTGCGGAAATGCTGCGATCGTCTCCACCTTTGACGGAAGTGGCAACGCCCCCTCCGAAGTAATGCGGTGGCCCAAAAAGTCCAACCGCTGCAGCCTGAACTGGCATTTGGTCGGGTTGCTTATCAGGCCATGCTGATGGAGGCGGCGAAAGAGTAAACGCAGATGAGCGATGTGTTCCTCTTTAGTGGCGCTGGCGATTAGAATATCATCGAGGTACACAAATAAAAACTTAAGGTCCCGCAGTACCAAATCCATAAGGCGCTGAAACGCCTGTGCCGCATTCTTGAGCCCGAATGGCATTCGGAGAAACTCAAATAGGCCGAAAGGGGTAATAACCGCCGTCTTTGGGACGTCCTGGGGGTGCACAGGCACCTGATGGTACCCACGGACGAGGTCGACTTTGGAAAAAATTGAATTCCCGGCCAAATGCGCGGAGAAATCCTGAATGTGTGGTTTGGGATACTGATCAGGGGTTGTGACCTCGTTAAGCCGTCGGTAGTCACCGCAGGGCCGCCATCCGCCACCGGGTTTAGGAACAATATGGAATGGCGAGGACCAGGGACTATTCGACCGGTGAATAATCCCCAACCGCTCCATTGCGGCGAACTCTGCCTTCGCGGCCGTGAGTTTGCTGGGTTCCAGTCGCCGAGCGCGTGCGTAAACCGGGGAGCCGGCCGTCTTAATATGGTGCTCCACCCCATGCTTGGCGGTCGTTGCAGAGAAGGTGGGCCTGGTTAACTCTGGGAATTCCCCAAGGAGGCGGGTGAAATCGTTGGACGCTGGCAAGGCACAGGAGACCGCGTGCGACGCGGCAGAACCTTGAAAACACGGGATGGAGTTGAACGTGGCGGCATTGATCAGTCGACGATTTTTCAAATCTACTAACAAGCTGTTGGCGCATAAAAAGTCGGCGCTGAGGATCGCTTGCGCAATCTTGGCGGTGATAAACTCCCATTGAAAACGTTGACCGCCGAAACACACCTGGGCCCGCCGTTTCCCAAATGTACGAATAGCACCACCGTTGGCAGCTTGGAGTGGACAACCGTGCCTCCCAGTCCGGATGTCGAGGACCGATGCGGGAAGGATGCTACACTGCGCTCCCGTGTCGCATAAAAACCGCCGGCCTGAGATGGAATCGGTGACATAGAGTAGCTTCCTGGAATCGCCATCGCGACCGTGGGGCAAACTTCAGGTTTGGTCTTCCCGTCGCGCGGTTGGTGCTGGTGTTTCTCCGTTGCTCTAGGCTTGAACCCGCAGGGAGGATGGCCGCATCGGGCCTTCGGGCTGAAATGGACATGGTAATAACACTAGCCGGATGGTGGAGGCATCAGGGCGGAGCCTTTCTGGGAGGGAGGCCTCGAGGCAGCGCAGTATTGTTGCAAGACGGCGTAAATTTTGTCAGCCTCGGCCGCGAGCGCCACACAATCCGCAGTTTCCGACCTCGCGAGGGCTGCCTGCACCTGCTCAGGCAATTGGCTCAGGAACAATTCCCGAAATAGGAAACACTGCGGTTCTGAACCAAGGAGCGTGAGCATCTGGCTCATTAACTCCGATGGCTTGGAGTCGCCTAACCCGGGCAGCGTTAGTAACCGCCGTGCGCGATCCGACTTTGTGAGGCCAAATTCCTGGATAAGCCGCGCCTTAAGGGTGTCGTACTTGCTGTCGGCCGGGGGATTTTCCAGCAGGCTGATGATCCTCGAAGCTGTGCAGCTGTCGAGTGCGGAGACCACGTAGAGGTAATGGGTCTGATCCTGCACTATGTTCCGGAGCTCGAACTGAGCCTCCGCTTGCACAAACTAGGAGGCCGCCTGTTCCCAGAACTGAGGGAGCTTCAAAGCCACTGCGTTGGCCTCCATCATGTCACTGCGTCTCGCTTCCTCCGCGAAGATCGTCCACGAAGAATCGGGGTCATCACTGTAGGAATTCGTGAATTCCTGACTAAATTACTAAGAGCGAGGCAATCAGCTAACCAAAATGATGTTTAATGCAAACTGGTGGAAGTAACATTCAAAAACACAGGAGAACTCAAACACAGGTCTTTGCTTAAAGCTGGCTCCACGAGGACTGAGAGGGGAGGCTCCTCAGTCTGACGTCATCACGTTTCCCGCCGTTGGGAACGTCACGTGACCCACGTGATGACGTCATCGCGCTTGGTCTTAACCCTTTAGAGACCGCGCTGTTAACATGCAGCAAACGAATACAGATACCGATTGACTTTGTTACAGGCAATTATGTACAACAATACAAGAACCCCTTGGTGGCTCTGCCACAAGATCACCTATTTTCGGTGTTGGTTGAGGGATAAATGTTGGCTAGGATCCCCGGAGAACTCCCCTGCTCTTCCAATCGTGCTGTGGGATCTTTTACTTCTATGTGGGAGGGAAGATGGGGATGATGACTCTGGGGATGGTTTGGGAAGTGTATCCAGAATATTTGTGGGGCAGATCCAACCTGAAAGATAGTCATTTTAGTCTTAGTTTTCTTCAAATATGGTTTTCCAGAGAGATGGATTTCTCTACACAATTTCTACCTGTCTACATTTTTCCTGCTGGGTTCTTTGCTTTCTCTCAGCTACAGTTGTACAGTTCCTGGTCCAGATCTGTGAGTACCCCTGTAGCCATTAACCTTATTTAAAACTGGTTTTACAGATTGTTAGTTATCTAGGTCCTTAGAATATAATACAATTGAACAGAGAATTTCTTTGAAGTTTACCATATTTAGTGCTCTTCTGGCAAATGTGCCAAAAAAAAACCATATTGAATCTGGTATAAGCCAAGTTGTTGTATTTTAAAAATCCAATGTAGATGTTGTTGAAATACTTACTTTTTATTAAAGAAGCACAAAATCTTATCTCAGTAGCTACTTTACATCAGGATGAAAGATGTCTATGGGGGACCTGATGTAGTTATAAGAACATAAGAAATAGGAGCGGGAGTAGGCCAATTGGCCCCTCGAGCCTGCTCCGCCATTCAATAAGATCATGGCTGATCTGATCCTAACCGCCAATCCACTATGACAGGACTATCTCCTGAATCTAACAGAATTAGACACACGAAATAGGAGCAGGATCAGGCTACACGGCCCCTGGGCCCGCTCCGCTACCCACAGGGCCATGACCGATCCGAACCTAGACTCATGTCCAAATTCCTGCCCGCTCCCCGTAACCCTTAATTCCCTTATCTTCTAGGACTCTGTCTATTTCTGTTTTAAATTTATGCAATGACCTAGCTTCGACAGCTTTTTGGGGCAGCATATTCCATGGACCTACCACCCTCTGAGTGAAGTAGTTCCTCCTCATCTCAGTTTTGAAAGAGCAGCCCCTTATTCTAAGACTATGCCCCCTAGTTCTAGTTTCACCCATCATCTGGAACATCCTCCCTGCATCCACCCGATCCAACCCCTTCACAATCTTATATGTTTCAATAAGATCGCCTCTCATTCTTCTGAACTCCAATGAGTAGAGTCCCAATCTACTCAACCTCCCCTCATATGTCCATCCCCTCATCCCCGGGATTAACCGAGTGAACCTTCTTTGTACTGACTCGAGAGCAAGTATGTCTTTTCTTAAGTATGGACACCAAAACTGTATGCAGTATTCCAGGTGCGGTCTCACCAATACCTTGTACAACTGAAGCAATACCTCCCTATTTTTATATTCTATCCCCCTAGCAATGAAAGCCAACATTCCATTGGCCTTAATCACTTGCTGCACCTGCATACTAACCTTTTGGGTTTCGTGCACCAGGACCCCCAGATCCCTTTGTACTGCAGTACTTTCCAGTTTCTTGCCATTAAGATAATAACTTGCTCTACGATTTTTCCTGCCAAAGTGCATAACCTCACACTTTCCAGTATTGTATTCCATCTGCCAAATCTCTGCCCACTTGCTTAGCCTGTCTATGTCCCCTTGCAGGTTTTTTATGTCCTCCTCACTCGCTACTTTCCCTCCCATCTTAGTATCATCTGCAAACTTTGATGTGTTACATTCAGTCTCTTCCTCCAAATCATTAATATAGATTGTAAAGAGTTGGGGACCCAGCACTGACCCCTGCGGAACACCACTGGTTACTGATTGCCAGCCTGAGAATGAACCATTTATCCCAACTCTCTGCCTTCTGTTAGATAGCCAATCCTCTATCCATGCCAGAATATTACCCCCAATCCTGTGATTTTTTACCTTACGCAATCTTTTGTGTGGCACCTTGTCAAATGCCTTTTGGAAGTCCAAATACACTACGTTCACTGGTTCACCTTTATCCACCCTATATGTTACTTCCTTAAAGAACCCTCAGCAAATTTGTCAAACATGACTTCCCCTTCATAAAACCATGCTGACTTTGTCTTATTAAATTATGATTATCCAAATGTCCTGTTACTGTCTCCTTAATAATGGACTCCAAAATTTTACCTACCACAGATGTTAGGCTAACCGGTCTATAGTTTCCAGCCTTCTGTCTACTGCCCTTTTTAAATAAGGGTGTTACATTAGCAGTTTTCCAGTCTGCCGGGACCTTTGCTGAGTCCAGGGAGTTTTGGAAGATTATTACCAATGCATCCACAATCCCTACCGCCACTTCCCTCAAGACCCTAGGATGTAAGCCATCAGGTCCAGGCGATTTATCTGCCTTGAGTCCCATTATTTTACCGAGTACCACTTCCTTAGTGATTTTGATCGTGTTTATCTCCTCCCCCCCCCTATAGCCCCCTGCTTGTCCAGTGTTGGGATATTCTTGGTGTCCTCTACTGTAAAGACTGATACAAAATATTAATTCAGTGTTTTTGCCATCTCCATATTTCCCACCATTAATTTCCCGGTCTCATCCTCTAAGGGACCGACATTTACTTTAGCCACCCTTTTTTCTTTTTATATAACTATAAAAACTCTTACTATCTGTTTTTATATTTTTTGCTAATTTACTTAATCAATCTTTTTGTTATTTTTTGCTGTCTTTTAAAGTTTTCCCAATCCTCTATCCTCCCACTAGATTTGGCTACCTTATATGCCCTTGTTTTTAGTCGAATACTATCCTTAATTTCTTTACTTAGCCACGGATGGCTGTCTTTTCTTTTACACCCTTTTCTTCTCGGTGGAATATACTTTTTTTGGAAGTTGTAAAATAACTCCTTAAATGTACACCACTAATCATGTATCGTCTTACCCTTTAATCTATTTTCCCAATCCACTTTACTCAATTCCGCTCTCATACCTTCATAGTCTCCTTTATTCAAGCTTAGCACACTTGTTTGAGATACAACCTCCTCACCCTCTAATTGAATATGGAATTCAACCATGTTATGGTCACTCATTCCAAGGGGATCCTTTACTAGGACATTTTTAATTAATCCTGTCTCGTTACACAGGACCAGATCTAAGGTTGCTTGCCCTCTGGTCGGTTCAGTTACATACTGCTCAAGAAACCCATCCCTAATACACTCAATGAACTCCTCCTCAAGGCAGCCCTGCCCAATTTGATTTGTCTAATTAATATGATCGTTAAAATCCCCCATAATTATAGATGTTCCCTTATTACAAGCCTCAACTATTTCCTGATTGATACTCCGTCCAACCGAGTTGCGACTGTTCGGAGGCCTATAGACTACGCCCACTAGTGTTTTTTCCCCCTTATTATTCCTTATCTCCACCCAAACTGTTTCATTATCCTGATCTTTTGACCCAATATCATTTCTCTGTATTAGTGATTCCTTCCTTTATTAACATAACCACCCCACCTCCCCTTCCTTCCTGCCTGTCCTTCCTGATTGTTAAATAACCTGGTATGTTTAATTCCCAGGCATTGTCACCCTGCAGCCATGTTTCTGTAATGGCCACAAGATCATACCCATATGTAGCTATTTGTGCCATTAACTCGTCTATTTTGTTACGAATGCTACGTGCATTCAGATAGAGAACTTTCAAATGTGTTTTGTGACACTTAGTTCCTGCTTTTGCCCTTTTTATTACTTTACCTTTTACTCCATACCTCCTGCCCCTTCCTGACACGCTCTGGTTTTTAATTTCCCCACTGCTACCTAAGTCTATGACCTTCTCTGTTATTTTTATTATTTGTTCTCTAGGAACCTCCCCCCCACTAGTTAGTTTAAAGCCCTCTCTACAGCCCTAGTTATATGGTCCGCCAGGACTCTAGTCCCAGCATTGGCCAAGTGAAGCCCGTCCCAACGGAACAGCTCCCTCCTGCCCCAGTACTGGTGCCAGTGTCCCAGGAAGCAAAACCCATTTCTCCCACACCAGTCTTTGAGCCACGCATTTAACTCTCTTATTTTATTTGTCCTAGCCAAATTCGCTCGTGGCTCAGGTAATAATCCAGAGATTATTACCCTTGAGGTTCTGTTTTTTAATTTGACCCCTAGCTGCTCATACTCCTTTAACAGAACCGGCTTCCTAGTCCTATCTTTGTCGTTTGTACCAACATGGACCACGACGACTGGATCCACCCCCTCCCACTGCAAGTTTCTTTCCAGCCCAGAGGAGATGTCCTTATGGAAGTAAGATGCTGGTGTCTCATCACTTTGGCCCACATGAAACCAATCTACTCATTTTACTAACAATGTTTTAGCAGCGACTTGCAAGAACTTGTATATGAAAGCAGAACTTGTTATCTTTCCTTATTCAACTATTCGCTGCACATAATCGGCCTGTTTTCTCCAGCTGGGAGAAAATAATCTGAAAAGCCGACTGAGCCACCAGTAAAACCACCAACCATCCCCAGCTCAGAGCTCCTACACCAACACCATTTCAATCTCTCCTTGGCTCAAGGTGGATATAATTTGCGCTTCTGATTCTGTACCTTTTTTATAACATTTGATTTATTATCTTCTTTGGCATTTCATGTTTTTAAAATGTATATAAGTTCCTGTACTTTGTGTAGATCAAGGAAATTAGAGGAGTAGTATTTACAAAAAAAAGGTCTAGAAAGACATCCATATTGGTTGTGTTTCTGTGCTCATTTCTGATGGGATGGGCTGTCTCTTGGTTTGTGGTAGCGGGATTTGCTGATTTTTCACCCATACCTAGCTCAAAGCTGCTCTTAACATTCATTAAAAGCTACACACTCCCCAGCCTCAGATTGCGATTTTGGAACAATGACTGTCACTACATTTCATTTAGTGTCTCAAGGTCACAGACATAGGTTTTGTCTACTCCTCCAAACTGGTGTCAGCCATCATACGTGCATGGTTATTGTGATACTAGCTGCTAGGATTCTGGTACTGCTCACATTTATGAACTGGCTTTATGCAAATGAAACACTTGTCTGTGTTATTAAAAACTGCTCATTCCCATTTTAGTGGGTATGACACAAAGTAATTAATTGGATGTGTAATGCTTTGGTATGTTTTGTAGGCATGAGGCAGTATATAAAGGTGTATGTTCTTATTTCTTATACAATGGAAATATTTACTCTAATTGTAAAAGGGTTTCTTTTTGCCCTTGAGCAAACACAAATAATAATTTGAATTAAACCAGCAGACCAGTTCTCTTTCTCTCACCCCCGCCCCCCCCCCCCCCCCATTGGCTTACTAGTCCCGCAGTCTAATTCTGTCAACTGAATTTGAACCACTGTGGAATGCACTACTAAAACTTCAGTCACACCCTGCTGCTTGCTTTTTCCCCTGGTTTGAGTTGGTGTGAATAGCGGTAATTCAGAATCCTTTCACAGGTCTGAAATTCTATAGCATTGCAGTAGTTACACTGCACTCCTGCTGACATGCTATTTGGGCTGTTGGATATAACTTTTTAACCATATTCCAAATAGAAAAAAGTGTGTTGAATTATCAGGCCTAAATTTAAAAGGAATATTCGTGTAGGAGGAAGTACGTATGAGTAAGGTACTTACCTCTTTGTTCCCACAATAATACATTTTCAAAAGAAGATCTGCAATTTGCAAATAAAAAGCTGGCACCAGTAAAAGTGACCGTGAAGCTGTTGGATAGTTGTAAAAACCCACTGATTCATTAATGTCCGTAGGGGAATGAAACCTACTGTTCTTATCCTGTCTGGTCTATATGTGACTCCAGCCCCACACCAATGTGGTTGACTCTTAACTACTCTCTGAAGTGGCCTAGCAAGCCACTTAGTTGTATCAAACCACTACCAGAAGGCTCACCACCACATTCTCAGCAACTGGGGATGGGTAATAGCACCAGCCTTGTCAGCAGCACCCACAGCCCGAGAATACATTTTTTTTAAAAACCCGTTGAAGCTTTCCTGCATATAACCGCAGAATCTCATTTAAAATCTGCAGTTCTAATGCAGATACGCATTGATGACTTTGAACAGAGATACTGGTAGCCACTAGAGCACACTGAGGCTTGCAAGAATCACACTTACTGTTGAGCTCGCACATTTAATCATCCATCATGAAAGCAGATGTGATCTCAATAATAGACTTTTGAGAGCTCCTAGTATCTATAACCTCTTTATACAGTTCTTGAAATTCATATAATTTCATTGTTTTTATAAGCAGTTATTTCTATTATATTACTTTCATCAATTAAAAATGGAATATGATGTGCTTTAATTGAACATGGAGAATACTGCACAGGTCTAAGTGGTTTACAAGACAGCAATCCAATCAAGAGCTTCAGATTACTTCATGTACCGCAAGAGTGAAGGTTGAGAGGTTTGTTAGTCCATTAAACCCTGAGATTGAATTATTTCCTGCAATCCTCTCTCTATCAGCTTTTCCCCCCACATATATTTATTGGTGAATTTTATGTCCATCAGGGTGAGAGATGTTAAAGATGGGAAATTGAATACTTTCTGATTTTGAGCACCCATTATCAGTCCCCAAGTTCTCCCAGGTAAGGTATAGTGCAGTTAAATGTAAACTAAATTCTCTGACTACCTCAACTGTATACCTCAGTCCTACACGCAGAAGAGATTGCCAGTTAGTAATGAATTAGGGTTAGGTCTTTCCTGTGAGCAGATGCCCAATTGAATCTAGGGCGAGATTTGCCAAACTCCTTTCAAATAGGACAAAGGAATTTGTCATCTTCCGTATAATTCAGTCTGCCTAATAGTTGGGCATGCTGCTGCTGCTTCTTTGTGTTTCATCAACAGTTGGTATTCCTAACAACAAAAGTCAGACGTGGGCAGTTGATGCTTGTTGGTCCCTAGTGATTATGTCTTGCCTAGTTTTCAAATCTGTTAAGTCTGCTGGAGAAGATATTGAGACACCTATCTTGAAGTTGAGCTCATTTGTAATTTTCCACGATCATTCTTCTCCCAAGGTCTTTTGTCTTTGTACGATTTTCATGTTCAATCAGGTCCTGAAATCTTGCCAGTATATCTTAGCTTTATTATTTATTTTGATTACGTGGAATTTTTACATTGGGTTACACATAGGATTTGTTCACTTGAGGGCATTATTTTGTGTATTGATCATTATCCTGTAATATTGTGGACTTTCAGATATCTCAGAATTTTCTTTGAGAAGTGATTTGCTTAGGAGTAGGCCATTCAGCCCCTTGAGCCTGTTCCACAATTCAGTTAGATCATGGTTGATCTGTAGCTTAACTGCATTTACCTGTCATTGTTCCATATCCCTTAATACCTTGCATAACAAAAATCTATCAATCTCCATTTTGAAATTTTCAATTGACCTAGCCTCAACAGCTTTTCGGTGGAAGAGAGTTTCAGATTTCCACTACCCTCTGTGAAGAAGTGCTTCCTGACTTCACCCTGAACAGCCTAGCTATAATTTAAGGTTATGTCCCTTATTTTGTTTATTATGCCCCTTATTGTTTGTTCATGTGGCAGTCATCTCCTCAGTCAGCTCCTGTAAATGAAGGTTTTCTCGGGGCGCAACCAACCACTGCCCAAATTTAATTTACCCTTAAGTGAGTATTAAAGTGGCAACACCTGACTTGGTACATCTGAAAATGTTCTTTTAAAGAAATTTTGTGTGACAATACCTTACTACAGTATTGAGTCAAGAACATTGAATCATTTGTATGCTGAAATCAGATGTAATATGAACAACAGACTTAAAGAACTCTGCTGCCTCCTGTGTCTCTAATGTGCTTTATCTAATGCATAAAGGTTATACAATGTCATTGTTTTTACAACTAGTTATTTCTATTATTCTGGTTTCTTCAACTTAACATGTAATAATACGACTGCATAAACGACATCCAGAAGGCTTCAGTTTTCAATTGCTTAAATGGCAAGAAAATGGCCAATCATTCCTTGTAAGGAATTGTAGGGCTTGCCACCTTAAAATAGCAATTACTCCTTATAGCAGAGTGGAAATTAAGTTTGCTTAGTGCTGTCATTTATTTTGTGATGAGACCTATTCTCCCATTTTATAAATGCCTAATTTTAGAAAGAGTGAAAGAGTTCTGAGGTACAAACATTTTTATTTGAGGATGGGAACTTTGAATCCCCCTCAGTCTTGATCTATATGCCATACAACTGCTGACAAGTGCAGAAGATTGGTTGCTGTCTTCCTCTTTGTTTGTTGTATACAGAATACAGTTGATTTATTTTTCAAATCTTTTTGTGTGTGTGTGTGGCTTAAAAAAACACTGCGTTGAAAATCGAGCCAGATGATTTAAATTAGTGACAAAAATGATGCATGGTTCATCTACGGTAAACAGGAAGGGTTTTCCGAATACTTTCTCATGCTTCATTGTTTTTTTTTATCAGATCTATCCCCAGCCAGTGTTTTATTCTTTTAAAAAGTTGCTGGTTTTTTTCCCCCGTTATCAAATTGATCAGCCTTCCATATGTATGGGATGGTACTCTATACACAAACTTGTACAAAGACTTACCAAAAATGAAACCACCAAGAGTTCTTCAGAATTGTATTCAGGGAAACCTGTTTTGGAAAATAACAACTTGTCTTATGGTTTAATTCCATATTATTAATAGCAAAGGAGTTGTAGCTACGATCCATTTGTAAGAGTGAGTTAATAATGATTTAATTGATGGAAAATAAGCTTTTGCAAATAGATCAAGACACTGTACCAGTAACCAGCTGGTGTTGCTCAGGAGCTTGAACTGGCAGGTTCTCTGTTCATTTTGATGTCCGCAGCATCCCTGAGTGTGTGCTGCAGAGGTTGCTAATAGGATAAGTGCTGATGAATGCATGATCTGTTTAGTCCTGTGAGGCTGAGGTTGTGGGGAGGAGGGGTGGTGGTCATGGTTGGGTGTATTTTTGATAAGTTGCCTCTGGCCTCTGGACACGGCTTCACGTGCCGGCAGGTAAAAACATAGGGGCGCTTTCAGGTGGAACTTCAGCTGGATAGTTGTAGAATCACTTGATCTTGCTAGCAATAGGAGGGGGAGTATTGAAGAAAAAATGTTGTCAGCGCTGACTCCCACTATCGGTGAAAATTTTTGTGGATGACGGAGAATGTGGATGGCCGGGGCACAAATAACAGGTTTCACTGCGCAGTAGTGATAGGTTGATTTGGCTGACATTTTTGGATCAAGGATATATTGAAGCTTACAGTGCAACAATTTTAATGAATTACTGGACAGGGGCACATAGAATATTCGAAGTTTACGGCACAGAAAGCAGCCATTCGGCCCATCGTGTCTATGCCGGCCAAAAAAGAGCTATCCAGCCTAATCCCATTTTCCAGCTCTTAGTCCGTAGCTATGTAGGCCACGGCACTTTAAAGTGCATATCCAAGTAAGGCCACGGCACTTTTAAGTGCACGTCCATAATGGCTGTGCAAAATAATACAAAAAGCATTGTTTGTAAGATGAAACAAATAGCAATAATTGTAATTTAGAGTACATGCTAGACTTATGTTGTCAGTTGTATCAGTCATCTGGTAGTTTGTGATGCAAATTAAGTGTTGCAACTGAAAAAGCGAAGTAGCACTGCAGTGACCTACCCAGCAGCTGTCAGCTTGAGTTAAATTGGTTTCTAAATTACAGTAAAGATAAAACCTTCATGAATAACAAAACCAAATCTTTTGTTGCACTGGGAATTTTAAGTTTGTTTTAATTGGTACATACCTTGGAAACAATCTAGAAGTTTTAATTGTAGTGCTTTTTCACAAGTGTGTTATACAACAACTAAATAGGAAAATTATCAGTAGGGGGAATAAGAGAAATCTGTGTAGATTTTAACATATTTGTGCGTGCTTTGAAGCTGCTGAAGAGCCATTACTGTCCTAACGGTAGAACTCCTTGATTTGTAATGCATGCGTCTCGATAGTGTTTACAAAAGTATTGTGCTTCCTGCATAGTTGAAGTGTCCTTGATGGCATCATATTATTTACAGTTAAAGATTTCTGTCATTGCTCACTTTTCCATTGTTTAGTGGCAAATTAATTTATGTCCCATATATTCACATGTGTCTTTGTGGGTGTATCTTGGGAAATACTTCCTATATTAAATAATTTAGGAGAAACTATTACTGTCAGTTTTCTTTATCCTAAAGACCCGAGAGAAAGCTAAATCAGTCTATATCTTGCTTTGTAGGTAATATTCAAGGAGCAACAATAGTGGATGCCTTAGATACATTGTACATTATGGGAATGCATGATGAATTCAAAGAAGCTAAGGAATGGATTGAGAAGAATCTTGACTTCAATGTGGTAAGTATTTCTGAGAAAATTAATTTTTATTTGTAAAGCAAATGAAAATGATAATGGTATCTGGAGTGTGACCTGCCTAGATTGTGAAGAAGACCGAGGATTTGGGGTAGTCTATCTGGGCTGTGAGCAGGCAGAGGAATCTGGATGGGTGTAGTGGGAAGATTTGGGGTGAGTGTCTAGGCTAAGGACATAGCAATTGGGGCAGTCCTGTCTGACCCATAAATAGAGCCAGACCACTCGGAGTGGACATCCAGAAAGCCCATTTAATATTTTTGACTCCCCTGAGTTGGCGCAGCCCACTGGAAGGCCATCACTTTGCTGGACACTGTGGTAGTAACGTGTGCAGAGGCCTGAATGGTCACTCAGGCACAGAGGTCCAGAAATTATTGAGGAAGGCTGAATTGAACAAAGTTCCAGAAAGAGAGCAACATTCAAATCCCCCAGCCCCTAAGAAAGGGATGGTACCTGGGTGTAAAACTTATTGGACAGATTTGCAACAGAACATGCGCAATTTTGTGGGTAAGTTTGAAGATTTCATTTGTGAATTGCTCACAGTTTTATCTGTTTTTATAAGCCAGAAAACTTTAGTTTTAGCACAGAATGCTTGTGTTACTAATGAACCATGATGTGATCTGAAAGCATTTTTTGTAGTCTTTTGACCAACGTCATTATTCTTCCTTGTTCTCCTTGCTAATTTGTGGCTATCGATTCTTCATTGGTAGCTCTTCTACTTTTCTGCCTGTTCACTAATATTTAAGACAATGGAGAATTGTTTATATTAAGTGAAACATACAAGATCTCCTATGGTGTGGCTCACTAAGTTGATTTATTGTTTATAAAGATAGGAGCATTATACTGTGTAACCAGCTGTTTACAGGCAGCTTTGTGTAATCTGCCATTTCCCTTTTAAGATAATGGCGGAGTCCAAAAACTAGGGGCCATTGATATAAGCTAGTCACTAATAAATCCAATAAAGAATTCAGGAGAAACTTCTTTACCCAGAGAGTGGTTACAATGTGGAACTCGCTACCGCATTGAGTAGTTAAGGTGAATAGATTAGGGCTTATGAGACTGCGGGTAACATATTCGCATGGATGGAGGATCGGTTAGCAGACAGAAAATGGGGAGTAGGGATAAACGGGTCATTTTCCATTTGGCAGGTTGTAATTAGCGGGGTACTGCAAGGATCAGTGCTTGGGCCTCAGCTATTTACAATCTATATTAATGACTTGGATGAAGGGACCGAGTGCATTGTATCCAAATTTGCTGATGATACAAAGCTAGGTTGGAAAGTAAGCTGTGAGGAGGACACAAAGCCTGCAAAGGGATATAGACAGGTTAAGTGATTGGGCAATAAGGTGGAAGATGGAGTATAATGTGACGTTATTCATTTTGGTAGGAAGAATAGAAAAACAGAATATTTTTAAATGGTGAAAAAATATTAAATGTTGGTGTTCAGAGTGTCCTCGTTAGGAAACACAGAAGGTTAGCATGCAGGTACAGCAAGCAATGAGGAAGGCAATAGTATGTTGGCCTTTATTGCAAGGGGGGTTGGAGTACAAGAGTAAGGAAGTCTTACTACAATTGTACAGGGCTTTGGTGAGACCACAACTGGAGTACTGTGCTCAGTTTTGGTTTCCTTATCTGAGAAAGGACATACATGCCTTAGAGACCGTGCACCGAAGCTTCACTAGATTGATCCCTAGAATGAGAGGATTGTCCTATGAGGAGAGATTGAGTAGATTGAGCCTATACTCTGGAGTTTAGAAGAATGAGAGGTGATCTCATTGAAACATATAAGATTCTGAGGGGGATTGACAGGGTAGATGCTGAAAGGTTGTTTCCCTTGGCTGAAGAGTCTAGAATGAGGGGGCGTAGTATCAGGCTAAGGAGTCGGCCATTTTGAGGTGAGGAGGAACTTCTTTTACCCAGGGTTGTGAATTTTTGGCATTCTCTACCCCAAAGGGCTGTGGATGCTGAGTCATTGAGTATATTCAAGGCTGAGAGATTTTTGGATTCTAGGGGAATCGAGGGGTATGGGGATAGGGCGGGAAAGTGGAGTTGAAGATCAGTCATGATCTTATTGAGTGACTTGAAGGGCCTTATGGCCTACTCCTGCTCCTAATTCTTATGTTCTTATGAATAGCATGGATGCCTTTTAAGGGAAGGTAGATAAGTATATGAGGGAGAAAGAAGTAGAAGGATATGCAGATAGGTTTGGATGAGGCTTGTGTGGAGCATAAACACTAATACAGACCAGTTGGGCTGAATGGCCTGTTTCTGTGCTGTAAATTCTATGTAATGATATGCTCCAACCCCCATAAATAGGAATATCCCAAGATCAATTAGAGGTTCATTGTTTTTCTGTAAATTTGCAGCTACTTGTAAATTCCTGGCTCCTACCAAGGTCAGAAAAAACCAACAGGAGATGATTGGCATTCTTTGCTTAAGTGTAGGACCGAAGTTTGCATGTATGCCAAAGTATTACACTTCAAGTGAGACTTGAGATGTCTCAATACTTCGACATAAACTATGGGATTTTCATGGTCATGGCAAGTTAGATGATGCACGATTTTATAAGGACAGGAGTATCTTACCTGATACAATGTATTCTTCTGCTAAGGTGTGGAGATGCCGGAGTTGGACTGGGATGGACAAATGTAAGAAGTCACACAACACCAGGTTATAGTCCAACAGCTTTATTTGAAATCCACTTCACCTGACGAAGGAGCAGCGCTCCGAAAGCTTGTGATTTCAAATAAAGCTGTTGGACTATAACCTGGTGTTGTGTGACTTCTTACATTCTTCTGCTAAAGTAAAGGTGTGTCCCCTGAAAATCAGAATCCAAGGGAGGCCTGTGAGGCTGGAGGGCAGAACAGGCTAGAGCAGGAAGCAAGAACAGGGTATAGTAGCTGGTGGGAGAGGGAAGGCAGAGCAGGGTTACAGCGAAGAGGTGGGGGTGGGAAGTAGAGCACAGTAAGAGGCCAGATTTAGAGCCCTGGGAGGGGTTGTCATTTGGAAGGAGAGAATTGTAGGCCAGCGGAGGATGCTAAAGCGGGGCTGGAACCCCTACAAGGTGGCTACACCACTGGAACCAGTCACACCAGTATGGTAAACCTGGCCAGAGCAGTACTGTGGAGAGGAGGAGGGAGAAAGAATAGGGAGAGGGAGGAGGGAGGGTGTTTGCAGGGGTGGGGTGGGGGGGTGGTGTGTAGAGGTTTTACAGTTCCACACATACAAATATAGAATCATTTTAAAATATAAACAAGAATATGTTCCACACATTGGACGTATATATAAAATATAATTTATGTTAATACAAGGTAAGGTTACAACCCATTTCATGGCTTTACTTTGTGGGAATTTATTTGGAAGCAGTAGTAGCTGGAGCAGCAGCTTGTCACAAGCACCCGCTTGCTATTTTGGGAAGAAAAACATTTGAGGCTAGAACTGGAGAATGGAGTCCATTCCCAAAGATAGGTTGGAGCAGCGACTCTTCCCGAGATGCCGTTCACTGCATTAGAAGAAAAGAATGAGGCCATGGTCAGGAAGTACGATTTGGGTGCTAGAGGCAGTTGAAAGGCCAAAGGTCGGGACTGGAAATGGGACTCCGGCCCTGAAGGAATATATTTTTTTCTCATTTATTCATTCACAGGATGTGGGCGTCACTGGCAAGGCCAGCATTGATTGCCCATCCCTACTTGCCCTTGAGAAGGTGGTGGTGAGCTGCCTTCTTGAACCACTCCAGTCCGTGAGGTGAAGGCACCCCCACAGTGCTGTTAGGTAGGGAGTTCCAGGATTTTGATCTAGCGACGATGAAGGAACGGCGATATACTTCCAAGTCAGGATGGTGTGTAACTTTGAGGTGGTGGTGTTCCCATGCGGCTGCTGCCCTTGTCCTTCTAGGTGGTAGAGGTTGTGGGTTTGTGAGGTTCTGCCAAATAAGCCTTGGCGAGTTGCTGCAGTGCATCTTGTAGATGGCACACACTGCAGCCACATTGGGCCGGTGGTGGAGGGAGTGAATGCTTAAGGTGGTGGATGGGGTGCCGATCAAGCGGCCTGGTTTGTCCTGGATGGTGTCGAGCTTCTTGTGTTGTTGGAGCTGCACTCATCCAGGCAAGTGGAGAGTATTCCATCACACTCCAGACTTGTGCCTTGTAGATGGTGGAAAGGCTTTGGGGAGTCACGAGGTGAGATACTCGCCACAGATGAGTCAACTACATTGCTGTGCGTCTGGAGTCACACACAGGCCAGACTGGGTGAGGACAGCAGGTTTCGTTCCTTGAAGGACATTGGTGAACCAGTTGGGTTTTTATGACAATCCGGTAGTTTCACGGTCACTATTACTGATACTAGCTTTTTTTTTAAATTCCAGATTTATTTCATTAACTGAATTTAAATTCCCCTAGCTGGTGGTTGAATTTACGTCTCCGGATTATTAGTCCAGTGACAAAACCACTATGCTACCATATCCTCAATGGATTCCCCTGCCAGAAAAAAATATTTTCTCTGTATCTACCCTATGGAATCCCTTTCTCATTTTAAATTCATCGATTAGATCAGACCTCAACCTTCCAAACCCAAAGGAATACAAGCCAAGTTTATGCAACCTGTCCTCCTAATTTAGTATTTTAAGCCTTGGTGTCATTTTGGTGAATCTGCACTGTACCTCCTCCAATGCCAGTATATCTTTGCTGAGGTTCAGTGCCCAAAACTCAACGCAGTACTCCAGATGGGGGTCTGACAAAGGTTCTGTAAAACAAATGCATCACTTCCTCACTTTTGTATTCCAACCCCCCTTGAGATAAAGGCCAAATTCCATTCGCCTTTTCAATTACTTTGTGTACCTATTACTAGCTTTTAGTGTTTTGTGTACTTGGACATCTAAATCCCTTCGCTTCTCCACAGCTCCTAGTCATCATTAAGAAAATATTCTGTTTTGTCTTTCTCAGATCTAAAGTGGATGACCTCATACGTCCCCACGAACTCCATCTGCATAGTTTTCCCCACTCACTTAGTCTGTGTATGTCCCTTTGTAACTTCCTGCTCCCACCCATACAACTTACTGTGCCTGCTAACTTAGTGTCATCTGAAAACTTGGATTTATAACTCTCTATTCCTTCATCCAAGTCATTAATATATATGGTGAAAAGCTGAGGTTCCAGTACAAATTCCTTGGGAACATCACTTAACACATCACACCAAACAAGAGAATTAATCCGTTATCTGTACTTCTGTCTCCCACTTACCAACCAGTTGCCGACCCATGTCAGAAGTTTGCCTCCCTTTCTGTGCGCTCTCATTTTTGCTAATAATCTCTTGTGCAGAACCTTATTAAATGCGTCCATGTAGACAACACACTTCCCCTATCCACCATGCTAGTCACCTCCACAAAAAAATCAACTAGATTAGTTAGACATGACTTGCCCATCACAAATCCATGCTGACTCTTTGAACACCAAAAACTTGTCCAAGTGCTCAGTCACTCTGGCTGCGATTTTATCGGCACTGAGAGGGCGGGTTTGGAGGCAGGTCAAAGGTTAAAATTGTTTTGATTGACGGCGGGGTCCGATCCTGCCTCCAAACAATTTTCCCAAGTGTCGGGTCCCCGATTTGCGCATGGACCCGACACCTAGCGGTTGGAAGAGGATTAAAGCCAATTACCTGCCTGTTAACAGGTAGTTGATTGTAGTTGACAGGCTATTTTTTAATTTTGCCACTTCTGCCTTGGGCTTTCTGACGTCCGGACACCACGCCAGGTAAGTGTGGCATGTTGAGTCTGCTGTAATGTTTCTGCATTGATGACAGCTGCAGAAGTGGTGTGAAGGATCCAATGGTGCACTGGTGAGTCTGAGGTAAGAAAATGTTGGGAAAATCATTTTTAATGTCTTGACACATTTCTTTAGGTAACAAGTTTTGAAAATGATGTCCAGTGCCGCCTCATTGGGAGAACCTCTCACCAGTGACAGATCACTTCTGTCACCTCACCTGCAGCTGCCATCTGTTCCAGCCTATGGAGGGAGTCATTGGAGAGCCTGGGTGCAAGAGCTCACTTTTGTACAGTGATTGTCAGTGTTTGCAGCACCTCAATGCTATCAAACACTGAGAAATGAGCTGTCAAAAAATAATTGTGCATGGTCCCTTTAAGAAAACGGGCAGAGCAGGCTTAACCAGGTCAATCAACGTAAAATCACGTCCGTGGGCCGGATGCAGTTGGGGGCCGGACCGGAAGCCGGAAACCACCTGACCCGCTCCCAACCCGAATCCATTGACAAAATCGCGGCTTCTGTCTCTGATAGATTCAGTAACTTCCCCACAATTGATTTTAAACTGACAAGTCTCTCATTAGCTGGTTTCTCTCTCCCTCCCTTCTTAAATAATTGAGTGACATTTGCAATTTTGCAAGGCACAATTCCTAAATCTGGAGAGCTTTGGAAAATTATGACCTAATATATCTGCAGTTTAGGTGCTTATTTCTGATGAGGCGTTATTTTGACCAGGCAGGCACCAGTGCAAGTGAAGCACGATGACTTGAGCACTGAGAAATTTAAAGTTTAAAAATAAAATTAAAAGAACTTAAGAGGGTACCATGGGGAAGGGAAATCAAGACACTGAGATCTGACCAAGCTAGGTAATTTATAATTATTTGGGCAGTTACAGTTAAAATGTTATGTTTAACCTTTTAAAGATTACTTGCTTTTGAAGCTTACTAAGGTGCAAGCAGAAAAATAAGATGGTGGACAAGACTGTGTTTTGTGTAATCAAGTTAGTTTGCAAACTCTTTACGTTCTAGAATACGTGCAGTAATGTAATCCTACTTCATTTTCTGTCTTTAAAGGCAAGAAATATTAATATGTAAATGATCATAAACTACAAATTTAAAATGCATTAAATATTCATTATCCTGTAAGACAGTCTTTAATTTTATTGCAGACTATAACAATGTTGCTCAGATTGAAAGGCTGTACTCAACTGCCCTCAAGCAAATGGAGGAATAAAGGAAAATGGTACAGCAGAAAGACTGCTTTGATACTTGCTAAATTAATATTTTAATTGCATAACATTATTTCAGTGACTACACGTAGTTTGAGTGCAGTAGCTAGATGTATTTGTTTTGATGTGAAATTATTATTTTAAGGTGGGCCTTGGATTCAAAACACAACTGAGGTTTCCCAAACGGAAACATTAATTAGCAGTAATTAACATGAAGCCTGTGGTGAATGCAGTTAGAAGAATCTGATCGTTCCAGGAGTAAATATTATTTATTGTACAAGGTAGTGTTAAAACAAGCAAACACAAATTATCAAGTTCAATACTATAAACAGATGGATTGGGTAATTTTATGAACTCTACAACGTCATTTTGCAGACGTAATATTATACACTGGACGAGTAAAGCTGGAGTGTATTATGTCCGTGTGTAATTGAGACACGGACTGCAGGAGTTGGACACAAGTCTTTACTGAGTGGAGACAAACTGGAACTACTATGCAAAAGTTACTACGCAGGCTTATATACAGGGGTGGTCACTACTGGTACTGCAGTATACAGGGGCTGCAGAATATAGTTCCTTCTGCAAAGTACATACACTACAATTCCTCCCCTTTTAGCTAAACAGTACATAACATTCGATTAATAATTAAATAACATATTTACAATTACAGTTGCTAGATACATTAGCTGAAGTTAAGCAATTATAAGTTCAGTCTTTGAGGAGGCTTCCTGATTCTGTCTGGATAACGCCTCTTTGGGGTATCAGGTTCTTCTGGCAAAGTTGATTCAGGATCAGCGTCGTCGTTTGGTTCGTCTGCTTCCAATGTCACCGATTCTGAGGTAGATGCAATTGCTACTTCGGTTTCAGCACCAGGTGTATCAGATCGTGGTGTGGAATTGACGTTTTCCAGTGACTCTAGAATCTGGTCAGCATGGCGTCTTACAATGCTCTCTCCAACGTCCACGGTATACATTAGAGGTCCTTGCCGTGTGCAGATTGTTCCTGGCTGCCATTTCTCTGTGCGGTAGTCCCGGGCCAAAACTGGTTGACCTATCTTAAAACTCCTGGTCGGCCTTTCATTCATATTCTGAAACTGCCTGTTCTCCACATCTCTTCTGATGTTTGGCTTAACCAAATCCAAGCGGCATCGTAGTCTTCGATTGAAGAACATCATGGCTGGAGTTTGGTTGGTAACCGCATGTGTCGCATTCCGGTAGGCAAACAAGAAGTTATCCACCTTGTGTTGTAGGGGTATGTCTTCATTACACATTGCCTTGATAGCCTTCTTGAATGTTTGAACGAACCTCTCAGCCAATCCATTGGTGGCTGGATGATATGGGGCGGATGTGTAATGCTTAACACCATTGTTCTTTAAGAACCTCCGGAACTCTTCAGACACAAACTGTGGTCCATTGTCGGAGCAAATCTGTTCAGGCAGCCCATTTCTGGCGAATATGGTTCGTAAGACTGATAGTTTTTTCTGTGGTGGTTGAGGACATTTTTATTACCTCTGGCCACTTTGAATGTGCATCCACCGCAATTAAAAACATCGAGTCCATAAATGGACCAGCAAAATCAATGTGCACCCTTTGCCATGGAGATGAGGGCCACTCCCATGGATGTAGAGGGGCTTGTGGTGGGGCGTTTTGGACCTTCTGGCATCCTGTACAGCTCTTGGTCATCTCTTCGATTTCTCTATCGATTCCCGGCCACCACACAAACGCTCTGGCTAAGTTCTTCATTTTTACCCCTCCCAGATGACCCTCATGAAGCTCATTGAGCACTCTATCCTTCAATTTGGGTGGAATTACTACTCTGGATCCACACATCAAGGTTCCTCTGCACACTGACAGCTGTTCTCTTCTCGGCGAGAATGCTGGCAACAGTGGTTCGCCATGTGCTGGCCATCCCTTCACCATTAAATCATAGACCCGGGAGAGTGTCGGGTCATTTCGTGTTTCCTTTTCTATGTTTGCATTCGTCACAGGTAGACATTCGACTATGGTCGAGTGGAACATCTCCACAGGATCCACTGCAGGTGCTTCTTCCACCGCCGGCAACGGTAGGCGCGACAATCTATCAGCATGCCCATGCTGTTTAGTTCCTTTGTACTCGATGTCATATTGGTGTGCCCCTAGGAAAAGGGACCACCTCTGTAGCCGTTGTGCTGTCATTATCGGGACGCCCTTCTGAGGGTTGAAAATGGAGACAAGAGGTTGATGATCAGTTAGTAGAGTAAATTTCTGACCGTGCAGGTAGTGATTGAACTTCTTCACCCCCCACACCAGGCTGAGGGCCTCTCTGTCAATCTGGGCGTAGTTACGCTCGGCAGAAGTTAACGAGCGTGACGCAAAAGCTATTGGCCTCTCTGAACCATCAAGGAATCTATGTGACAGTACCGCTCCAATGCCGTAGGGAGACGCATCACACGCCAGTCTTATCGGTAGTGATGGGTTGTAGTGAGCCAATACTTCTCTTGAAGTGATTAGGTCTTTACTCTTCTGAAAGGCCCGCTTACATTCATCGCTCCATTTCCATGCTGCTCCAGTTTGTAGTAGGGCGTTCAGTGGGTGCAGAATTGTGGACAAATTCGGCAAAAGCTTATGGTAGTAATTCACCAATCCGAGGAATGACCTCAGTTGCGACACATTTTCAGGCGCTGGAGCCTTAACTACCGCTTTAATTTTGTCAGGGGACTTATGTAACCCCTCTTCATCAATCACGTGGCCACAATACGATATCTGTTTCTTAAAAAACTCGCACTTGGGGCAATTGGCTCGCAGCCCATGTTCTCTTAGTCTAGTGAGCACCTGCTCTAGGTTGGCAAGGTGTTCACTGTCATCTTCACCTGTCACTAGGATGTCGTCCAAGTAACACTGAGTCCCCGGAATCCCTTGCAGGACTTGTTCCATCGCTCTTTGCCATATCGCCGGAGCTGATGCTACTCCGAATACCAGTCGATTATACTGGTAAAGACCTTTGTGAGTGTTTATCGTGAGATACTTCCTAGAGGATTCTTCAACCTCCATTTGCAAATATGCTTGTGCTAGGTCAATTTTTGTAAAACGCTTCCCTCCAGATAGTGAGCCGAAAATATCTTCTATCCTCGGGAGAGGATATTGTACTGTGTGAAGGACTGGGTTCACCGTCACCTTGAAGTCCCCACAGATGCGAACCTTCCTTGGCTCCTCAGACTTATTGTTTAACGTTTTCTTCATGACAGGAACGATGGGTGTCGCCCACTCGCTCCAGTCTACCTTAGATAACATGCCTGCATTCTCTAGATTCTCCAGCTCTGCCTCGACGGCTGGGCGAATTGCATATGGTACCGGTCTTGCTTTGAAAAACTTGGGAATTGCATTCTCTTCTATTTTTATCGAGGCGGTTACACCTTTAAGAGTTCCCAGTTCTTGTTGAAATACCTCTTTGGCGTTAGCTAAGCTTTTTGACAATCGTCCAGGTGTGACGTCGTCATCCTTTTTACCAGCCACAGTCAGTGCCTGAATGGAGTGCCAGTCTAAACTTATCTTTCTGATCCATTCACGTCCCAATAACGGTGGTCCACCATCTTGCAGTATGTACAGATACAATTTCTGTATTTCCTTGCCGTTGTATTCGACAGGCACCCTTATTTTCCCTCTGGGGTATACTTTCTGCCCCGTATACGTCTTCAAGACAATGGATGTCTCTTTCAAGGGTATGTGTGAGAATAGCCGCTCGTAGTCTCGTCGATTCATGACGGTCAGGGCTGATCCTGTATCCAATTCCATTTTGACTTGGGACCCTGCTATCGTGAGGGTGACCCACATGGTTCGGTGATCCTCTTTTGCGATTACATTGTGAAGTTTGAGACAGCTTAGTCTCTTGTTCCCGGATTCACTATCGCTCTTCTGGTCTTCGGAACTACTGTCCGTCATCTTTTGTACTTTCCTGTACTGTTCCTTAGTAGCCTTTTTGTTGTCGTTAGTCTTCTTCCCAGACCTGCAAACTCGTGCAATGTGTCCCATCTTTCCGCATTGCCTGCATATTTTGTCCTTGGACCAGCAGTCCTGCTGGTCATGGGTTGTTCTGCCGCAGCGATAACATTTTTCAAATCCCTGTGTCATTTCGTGGGTGCCGTATTCCTGTGGCTTTTGCTGTATTTCCGCAGCTCCCCTTGCTGCTGCTTCGTACGATACTGCCACGCTGAAAGCCTTATCTAGCGTCAGCTCTTTCTCTGAGAGTAACCTCTTCTGGGTTCCTTCACTCAGGAGTCCACAGACAAATTTGTCCCGTAGGGTATCTGCCAATCCTGCTCCGAACTGGCAGTGCTTTGATAGCTTGCGTAGTTCCGTAAGGTAATCAGCATTGCTCTCATCTTTATGCTGATTTCTCCTGTGGAATTTAAATCTTTCTGCTATCAGCAGCGGTGTAGGATTTAGGTGTTCCTGTAGGATATCAACAATTTCGTTAAAACTCTTCGCCATCGGTTTGGCTGGAGTAATCAGGTTCCGCAATAGGCCGTACGTTCTTGCGTCCATTAAGTTTAGTCGTACCGATGCCTTTTTCTCATCGGCTACTTCGTTTGCCTTGCAATATACTTTGACTCTTTCCACATACGTGGTCCAGTCTTCTATTGCATTATCGAAGGCAGTGATCTTGCCAGTCTTCGGCATCTTGGAAATCTAAGATGGTGCCTCCCGCGCTTTGCCTTCTTCCCCGCTGGATTACGATGGCGCCTCCCGCGCTTTCCGTCTTCTCCGCTGCTGCTAGCGCTGTTGCTGGCGTTTTATGCCTTGATGGCGACGTCCTATGGTCTTCGCGCACTTCCCCCCCCGCGCTGCTGCTGACGACGCTCTCCGCGGTTCCCGTGGCAAACTGCAGCTCCTCGCGGCTTTCTGCGCTTCTAATTTCTTTTATTTTCCCGTCAGAGCAACCCTACGGGACACTTTCCTCCCTCTTCTCGGGTGTGTACGCTGCCCGGCTTCGTAGCACCGGCCGCGCCCTGTGTGCTCCACCCCCTCTCTCTCTCTCCTCTTCCCGACAACGCTGCTCAGCCCCGTTGAAAAGCCACCCGATCGAGCTCTAGCCCGCCGCAGCCCAGGAAGGATCAGTGTACTACCTGCCACCAGCCCGATTAGCTGGAACACCATAGCTGGATAACCAAGCCCAGCTCTCGACAGCCTCTCCTGCAAATCTTCAACTCCAATGAATCAGAGGCGGTTTCCCACGGTCGACGCCCGTTTCTTCTGTTTTTTTTTCTTTCTTCCTTCTGGCCTCGACCTCTAACAACTTCGCTTCAGGGATGGATCCCCATGAGGTGGTGCAGAACTGTAGGTAAGTTCGGATCTGCTCGTCGCCAGTATTATGTCCATGTGTAATTGAGACACGGACTGCAGGAGTTGGTTACAACAGGTCTTTACTGAGTGGAGACAAACTGGAACTATTATGCAAAAGTTACTACGCAGGCTTATATACAGGGGTGGTCACTACTGGTACTGCAGTATACAGGGGCTGCAGAATATAGTTCCTTCTGCAGAGCACATACACTACAGAGTGGTTTACGCAGGTGGTCTGGATTTAGAGATAGTGCTGTAATTCCAATGGCTATGCATAGACTTTTTAAAAATTTGGTTTATGGAATGTGGGCGTCACTGGCAAGGCCAGCATTTATTGCCCATCCCTAATTACCCTCGAGAAGGTGGTGGCGAGCCGCCGCCTTGAACTGCTGCAGTCCATGTGGTGAAGGTACTCCCACAGTGCTGTTAGGGAGGGAGTTCCAGGATTTTCACCCAGTGACGATGAAGGAACGGCGATATACTTCTAAGTCAGGATGGTGTGCGACTTGAAGCGGAACTTGGAGGTGGTGGTGTTCCCCATGCGCCTGCTGCCCTTGTCCATCCCCTTCCGTCATGTCTTTTAAAATTTGTTCTTTCCGATTCACAGTAGAATTTTCTTAAAGGCTTGCTGATTAGTGCAGCATTTGCAGGGACCTGAGACACTTCATTGAGAGATGGGGGTTGGTGGGGGCGGGAACGCCTGAGACATCCATGTGAGTTCATAGATCAGTTTTTAAAATATTTTTGTCAAAGTTGTTTTAAGTACAATTTCTTTTTCACGAGAATTCCTGTTTTGAACCGTTGCATAGTGATGGTTTGTGATTGTCAGTACTGTTTAAGTCGCTGGATAGGAAGAAGAGGCGTGTCATGGGTTTGATAATTCCTCAGGTCAAGTTACAGGAAATAATGTCATTCAAAACCGTGATGTCAGATTGAAAGGGAAAAAAATGAAGTCTGCTTCGTACCAGTGGTCAGAAACTGTGGAAGAAACTTAAAAAGATCTATAACTAACTCTATTAATAAACTGGTTCCAGTTTTATTTCTTCTTGGTTCTTTTATCCCTTTTAAGTCCCAGTTCTTTTCATGGAATCCTGATTAATTTTGCCACTTTGAATAGTTTCCCTCGATTTTTTTTTTAAACCATTAAATTTTAATGTGCACATGTATATAAGTTTCTTGTCAAGCCAGGCAGATGAAAGTATTTAGCACACTTTCTAGATGGAGAACTTAATCAAATTCTCCACAGAATTACAACGGCAGTAACTTATTTTGAGAGTCTTTATTCCTCCTTGGAAATGTAAATTTGGATGAAAATTTGTTACTGTTTCATATATTTTGTGGATGAGGAAAGGTGTGGGTAGGGTGGAGGGTGACTCAGCTCAGGATAGATCCTTGGGTGACTCCGGAGGTAACGGTGTGGAGGGTGGGGCGAGAAGCCATTGCTGGAGATCCTCTGGCTACAATCTGATGGGTAAGAGTTGAACCAGGCTGGGGTAGTCTCACTCAGCTGGTCAACGGAGGAGAGGCTTTGGAGGAGGAAGCTGTGGTCGACTCTGTCAAATACTGCAGCAAAGCTGAGGAGGAGGGAAAATGCACCCCGGTCACAGTCACATAGGATGTCATTTGTCACTTTGATTAGGGCCGTTTTAGTGCTGTCGGGGTTGGAAACCTGGTTAGAGAGATTCAAACATGGAGTTACAGGAAAGATTGGCATGGATTTACGACAGAACACATTCGAAGACTTGGAGAAAAAAGGGAGGTTGGAGATGGGGTGGTTGTTTGCCAGGACAGAGACCCCCTCAACCACTGGAAAGGGTCTGCTTCTATCTACCCTACCTCATCCTTTCATAATTATAAACACTTCCATCATATTGCCCCGTAATATGCATTGTTCCAATGTAATGTTTGTATTTCCTTAGACCAGTCAGAATCTGCGTTGTATGTGATCTTCAGGTTTTCTATCTGCTCATCATTAACATTTGACTTTTATATTCTGTATGATTTGTGATAAAACCTAGAATTATTTTATAACCGGAGGCGTTGCCTTTAATGTCCTGTGAAGCTGTCCCCCCAAAATCCCTCTGCTCTTGCACAGCACCGATCCTACTTTGAGTGTAATTACTGCTGTTCTCCCTTAATCAAAGAGGCTAGAATATGGAACTCTGTATCACAAGGAGTAACTATGGGGAATAGCATAGATGCATTTAAGGGGAGCTAAATAAACCTATGAAGGTGAAAGAAATAGAAGGGTTATGCTGATGGGATTAGGTGAAGAGGGTGAGAGGAGGCTCCTGTGGAGCTTAATAGCCGAATGGCCTGTTTCTGTGCTGTAGATTCTATGTAAATTTATGTAATTAGATGTAATCACCTCACACTTACTGACATTGAATTCCATCGGCCACTTTTTAGCCCATTCTACCACATTTGCAGCTATTTGATTATCTTTCCCCTTCCCTCATGTTTTTTATATATTCTTTCAGAGTCACCTCAGAATTTTCTTAAGACTTGCTGATTAGTGCAGCATTTGCAGGGACCTGAGATGAAATTGCTTAAAACTTCCTTGCGAGATGGGGCTGGGGTGGTGGGAGACTGGCATGTGAGCTCACACAAATCAGGTTTTTATATTTTTGTCTTTTTTTTATTGATGTACCATTTTTGTTTCATCAGAATTCCTGTTTTGAGCCGTTGCATAGTGATGGTTTGTGATTGTCAGTACTGTTTAAGTCACTGGAGAGGAAGAAGAGAAGTGTCATGGGTTTGATAATTCCTCGGGTCAAGTTACAGGAAATAATGTCATTCAAAACCGCCGTGATGATGTCGGATTGAAAGATTTTTTATGAAGTCTGCTTCGTACCAGTGGTCAGAAACTGTAGAAGAAACTTAAAAAGATATATAACTAACTCTATTAATAAACTGGTTCCAGCTTTATTTCTTCTTGGTTCTTTTATCCCTTTTTAAGTCCCAGTTCTTTTCATGGAATCCTGATTAATTTTGCCACTTTGAATAGTTTCCCTCATTTTTTTAAACCATTAAATTTTAATGTGCACATGTATATAAGTTTCTTGTCAAGCCAGGCAGATGAAAGCATTTAGCACACTTTCTAGATGGAGAACATAATCAAATTCTCCACAGGATTAAAACAGCAGTAACTTATTTTGAGAGCCTTTATTCCTCCTTGGAAATGTAAATTTGGATGAAAATTTGTTACTGTTTCATATATTTTGTGGATGAGGAAAGGTGTGGGTAGGGTGGAGGGTGACTCAGCTCAGGATAGATCCTTGGGTGACTCCGGAGGTAACGGTGTGGAAGGTGGGACGGGAAGCCATTGCTGGAGATCCTCTGGCTACAATCTGATGGGTAAGAGTTGAACCAGGCTGGGGTAGTCTCACTCAGCTGGTCAACGGAGGAGAGGCTTTGGAGGAGGAAGCTGTGGTCGACTCTGTCAAATACTGCAGCAAAGCTGAGGAGGAGGGAAAATGCACCCCGGTCACAGTCACATAGGATGTCATTTGTCACTTTGATTAGGGCCGTTTTAGTGCTGTCGGGGGTGGAAACCTGGTTAGAGAGATTCAAACATGGAGTTACAGGAAAGATTGGCATGGATTTACGACAGAACACATTCGAAGACTTGGAGAAAAAAGGGAGGTTGGAGATGGGGTGGTTGTTTGCCAGGACAGAGACCCCCTCAACCACTGGAAAGGGTCTGCTTCTATCTACCCTACCTCATCCTTTCATAATTATAAACACTTCTATCATATTGCCCCGTAATATGCTCATGTTTTAATGAAAAAATAGTATTTCCTTAGACCAGTCAGAATCTGCGTTGTATGTGATCTTCAGGTTTTCTATCAGCTGGGTTTAAATCCTAGATCTCCCTCCCTAACAGCACTGTGGGAGTACCTTCACCACACGGACTGCAGCGGTTGAAGACGGGGGCTCACCACCACCTTCTCGAGGGCAAATAGAGCTGGGCAATAAATGCTGGCCTTGCCAGCGACACCCTTATCCCACGAATTAATTAAAAAAAAGCCTCATTTTAACTCGCTGTTTGCAACTTTTTTTGGTTGCTGTGCCTTCATCAGGCACACTGGGTAACAAGTTTTAAAAAAAGTTAAAGCCAATGCCAGTGCCACTGGCTAGAAAAGATGGTGACTTTTACCTTTGGCATCAACATTTCTGTTAGAGGAGTGTAGCTGGCTACTGAAGTGCTGGCAAAAACCACCTCGAGCTCAAGAAAATACTCATCCACCAGTGGTATTTTCAAGATACAAAACCACTTTGAAAGAGGCAAACTGATGTATTTCATCCCTGTGACTGCCCACATAAGAATCAGAACTTTATGGGCTCAATTTTAGCTCAGCCGTCAGGCGGGCTTTGAGACGTGTGGAGGGTTAAAATCGCAAAACCTGGGGGTCGGGACTGATTCCTGACACCTAGCCATTTTAACTCGGGTGTGTCTGATGGTCCCGAATCAGTCCCACCTGCAACAGGCGGGACTGGTCTTTAGGGCCCTTAAACAGCACTCTTGGCCTTTATAATCCCATTTTAACAGGCCCTTGCCTGTTTAACCCTTTTCCCACGTAAAACACGCCTGGTGGGGATCACGCCTGTGAAACCTGGCGTGAGCACTATTGGTTTGCTGACTATCGGCTGCAGATCAACCATTAAAGAGGATATTTGATCAGTCATTTGCATTTGGCAGGACTTTGTTGTCTCAGGCCTGGGGCAACTTTTACCAGGTTTAACCACACCTGTGGAAGGTTGGAGCCTCTCGCACATCTCCAGTGTGACCTCCTGTGAAACCCCTCTTGCCACCCTCACTCAGTGCTTCCTCAACTGAGGCATCTACCAGAAGCATGGGAGGCCTTTTTTTCCTTCCCTTCTTGGCATTAGAGGACCTCCAGCCTCATTCGCAAAATAACACACGCCACAACTGCAGCAGTTGCCATCAGAATTTTTATGCAAAACAAACAACTGATGGCATTGTTACAAAATACACAACATTTCACCCAAGTGACTACCCTTGTTACTATTTGTGCTTTATTTTCCTCTTACGCGTGCTCCTACATAGTAGTTCCCCTGTGGCTTCAGCAGATGTGGAGGTCCCTTGCTCACTTTCCTGCTGCTCCTGTCTCGACACCTTTGGCGGGCGTCCCCTGGGGTGGCGAGCCTGTGAGGGCTAGTAAGCAGTCTGCTGCTCCTGCGGCTGTGCAGGAGTTGAGATGTCTATCTCACTTGGGTATGGACTCCGGCGGGGCTCTGACCGAGGGCTCTGCAGTGGCGTGGAAGTGTGAGCGCTTGGAGAGGAGCCCCCACTTCCTTGAGGTCTGCCACCAACCTCCCTCTCATGGGTCAGGTCCCCCTCAGTGCCTGCAAGTGGCTTGAGAGCACCTTGCTGCACATCAGGGGGGCCATGGGGACCTGTATCTGCAATGGCAGTCCTACTCAGAAGGACTTCCATGAAGGTCTGGTTTCTCTGTTCAACAGATGCCCATCGCTCCTCAAGAGATGTCATTCTATTCTGAACACTCACCATGTTTTCCATACCCTGGTGACTAACCTCCTCCATGGCCATAGCCGCCCTCTCCTCTACCGTAGCCATCCTCTCCTCTACGGTAGCCAGCCTTACCACGGAGGCAGCAATCATTTCCACGTAGGTAGCCATCCTTTCCATGTTGATGTGTTCATGCGCCACTGACTCCACAAAGGCTCTGCTCATGTTAGCTATGGACTCCTCCATTCGCTCCACACTCGCAGCGACCCTGGAGACAAAACCTGCCAGAGACTCCTGCATCTGTGCATGGAGTTCCATCACCTCTGCTCTTACGGATGGACCCAGAGGCAGAGGGTCGACATGCAGCTGAGCCAAGCTGGCAGAGTCCTGCGCCCTCCGACGAGGACTCTCCATTGCTGTCCCTGTCTCCACAATCTGCTGATACTCACTTGTAAGCTGTGATACACCAGGTGACAACTCTACTCTATGTCCCGAAGGTTCCACCGAGGTGCGAGTGTCTGCGCTGGTGCTGGGTGTGCTTATTTCTGCTGACGCTGCGCCCTCAGAGGTTGCAGATTCCTCTGATGAGTCTGGCATCTCGGGCTCTTCCTCCTGCACACTGGGGACGGGGGCTCTCGATGGTCCTGTGGGGGAGTGAAGGATAAAGTTAGAGATGTGATGCCAAGGTTACATGCACATTGTATTTTGCAGATGATCATAAGTCCATATGATGTAGCTTCAGAATCATTATCAGCGACTCATGCAATGCCAATGAGAGAGATGGAAAACTATTCTGGCACCAGCTTGCGGGGATGCTCCTGTCTGTGTTTCCCCAACTTCCGCATCTCTGTCAGCCCCGACAATCTCCAGGACAGCTTCCTCCCAGGGGGTGAGCTGGGCTAAGGAGGGCGGCCCTCCTCCTGTCCTGGCTCGCGCTCTCCTGTTGTGAGCTCTCTCTTCCTGCAATGAGGGAGACAAGTGGAGGTTGAGTGAGAATGAAGGAGTGAGTGCAGAGATTGCATAGCATAGATACTTAGAAGGAGACAAAGATGGAGTGAGGTTGCAAGACCAAGGGCCCTCACTGTGTGTTGTCAGTTGTGTTCAAAGCATCAGAGTGAGAGGGAATGTGAGAGCTGCATGGTGGAATAGTTACGTGAATGTGAGCATAGAGAGAGGGGGAATGGGTAAGGGTGCATGGATGAGAGTGTCAAGTGGGATGTGGAGGAAGAGATTGCTAAAGCCGAGTGCTGGTGAGGAAAGGCAATGGGGATCAGATTGAGGGTGATGGAAAGTTCATACTTAGTTTTCCAGTGCGATGAAGGTCATGGAATCTTTTCCTGCACTGCATCCAGGTGCGCTGTGTGAGCCCCAAGGAGTTGACTTCACCAGCCACCTGTAGCCACACAGCCTTGGTCTGACTGGGAGGCCTCTTCCTCCCTGAAGAAGGGAACAGGACCTCCCTGTGGGCCCTAGCACCATCCAGCAATGCCTGGAGTGAAGCCTCATCAAATTTGGAGGCAGCTCTTGCCCTCCCGCTGGCCGTTGCTCCTGCAGGCTCCTGTGCCATCTCAATGGTGAAGTTTGGAAGCCTGCAGAAGAAGCAAGGCTTGCTGTGGACCTTAAAAGCAGCAGCAATGATGACGTCATATTCTGCGACTTTCTGACTGGAAATACTCAATTGCCAAGGGTTCCCACACTTTGCAAATCAATTGGCCATTTGAGTTAAAATTGCATCAATCTCACAGACCCATTTAGATTCGTGTGGGAAACACTAAATTCGGGGAACCCGACAATTCCCCGCACCTGAGTTAAATTCGACCCCTATATACCCATTAATTAACACTGACTTGTGACCTGAAATATCTAGATTTTCACTGATTCCACTTGTGATTTCCTTCCATCAAATTCTAGATTAATGAAATGAACAAGTAACAAGATCACTATGGTCTATTTGTGGTAGAATCTAAGTCTGTGACATGCCAAAAATTGCCAGGCACTTACTGCCAATGAAAAGCATGAATCTAAAAATGGCTTTCAAGCATCAGATAAAGAATATGTCTTGCTGTATTTGAGAAGATCTAAATTTGTGAAAATGTCACTGAAGTAAAAGATATTTGCATATCTGTTCTCATAACATTTTTAATGGTTTTCACAGCATTCCCCACACGTTATTGTGAGCATTCCTGACACAGTTCCATTTTTGTTAGTTTCACCTTTTAACCCTTGGCTTCAGGGAGCCTCTCATTTCTCTGGGCGGACAGAAATTATTTTCACCTCTCGCACTCATTATAGTAGCCAAGCAACTCAAACACCAGGAATACTCTTACTGCTGTATTATTAACTCTAAACTATTAAAAATTTAAGATGCAATTTTACCTAAGCTATCAGTTCACTGCTTTCCTCCTATTTCCCTTCTGTATTATTTTAGCTTTAATTTTCATAACTGTCTTCAATTATACCTATTGCTACATTTTTTTCCGCTTTTCAATTACCTTTTTACTTGTTGATTTTGGAGGCAGGATTTTTTTTTAAAGAAAGGGTTTTGATTGGCTGTAAATTGGTTTTAAATAGCTGCTTTCCAGCTAATCAAAATAACAGATTCTGTCAACTCAGATTGTTGCGTCATAAATGCAACCAGGTCTCTGGCATCCAAATTTCACAGGGTTGTTGCTGATGAGTTTATTCATCAATGCCCCCCATTGCCCAACAGTTCCTTCGCAACAAATTACTTCCATGGTACCAAGAGTTAATTCTGGCTGTAATTGCACTTGGTTGAGTTATGTTCCAAATTGTGCCCTGACTCTCCTGGTTATTATGTTCAAAAACGTGTAAAGAAGTTTCTATCCAAAAAAAAACTCCGCTTCCTCTATCCTAATTCTGCCCAAGTCCCATTCACCCATCACCCCTGTGCTCGCTGACCTAAATTGCCTCAGAACACCTTCATTTTAAAATTCTCATCATGCTCCAATCCCTACATGGCCTCGCCTCGCCTCTCCCTATCTCTGTAACCTCCTACAATCCTCTGGGAACTCTGTGTCTCTTGTCCATCAACCCCCCCCCACCCCACCTTCCTTCAGACCACCATTTGTAGCCATGCCATCAGCTGTCTAGGCCCAACGTTCTGGAATTCCCTGCCTACATCTCTCCACCTGTCTACGTCTTTAAAACCTACCTCTTTGACCAAGCTTTTGGTCACCTGTCCTAATGTCTCCTCCTTTGGCTCAGTGTTAATTTTAGTCTGATTATTTTCCTGGGAAACTCCTTGGGATTTTTTACTACCTTAAAGGCACCATATAAAAGCAAGATGTTGTTAACTATATCATTGCCACTGGAGGTACTTTTCCATCTTCCCCAGTCAGGTTTCCTTGCTTTTTAAAAATTTTATATTTATTAATGTTTTCAAATGCCCTTTGACTCCCAATAGTTTGAAGTGCTTTGTTCCTGCATGTCTTCACTTTTCAAGCTTTTTATTTTCTTTCCACCTGGAAGTGCTACTTTGCATAATACAGAATACTTGACAGTGTAGCATATGTCCTGTTGAACAGATCCAGTGATAAATTGATCAGAGTGCACGTGTATGGAAAATCTAGAGTTAAAACATACTTAATGAATGCATGTGTGGTGAACTGTGCCCCTATTTCTTTCACACTACATACTGACACATTGTATCCTCCACAACCCCTCACCGCCTTGTCACTCCTCATCCTACTGACTTCTTCATTGTCTAGTGTCTTCACCTATTCCCTCTGTGAGGAGGATGCAAAAAGACTGCAAAGGGATATAGACAGGTTAAGTGAGTGAGCAAGAACATGGCAGATGGAATATAATGTGGAGAAATGTGAAGTTAGCCACTTTGGTAGGAAAAATAGAAAAGCAGAATATTTTTTAAATGGTGAGATTGGGAAATGTTGGTATTCAGAGGGACCTGGGTGTCCTTGTATACGCATCACTCAATTAACATGCAGGTACAGCAAGCAATTAGGAAAGTAAATGGTATGTTGGCTTGTATAACAAAGGGACTATAGTATAAGAGTAAAGAAGTCTTACTGCAATTATATAGGGCCTTGGTGAGACCACACCTGGAGTACTTTGTACAGTTTTGGTCTCCTTACCTAAGGAAGGTTAAACTTGCCTTGGAGGGATTGCAAATAAGGTTCTCCAGACTGATTCCTGGGATGGGGGGGATTGTCTTATGAGGAAAGATTGAGGAGACTAGGCCTATATTCTCTGGAATTTAGAAGAATGAGAGGTGATCTCATTGAAACATACAAAATTCTTAGAGCTGGAAGGATGTTTCCCCTGGCTGGGGAGTCTAGAACCAGGGGTCACAGTCTCAGAATAAGGGGTCGGCCATTTAGGACTGAGATGAGGAGAAATGTCTTCACTCAGAGGGCGGTGAATCTTTGGAATTCTCTACCCCAGAGGGCTGTGGATGCTCAGTCGTTGAGTATATTCAAGACAGAGATCGATAGATTGTTGGATATTAAGGGAATTGAGGGATATGGAGATAGTTCAGAAAGGTGGAGTTGAGGTAGATGATCAGCCATGATCTTATTGAATAGTGGAGCAGGCTTGAAGGGCCAAATGGCCTACTCCTGCTCCTATTTCTTATGTCATTCACGATCTGCTGCAGTTCACCTCGTCTTATGCCTCTCTTTCCTCTCCCTCCAATCTGATGGTCTGACCCGCCCATCCTGTATTTAGACTCCCCTTTTCCATTCCCCTGATGCCTTCCCATATCTTTTGACCCAATCCTGATTACTCTTTTGTCCCCCCATTACATATCCTCTACACTCCCCATCACTTGCTTAACTGTTATTCTACCCTCCAACATGAGCTCTCATTGCCTTACCTGATGAGCCCAATCCCTTGAACAAATTCTGCATCCATATACCCTTCCTTTGCTCCTGATTATCAGTGATCTATCCACTCGGTCCTATTATCTTGCCCTCAACAGTGTGATCTGATTGTGAAACTCAACTCACTTATTCTCCTCCACCCACTCTGCTATTTGGCCATGTTTCTTGTCCCTGGCTTTCTTGGGCTTTGCTTCTTCCCTCCCTCCCAAATTACTTGACCCGGATCCCCATTGCACCCCCACAGTTCTCCGGCGACATTCATTTTGTTTGCTTCTACTGGCAAACTGACTTAAATTTTTATAGTACTGTACACAGAGCAGGACAGAGCAACCATGAGTGGGATGTGCAAGTTTATAAGACTGACAATTGGGCATTTTAAATTTCAGCAGGACAAGCCACCAGGACTGTGTCTGGGAATCCGGAGGTAGTGCAGCAGGACTGGAGCATGGGAGAAGGTAGCTATCAGTACAGAAGAGGAAGAGCAGCATGGTAGACAAGAGGTGAGCAGCATGGCAAGGCATGGAAGGCAGGCTGGCTGGGGTCAGTAAATAGGAGACAGCAGGCCCCACTGAACAGCGGAGCAACACTGGGGCCTCGGCCTATTAGCCCACTTCTTCTTCTTAGGCAGTCCCTCGGAACCGAGAATGACTTGCTTCTACGTTAAAAATGAGTTTGCAGGTGACTGATGAGTCCAATGCAGGACCTACAGTCTCTGTCACAGGTGGGGCAGATGGTGGTTGAAGGGACGGGTGGGTGGGGTGCTTGGGTTGACGTGCGCGCCTTGTGTTGCCTGCGCTTGGCTTCCGCTTGCCCCCGGCGAAGAGACTCTCGGTGTTCAGCGCCTTCCCGGATGCTTCTCCTCCACGTTGTGCGGTCTTGGGCCTGGGATTCCCAGGTGTCTGTGGGGATGTTACACTTTTTCAAGGAGGCTTTAAGGGTGACCTGGAAGCGTTTCCTCTGCCCACCTGGGGCTCTCTTGCCGAGTCGGAGCTCCGAGTAGAGCGCTTGTTTTGGGAGTCTCGTATCGGGCATGCGGACGATGTGACCCGTCCACCGGAGCTGATCGAGCGTGGTCCAAGCTTCGATGCTGGGGATGTTGGTCTGAGTAAGAACACCGACGTTGGTGTGCCTATCCTGCCAGTGGATTTGCAGGATCTTGCGGAGGCAGCGTTGGTACCTCTCCAGTGCTTTGAGGTGCCTGCTGTACATGGTCCAGGTCTCTGAGGCATACAGCAGGGCGGGTAACACTGCTGCTCTGTAGATCATGAGCTTAGTGCTGGGTTTGAGGTCCTGGCCTTCAAACACACTCTTCCTTAGGCGACCGAAGGCTGCACTGGCACACTGAAGCCGGTGTTGGACTTCGTCACCGACGTCTGCCCTTGTTGACAGTAGGCTCCTGAGGTATGGAAAGTGGTCCACGTTGTCCAAGGCCTTGTCGTGGATTTTGATAATCGGGGGGCAGTACTGTGTGGCAGGGGCAGGTTGGTAGAGGACCTTTGTCTTATGGATGTTAAGTGTAAGGCCCATGCTCTCGTATGCTTCAGTGAAGGTGTTGACGATGGTTTGCAGTTCGATCTCCGAGTGAGCGCAGACGCCAGCGTTATATACGTTACAGTCTGCATACTGTAATTCGACGACAGAGGATGGGTTGACCTTGGATCTGGACTGGAGGCGATGGAGGTTGAACAGTTTCCTGTTTGTTCTGTAAATTAGCTCCACTCCAGTGGGGAGCTTACTGAGGGTGAGATGGAGCATTGCAGCAAGGAAGATCAAGAAGAGTGTTGGTGCGATGACATAGCCTTGCTTGACCCCGGTTCGATAGTGAATTGGTCCTGTGGTGGAACCGTTGGTCAGGATCACGGCTTGCATGTCACCGTGAAGCAGGCGGAGGATGGTGACACATTTTTGAGGGCAGTCGAATTTGAGGAGGACACTCTATAATCCCTCACGGTTGACGGTGTCGAAGGCCTTTGTGAGATCAAAGAAGGCCATGTACAGTGGTTGGTGCTGTTCCCTGCATTTCCCTTGTAATTGACGTGCGATGAAGATCATGTCCATTGTGCCCCTTAGTGGGCGGAATTCCCATTGCGACTCTGGGAGGAGCTCTTCGGCCACTGGGAGCAGGCGCTTGAGGAGGATTCTTGCGATGACTTTCCCTGTGGCAGACAGCAGGGAAACTCCTCTGTAATTACCGCAATCGGACTTGTCACCTTTCTTGAAGATGGTCACAATTACGGCGTCTCTGAGATCCCCTGGCATGCTCTCCTCCTTCCAGATAAGAGAAATTAGTTCATGAATTCATGCCAGTAGTGCTTCTCTGCCATGCTTTAGTGCCTCGGCGGGGATTCCATCTGCTCCTGAGGCCTTGTTATTCTTCAGTTGTCGGATGGCCTTTTCAACCTCATGCCAGGCTGGGGTTGCACTGAGATGGTGGCAGGTAGCATGCTGCGGGATGGAGTTGAGGACACTCTCATCGAAGACGGAGTTTCGGTTAAGGAGATCTTCGAAGTGCTCCTTCCTGCGGGCACTAACTGCCTCGCTGGCCTTGATGAGTACCTCTCCGTTCTTGGCCTGCGGTGTGGTAGGGCCTTGGGTGCTTGGGCCGTAGATGGTCTTGACTGTGCTAAAGAATCCACGCACGTCGTAGTTGTCGGCTAACTGCTGGATCTCCTGCGCTTTCTCCACCCACCATCTGTTCTTTAGGTCGCAAGTTTTTTGTTGGACCTCGGCCTTCAGCCGTCTGTAGAGCTGCTTTCTTGCTCTCATTCTGTTGCTGTTTCCAGATCAGGAATGCCTTGCGCTTGAGGCTTATTAGCTCCTGAATTTCCTGGTCGTTCTCGTCGAGCCAGTCTTGGTGTTTCCTGGTTGAGTGACCGAGCATCTCTTCACAGGTGCTGATTATGGAGGCCTTGAGTACAGACCAGGTGCTGTGGGTACTCTGTGTCTCTGCATCACTGGGAGTTGTCAGGTTGTTTGTGAGGCGCACGCTGAATAGGGCTTTCTTAGCGGGGTCTTTGAGTGCTCCAGGGTTGATTTTCCTGCGGCATTGTTTCTGGTGCCGCTGCTGTTTTGGGGCTACATTGATGGAGATGACAGAACGGATTAGGCGGCGGTCTGTCCAGCAGTCGTCTGCTCCTGTCATGACGCGGGTGATGCGGACGTCCTTGCGGTCCTGTGCTCGGACGATGACGTAGTCCAGCAGATGCCAGTGGTTGGAGCGAGGGTACTGCCATGGAGCCTTGTACTTGTCTCTCTGACTGAACAAGGTGTTGGTTATGACGAGGCTATGTTCTAAGCATTTCGACAGGAGGAGGGTACCGTTGGAGTTGGCTTTCCCTACCCCCTCTCTGCCGATCTCACCTCCCCAGAGGTCTGTGTCCTTTCCAACTCTGGCGTTAACGTCGGCAAGGAGGATCAGCTTGTCGCCCATTGGGACTCGGGACAGGGATTGTTCGAGGCTGGAGTAGAATTCCTCTTGTCTCGTTTGTGGTTTCCAGTGTTGGGGCGTACGCACTGATGACCGTAGCGCACTGGTTCCGGGCTAAGGTGAGCCGAAGAGTCATGAGGCGCTCATTTATACCACTAGGGGAGTCTCTGAGACGCCCAACTAGTTCATTTTTTATGGCGAAGCCTACCCCATGGATGCAGCGTTCTTCTTCAGGTTTGCTTTTCCAGAAGAAGGTGTAGCCACCACCTTGCTCCTTGAGCTGGCCTTCCCCTGCCCGCCGGGTCTCGCTTAGGGCGGCGATGTCAATGTCGAAATGTCTGATCTCCTGGGCAACAATGGTAGTATGGCATTCCAGTCTGTCACTGGGGTTGTCCATGCGGGTCCTGACATTCCAGTTCCCGAAATTCATTTTAAAGGGTGGAAGATGCCTGTGTGTGAATTCTTTTAACGTGGGGTGGCCGTTGCACACCAGCTACTACGCGGGCTTGACAGAGCAAGGTCTTGGTCCAATGGCAAGGGGATCCAAGATGATTGGAGACCAGGCTCTGCTTAGCCCACTAGAGCAGCAGGAAGCCTGGAAGTTGGGGAGGGTGGAGAAGGGGCATGGGGATATCAGAGGCCCATGTGCCAAATAATATACAAATTAAAATGGACTTGGCCAGGCCTGTGACGATAGTTTGACACAATGTCGGGACTAGATTTTTCCATTATGTTGCTATGAAATTTTTCCATTATAAATTTCAAAAAGCGTTATCGAAAATCATGAAAACAAGAATTAAGGTTTGTCGACAAGAAGTGCATGCTATATGTAAGACTTTTAGGTATTTCTGTAAATATATATAATTATGGATATATAGATGAGAAAGAGATATAAAATGTACATCTGAGGTACACTCCATCAGTTAAATACAACCATGGTTGGGGACAAACAGGTGGTGATAGATTCCTAGTAAATTATATACATACAACCTGTGATTTGGGCATGTTACAACAGCATGCAGGAAATCATCCTTTCCACTCTCATGCTTAACATGATTGTGCCAAACCACACTTTCTTCACACAATCACACAATTACTCAATCACTCAAGTTCTTAATCAATCAACCCAGAGGAACAAAGTAAACTTAGTAGGAGTATCTTCACAAAACGGATGCCCAGCTGCAATTATGTCCTCCTCCTTACTAAACTGAGTCACAGATCATTATTTCTTAGAAACCGTTATTTCCAATACGTTTTTAACTCGTGTTGCACTGGATGGTGAGAGGGGAAGGATTGTATGAAAGAGAATGTGTACATCTGCATGGTTTTGCAGGCATGGAAAATGTTTAATTTTGTAGGCCTTTTTTAATTAAAGTCGTCCCATCTGCCACGATTATCTAATCTAGTGCAGTGTTATTAGCCACTAGCCACATGTAACTAATTGGAAAGCCAGATGTGGCTTATTGCTGTTTTGATTAGTAAATAAAAATGAGTAACGGACACTCGTTGAGCATGTGACCGCGATAGTCATTTGCTCACTGCATACTTTAAGCTTTTTGTGCGTTTCTTGATAAAATGGTAAGACCAAAAGCAGAGCGTGCAAATTTTGTTTAATTGTTGTGTATGCTTTACTTCCCTGGCTACTGTTTATTGGTTATTTGCTAAAATAGCTTGTAACATGTGAAAAGGCCAGACTTCAGCACCATGGTGTTACGTCCGTGTATCTTAATGTTGTGTCCTTCAATAATCAGACTGCAGGGAACGATTCAACAGGTGTTTACTGAATGAGGGTTACTCTAGAACTAACTGTACAGATCACTACTCAGGGTTTATATACAGGTGTGGTCACTGCCGGTACTACAGTATACAGGAGCTGTAAAAAGTAGTTTTCTCCCTTAAGGTATATATACATTACATACATTACAATTCCTCCCCTTTTAGATTAACAGTACCATAATACTCATTTAACAATTAACCTTTTTAATATACAATGTTATATGAAAATAGTCCATTCATATATTCAGTCTCTGGGGAGGCTTCCTGATTCTTTCTGGATAACGCCTTTCCCGAGTGTCTCGCTCTTGGTGCGGAGGCGATTCTAGCACCCTGTCGTCAGTTGATTCATCAGCTTCCAATGCTATTGTTTCTGAGGTAGATGCGACCTGTACGTCGGGTTCCTCACCAGGTACGTATGGTCGAGACATGGGGTTGACTCGTTCCTGTGACTCTAGGATCTGGTCAGCATGGCGTCTCACAATGTTCTCCCCAACATCCACTGTTTACAGTAGTGGCCCCTGCCGTGTGCATATCGTTCCTGGTTGCCATTTCTCTGTTCGGTAGTCGCGGGCCAAGACTGGTTGCCCTACATTGAAGCTCCTTGTCGGCTTCTCATTGATGTGCTGGAATTGCTTACTCTCAACATCTCTTCGTACATTTGGTCTGAGCAAATCCAGATGAGATCTCAACCTTCGGTTAAAGAACATCATGGCCGGGGCCTGGTTGGTGACTGCATGTGTCGCATTTCTGTAGGCTAACAGGAAATTGTCCACCTTATGCTGCAGTGGAATGTCGTCATCGCACATGGCCTTTACTGCTTTTTTAAAGGTTTGTACGAACCTCTCAGCCAAACCATTTGTGGCTGGATGATACGGGGCGGATGTGTAATACCTTATCCCATTCCTTTTCATAAATCTTCGCAACTCTTCGGACACAAACTGTGGTCCGTTATCAGAGCAAATCTGCTCTGGCAAGCCGTTCCTGGCAAAAATGGTCCGTAGGACTGCAATAGGTTTGTCCGTGGTGGTGGAGGACATTTTGATCACCTCAGGCCATTTTGAGTGCGCATCCACGGCTATTAAAAACATTGAGTCCATGAATGGACCAGCAAAATCAATATGCACCCGTTGCCATGGAGATGAGGGCCACTCCCATGGGTGTAGAGGGGCATGTGGTGGTGCATTTTGGACCTTCTGGCATCCTGAGCAGCTCTTTGTCAGGTCCTCGATTTGCTGATCGATCCCCGGCCACCACACAAGCCCGAGCAAGGCTTTTCATTTTCACCCCTCCCAGATGACCTTCGTGAAGCTCATTGAGCACTCTCTCCCTTAACTTGGGTGGAATTACCACTCGGGATCCACACATCAAGGTCCCCTGGCATACTGACGGCTGTTCTCTTCTGGATGAGAATGCTGGCAACAGTGAGTCGCCGTGTGCTGGCCATCCCTTCACCGTCAAATCATATACCCGAGACAGTGTCGGGTCATTTCGGGTCTCCTTCTCTATACCAGCGTTAGTTACTGGCAAGCATTCAATTATAGTCGAATGAAATATTTCGACAGGATCCACTGCTGGTGCTTCCTCCGCAGTAGGCAGTGGCAGGCGTGATAGCCCATCAGCGTTTCCATGCTGTTTCGTGCCCTTATACTCGATTTCATATTGGTGCGCCCCTAGAAAAAGGGACCATCTTTGTAGCCGTTGCGCAGTCATCACCGGAACGCCCTTCTTTGGATTAAAGATGGAGACAAGTGGTTGGTGGTCAGTCAGCAAGGTGAACTTCTGCCCGTGCAGATAGTGATTGAACTTTTTCACTCCCCACACTAGGCTGAGGGCCTCCCTGTCAATCTGGGGGTAGTTACGCTCGGCTGAGGTTAGTGACCGAGATGCAAAGGCTACTGGCGTCTCCGAGCTGTCCGGGAATTTGTGCGACAGCACCGCTCCAATGCCATAGGGTGATGCATCACACGCCAACCGAATTGGTAGTGCTGGGTTGAAATGAGCCAACACCTCTTTTGATGTGATCAGTGCTTTGCTCTTCTGGAAAGCTCGTTTACATTCGTCACTCCACTTCCATGGTACCCCCGTTTGCAGTAGGGTGTTCAGTGGGTGTAGTACGGTAGACAAATTCGGCAAGAACTTATGGTAGTAGTTCACCAGCCCGAGGAACGACCTCAGTTGTGACACATTTTCCAGTGCTGGAGCCTTAACTACTGCCTCAATCTTTTCAGGGGACATATGTAACCCCTCTTTATCAATAACGTGGCCACAATACGAGATCTGCTTCTGGAAAAACTCGCATTTGTGGCGATTAGCTCGGAGCCCATATTCCTTCAATCTAGTGAGCACCTGCTCCAGGTTGGCGAGGTGATCACTGTCATTTTCGCCCGTGACCAGGATGTCATCCAAATAACACTGGGTCCCTGGAATCCCTTGCAGGACTTGTTCCATTGCCCTTTGCCAAATAGCCGGAGCTGATGCTACCCCGAACACCAGCCGGTTGTATTGGTAGAGACCTTTATGAGTGTTGATCGTGAGGTACTGTTTCGAGGCTTCTTCTACCTCCATTTGCAGGTACGCCTAGGCCAGATCAATCTTAGTGAAGCTTTTCCCTCCAGATAGCGAGGCGAAAATATCTTCAATCCGCGGAAGCGGATATTGTGCAGTGTGAAGGACTGGGTTCCCTGTCACCTTAAAGTCCCCACAGATGCGAACCTTCTTTGGTTCCCCAGGCGTATTACTCAACGACCTCTTCATTACAGGAACGATGGGTGTAGCCCACTCGCTCCAGTCCACTTTGGACAGTACTCCTGAACATTCCAAACCTTCCAGCTCTGCTTCGACAGCTGGGCGGATCGCATAAGATACCGGTCTGGCCTTAAAAAAAAAAAAACTTTGGGCTTGCATTTTCCTCTATTTTGATTGTCGCTGTTATGCCTTTTAGTGTTCCGTGTCCCTGCTGGAACACTTCTTGTGCGTCAGTTAGCATTTTTGACAGTCGGCCAGGTGTGACGTCGTCATCCTTTTTGACATCTACAGTCAGTGCTTGTATGGAATGCCAATCTAGCTGTATCTTCCGGATCCATTCACGTCCTAGTAGTGGTGGTCCTCCGTCTGGCAATACATATAGGTCCATTTTTGGTGTTTCCTTGCCGTTATATATAACGTTCACCCTTATTTTTCCTTTGGGGTAGACTTTTTGCCCCGTGTACGTCTTCAAGACAATCTTTGTATCTCTCAAGGGTATATGTGAGAATAGCCGCTTGTAGTCCCTTCGGTTTATGACTGTTAGGGCTGATCCTGTGTCCAATTCCATTTTCACTTGGACTCCTGCTATCTTGAGCGTGACCCAGATAGTTTGGTGACCCTCCGTTTTGATCACATTATGTAGTTTCAGACAACCCAGCTCCTTGCTGCCGGAGTCTGTATCACTCTTCTGTTCGTCTGAATTACTCTCCGTCACCTTATGTACCTTCTTGTACTTCTCCTGTGGAGATTTCTTGCTGCTGGTTTTCTTTCCCGACCTGCAGACTCTTGCTATGTGTCCTACTTTTCCACACTGTCTGCACACTTTGTCCTTGAACCAGCAATCATTATGGTCGTGTGTTGTTCTGCCGCAGCGATAGCACTTCACTGTTCCGTATGACATTTCATTTGTGCCATATTCTTGCGGTCTCCGTTGTATCTCTGCAGCACTCCGTTGTATCTCTGCAGCACCCCGTGCTGCTGCTTCGTGTGATACTGCAATGCTGAAAGCCTTGTCCAGCTTAAGATCCTTTTCTGATAGAAGCCGTTTCTGGGTTCCTTCACTTTGAAGCCCACACACAAACTTGTCCCTTAAAGTATCTGCTAGTCCCGTTCCAAACTGGCAGTGTTTCGATAGCTTGCGCAGTTCCGTTAAATACTCAGCATTACTTTCATCTTTATGCTGGTTCCTTTTGTGAAACTTAAATCTTTCTGCTATCAGCAGTGGTGTGGGGTTTAAGTGGTCCTGTAGGATTGACACTATGTTTTCAAAATCCTTTTCTACTGGCTTCTCTGGGGTTACTAGGTTTCGTAGTAAGCCATACGTTTTTGCACCCATTGAATTCAACAATACCAGCGCTTTCTTGTCATCTGGCACTTCATTCGCCTTGCAGTATACTTCTATGCGTTCGACATATGTCGTCCAATCTTCGACTTCATTGTCGAACGCTGTGATACTGCCACTCTTCGGCATTTTTGGGTGTGGTTAGACTGGCTTAAAATGGCGCCTCCCGCGCTTTCCTTTATTCCCCGCTGCGGCTTAAAATGGCGTCTCCCGCCAACGCCGCTCTCGGCGGTCCTCGTGGCAAATCGACGCCTTGTGGGTTTCGCGCGCTGCTGCTGCCAACGCCGCTCTCTGCGGTCCTCGTGGCAATGGCAGCACCTCGCGTTTTCCTGCGCGCCTCTCTCCCCCGTTGACGCTGCTCGGCCCTTGAACACTGGCTGCGCTCTGCTCTCTCTCGTCTCTCGCCCCCGTTGACGCTGCTCAGTCCTGAACACCGGCTGCGCCCTGTGCGCTCTGCCCTCTCTTCCCCCGTCGACGCTGCCCAGCCTTTTTCTGTGACGCTCGGTCGGGCTCTAGCTGCCGCTGTCCGGGAAGGGTCTGCGCAGTACCTGTTGCCAGCCCGTTTCGCTGGACCACCGTGACTGGAAAGCCAAGCCTGGCTCTCGACAGCCTCCCCTGCGATGCTCAAATCTCCGCTGGATGACTGGGCGGTTGCCCGTGGTCGACGCCCGTGCTTCTGGACTCTACCTTCTTCCACTGTTCTCCAGGAGCGAATCCCTGGGAGGTGATGCAGAGTTACAGGTAGGTTCAAAACTGCCGTCGTCGCCAATGTTACGTCCGTGTATCTTAATGTTGTGTCCTTCAATAATCAGACTGCAGGGAACGATTCAACAGGTGTTTACTGAATGAGGGTTACTCTAGAACTAACTATACAGATCACTACTTGGGGTTTATATACAGGTGTGGTTACTGCCGGTACTACAGTATACAGGAGCTGTAAAAAGTAGTTACACATGGAAACATCACCTTGGAGAGGGGAGCTGTCATCGGAATCAGCTTGACAAATCGGCATAACCTCTCCAGGCCAGCAGAAGAAAGCAAGAGGTTGAAAATAATACTGTACAACTAAAAACAGAAAATGCTGGAAATACTCATTTGGTCAGGCAGCATCTGTGGAGAGAGAGAAACAGAGTTAATGTTTCAGGTCGATGAGCTTTCATCAGAACTGGAAAATTTTACAGATGTAACAGGCTTTAAGCAAGAACAGAGGCCGGGAGAGGAGGGATGGGAGGAAAGAACAAACGGGAAGATCTATGATCAGGTAGAAGGCCGGAGAGATTAAATGACCAGGATGATGCTGCGAGGCAGAAGGGGGTGGTAATGGGACAAGTAAAGAAACAAAAGCTGGATCTAGAAGAGGTGTAAATGGGAATAGAAGAATCAGATGTTCCTTCCTCTCTCCCCATCCAGCACAACATGAGTTCAAAAAGTGTTGGAAATATCTGTTTCTAAGAAATAATTATCTGAAATTGTTGAACTCAGTGTTAAGTCCAAAAGACTAAAGTGCCTAATCGAAAGATGAGGTGTTTACGGTCAGAGTGGAAGTGGAGCGGAGAATTAAAGTGACAGGCGATCAGAAGCTCAAGGTCACGCTTGCGGACTGAATGCAAGTGTTCCGCAAAGTGGACACCAAATCTGCGTTTGATCTCCCCAGTGTACAGGAAACCGCATTGTGAGCAGTGAATACAGTATACTAAATTGAAAGAAGTACAAGTAAATCGCTGTTTCACCTGGAAGGAGTATTTAGGGCCCTGGATGGTGAGAAGGGAGGAGGTAGTGCAGGTGTTGCATCTCCTGCGCATGCACGGGAAGGAGAAGGGGAGGGGGTGATTGAGGAGTGGCCCAGGGTGTCGCGGAGAATAATACAAACCTAGAAGGTGCACTAAGATGTGCTGTGTCTGATAAATTTATAGCAGAATTCTAAATATCAGTGAAAGAGAAAGAGTTCAAAGTTTTGCACTGTATGGTGATAGATACTTGTTGAGTAAATATACGTGAAGTACAGTACATTTGCCTGTATAATGTGTAAGGAGTTTCTTTTTACTAGAATTAGTGCATGTGATGAAACCAGTGTCACTGTCTCCTGTGGCTAGTCTGCGATTTCTCTGAAACAACATTGGTCTACTGTGACAAACAGCTTTTGGATTTATTTGTTGTAAGTCCCTTCAGTGAAAGAGTTAGACACAGGGCTTCATGGAGGACTCATAAAATTGGCATTCTTTACACAATGACTGTCTAAAAAGTATATAATTGTCTCCAACTTGTGATGAGGCAAGTACTTACAATTTCCATTGTGTACCTCGTGCACTACAATTCACATTTAAGCTGAAAAGGGCTTTTTACTATTCTCTGAATTTGGATATTAGTTGAATTCCACAAAGGGTTCTTTTTGAGATCTGAGCCTTAAGTATAGCATTTTAGGTGTTCTTTTCAATTAATTAAATATTTGCAACAATACATTTGTCTAGTTTTGCACATTGACATTGATAATTTGAGAATATCTGGTGATCTTGCCAGCAGAGGTTCAGGCCAGGTGGATCAGGAAATGTTTGGGCCATGCGGACTTTATTGGAACTGAGTGCAAGATGCTGTATACTCTAATTGGGGTGGAAGAAGGGAGAGGGAGAAAACACATTCTGGTATCTGAGTTCTGTGAATGTGGAAAGGTACATTTTATCTCTACTGGAGTATTTCACTTTTCATTGCAAATGAGGTGCAGTGCATTATAGCTGCTGCATAAAAAGTGGGAGATTTAGTAACGACGCACAACATTCATTATGTTGAGCTTCTATTTAGAGAGCTAAGATGGGACAGGTTGGGCGATTGGGCAGATGCAGTATAATGTGGATAAATGCGAGGTTATCCACTTTGGTGGCAAAAACAGGAAGGCAGATTATTATCTGAACGGCAATAGATTGGGAGAAGGGGAAGTGCAACGAGACCTGGGTGTCCTTGTGCACCAGTCGCTGAAGGTAAGCATGCAGGTGCAGCAGGCGGTTAAGAAGGCAAATGGTATGTTGGTCGTCTTAGCGAGAGATTTCGAGTACAGGAGCAAGGATGTCTTGCTGCAGTTGTACAGGGCCTTGGTGAGACTACACCTTGAGTATTGTGTGCAGTTTTGGTCGCCTTATCTGAGGAAGGATGTTCTTGCCATGGAGGGAGTGCAGCGAAGATTCACCAGACTGATACCTGGGATAGCAGGAATTACGTATAAGGAGAGATTGGTCGATTGGACTTATACTCGCTGGAGTTTAGAAGAATGAGAGGGGATCTCATTGAAACTTATAAAATTCTAACAGGACCAGACAGACTAGATGCAGGAAGGATGTTCCCGATGGTGGGGGAGTCCAGAACCAGGGGTCACAGTCTAAGGATAAGGGGTAAGCCATTTAGGACAGTGATGAGGAATTTCTTCACCCGGAGAGTGGTGAACCTGTGGAATTCTCTACCACAGAAGGCAGTTGAGGCCAATTCATTAAATATATTCAAGAAGGAGTTAGCTATATTTCATAAGGCTAAAGGGATCAAGGGATATGGGGAAAAAGCAGGGACAGGGTACTGAATTTGGATGATCAGCCATGATGATCTCATTTAAATGGCTTGAGGGGCCAAATGACCTACTCCTGCTCCTATCTTCTATGTTTCTATCAAACCTGCATAGCTGTTGTCTCTGCCAGGTATGAAGAACTTGTTTTATTAGTTGCCCTTGGCAGTTGGCAAGTGAGCTCTCATTATGTCAGATGTATCTATGAGAGAGACTTGTCTCGATACGTTAGTCCTTTAATTTCCATGGCACTTTGCAAAGCTGAAGGAAAAAAAAACCTCCTTGGAGCAGCCAAGAAGTGTACTTATTGAGAAGATATTGGTTTCAGAGGGAAAGAAGCATCTTTCCATACTATTTCTTTAGGCTGAAGAAACTAATAGCTTCTACATATGTTGCTTTGTACCTGAAGGCATTAGATTTCCAACTTGAGCTTGAGCAATCCCATCCAAAAGAAGTTAGTCAGTAACACTCCCAGACTTCATTCAGGAATCTGACTATAGACCTTAAGGATGTATACTTAAGAATAATCTTTGATTGAAATACTTGAGCTTTCATAGAGGCAGACTAAACTACAGCGGACATCTATTGATATCAATGGAACAAAAATCCAGCAGTTTCTATAAGTGACTGACGGTCTGCTCCACCAGATAACCACTCATACAGATGAAGGCAAAAAATTACTCCAATATGCTTTGGTTTCAATACAAGAAGGATGCAGGGTGTTAAGTCTGTGTGTTATAATGAGAATTACTACACAGACCACAAGAGTAACTTTTAACAGGTCTTTACTAGTCGAAGGTCAGGGCGGAACTGCCCAATAAATCATTACACAGCACTTATATACCGGTGTGGTCACCACCGGTATTACAGTATACAGCAGCCAAGATAAAGTAGTGCAACTCTTAAAATAGTTCTCTTAAAGGTGGAACGGTTACATACACTACAATCCTCCCTTTTTAGCTTAACAGTATATATTTCCCATTAAACATAACATCATAACATATATACACAACTTCATGTAAAAACAGTTCACAGATTCAGTCTCTGAGGCGGCGCCTCCTGACTCGGTCCGGATAGCGCCTCGGTGGTGTAGTAGTTTTCGGTGGTGTAGTAGGTTTTCGTTGCTGGGGTGACTTATCTAATAGTCCTTCACTGGACTTAACAGCTTGAATTTTCGTAACTTCAGAACCAGCATTGTTGACTTCTAAAGGCTCGAGTACCTTGGGAAGTTTTTCTGCTTCCAGACTGATTTGGCTCAGTTCGGAGGGACCACGTGCGTGACCTGGTAGGGGTGATAATGGTTCAGATGAGTCATCATCTTCCTCATCGTGGGACAACTCACATGAATATACTAGATTGCTGTCCTCCTCAGTATCTACGTCCTCCAAATGTTTTACTATTTCTATTTTTGGAGCTTCAACTGTGAGTGTGGCTGTGGTCTGTGCATTACTTGATTTGCAGCTATATTCACCAGAGCCTTTGGGTGTGAGGTTTGTAATGGTAAGTTCTATCACATTCTTATTTTGTTTAAATTTGTATCGGTCAGAAGATTCGATTAAGCTCTGGTCTTTGTACCATCTGACCATCTTGGAAGTAGGTGTAAACTCACAGCTCAAAGTAGCAGAATGCTTCTCTTCCACTGTAATGTTCTGTAGTTCTTTGACTACCTTTGACGGAGGCTCTTTAATAGTCAGCCTCGCCTCAGATTTTGATTTCCCTGTGATAAACTGCAGCAAGCCGGTCATCTTACAAGTTGTTTTTTTCAGAGTGAGACGATGAATAGTGCCACGATGCTCAATGTCCACATCTTTAGAAGCATGAAGAATTTCACCATTTAGTATCCATTTTGGAGGCTTCGCGTCAGCAACTGAAAGCTCACACTCAAGAATGGTGTCACTTGGCTCTGTCACTTCCACATCACATATGGGTTTAATGATGGTAATTGATTGCTCTTCTACATATAACTTTGCTGTGCTTTGGTCATCTATGGCATCGCACATGTAGTTGCCTTCATCTTCAAAAGCGACATTATTAATAACGAGCTTCCTGTACACATCTTCACTCACAATCTCATATTTATTACTGGGATGAATCTCTTTGTCTTTGTAATACCACTTGACAGCAGCATTTGGCCTGGAAACCTTGCATTCGAAAATGACACGATGTTTCTCCATGCCAATCTTCTCTCAAGGGTTTCACAATTTTAACTGGCAATTCTTTAATTCGAAGCAAAGCTCTGGAAGTAGCGCTTTCAGCAACAAACTTGATCTCTGCAGCATCTTCAGTTTTTGCCTCTGCCACCAATTCCCTGAGTGGCTTATTACTGCTAACACTGCTCACAAAAGGGTGCTCTTTCTTCTTAGCTTTCAACTGATCGATGAATTTGACATATTCTCTTTCTTGCTCAGCTTTGATTCGTTTGGCCTCATCGCGCAGACGGTTTGTGTGTTCCTGTTCCATTTTCTCAATCAGCTGCTTCTGCTGTCTTTCCAGATTCTCCCACTCTGTGTCAAAGAACTTTTTCTTTGCATTCATCTCTTGCTCAAAACGGCGAATCATTTGTTCTAATTGCTGTTGTAGTTTGAAATTGAGTTGAGTTCGAGCCCGGTGTTCCTCAGAAATGTGCATGTCTGTAGACTGGACAGACTCAGAATTCTCTGTCAAACTATGTTGTTCAGTGGAATTCTGTTCTGATACTTTGTTCTCTTCTGAAGCATTTATGCACTCCTTCGTTTTTCCATCATTAGTCTGCAAGTCCATTTTAGACTTGTCTTTTGCACATGGGCTGGTCTTACCATCATCAGTTCCAGAGTCTGAGCTGATTATCTTCACCGAGTTCTCACTCTCTGCTTTGTCACTGTCACTGCTGCATATGCCCTCATCCAATATTCTGGACAATCGTGCAGGTTTGACATCTTTGTTTTTTCCGGAAACTACCGTTATTGCTTTTAGGGAGTGCCAGTCCATATTTATTTTCCTGATCCACTCCCGTCCCAGAAGTGGTGGACCTCCCTCAGGTAGTACATATATGTCCATTCCTTGGTGTTCTTTGCTCTTGTGTACCACCTTGACTTTTATCTTTCCGATGGGGTATACTCTTTGCCCCTTGTATGTCTGCAATACTATCTTCGTATCCCGTAGGGGAATATGTTTGAATAACCTTTTGTAATCTTGCTTTTTCATGACCGTCAACGCCGATCCGGTGTCCAATTCCATCTTCAAGTGGACTCCTGCTATCTGCAGTGTGGCCCAGATAGTTTGTCGGTCAGCTTCCTTACTCACATTGTGAATTCTCAGACTACCCAGTTCCTTGCTGTTGGAGTCTGAGTCCGAATTCTGTTCATCCGAACTCTTCTCAGCCACCTTATGTACCTTTCTGCACTTTTCCTGCGGTGACTTTTTGTTGCTGGTCGTCTTTCCTGACCGGCATACTTTAGCTATGTGACCAAGCTTGCCGCATTTTCTACATTCCTGGTTTTTAAACCAGCATTGGTTCTGATCGTGTGTTGTCTGCCCACAACGATAACATTTCGTTGTACCCGAAGCCATTTGATCTACGCTGAGTACCGCTGCCTTCAGCTGCATTTCCGCAGTGCCTCTCGCTGCGGCTTCATGCGATGCTGCAATAGAGACCGCCTTATCAAGTGTAAGATCATTCTCTTCAAGCAGCCGCTTTTGTGTTCCTTCTTTCGACAATCCACACACGAATTTGTCTCTCAGTGCCTCTGTCAGGCTTTCCCCAAACTGGCAGTATTTCGCTAGCTTACGCAGTTCAATTAAATACTTCGCGTTGCTTTCCTCTTTCAGTTGCGTTCTCGCATAAAATTTAAATCGTTCTGCTAACATCAGCATGTGGAGTTCAAATGATTCTTCAGGACAGCAACAATATTAGCGAAAGTCTGATCCGCCGGTTTAGCTGGTGATAGAAGATGCTTCAATAGCCCGTATGTCTTCGCACCCATTGAGTTTAGTAAGGTTAGTGCTTTATCTTCATTTGATATTTTATTTGCCTTACAATATATCTCTATGCGTTCAACATACGTGGCCCAATCTTCAACATCGGGATCGAAATCGTTGATGTTACCACGCTTAGGCATCCTCGCAATCTTCTTGAGAGACAAAAAGAAATTTTTCTTTTATTTTTTTTTCAAAATGGCGGTTTCCCGCACTCGTCTTCTTCCCCCGTCTACGAAAATGGCGGCTTCCCGCGCTCGTCTTCTTCCCCCGCCTACGAAAATGGCGGCTTCCCGCGTTTGCCTTTCTCCCCCGCTGGCTGTAATGGCGATTGCCGTATCGCTGCATTCGCCCTCCCCAGCGGTTTTCAAATCATGCCTCCCAGCCCCTCTTGCAGTCCGGTCCTTCCCCCCCCCCCCCCCCCCCCCCCCGGCTGTGGCTGAGTTCTCCGCGGTTTTTTTTTTTTTCTCCCGCGCTTACGCTGTCCCGGTCGCTGCGCCTCGCGGCCTCGGTAGCTGCCCGGCCTTTTTCACCGGTCGCGGTTGAGCTCTCTCTCGACGCTGTTGCGTCTCCCAGCCCGCTTGTAGCCCGGTCTCTCACACCGGCTGCGTTCCCGCTTGTAGCCCGGTCTCTCTCACCGGCTGCGTTTGCATTCACCGCGGCTTCCGTGCCTTACGCTGCCCCAGTCTCGGCGCCTCTGGCCCCGACTTCTGTCCGGCTCTTTTCCCCGGCCGTGGTCGAGTTCTCCACCCTTATATCCTCTGTTTTTCCCTCCCCTACTTCACAGCCAACGTGGCCGACTGGCTGCTCTTCGCTGATCGGCTTACCCACCACCGTGATAGAAGGGATGATCACTGCCTGTTGCTGATGGAAGGCTTCGTGTCAGAATTCTTCCTTTGCTCTGCAGACCCGAGTCTTTTCTCAGCAGAATGATGAGGGCGGATGCCTCTTCTCGACGCCCATTAAACTGCCTTGGATGTATCTCTGCCGCAGGGTAAGATCGTACTCGTCGCCACTGTTAAGTCTGTGTGTTATAATGAGAATTACTACACAGACCACAAGAGTAACTTTTAACAGGTCTTTACTAGTCGAAGGTCAGGGCGGAACTGCCCAATAAATCATTACACAGCACTTATATACCGGTGTGGTCACCACCGGTATTACAGTATACAGCAGCCAAGATAAAGTAGTGCAACTCTTAAAATAGCTCTCTTAAAGGTGGAACGGTTACATACACTACACAGGGAAGTGAAAGAGGATGTACTACAGTTTATTTGGAGCTTAGAATAATATTTAGAGCAGTAATGGACATATGTGATAAGTACAGAAAGACAAAGGTGGGAGAAAGAGTGTCTGTTGGAGTTTTTCAGAACAGGGAGCTGCATTAAGGTCTTGGATGGACTTGGACTTTATATTTAAGCACCGTTGTGGGCAAAAAAAAGTGGTTTGCACAAAAGAACAACTAGAATCTCTGAGGCAGCTTTTTTGCTCAGAAGAGATAGTGAAGCCAACAATGTCAATACGTCCGCTAAGCGAAAAGCTGTTAAGAACAAGAGATGATAGCTGGTTGGACTTGTGAAAGACATGAAATGGTTTTGAAGAATTGAAAGAAACAAGATTTTCATTGCCCACCAAAGGGCATGGAAATCAGGATTTGGCTGATACATTGCTGACAGACAAGGCTTCTTACCAGGAGCACCAATCTAAAATTGGCCAATATATTTAAAAGCATTTAATGGAGAGTGGTAAGTGATAAAATATTAGTTATATTTGAAAATATGAAATTAAGTTGCATTTTCAAGCTATTAGAAATAGTGGAAATCTTGAAAGTGCATTTTGTTGATTCTCTCCTCCTCTTTCCCCCCCCCCCCCCCCCAGTAATTTTTTTTTATTGGGGGAGGGGTGCAATAGCCTTGAGACAAGTCACTTATGATCCAAACATTGATCATTTATTGGACATGTTTCACTATTTCCAACTCATCCTGGCATTGATGCTGACCTTAAATTCTTGTATGGAGCAAACCAAACTGCTGAAATAAACTCAGAAAATGCTGGAAATACTCAGCGGGTCAGGCAGCATCTGTGGAGCGAAAAACAGAGTTAACGTTTCAGGTCAATGACCCTTCGTCAGAACTGACAAAGGGTCATCGACCTGAAACGTTAACTCTGTTTCTCTCTTCACAGATGCTGCCTGACCTGCTGAATATTTCCAGCATTTTCTGAGTTTATTTCAAATTTCCAGCATCCGCAGTATTTTTCTTTTGCTGAAATAAACTGTTCTTTTTAGGTACGCTGAATGAAAGAGAAGTCCTGTAAGGACCTTGCATTGCATTTAGTTACTGTGGTCTTTTGAGGAAGTTGCTCTTATTTTTGATTTTTGTCAGCAAAATTATTTATGAAATCATGATGCTGTCTTTGGTTTTTTCAATATATACAAGGATATGGATTTAAAAAGGTGCTATTATTCTCCTATTGTGCTATCCAATTCTGGATTCTTGCGCAACTCTGATTTTAATCTCTTCACCATTGGCAGCCGTGCCTTCAGCTGCCTACGCCCAATGCTCTGGAATTCCCTTCATAAACCGCTCCGGCTCTCTACCTCCCTTTCTTCCTTTAAGACGCTCCTTGAAACCTACCTCTTTGACCAAGCTTTTGGTCATCTGTTAATATCTGCTTATGTGGCTCGACGTCAAATTTTGTTTGATAACACTCCTGTGAAGAGTCTTGGGATGTTTTACTACGGTAAAGGTGCTATATAAATACAAGTTGTTTTTGCATGTACAAATTTGTTACACAGTAAATACTCTTCCAAACCCGTTTAAATCTATTGCAACTACGTTTCCAGAATTGCTCTAAGAAAATAAATTGTGTGTTGTAACAAGTTTAGTAATCTATATAATTTGAAATATAATTTGAATACTGGATATTGGGTTGAATTTTACATCATTTACATTTTCCTACAAGGCTGATTTTGAACTACAGAATTATTCATTAAGTGTGCATTGCTTGACTTTAGACTGGAAGAAGATTATCATGAATTACAATTATATAATGAGTTTATCAGCTTCATAACTGGCCTTGTATTTTGGAAATTTGTGTGTTGTTCAGCCATCTGTGCAAGCTAAATTTCAGCATGTATTTCTACGATGAGTGTCACCTTGAATAATTTCATGGTCTAGGTTCACTAACCAACTGTAAATTTTTATATGCCCTCTTCATTCTGATTAGAGACACTTTAGTATTGATGAACAACAGGAATTAGCATATTAAAGCAAGTGCGGGTATTTTTTGGTTCTTTTAGATTGCTCAACGTAAGAACAACTTGTGCAACAAACAGAATAAAGTCATTTTTGACAATAGGGCGGCAACGGAATAAATATCTTCCCAGACAATGAGAAATACACATTAGATGAAAGGTAACCTTTATCATAATGTTAACACGTGAGGATTTTATTTAACACACTATAATATAAATGTTTAAGGGGCACAAGAATGTAACTCTGATACTAGGAAAAACATGATTGGTGTTTTAATGAGACAGAAAACTTTGTACATTGTTTCTATCCTAATGTAAATGATTTATGATGCGTAGAGGCTATTGTATAATTTTTCACTTTTTATTTAAAAAATTAATCTCTGATTATACGTTTTGGACAGAAATGCTGCTGCTGCTATGTACATGGTTCATGTTGAAAGGTTAATTAAAATGTTCATTTAATATATTTTACTGAATGATTCAAAGTCAACAGATTATGGAAATTGTTAACAATGATATCTAAAAATATTAAGTCAGTTCATCTCATAACAAATGGTAGGGGAGAGGGAACACCAGTGGACTTTCTTTCTCCCATACTAAAAATAGAGAAAATAGATTTTAAAAACTCAATTTATTTCACAGGTCTTGCGTCCCTTACAGTACTGGTATATGTTCAGGAAGGACGTGCGAGAGCAGGAAAGTTGTTTTGATGGGTGACTTCAATGAACCAAATATAAATTGGGAAAACCAAAGTGGTTTACAGTTGGAGCTGTTCAATTTAATGTATGACTGCTTCATGACCCAGTGCATCAACGAAGCCACAAGGGGCACTTTTGATCTAAACCGAGTATTTGTAAGTGACCCAGGTAACATACAGGAAATGGAAGTCACGGTATCCTTGGGGAATGGCGAGCATAAAATGATCAAGTTCAGAATGATCTAGAATTAAGAAATATCAAGGAATAGGAGGCAGGTATTTAATCTTAAAAGGGTAACAGGCAAATTTTGGGGGGTGTTCAACAAAACTTAAGTAAAGGACAAGTGGAACAGCTTTGAAAGCATAATTTGAGCATGCAGGATAATAACATACCTAGAAACCAGCAAGTGTGACCTGAAATGGATTAACAAATTAGAGGTGAAGCAAAGAGGAACAAATGACCTGTACATATTCTACAGGGAGAAAAGGGGACATAGTTCCCAAGGAGGAATATAGGAACATGCAGAAGTATGGTAAAAGGGTGGTTACAGGATCCAAGACCTAGAAAGAAAGCATAGGTGCAGACGCAAAGCATACCAGTAAGAAAGTCTTTCAGTCCTTCAACAGTAAAATGGGCAGTCCGAAAGAGGTGAGAACAGTAAAAGGTCCAGAAACCGAGAATGAGCACCTGATGGGTAATATTCTGAATGATTACTTCCTCTGAGCATTGACAAGGGAACACGTCTTCCCTAAGGATAGATGACCTCAGCAGAATTAATGAATTTGACATAAATGAGATAGAAGTATTAAGACAGCCGAAAATAACTCGTGTAAATAAATCTCCCCGGACAGATGGCATTTATCCAAGAATACTAAATGAGACTGGGAAGCATATTTGTGAGGCATTGAAGATCACTACGAGGCAGTCAGTAGACTCTGGGGATGTATCAATAGATCGGAAATGGGCTTATATGGTGTTGATAACAAAAAAAAACACACTGGCAACTGCATTAGTCTTGCTTTAATCCCTCATAAAATAACAATTAATTATCAGGAGCAAAATGAGAATTATCTATACAATACCCTAATAAACAGCAGTCAATATCGATTCAGAAGGGAATGATCACTGCCTGACCAACTCCCATGACTTTTTGAGGGAGTGACATTCCAAGTGGACAGTGGCAATCACTACAGTATGGTGTACCGAGACTTCTAAAAGATATTTGATCAAGTTCCATGCTAAAAGCTATTTGTTTGACTCTCAAGAAATGAGGATTCAGGGTAAATCTGGAAATTATGATCCCTAGTATCAGTGATTTGAGTTGTGAGGAAAGATGAGAGAAAGAAGCTTGCCTGGGATACCGTCACAGGTTCACTGGCATCAGTCACTCCAGTAAGTAGTTTGAGTGTCTTGGTTTTGTGGGAATTGGATTATATTGCCCTATATCTACTTCTATGGTAGCATAACCCAGGGATATAACCGTAGTATCCCCTTATGATCTTGACCGCACATTTGTGTTTTTCAGTTGTGTATTACTTCAATGAATAGGGTTGATGCAGCAGCAGACGGTGAATGATCATCGGAATACGAAACTCTCTTCCATTGAGACCGCACCTTGAGTATTGTGTGCAGTTTTGGTCACCTTACCTGAGGAAGGACGTTCTTGCCATGGAGGGAGTGCAGCGAAGATTCACCAGGCTGATACCTGGGATGGCAGGAATGACGTACGAGGAGAGATTGTGTCGATTGGGCTTATACTCACTGGAGTTTAGAAGATTGAGAGGGGATCTCATCGAAACCTATAAAATTCTGTCAGGTCTGGACAGACTAGATGCAGAAAGGATGTTTCTGATGGCCGGGGAGTCCAGAACCAGGGGTTATAGTCTAAGGATAAGGGGTAAGCCATTTAGGACTGAAATGAGGAGGAATTTCTTCACCCAGAGAGTGGTGAACCTGTGGAATTCTCTGCCACAGAAGGCGGTGGAGGCCAGTTCATTAAATATATTCAAGAAAGAGTTGGATATATTTCTTGAGGCTAAAGGGATCAAGGGATATGGGGAGAAGGCAGGGACAGGGTACTGAATTTGGATGATCAGCCATGATCTCATTGAATGGCAGAGCAGGCTCGAAGGGCCGAATGGCCTACTCCTGCTCCTATCTTCTATGTTTCTATGTAGCAGCAGACGGTGAATGATCATCGGAATGCCAAACTCTCTTCCATTGTCTCCAGCATGCTGGTTCTGACACCATGTCTGAAAATCAGTTCTTTGAATTTAACCCTTTGATAGCGTTTTTTAACATGGATTGTATCCTGTGGCATCATGGCCTAAAACCATCAAAATGTGACACTTTTGGGGTTCTCAGCCTTGAAACGAGCATCTGGCAGTGATCTTCGAGGTATGCAAGGTAGCAGAGTGTGGAAAAGGTAAATCCAGAAAACTGCTTGAAACTAAATTGAACAATAGAGGTGTTCAAAATTATGAAAGGTTGCTGACTTGAGGGCATAAATTCCAGATCATCCCCAAAAGAACAAAAAGACATGTTAGATTTTTTTTTTACATAGAGGGCTACTGGAACATAAAAGGTGTTGACAGTAGAGTGCATAAAAGCTTTTAAACGGGAGAAAAGAAGAGAGAATTTGCATTTATATAGCGCCTTTTACAACCGCAAGTCGTCCCAAAGCACTTTACAGCCACTGAAATACTTTTGAAGTGTAATCACTGCTGTAATGTAGGAAATATGGCAACCAAGTTGCGCACAGCAAGGTCCCACAAACAGACATGTGATGACCAGAATCTGTTTTAGTGATGTTAGTTGAGGGATAAATATTGGCCAGGATATCGGGGAGAGCTCACCTGCTCTTCTTCGAAATAGTACCATGGGATCCTTTACATCCATCTGAGAGGGCAGATGTGGCCTCGGTTTAACATCTCGCCCAAAACATGGCACCTCCGAAAGTGCCGTACTCCTTCAGTACGGCACTGGAGTGTCAGCCTAGATTTTGTGGTCAAGTCTCTGGAGTGGGACTTGAACCCACAACCTTCACACACACAGGTGAGAGTGCTTACCACTGAGCAACGAAAGTGTTTATATATTTGAAAATGAAAAAACAAACTTCTCTGGTTCAGTGGAGTTAGTCAGTTCTGTAGGTTTGAGTGTCCTTTATTGCAGCGGACTCACACTGCCCTATGTCTACCTGTACGATTGTTGGTGTAACAGTGGAACCCTCTGACTTGAACCAGGTATTTTTAATTTTTTTCTAAAGGTGGACAGAGTTAACACTAGTTGAGGCAAGGGTTAGTTTGAATCATTAAAAGCTGCTTTAGACCACAGTAAGGTAAATGTACACAGCAATAGTTATGATCAAATTCACTTGGTTCAATTGATGTAACTTAACGCTGTATAATCATGTAAAATAGTGAACATGTTACACTACTCCGCTTAAGTGGGTTGTCCTGCTTGACTAACTAATTTCCATGTTATTCTTTCCCTAACCTAGGACTGAACTTCCCTTCTGTCTTTTGCAGCTATTTGCTGCCTGATTGCCTCTGTAGGATCTTGTTTCCAAAAGCTAAACTATCTATTTGGTGTCTGTGTCTCTCTTCTTAACCCCGTTTCACATGCAATCAGAGATCAAAGGGTTTTTCAACACAACCGATTACCAAGGCAACTTTGTTTTTCTCTCCACAGATGCTGCTTGACCTGCTAAGTGTTTTCAGCATTTTCTGCTTTTATTTCAGATTTCCAATATCTGCAGTATTCTGCTTTTGTTTAATTTTTTTTTACTGTTTATGCTGAGGAAAAAATCTACAGTTTGGCACATTAACAGCCCTTCCTCTGGATGTCCTTCTTGGAAACTTCATGAGAATTTGCATTGCTTTAAAAAAAAAACTCCCTAAAAGTAACACTTTGTGTAAGAATGGTGAAAGAATGCATAAGAAACATGACACTATAACTTGCACATACTGTGGTAACAAGCTTACGGTATATAAGGACTAGTGCTTTGATAATTGAGTCAGATTTATTTTTTTATTCACGGGATGTGAGCGTCGCTTGCAAGGCCAGCATTTATTGCCCAACCGTAATTGCCGTTGAGAAGGTGGTGTTGAGCCGCCATTTCAGAGGGGAATTAAGAGTCATTGTAACACATTGTTGTGGGTCTGGAGTCACAGACCAGACCGGGTAAGGACGACAGATTTCCTTCCCTAAAGGGCATTAGTGCACCAGATGGGTTTTTATGACAATGCGGTTGACAATCCGGTAGTTACATGCTCACCATTACTGCTACTAGCTTTTTATTCCAGATTTATTTAATTAACTGAATTTAAATTCCCCAGCTGCTGTGGTGGGATTTGTACTCTTGTCTCCAGATCATTAGTCCAGGCCTCTGGATTACTAGACCAGTAACATTACCGCTATACTACCGTCCCCATGCTTCATTTTTTTTGCTGTGCAGCCTCTCTCTTCAGTATTGTCAGCAGTCTCGATCTTCAGGTCAGCTTGTCCTTTTAATGTCCAAGTTGCATTGTAACACATTGGCCCAGAATTTGCTGGAGCGGGGCATCTCGGTGTGCCCTGTGAGTTGGATTTTTTTCCCCTCACCCTTCTCCTTGGAAAATTGTATGAAAAATGGTCCTTGCGTTGCTAAATACCAGTCCTAACTTTCTGTGGCGAGTTTAATTTATTTTAACTGTGCAAATGCAGCAATTTCTTGAAACTCATAGGGAGATTGACTGTGAGGCTAACAACGGATTGGTGCAAATCGTCCAGCAATTTGTGGCGATTCACAACTCTTGCTGCGTGAGTTTGCTGGATTTTCTTTTACACACTAATAACAGCGGGTGCAGTAAACTTGCTGTTATTTTCCCAGCAAATTCTGGACAATTGTAGTTTACCATGCAAACCATTAAGCACTGTGACTGGCATGGAAATGAAGAATGTAACCAGAAGAGACTCAGCTGCTACCGCTTGCTAATTTGTGATTAATGTTTGATGTCATCATTCCTTTGCATTTTTCACCTGATGAAACTATCTCACTGGTCCTGAGAGTAGGTCTAATTACTGCTGTAGTTTGTTCAATTAAAGGAGTCCAGCAGTAATGGGAAAAAATCCCCACTGCCTTTTCATAGGTCAGCATGCTAAAGTGTCTCATTTCTAATGCTATCTGAGGGAAAAAATGTGTATATAGCGAATCTATCTGTGGTGGTGGAATCCCTCTCCTAATTGTCCAGACCCAGTTTTGATGGTTTGTACTGTCTGGGATGGCTTTAGGGGAGCGGTGAAGTCCTTCCTCAGAGGAAGAGAGAAATCTGAGGGTGTCAATTTTATTGCAGTTATGTATCTCCTTTTGGTGTTAGCAACCATGTTTACAGAAGCCATGGAAACGTGTTGGCTGCCTGCTGTCAGCTTGGGGGGTAGTGTGTAGAATGAAAACCTAGAAAAGGACAAAGATAAAATAAACGTTACACCACTTAAATTTGTGATTTCATGCAAACTAGGAAAATCTGTAGTGCTTATTGTGGTTCCTTTTTTGATGTAGTTACATTTTTAATTTAGTGCTTTTTAAATAGGTTACATTTCTGGAATCTAGTTAAAGTGGCTTGAATGGGGTTGAGTTTTAACTTGTGGGAAGGGGATTAGAGAGTGTTTGTTCATAAATGCCAAGGCGGGTGAGATCTTTTCTTTAAAAAAAATCACTTTAACCACTGTAGTTATCTGACTGTCACTAAATCTAATGTCTCTGAGCATGGTGAAAAGCTCTGACTAAATCTAATCTCTCTGAGCATGGTTGAAAGCTCTGACTGAATCTAATGTTTCTGAGCATGGTGAAAAGCTCTGACCAAATCAAAAATAACAGTAAATTACATTTACTTTTATGTATCAATAAATATGTTCTATGCAAGCATGAATGTAAAGCTGTATCTTTTCTCTCAAAGTGAGCTCTCTTGCCTTCAAAAAGATGGATCCCGTTGATCCAATCTGAAGCCGCAGATGTTTATAAACAGCAATCAAAGACGGTGGGGATTTTTTCCTGTTACTCCAAGAGGGATTCCCTTGGTTCATGCCCACTCCAGTCTGAATAACGTAGAGAGCTCCAAACAAAAGTATTATAAATAAAACTGTTTCTGATGCTCTAACATTGAAAGTAATGACTCAAGGCCAAATACCAGTCTACTACTATTAATGATGGTGATTTAGTTTTTAACATGATGTAAAGAAATGTAGAGAATATTGCAATAAACCTGTTTATTTACAGCACATGGTAATGATGATGCAATAGAAGAGCCCTAAAAATGTGACTTTTTTTCATTTCCTTAAACTTTGCTTTCAACTGAGGTGTAACTCAAAGTAGAAATAATATTGGTGATTTCTCTGATAGTTTGAAACTAAGCTTCTATATGAAGTCATAATATGTTTTTGACTCTTTCCTTTTGAGAGTTATGTTAGAAATTTTAAATATAATCCAATGTACATCAATTACTGGAACCATTGTTCTGTGACAACAGCCAGATAACTTTTTAATGTTCTTGGTAACATATTGAATCAGTCAGTTGCTGGGAATGTAAGACTGCTAAAGCTATACAGTAATTTAATAAAACTTGTTGAACTCTGTGGTTAAACGAAGGAATTAAAAAGGGGAAAAAACTGAAAAGGCATGAACAGCTACCACTTCTAATTGGGTTTTCTCTCGTATGTTGAGTCCTACCTCTGGGGATCCTGGGCTTGACTGTACTCGGGCCTTGGTTAGCCTTAATGTTTCAACTTAGTTAAAATTTTGGTTAGAACTTGAATTTTTAATTGTTTAATTATTTCAGCTTCCTCAGATAAACTTTCAGTTACAACTGTTAAGTGGTTAGAGTTATTTCAGTTTTTGGTGTGGAAGTGTAATGATTTCAATTTGTTGCAGAAACAATGTGCCACTAATCTACCTGGCTAGCGCAGAACAGTCAAAGCAATTTTTAATGCTCTACACATACAATTTATATGGAGGCAATTTTAGAATGTTGTTAAGTATGCGAACAGGTAGTCTGTTAGAAAGTGATGCATTTTATTCAATCTTGACAACATTTGTTTTCCTCTTCTTAGCATGCAGAGATTTCAGTTTTTGAAGTGAATATTCGATTTGTTGGAGGGCTCCTCTCTGCTTACTACCTTACTGGCGAAGAAGTGAGTACCACTAAGCATTGTAACTTTATAAAAATATTTGCATTCCCCTGGCCGCTCATCTCCAACTTGAAGATAAATATTTGTGAAGCAGCTGGTATTAGTCCAGTTACTTGAATGGTATCTTGGTAGCTCAGTATTATGACTCTGTAGAATACATTATAAAAGTATATAAGAAAAATTCTGGTCAGAATTTCCTGTTTTTTCTGTGGGGTATAAGGTGGTTGGCTGCTTCAGGTGGGACCTGTTACTGATCCATTTGCTGATGGGACCTATGGCTGATCTTAGCTTTGTGGCTCAGGTGAGGCATTGGAAAATGTGCCAAGGATCCTGATCGGTATGTAGGACCTCTGCTGGAGAATTGTGATCGTTGGGTGAAGCCAGGTTCGGATCTGCCTGTGATTTTCACCCCTCCCCCTCCCGGCTCCCCTTTTAACAGCACCTGTGAAAACTGTACCTCAGCAAAAGTCAGAGCCTTTGAGGAGAGAAAGGGAGAGAAAATTATAAAGGGAGGTCAGAGGGAGAACAAATGTTGTAATTAAAAATGTTGTAATTAACCTCTAGCTCAGTTAGACCAGTGTCTTTGCAGTTAGGGGAAGGCTGTCACATCTCTGAATTATTTTTAAAAATTCTTTATGTTGCTACATTACAAGAGGTACTTGTAAATTTAGTACATGGTATGTGATTTTTTTGGAATATTAATGTTGCTTTTACAAATTAAATTAATTGTCCTTTTTCTGCTTTTTTCCAAACAGCTTTTTGTAAAATCAATTGCACACAATTACTTCATTCTCTTAGATTCCCTTGCTGCACAGTGCCAACTGTGCATCTTTCCTACTTGCACAGTTGCAACAAGCCCTCAATCAGAAATTCATGACAGCAGGTCTCTCAAATTAAGTACTGCGAGAAATAAAACATTTGAAACTTACTTTTTACAGTTAAGACTGCGGTATTAAGTAATGCTCTTTCCAGAGGGGACACGTCTATAAAATTGGATATTAAAAACATTTTTTTGTAAATACAAACTACAGTTTTCTAATTTTCTTGGAGATCAGTTATAAGAAGAATACAGCTTGAACCCTTGGTGTTTTGCTCCTGGTTATGTGCTCTGAAATTGGCAGGAACCAGGTATAACAGCAGATGTTAGCACTGAAGTATAGAAATCAGATGCTTAATATTGATGCTTAATATTGATGCCCACATACAACAACAAAAATCTCTGGCATTTAAAAGATGTTTGGCTAAAACATTGAAAATTGAGGTTTTGTTCTCTAGAATAGTGAGTTTACATAACTCTAAGTGTGGTGCTGGAAAAGGCAGTTCTTTGCTAAATGTAGCTGAAAAAATGCTTGTTCTAAATGGCCATTTTGGTTGAATTTCTGTCCCCCACATATTTTCTCCAATGAAGAGGTAGAATAGCGTATTGGTTCTAGATCTCCACCAGTGCCCATCTGTAATTAGCTCTGTTGTGTAAAGAAGAAGCTGGTGGTGACTTCCTTGTGTGTTGTACAAAAATCTCTTGCCATCTACCAGCGAGGGACACTGTTTCCGACCAGTGCTTGTCCTTATGGCTTGTTTGAGACTGGGAGCTTGACATATGGCAGAATTTCCAATGTGCACCCTACCATTCTGATGCAGCACACATGGAAAATAAACATACTGTACCAGTACCTTTTAGTAACTGCCTTTAATCAGTGGTATGCTTTCTGTTATTTTGTGTGTTCAGAAGAATGTCTATGCACTGATCAACCTATTTAAGTCCAACAATTTATTCCTGAGAAGGTGTTTGGTCATGCATGAGCATTTGTGCAATCTTAAAATGGATACTGAAGTCAAGGACCACTAAAATCTGCTGAATATTGCTTGCTGATGCAAAAAGGTATAATCTTTTAACAAAATGAAAATGTATTCAGTTAATTTATAATGTAAAAGAAATCATGGAAAATGATGGGATTTTTACGCTAAGCCTGTTTAACCCGGGCATTCTAATTTAAATCAGCTTATTCTTTAAGTGCTTCTTGTTAATAAACATGAAGTAGAAAAGAATGAAGGTTACTAGGGTCTTAATTTGATGACTTTGCATTATGAGCTGACCTCTTAACTTCCTGTTTTAAATGCATAAGATTACTTCTTGGCATCAATCTCCATGAAGATTCTATGATTATCAGTGAGATATTTTAATGTGCAATGAGACTTGTACTATAACATATTATAATAGCATGCAGATGACATATGTGAGCTTGATTATTTGCTAACTCTCACTAAGAAGGATGCTATTTGATGTCATTCCAATGCCGTCTCCAGTTCCAGAGCGGCTCCAGATGGTGGTGGTGTTATAGCTGTACTGATTTAATGTGGGTTGTATCAAGCGACATTAGAACGGCAAATTGCAGTGAATGGGCTGAAGTACGTTGAGAGGTTTAAAATGTATTGATTTGTAGGCTTGACACGAAATATTGAAATGCATATAATGTGAGAGCCAATAGGTATGCTGTAGTCCTGATGGATTTCTGGAATTATAGTGAATTAATATAATACAACAAGCGTTTTCCAAATACTCAGTTCGGAGGGAAAATGGTTATAATGAGAAATTGATTTTGAATGTTAGTATTAATCTAATTCTAGTTTAACAATTTCTAGTCTTCTAATAAAGCTTAATAAGGGATTCAGTTCTGTTGAAGCTTCTTACAGGAACTCAAGAGCCTGAAAGGCAAAATGGAAATTACATAAGCATTGATCATTTTAGAAGGCTGCTATTAATTAGACCCTTAGGTGATTCCACTGCAGTGGAATTCTTATTGCTAACTTCTTACTGTTTCATTTGTTCTTCCCAGGATATTTTTCCACTTGTGATTTATTCAGTTATGCTTATTTCTAGTAGATTATTACTCCCTGGTGCCCTGCTAGGATTATTGCCATTATATTCACTACAGAGTATGGCATGGACGGGTTAAATCACTTTGTGCTTTACTTTAAAGTAAACTACCTCCTCAGTAAGTTGGTTCTGCATACATCATTTCAATCAGATATTACTGAAAGGATCAAAGGTGCCAAGTTGTGCAATTTAACAATATCTGACTGGGAGGAAATGGTGGGGTGGGCCAGGGGCTGTGGGGAGGGTGTGGAAGTCTACTTGTGATACAAGGAAGCAGCTTAGTGGGGCTGAGAGCTGAAGAGGGGGAGGCAGGATAGAAGAGACTGGAGGTGGGGAGGAGGTAGGGCGTGGTCTTACTTATTGGAAGTTGATTTGGGAATACTGTGGGATGAGTTCAATTTCCTATAAATCCATAGGCTTGAACCTTCCCCTGCCCTGATTTATTAAAAAAAAAAAATAGCATTTTCCAAAAACAGAGCCAGTCAAAATGACCCTTCTACCCTCTCCCTATCTTCCCAATAATGGTGTGCTATAAATCACAGGACATATATTAAGATAGAATTTCCTCAAATAGTCTTGGGATTTATCAAATAATGTAGCACAACTTCAGTAATTGTCTGCAGCCAACACCCCCTCCATGCACACACATCACATCCCAAACCATTATTGTACCTTTCATTGCATCTTTTTCCTCCTTCAATTGAACTGCAAAACATTCTTCACATTATATAAAATGTAGCAGAAAGAGAGGGAGAATGCTGCTGTTTGCTGAACAGCTTATTTCTCTCTTTCCACCTCCGCCGATCCACACAATGTCCTGATCTTGTTTACTTTTTGCCCCACACATCCACTTCAGTGGCTTCACACTGTGCAGATTACCACAATTGATCACTACAATTATCCATGATTCATCATCATTGTAAGTGAGCTTGAGAAGGACATTGATGCTGTAGTGTAGGATTCATTGAAAGTCCACAACGGTGCGGTTTTTGCAAAAGCCAATAGAATGTTAGGATGCATTGCCAGGTGATGAAATACAAAACAAGAAATACTACTGTCTCTATAAAGCCTTGGTCAGGCACTTCTAGAATACTGTTTCCAGTTTTGGTTCACTTATATGGCAGGTGATTATAAAGGTTCAGAGGAGGGACACTAGATTGATACCTAGTTTAAATCCCTCAGTTACCAGAATAGGCTTAGAGCTGTGGCTTTTTAACCCTAGAAAATATAGACTTTGAAGAGATTTGATTAAGGCCTTTAAAAAATGATTAGATTTGATCTGGGTGGATAGGCTATTCAATCTAGATAGGTCAGGAAGGACCAAGGGTCATGAGTATGCTACATAAGCACAGATCTTGGTTAGATGGCTTGTGGTACTACTCTTTACAGAGATTCATCAACTACTGGAACAAGTTGCTGGCATGTTCAGCAAGTGCAGATTTAGTGCAAGTATTCAAAAGGAGCTGGACGAGTTCCTGAGTGTGGCTCACATAACTGCATATAGAAGGTAGGTGGCTATTGGGGTATGTCTCCAAGTCACTTTGGTTTCCTGGAACTTGTTTGGTTTGCTTCAGGGGTCGGAGAGGAATTCGAGTTTTTTTCATAAATTGGCCTATGTTTTCTTTCCTCTCTTTTTTAACTCTCCCAGGAGGTTGTGTGGGGGAGATGGGAGTAATGGTATTGAAGGCACACGATGATATTATAGGATAGGCTCGATGGAGCAGCTGGTCTTTTATTTACCTTAGTTTTCGTATGTTCGTAATGTTTCGATATGAAGTTAAATTTCTGTTGATTACCAGAGTGGCGATCAGTGGTGGCAGAGACCAGAAGTAGATATATATTGCTCTGTTGTTACAAAAAATAAAGGTCAACACCTTCGGTCACTAAAAATGAAAAAATAATTTTCTATTGTCTGACAGGAAAAAACCTCTGGTCCATCCAGCCTGTCCCCCACAATTATAGGGACCAGGAGTCGGCCATTCAGCCCCTCGAACCTGTCCCGCCATTCAATTAAATCATGGCTGACCTGCGACCTAACTCCATATAACTGCCTTTGCCCCATATACCTTAATACCTTTGGTTAACAAAAATCTATCAATCTCGGATTTAAAATTAATCTAGCATCAGTTGCCATTTACGGAAGAGTGTTCCAAACTTCTGCCACCCTTTGTGTGTAGAACTGTTTCCTAATTGCACTCCTGAAAGGTCTGGCTCTAATTTTTAGACTGTGACCCTAGTCCTAGACTGCCCAACCAGTGGAAATAGTTTCTCTCTCTGTCCTATCTGTTCACCTTAATATCTTGGAAAATTCCCTTGACTTTCTAAATTCTAGGGAATACAACCCTAGTTTATGTAATCTCTCCTTGTAATTTAATCCTTGGAGTCCGAATATCATTCTGGTAAACCTACGCTGAATTCCCTCCAAGGCCAATATATCCTTCTGAAGGTGTGGTGCCCAGAACTGCTGTAGAGATTCACGTATCTCTGATAAACAGGATCAAGTGCAAACCAATATGGTGGGTATATTGTGTTTAATCGGAGTTTAGGACGGAATATAACACACTAGTAATACAGCAAAAACATACGACTGACAAGCAGCTGGTACTGGACCCGCTCAGACAGATGGCTGGCATGCGTGAACAGTTTTCTGGCCTCTCTCTCTCTCGCTCTCATTTTGAATGTTCCTCCATTGTAATTCGTCTTATCTCTCTTGACTCTATCCTCCTTAACCCAGTAAGTACAAGGCCCGGCCCTGTCCCTCATGATCATGGCCCCAGCCAGAGCTGTCGCACGTTAGCCAGTCGCTATCTCACCTTCATCTAGCAAATGGCCCATTCTAAGATGGATACCTTAACCTCCTCAAATTCCTTTCATTCTATGTTTTTTCCTAATTAACTTTTAATTATCTTTGCAAGCAGTTCTGCTAAACAAACTCCAAATTCTATCTGTAGAGATTATAAAATGGTTATTAGTAATAATGGAAGAAGCATCAGTTGGGCCTTCACTGGCCAAATTAAAGATACATTAACAAAGTCAAAACCCTAACTTACAAACAGCAGATAACTAGCCTGGCAGGGCCATCCTATGGCCCCCGTGTGGAATGTTTATGTTTCACCTAATCTAACTGATTAAAAAGACTGTCTCAAATTCTAATGCAAGCTTTCCAGGAAAACGAAACTCACAGTATTATTTGTGTAGCCATATACATTTTTAGGCACCCCTAGTTTCTAACAGTCCCCACCTTGAGAGGGAGAAAAACTCTCTTTCGACACCTCATTTTTGACCCTCTATTAACTATGCCAACTCTAAATTATTGGTTCAACGGTTCAATTCACTGTTCCGGTGTTCCAATTCTGCCCCGCCTGGGGTATCCTCTGTTTCTTCGATCTTTCTTGATCTTACCCCGCCTGGGGCCTCCTCTACATTGTCTCTGAATTTCATCCATCATTAATTCATTAGTACAGTTGGTCATGATTATAGATACACATTTGGCTTATGCATCAAAGTCTTATTACACAGGTTACATAAATCAAATATACCATTATTACAAGTTGGAGAACTAGCAGAGCGTGTGAAATAATACGAACCTAAGGGTGTGCTGATGTATGAACCCCAATATCCCACCAGTGTGAATCGTCCCCCATGCTGTCAATTTCAATATCTATTCTCGAGTTGTCTTGCTCCAAAACATAGAATGCTTTAGGGTGGAGTTCAGTTGCATCACGAGCTCACTGAAGTGCTTAGACAACAGCGGAATGTTGTACCTGAATTGTGATACACAACTGTACAGTCATACTGGATCGTACTGGCTTTTCCCACGCCCTGTTACCTACAAAACACAAATATTACAGTCACAGTTATAATTCAGTCTTACAATCATTAGCACATCGACTAAGTATATACATTTCAAGCGACAATGATGCAAAGAAAACGGAAATTGTAAAGAAAGCTACAGTTTACATCTTGTGGAATGTTTATTCTTTCACAGTTTTCAACTGTGATATGGTACCATTTAGCCACCTTGGCCCTCCCCTTTTTCCCAGGGAATTGCACCAGATAGACCGAAGTACTGGCCCTGTCAATAATTGGGAAGGGGCCATTCCACTTTGGTTCAAAGCAATGTTGCTTCTTCTCATAGTTTAGTACCATTACAACATCTCCCACTTGATACTCAAATGATCGGACCTTCTTGTCGAAGTATTTCTTTGCCTGTTTTTTTGATTTGCCTGTTTGTGTAGCTACAAACATGTTACAGGAAACTCTTTGGTATCCGGGACCAGGATGGTGCCGGTTGATTAAAAATTCCGGATGACGGGGAGGGTTATCTACCGAGGCTATTTTTAACGAACAAAAATAAAAAAATCAAGAAATGTGCAGTATACAGTAATTGGGTACTCACCTACAGAATGTTGTGTTAAATGGATGGTGGAAGATGCTTGCTTAAGTACAGTACTGCCAGTTGAGGGTAATCCATAACTCTTTAATTACTTAACAGTAAAACAAAGCTTATACAGTAAATGACTGTATACAGCGCGGGAGAATCAGACTCCTGTTATTGAGTTATTCGGACTTCCGACAGCGCCAAGAAGCCGAGTAGTGGCAGTTTGGAAAACTACCCCCACTGACTAACTCGGCCACCGCGGGAGACTCGGACTCGGCAACATTTCTGGTTATTGAGGTGTTGTTTTCGGAGTATGAATTTTCCCGGTTAATAGAGAATTTCAAGCCATTTTTGGTTGGCATTTCCCTGTACTAAGGATGTGGCCGAAGGGGTTAACAGATGGGCTGGCATTCGCAGTAGTCGCCCAGTCATAGCCTGGTAGAGTGAGATACCCGTTGTGTTATGCGGGGTGGATCTAATAGCCATTAGACACATTAGCAACACACTGGACCATTTGGTGGGGTGATCTGCACCAAATTTGTTTAACATAGTTTTCAGAGTTCGGTTTCCTGTTTCCACCACTCCAGATGATTGTGGGTGATGGGAGATGTGAATTTTATGCGAGATACCCATTATCCATTGTAATTCAGTAAACGTTTGGGCGGTAAAGTGTGATCCCTGATCACTAGCAACTTGAATTGGCACTCCCCACCTGCAGATCACCTCACCCAATAAAAGGCGAGCTGCTGTCAATGCGGTGTTTGTTTTACATGGAAAAGCCTCCATTCATTTAGTAAATTTATCAACTATAACCAGACAATGCCGCAAGCCAGAAGGTCCTGTAGGTAAGGGCCCTATAAAATCAATTTGAAGGTGGATCCATGGCCCATCAGAGGAGGGGGACTGGGCAACAGTGCCCGATTAGTGTGGGCACTTGGATTGTGCTGTAAACAGGGCAGACAACGATTCACCCTATGAGTGACATCTGTGACGCAATCGGGAAACCATGCAAATTTGCGTCGTTTCTGAACAGTTGCATCAGCTGAATTGTGCCCTCCTACCGGATGTGAGTGCAGGAGATCAAAAATTTTGGGTGCCATGGATGGGGGAACACTGACAACCGGGAGATCAGATGATAGCCACCGCAAGCAGGGGTTGTACATTAATAAGGAAGCAGGTTCCCCAGACTGATCCGTAGCCAATTGTGTGTCCACAGCCCATGGAGTGGGCTGAGGTAACAGACATCCATTCTGATGCTATGCAATAACAACTGCATAGGGGGAATAACGACTGGAGGGAAGGGAGGTCGATGTCCCCATCTTGGATACTCAAGACTGATCTGAAGGGAGGGGTAGGGGCTTGCCAGAGGTCACCGTTAACAGTGGCATCCTTGGCAGCATGATCTGAGTGCGAGTTACCCTGGGTATGTACGTCTGAAGAACGTGAATGGGACTTTACCTTACCAACATAGACAGGGGCTGATCGTGAATTTAAAGAGTCCCAAAAGAAGCAAAGAGGTCTGCATGAGCAGGGTCTTACCATCCACAGTATCAAAAATTATTCCTAGCATACAGCGGTAAAGATAACAAAGTGTTAATCGCATAGGCACTACCTGACCAGACATTAACAGGTATTTTATGAGTAATTTGGATTGTTGTCACCAGGGCTGCAACTTCAGCATATTGGGCAGAGTGGAGAATGCATTTATACTTAAGTTCTCGGCCAGGCATGACTACTGCAAATCCAGTAAGGGGCTTTCCATCCCTGTGATAGGATGACCCATCAATGTAGACATTCTGGGCGTCACTTAGCGGAGTAGGAGAGATGGGTTGACAGTCGAACTCCAGTGGTGGCACTCATGGCTTCCCCCCTCATACAGTAGGAGCTGAGGTAGTAAAGTTGTCTGCCTTGGCGTTATTTACCAAATCTCTGAGTTAACAGAAGTGTCCAGTGACTGAGTCGGGCAGAGGAGACCAAAGTGTCCCCTGGTTTGAGTAGAAGATTCAAAGGGGTGTGAGGGCTGTGTATGATCGTTTTGTTCAGCCCGGTAATAAACGTGAAGTGTTTGACTGCCCAAAAAGTGGCTAGCAGATGTCACTCACACACAGTGAAATTCTTCTCTACGCCAGTCAAAATACAGGAGGCGAATGCGATTGGCATAAGTTTACCCTGTACTTCCTGGCACAGAACAGCAGCAAGACTCTGATCGGTGGATCCCACCTCCAGGTAGAAAGGCTTATCTCGGTCAGGGCTTGTCAGGGATGTGGCTTGCATAGAAACATAGAAGATAGGAGCAGGAGTAGGCCATTCGGCCCCTCGAGCCTGCTCCGTCATTCAATGTGATCATGGCTGATCATCCAAACTCAGTACCCCGTACCTGCCTTCTCCCCATACCCCTTGATACCTTTAGCTCTAAGAAATATATCTAACTCCTTCTTGAATATATTTAAAGACTTGGCCTCAACTGCCTTCTGTGGTAGAGAATTCCACAGGTTCACCACTCTCTGGGTGAAGAAATTCTTCCTCATCTCTGTCCTAAATGGCTTACCCCTTATCCTTAGACTATGACCCCTGGTTCTGGACTCTCCGACCATCGGGAACATTCTACCTGCATCTAGTTTGTCCAGACCTGTAAGAATGTTATAGGTTTCGTTGAGATCCCCTCTCATTCTTCTAAAATCCAGCGAGTATAAGCCCAATCGACCCAATCTCTCCTCATACGTCATTCCTGCCATCCCAGGGATCAGCCTTGTGAATCTTCGCTGAACTCCTTCCATGGCAAGAACATCCTTCCTCAGATAAGGCGACCAAAACTGCACACAGTACTCAAGGTGTGGTCTCACCAAGGCCCTGTACAACTGCAGCAGGACATCCTTGCTCCTGTACTCAAACCCTTTCGCTATGAAGGCCAACATACCATTTGCCTTCTTCACCGCCTGCTGCACCTGCATGCTTACCTTCAGCGACTGGTGCACAAGGACACCCAGGTCTCGTTGCACTTCCCCTTCTCCCACTCTATTGCCATTCAGATAATAGTCTGCCTTTCTGTTTTTGACACCAAAGTGGATAACCTCGCATTTATCCACGTTATATTGCATCTGCCACGCTTCTGCCCAATCACCCAACCTGTCCAAATCACCTTGGAGTTTCTCGGTATCCTCCTCGCAGCACACACGCCCACCCAGCTTTGTGTCGTCTGCAAACTTGGAGATATTACATCTAGTTCCCTTATCTAGATCAGTAATGTATATTGTGAATAGCTGGGGTCCAAGGACCGATCCCTGCGGTACCCCACTAGTCACTGCCTGCCACTCGGAAAAAGACCCGTTAATTCCTACTCTCTGCTTTCTGTCCGCCAACCAGTTCTCTATCCAAGTCAATACCTTGCCCCCAATCCCATGTGCCTTAACTTTACACGCTAATCTCTTATGCGGGACCTTATCGAAAGCCTTCTGAAAGTCCAAATACACCACATCTACTGGTTCTCCCTTATCTATTTTCCCAGTTACATCCTCAAAAAATTCCAGTAGATTAGTCAAGCACGATTTACCTTTTGTAAATCCATGTTGACTTTGTCCGATCCTGTCACTGTTTTCCAAGTGCTCAGCTATTACATCCTTTATAATGGACTCTAGCATTTTCCCCAGTTCAGTTCTAAGGAGAGACACAGCCGTTGTATGTTCGGTGGTCCGGCCACAGCATCCTCGTCACCCTTTTACAGTTCATATATTGGTTTGGCTAGCTCTGCAAATCTGGGAATAAATGAGCGCTGGTATCCCACTAGGCCCAGGAAGGAGCAAAGTGCAGTTTTGGTTGCGGGCAATGGTAAACGCTGAATCACCTCAATCTTATGCTGGTCAGGGTTGAGTCCCTTTTGTCCCACTGAAACCCCTAAAAATGTCACTTCTGGCTGTAACAGTTGTACCTTTTTGGGGTTAATTTTCAGCCTAGCTTTTAGAAGAAGGTCTAATAGCTCTTCCATTAATTTAATGAGTCTTTTTGTCAGGCTTTGCAAGCAAAAGGTCATAAATATACTGCAGCAGGCAGTCGCGTCTCGAAAAAGGTTTCAGTGCCTGAGCCATCCGTTTGTGGAATATAGTTGTGGCGTTGTGAAAGCCTCGAGGTAAACATGTCCATGTATTGTATAACTTTGATCTTCAAAAGTGAAGGCAAACTTGTACTGATCCTCTGACTTAACAGGGATACTCCAGAAGCCGTTTGAAATGTCAAAGGTAGAGAAGTAGCAGTTAGCTGGTGGAATCTGGGACAGGAGAGTGGGGGGTCTCCCGAGCAACAGGGGCGCAAGCTGGGGTTACCGAATTAAGCTTGCAATAATCAATTGTTAGATGCCAGCTATTGTCTGGTTTCTTAACTGGCCAGGTTGGAGAATTAGTGGTAAAAGTGCCAGTGCAGATAACACCCTGCTTTAACAATGAATCGATGGTAGACCAAACATAAGGTTTACTCTCAGCCGGAATGGAATACTGCTTAACAGGAGGGTGGGAGGGTCCATTAATCTCCTCATCTCCCGACATCCTACCACAATCATGTTTGGGCTTAGCAAAAACCTCTGAAAATTTATGAATTAATGTATTAACCATGGAGTCTTCTGTCCCTGGAAGGGCAAAATCCTCCGATTTTTTAATTGCATATACCGAATGGGCATCTGAAATAGGTGTTGGTGGTCCCTCATTAAAGTGCCACCAAAGACAATCATTAGCGTAGTCGAGCACAGCACAGTGTTTATGTAGCGTGTTACTTCCAAGGATACCTTTCTGGTCATGGGTGGCCATATGTACAGGAGAGGGGACAGCGACGGGATTCCCATTGATGGACAAGACTGTGGAGCTCAATCCCTGATTAGCTAACTGAGTAGAAGTATTAAAGCCATAAAGGTTTAGGGCGGTGCCAGAATGGGAAAAGGGAGCGGGGTCATGTAAAATAATCACAGCAGAACCGGAATCCACAAGCATTACATGGCAGCAGCCTCCATGATCAGTGGCCCGGACAAAGGGTCGTCCATCCTCCCCGTACCAGACAGGAGAAGACGTGGTCACTGTGGAGGCCTCTGACCGTCACTGGGGCCGTGAGTCTGGGAGTGCATCTCCACTACGAGAAACAGCCAAAACGTTTTGCCACCCCCCCCCCCCAACCTGACTGTGCTTCATGGCTTCAACTACTGCCGAAAGGCGTTCTAGCTGCTGCTGCACAGAATTCAAATCAGACCCGATACCTTCACGGATGGGGGGTTGGTAGCGTGGGCCATTATTTGGACGTCGACTATCGCGGCAGTCGTGAGCATAGTGTCCGGGCTTATAACAGTAATAACAGATTACGTGGTGTTTGCCTCCCGACTGGGGAGGGGTTTGTGGAGTCAGAGGACCCTCCACTGCCGACACTTTGGACTCGGTAGGGGTGAGGGACGATTTAACTCGGTCCCAAGCTCGAATGCAAGCGTCCTTCAGATCAGCCCATGGGGTTCCCTGATGAACAGTAATACCAAGAGCGTCCCTTATGGGGGGATAAGAGAGCATCAATGACTGTCAGCTTAAATCCCTCCGTGTCCCAAAACTCTTGACCATTATAGTTTCTCTGGAACTGGTTGTACAAATCATACAATCGATTTGCAAAGGCTACGGGATGCTTGTTAGCCTCTTGCCGGGCGTCCCCAGCCACGCGGGTGGAATTAACTGAGTCCATGCCCAAACGGGAACAAACTGAATCTATAACATCCCATCACCCCTTACTTTTATCATAGATTTCCTGTGAAAGTGATAACTTGAGTTTCCGTGAAATGCATGACAACAGAACTTGTTTTAAGTCTGTCCACTCTAACTCGGGGTGACAGTGATGGAACGTACCCCAATCACTTGTTAGGGTGACTGGGTTTGTCCCCCAGTTTATTGGCCCCAATTCTTCAGCTAGTGCTTTGCACTGTGCCGGGGTCAAACTTCTACTGGTGGTAGTGGTTACTTCCATATTTGGGGGCAGGTTGTAGGCTACAGAAGAGGTATCATTATTGACTTCATTATCCGAGGGTGTAGGGTCACCAAATTGGATGGTAGTAGTGACTATATTAACCTGCTTGGTTTCTACCGGGGCAGTTTGTCCTGCATAGAGAGGTGGAGGCGCAGAGGGTGAGGGACTATTTTGGCAGATGGGGTTATTATTGCACTGGGCTTTTCTTGTTAGATCGACCCAGTTAACACTGGGATCCCCGAGTTTAAGGCGACTAACGGCTGCAACAGCAGCTGTTTGTCTCCCCAGCTTTCCCTTCAGTTCCATAATTTTTAATTTGCAGTGAGTATGGTCAGTGCTCACCAGAGGGGGTTTTTCAAGTAATTCTCTCAAGGCTCCCCTGGCATCCTCCAGTTGTGAGATCAGGGATTCACTTTTTATTTTTAAAGCCTTGTTATCCTCACACCTGATGGTGGTGTCTTGAGGCAAGTCGTGCTTCATCTACCAAGGCTTGCTCTTGAAGGAGAAGGGCACAGACTGTGGCGTGTCGGCCTAGCCAGTCCTGTAAGTTCTTACAAGTTGTGCATTTCTCTCTTTCAGGAGTACAACTTCGCCCCCCAAGCAAACAGCACACAAGTGGACTGCGTAAGCCAGCCTATTTCTGGCTTCCTTAACTTTACATTTCTTCGCACCCACCTGGGACGCTATCTTGCCCCAATTTTTAGAGTAATTCTTCTCCCTCTTCTTGTCACCCTGCACTATTCCGATTACTGCTTGGGCCCCCAGAGCCCTTAACTTATCTGAAATTCTGTTCGCAACCTTTTCTCTAAAATATGCATCTGCCATTTTGTTTTTACTTTACAACCCGATAAGAACGCCCAATACCATTATAGACCGATCCCGTCCTCAACTCGTTTCGACCACAACAACCCTGTTGCACTCGTGGCTCGGCTCACCAATTTGTAGAGATTCACGTATTTCTGGTAAACAGGATCGAGTGCAAACAAATATGGTGGGTATGTTGTGTTTAATCAGAGTTTAGGATGGAATATAACACACTAGTAGTACAGCAAAAACGCAGGTATCGGCCTCTCTCTGCCCCTCTCTCTGCATGGGATCACTCTTTTGCAAAAGAGCGTTTGAGCAGCCCAACTTCTGTTCAGCTCTCCCCTCCACCATCTGTGGGCAAGCCCTTGGGTTGTCAGCTTTATTCTCATTTTAGGGGTGGGCTTGAGGCCAAGTTACTGACGAGACCATTTAACCTATAGAGGTTCCCCCAAAACGACTTCAACCAATGACAGCTCAAGTTCTTTGTCTTGGTTCTTGGATAAAAGCCCTCCCCAAAAGATGGAAGGTTCCTCCATTGGCATTCATCTTATCTCTCTTGACTCTATCCTCCTTAACCCAGCAAGTGCAAGGCCCAGCCCTGTCCCTCTTTAATCATGGCCCCAGCCATAGCTGTCGCACGTTAGCCAATCGCTATCTCGCCTTCATCTAGCAAATGGCTCATTCTAAGATGGATTCCTCAAATTCCTTTCACACTCTGTCTTTTCCTAATTAACTTTTAATTATCTTCGCAAGCAGTTCTGCTAAACAAACTCCAAATTCTATCTGTAGAGATTATAAAATGGTTATTAGTAATAATGGAAGAAACATAGGCTGGGCCTTCACTGGCCAAATTAAAGATACATTAACAAATTCAAAACCCTAACTTACAAACAGCAGATATCTAGCCTGGCAGGGCCATCCTATGGCCCCCATGTAGAATGTTTGTTTCACCTAATCCAACTGATTTAAAAAGACTGTCTCAAATTCTAATGCAAGCTTTCCAGGAAAACAGAACTTATCATTTAAACACAGTATTATTCGTATAGCCATATACATTTTTAGGCACCCCTAGTTTCTAACACTGCTCACAGTACTCCAGGTGTGGTCTAGGCATGGTTTTGTATAGCTGCAGCATAACTTCTACCCCCTTGTATTCTAGTCCTCTAGTTATAAAGCATTTTTGATTATTTTCTGTACCTGTTCATGACATTTTAATGATGTATGTACCTGGACCCCCCAAGTCTCTTTGGACCTCCACTGTTTTTAGCGCTTCACCATTTAGAAAGTACCCTGCTTTATCCTTTTTAGGTCCAAAGTGGATGACCTCACATTTGCCTACATTGAAATCCATTTGTCACAGTTTTGCCCCAAACCTAATCTATCAATATCCCTTTGTAATTTTATGCTTTCGTCCACAGTGCCTACAATGTCGCCTATCTTTGTGTCATTGGCAAATTTGGATATGTGGCTTCCTATGGCATCATCTAAATCGTTAATAAATACAGTGAGTAGTTGAGCCCCCAACACAGATCCCTGCGGGACACCACTAGTCACATCCTGCCAATTAAAGTACCTGCCTATTATCCCTACTCTCTCTGTCCTGCTGCTCAGCCAATTTCCTAACCAGGTCAATAATTTGCCTTCAATTCCATGGGCTTCAACCTTAGTTAACCGTTTCTTGTGAGGGACTTTATCAAATGCCTTCTGGAAGTCCATATAAATAACATCCATAGACATTCCACTGTCCACTACTTTAGTCACCTCAAAAAATTCAATCAGGTTTGAGATCATTGAAAGGTTTGCGCCATTGCACCCAGGTCCTCCTGATGACAACCCTGCTTGTGAACTCCTCTGCAGTGTGCAACCAGGCTGTCTTGGTCTCCTGATGAAGTCTCTTCTGCCCATGGGAAGGGAAGAGTACCTCATTGTGTGCTGTGACTCCCTCCATAAGCATATGGAGGGAGTCATGGGAGAGCTTGGGTGCAGCCCTGCCCCTCTGTGCAGTGATTGTCAGTGTTTGCAGCACTTCAATGCTGTAGAACGCTGACAGCACAAACATCAAAAGTAGGGTGGCCATGGTCCCTTTAAGGAAACTGTCTCAAGACGCGTCATGAATGACGTCACCAGACCCGCTCCATCTAATTAGGCTGGGAAACACGCTGGGCGGGCTTAGCAAATCCCATTGAGAAGTTAATTTTAGGCAGCGGGATGGAGGCAGCAGCGGGGCCACGACCCGCCACCGCTACTGGCTGCACCGGACCCGCCGAGGTGAGCAAAATCTCAGCCAAAGTCATTATTCAACATAACAGAAAATGCTGGAAAAACTCAGCAGGCCAGGCAGCATCCGTGGAGAGAGAGAGTTAATGTTTCAGGTCGAAGACCTTTCGTCAGAACTGGAAAAAAGCAGGAAATGGAAAGCAAGTTTAGGGGCTGGGAAAAGGGGGAGGGGATGAAAGAACAAAAGGGAAGGTCAGTGATAGGATAGAAAGCAGGAGAGATTAAGACATTGCGAGACATTGAGATATTCAAGGCAAGAGGAGGTGGTAATGGGACAGGTTAAGGAATAAAGGATGGCTCTAGATGAAGTGTGAATTGCGCTGGCAGAGTGAAGGACAGCTGCTATGTGGGAGGGAAGAAATAAAGGCCAAACAAAAAGTGTGGATAAAAAAAAGAAAATATATATATTATTCAACATGTCCACCATTTCCTTATTATCATTGACAATATCACTTTTCAAAGGCTGACATTGCTCCTGACCACCCTCTTCTTTCCTAATATAATTGTGAAAATTTTTGTGTTGATTTTAATATCCCTTGCAAGTTTCTTTTCATACTCCCTTTTTGTAGCTCTTGCTATCTGTTTTGTGACCCTTTGCTGTTCTTTGTATCTTTCTCATTCACCAGGATCGGTGCTATTTTTTTGCACCTGTGCATCAGAATACATGCACTTCCCACCCCACTCAAAATCGTGTGATCTCCTGGGAGAGATGAAAAAACAGATTAAAACCCAGGCTAATTTGGGGGAAAAGAATCTGGGAAATTCCTCTCCGACCCCCTTAAGTGATCGAAACCAGTCCAGGAGAGATCTCTGGCCCCGATAGCTCTATGCTGTACCTACCTTTTGTACAAGGTGTTCAGCGCCCTAACCAGAAACCGGTCCAGCTCTCGCTTGAAGGAATTCAGCGAATCGGTGTCCCCCGCACGAACCAGGAGCCTATTCCAGAGGCCCACTGTTCTCTGGGAAAAGAACCACCTTCTGATATCTCACCTAAATCTGGTATTATACAAATTAAAATTGTGACCCCGGCCCCGATCCTCCCTAACCTATTTAATTTGAAAAAACTGTCAACTCGAACACAATCTATTACCTTCATCATCTTATAAACCTGAGAAAGCCAGGCAGGTAGCGTTGCCCAATATGAATTCACGTACGTTCCCTACAGGAGTACATCATAATAGCTTTTAAAACAGAAGTTGATGAATATTAAAACAAGAAGCATTTAAAAAGGCATGGGAAAAGACAGGGTAATGGGACTAAGTGGATAGCTCTTTGAGAGCTAGCATAGGCTAAGTGGCTTCCTTCTGTGCTGTGGAATTCTATGTAAAACTCTGAACCTATGCCTTATTTATAAAGGTCCAGGGAGCTTGGTTGCAGGCAGGCAGAGCCAAGCTATAAGGACCCCCAAGTATACATGGGGGTTGCTGGTGGAGCTTGACCAACTAAAACCAACTCAGTCTATCAGCTCAAAGCTTCCTGCTGTTTGTGAAGTCAGGACCACAGCTAGGGCAGTGACTTGGATTATCTGCAGCTGTATAGGAAGAATCCCAACTCCCAGTAACTGGTCTACACTTCAGGTTCCACCAGCCAGCTAGCCTAGTTCACTATTCAGCCACAGTGCCCCGGAGAACTGTCTGATTCCGGTATCCTATTATCACTGCTGCCACAGGTGACTTACTTGGTTCCAAACTTTGTTGCCAGATCTTGGAACTACCTCAATCCCAGAGATTTGGTTTTCTTCTCCACCCCAAGGAGGGTAGTAATTTGCCGGTCCACCTAATATTTATTTACATATATGTCATAAAATGCTAGATGGGTCAAGGATGAGTTGTAAGTGTATATGAGGAATTATATGTCAGGGATGAGTTATATGTGTAAAGGTGTCAGCTTGGTTTTAAGCTTCCGTGCACATGTAGTGATTCTACATTTTGGTGCCAAATCATTGATCATAGGTCAGCAGTATGAAATCTATTCATTCTGTATTACAATAGTAAATATGAGATTTTATTAGACTAAATAAATCTCAGGAGCTTTTGGAGCCACGCAGTTCCCTTTTAATTGTTAATATGAAACTTGTGAAAAGTACTTCCAATTTAAATATGGTATTGACTCAAAATGAATTTCATGCTACAGTATTTAGTTTTGTGTCCTGATTTTTTTTTGGGGTCATTTTTGTTTAGTGAGTCTGTATAATTGCACCAAATTTTAATTCTTGTATGTACCAATCTCCCATGGTGTTGTGCCCAAGGGGTGTCAAACAGGTGACATTGAATTGGCTGCCCATTACACACACTGCTCGATTTTTCTTTCCATTGAAGTCAATAGAAGGGAAAACCGGGCGGGGTTTATAATGGGCAGCCAATTCGATATCGTGCATTTACTCCCAAGGAGTGAAAAGCCGTACCTCTATGTTTGGAAAGAATGTGATGACAGCACATCCTAAAACAGTGGGCGACAGAAGTTGATGCTATAATGACATTATGGTGATTTTAAAAATCAAGAAAATAAAATGGAAAACTTGTGTTACAAGATATTGTGTTATTGTTACAGAGCAGAAAACCTTAACTCCCAAATTATACGTATGGCCACTCGGTCACAAAGGCAAAAGTTTATTAATAAGCATTACAGAACAGCTAAGCAGACACCAGAAAATTAATGAATTAATACAGCACCAACCCTACTGAATTAATAACCTCAGATCAGTGAGGATGAGCAAATTAAAAAAATTAACATAGCAGTAGGTAAACCTGTAATTTAATAGGTCAATGGAGCAGCAGGCAAATCAACAAATGAATAAGTTGAGAGCAGTGGGCACCAATGTATTAATGAATTAATAGGGCACCGTATACTAGCAAAATAACAAATAACTAGAATAACGGGCAAATCACTGGAGACATGGGTACCAATGAATCCATAAATTTATGGAGCAGTGACCACATAAGTAAATTAATAATACAGTAGTAAGCACCAGTTAATTAATAAGTGAATGGAGTAAATTCTGGTCTGTGCTTTACTCAAATTATTCTATTGTTTATTATTTGGTAAAACTAATGGACCAAAGTGAACAGGCATGGTCCTAATAGTATTACTGAAAGGGCTGGAAAACAAATACAACATTATATAACAAAGTTTCCAGGACCGAAGAAATCAGAGAAGAGCAGCTGTTGGTGCTTTCAGAACTTAAGTGCCACGGTGGGGAGTGGGTGATAGCTAGGAATGATTTAACAAATTTGTAGATGGGGGCGGGGGAAGAAATGGACATGGGAGGGCAGGAGTGTAGTCAAAGCAGCAGCAGGGTGGAGTGAGCAGAAGTGGGTCCATTTTTCAAAATAATTAATTTGTGGGGGCGGGGGGGAAGCACCAGGAAAGATCTCAACAAGTGCTAACAACACTTTCAATGCTTAAAGTGCTGTTGTGGTAAGCAGGCAATAGGCAGGAGCAATTTAACTGGCAAAGGTAGATCAGATCTGGGGAATGAGGGCAGTAGAGCAGCAGCCAGCGGTGGGGCACAGCGAGCTGGGATGGAGGCCAACTTTTCCATTGAAAATAACACGTCTGGTTGGTGTTGGACAGATCAACTAGAATGTTTGCCGCCTGCTGCTTCAGGCATACACTTTGTCCAATGTGGTTATTGTAATGCATCCGTTTCATGTGATGCACAGAATCTGGCCACTTCCACAAATTGTTTGCAGGTATATTAGAAATGTGAGTCTTAAGGGCAAGTGTGGGATTTTGTCGTTCTGTCTTTAACAGCTTAAATTCAGCATGAGTTTTATTTGTCCATTTATTATTGGCTGTTCTCACTTGACTTCTAAGAATGTAGTTAGGTGAAGGATAGTTTCCAGTTCCTGTTGTGTTATGAAATGAAAAATAAACAAAACACTTTGGTAAAAGCATGTCATTTTTTCGCTTAAGTAGATTTCTAGACGATCTGCTGGGAACAGCGGTTGCATAAATCATTGGCCAATTTTGCAAGCTGTTCTTTTGTATAGAAAGATTTGATAAATATATAAATAGAAATATATAAATAGCACTAGTGAATGTGATTAAAACATTAATACATTTAATTTTTTTTTTAACCAACAACATGGGAGATAAGTGCTAGTTAAACGTATTAATAAATTGTATAATGAAGTAGGAGGTTGTGGGATTGAATTGCACTGAGTTGCCAAACTCAAGGGAGCCTAGTATCCAGTTGGAGAAGTTGCTGGACCAAAGAGAGAGAGAACCTCACATCAGCAGCTAGAAGTTGAAATGTTACGTTGACAGCTCTCTAAGTGTAGGTCTGAATACCCAGTTTTCTGAGTGGGGTAATGGATCAAAGCAGACGTCCACGTTTTATTCAACTTACTTTCAGGCTGCCCATTCTAGTAGTTTTCTTTTGGCATCATGAATTGTAATTTTTTTTGTATTTTTTTGTGTTAGCTTTGGTCTGTCAAATTGATATTGTAGGCGTTCTCAACTCCTAACGAAAGTACTGAGATTGAAACTAGCAGTTAACCAAACGTGGTTTAATGCACTGGTAAAAGTGACAAACAAAAACGCAGGAGAAACTCTAAACAGGTCTGTACAATACTTGGTTCCACGAGGACTGTTAGGACACGCCTCTCCCCTCTGACGTCATCATGTTTCCTGCCGTTGGGAACGTCACGTGACCTGCGTGATGACGTCATCGCGCTGGATCGACATTTTACTGAACCCGCGCTATTTATACAGAGCAAACATTTAAAGGTAACAAACCCCTGTTAAAGGCAATTATATACATTACTGCAAGAGTCTCTTGGTGGCTTTGCCACAATATCAGGTTTTTCAGATTGCTTCCCATTTGTTAAATAAATTCGTGACTTTACAGGGATTATAGAAAGTGCTTAAACAACTTGATTGTATTCTCTTATGGCATATGAAGATCTTGTTCCTATACCTCCAGTGGCTGTTCACTGACGGGGATGCTTTCCGAATTAAAAGGGGGACTGCAGTTTACACAATCTCATAGTTCTGTTACCTCAAAAAGAATCACAAAATAGTGCTGCTTTAAAATGAAAATAATCTACTTTTGCTGGAAATGCCTGCCTGTTACAATTTCGAACCGCGAATGATTAATAAGCCCAGCTAATTATGAACATGAAGTGCAAAAATTTAGATTATAGATGAATAGTTGTATGCAAACATTAATATATGCAAATTAATTTCTAAACCACAGTACTTATGGATTTAGTCAATATAAGCTTAAATCAACTTTGGTGTTGATTTTGACCAAAAAAGGCGTTTCAGCTGTGATGTAGTATTTGCCAGTTTAATATATTCATTTCTGTCTTAAACTTCGAATAGTATTATCCTTAGCAGAGCTATTATCATTGGAGCTCAAACTGTATGCAGTCACAGCCATAGAATGCGGATCAAATGTTTATATTTAATATCCATCGGGCGAACATAACGGCTATCAAATGACATTCAGTGGTCTTGTTTAATTCATAGGAAGTTATGGTAACTTCAAGTCCTTTGAAATATTTTTTAAATGGTTGATGAAAGCTAATGGCTTAAAGTGAAATGTCAAAAAAAGGTCCATAAAAGAGCAATTAATTGACACCTCGTAATTTGACCACCTTGATTTTTGAGAAATTGTTTATCACAAGATAAAATATTTCACATAACAGCTGGCAACAACTTTGTAGTCTTGGCAGCTAAAACCCGTTGCATGTCAACAAACAGTTTGCTTTTTCAAGTGGAATTATTTCCAAATATCTGTCTAAAGAATGACTTGATTGATGAAACATGGTTGTCTTGGGAAGATTCAGTTTAAATTTAGATCCATTAAAGTTTAAATTTTGCCAGCTTAAAAATAAAATTAAGGTGAGATAACTGGGTTTTCAAGAAAGGTACGTCTTAATGTAAGTAAGTGCTGTCATTGTGAGGCAAAGTTGGGCAAATCATTTTTTTTAAACTGGTGCAGTAGAGATAAAGGCCCACACACACATTCTGCCACACAAGTGATGCAAGAATGTGTTTTAACATGGTTTATGGCATTGTTATACGTAGTAGCAAAAAGGTTCACCACAGTTTTAAGACAGTTCCCCACTACCACAGACATGGGATTTTAAGTGTCTGTAACTGTTGGATAGCACATTCCCAAGATTTTTAATGACCAAGACTTCTCAATCCACAATTGAAAATTAATATTGGTTCTGACTTTACGTTGAGCTGAATTGACCTGTCATGTCAAATTATTGTTTTGCTTACTAAATTAAAAGGGAAGAGTATTCTATTGAGCTGATTTATATTCAAGTTAGGTTCCAGTAAGTATATATACATATCAGTCATCTGGATAGGTGGGGAGAAGGGTAGAGAGGAAACCAGATCCCAGATGACTGATTTGAATGGTAACTAACAGGTGGGTTTGGATACAGAAACTAAGGGCTGGATTTTCTCAATGGGGAGCTTTTGGAGGCGGGACTCCCACTTGTCTGGTTTTAGTCCCGCCTCCATCGAGTTGTGGCCAACCCACGCTATTTCCCTTGATTGACCTTGTAAAGCCTGCCCAGCGGGCTTAGCAGGCCAATTAAGAGAGAGCCTGTTACAGGTGACGTCAGCGAGTGACGTTTCACCTGTCTAGAGCTTTTGACAGATGAAATGTCAGCGTTTGACAGCTCCGTGAAGCTGTCAAACACTGACAATCTGTCCTCTAACTGAGCCTGAGTGGAAGGACTCAACTTAGAGGGCTCTCCTGAGCAGAAAGCAGAAGGCTGCAGCTTTTGACAGTTCAGCAGCCATTCTGCTTTCTGTGCTGTTGAGTTGAGGGACTCCCGAGACCTGAAGGGAGGAGGCCTGCAGGAAGAAGTAAAAGTGTAAAACATATTAAAACACTTTACATGCACCTCACACACTTACCTCTCCACACTTGCACTCATCACTCACCAGAACACCAGACATCTCGACCCCCTCCGACCGCAGACCGACGGCCCGTCTCACTGACCCTGGCGAGGTTTGGAGCCGTCAGGAAGCCCACACTTCAGGGGTGAAAATAGGGATTCTCAAAAAAGCTGCCTGTTAACTACCTATGAATAGGCAGTTAATTGGCACTAATCCCCTTCCCGCCTCGGGGAGGCAGCTCCCAGCGCGGGTCGGGTACCCGCCTCCTGGGAAGATGGCACGTAGGCAGGATGGGTACCTGCCCCCAGATTCTGGCAGACCCGCCTCCCCAGGGCTGGCAAAATTGTCCCCTTAGTCACACAGGACCTTGAGGTCAGGAAATGCCAGATACTGGGATCTTTAAAGGAGGTAAATCTACATGAAGAATCATATACATAAATGCTGGGAGCATTGTAAGTAAGATGCAGGAACTGGAGGCTGTTGTGGCAATAGTAAACTATGATGTAGTAGGAATATCAGAAACATGGCTAACTCCAGAAGATCTCGAGATCACAAGATAATTATGGACGAGGCACTCGGTCCATATTATTTCATCTATCCAGAAGCACCCTACAGGACCCCTATTGCAGCATATCATTGTTTTTTATATGCATCCAGGGTTTTCACCACCACCACTTTACTGGGAAGGCCATTCCAAATGTTGCTCCCTGCATTGAAGAACCTCCTTGTACAAGTCTTTAAGTTACTTTTTACTAAGTTTGAATCTGCATCCTCTTGTCCTACTCCCACAATTTAATTTAAAGTAATATTTTGGATTTACCATTTACTACCTTGTATACCTTTAAGATCACTTTGACAGCACCTCTACCACTGAAGAATGAGCAGCAATGTTACGGGAATGCCGTCACCTTCAAGTTCCCTTTAAGCCACACACCATCCAATGCTTCATTGTTGGGTCAATATGCTGACATTCCCTTCCTCACACTATTGTAGGAGTACCACCACCAGGACTGCAGTAGCTCAAGAAGCTGGTTCACCACCTCCTTAAGGCAACTACAGAAGCGATCACATGCTGAATGAAAATTGGTTAAATATGACAACAACTTGCATTTATATAGCGCCTTTAACATAGTAAAACATCCCAAGGTATTTCACACGAGCGTTATCAAACATAATTTGACACTGAGCCACATAATGAGATATTACAACAGGTAACCAAGAGCTTGGTTAAAGAGGTAGGTTTAAAGGAACGTCGTAAAGGAGGAGAGGCAGAGAGGTTTAGAGTGGGAATTCCAGCACTTGGGGCCTAGGCAGCTGAAGGCACAGCCGCCAATGGTGGAGCGATTAAAATCGGGGATGTGCAAGAGACCAGAATTGGAGGAGCCCAGAGATCTCGGAGGGTTGTAGGGCTAAAGGGGGTTACAGAGATAGGGAGGGGCGAGGCCATGGAGTGATTTGCAAACAAGGATGAGAATTTGAAAATTGAGTCGTTGCTGGACCGGGATCCAATATAGGTTAGCGAGCACAGGGGGACTTGAAGCGAATTAGGATACCGGCAGCAAAGTTTCGGATGAGCAGAAGTTTATGGAGGGACAGCATTGGAATAGCTGAGTCTGGAGGTATGAAAAAATGCATGGATGAGGCAATGTTCCCTCTAATCTCTCTTTTGGGCCGCGCGGGCCCTTTAATGGACTGCACAGCCCATTCAAAATTCCGCGCATGCGCGATTTTTTTCTATTGAAATGTTGGTAAGCTGGGTGCACGAGAGCTCGAATGCCCCGTGGCTGCGCAGCTTGAAGGGAACATTGGGATGAGGATTTCAGCAGCAGGATGGGCTGAGGGAGAGGCGGAGACGGGTGATATTGTAGAAGTAGGCGGTCTTTGTGATGGAGAGGATATCACACTAAACATGTCCAACCAATGCAGCGCAGCAGTCAACAAAGTCAATAAAATGTAGAAATAGATCATCAAAGCGGTAGAATACAGGTCAAAGAAAGATGTACTGCTGACTTGTTTGCCTTTGGGTTATTCAAGGGTGGGTGAAGTGAAGGTCTGTGACTTTAGCACCCAGTTGTTAAAATATGACCGCACCAGGGGTACAGTTTGTTCAGATGGTATGGGGTAGATTTTTAACTTTCTTCCTGGGTGTAAAACTGGCATTGTGAATGGGTGTCTGTTATGGAAACTGCCCAATTTTTGATTTTCAGTGCCATTTTTTACACCCGAGTGGCAAGTTGAAAATCTACCCCTGTGTGTCTTCAGCGCTCATCTATGTTCTGAAATGTAAATTTTGTATTGGGAATCTTGCAGCTACAGTCTGATTTGGTGCTCCTTGCTTTTGAACTAGTAATCCCAGAATTCACTAAAAGGCTCTGAAGTAGATTGAAGTGATTGAGGAAATAAAACGCCGCAAGTTGCTCCCCCGCGCCCCCCCCCCCCCCCACCTATTGTAAATAAATTGTTTTTCACTGCTCTGGAAGATTTTGATTCTTTGAGCTGGAGCATACATTTTAACTATAGGAACATGTGTTGCTATCCAGCTTCCTCTGAATTACACCATCAACAACCAATTGGCAGAACACTTTGGAGGATACAGTAGTCAAGTTGGTCTCCTTGCTGAGTATATGAAAACTCAGCAAGGTGGTGTCTTAGAAAATGATAAATTACTTCTTTATACACCAGTGGGGATTTGATGTCCATGTCATGTGACACATGCAGTTAACGTGGGATATTTATGTATTGTACTGATAGATCATATAGTTTCAGGACATTTTAACAGCCATCGTGAGTGTTCTTTGGCAACAATGTTATTACTGTTGCAGATAACATTGACACCCAGGCAACAACCTGTTCCATGTATACAAAACATAAGATAAATGAGAAGCAATACTTTTCTGAAAACATAACCTCTACTAATAGGATTCCATGATCCTAATATCCAAAGAGTTTCTTTTTTATGAGGTATGGTTAAGTTCAGTCCCTGAACTGTTTGTTCCGGTGCTGTGATGTCCAGAGAATTGCAACCCGCAATGAAAATAAATTCCAAAATCGCAACATAGTGATGTGCAGTTTGGCTTGTTCGGACTTGATTTGATAACTTAATTCATAATCATAGAGTCATAGTCATAATGGCACAGAAAGAGGGCATTCGGCCCATCGAGTCCACGCCGGCTTTCTATCGAACAATCCAGTCAGCCCCATTCCCCGCTCTATCTCCATAGCCCTGCAAATTTATTTTCCTCAAGTGCCTATCCAATCTCCCCTTGAAAACATTGAGGGCTGGATTTTAATACTGGAGGTGGGACTACAACTTTCGGGGTTGTAGTCCTGCCTCCATCGAGTTGTGGCTGATCCATGCGATTTTAACTTGATTGACCTCGTTGAGCCCACCCAGTGAGCTCAGCAGGCCAATTAAGGGCCACCCGGCAACAGGTGACGTCACAGATTGACATTTCATCTGTCGAGAGCTTTTGACAGATGAAATATCAACATTTCACAGCTGTTTGAAGCTGTCAAACACTGACAATCTGTACTCCAAGTTAACTCCTTCCCCTCAGGCTGATTTAGAGAGATCTCCAGAACAAAAAGCTGAATGCTGCAACTTTTGACAGCTCGCGGCCATTCTGCTTTCTGTGCCGGTGAGATGAGGGACTCTCGAGACCTGAAGGAAGGAAGGCTGAAAAGGTAAGTAAAACTTCTTTAAACACTTTACACACACCAAACACACTTACCTCTGCACTCATGCACCCATCACTCACCTGAACAACGGACATCTTGACCCCTCCAAGCTCTTCAGCCAGACGATCCGCCTTGCTAATTTGGCGTGGTTTGGAGCCGTCGGGAATCCCACACTTCAGGAATAAAAATGGGGATTAGGCTAAAAACTGCCTGTTAACTACCTGTTAACAGGCAGTTAATTGGCACTAATCCCCTTCCCGCCTCGGGGAGGCAGCTCCCAGCACAGGTCGGGTACCCGCTTCCTTTGAAACTGGCATGGAGGCGGGAGGGTTCGTGCCCCCCGATTTGGAGACTTTAACCCCCCCACACGCCTCCAATCCCGCCTCTACGGCCCAATGAAAATCCTGCCCTGAGTGTCTCCGCTTCCACCACTTCCATCAGCAGCGAGTTCCAGGTCCTCGCCACTCACTGCGTAAAAAAGATTTTCTTCACATCCCTCCTGTATCTCTTGCCCAAAACCTTAAATCTGTGTCCTAGTCCTTGTACCATCAACTAGTGGGAACAATCTTTCCCCGTCTAGCCTATCCAAACCCGTCATAATCTTGTACACCTCTATCAAATCACCCCTCAAGCTCCTTTGCTCTAATGAAAACAAATCCAGCGTCTCTAACCTGTCCTTGTAGCTAAGATCTCCCATCCCCAGAACCATTCTGGTAAATCTCCTCTGCACCTTCTCAAGGGCCTTCACATCCTTCCTAAAGTGTGGTGACCAGAACTGGATGCAATATTCCAGTTGTGGCCTAACCAGCACTTTATAAAGGTTCAGCATAACTTCTCTACTTTTGTACTCAATACCTCTATTTATGAAGCCCAAGATCCCATATGCTTTGTTAACCACTCTCTCAATATGTCCTGCCACCTTCAGGGACCTATGCACATTAACTCCCAGGTCCCTCTGTTCCTGCACACTCTTTAAAACTGCCATTAAATGTATATTGCCTCTCCCTGTACCTTCTGTCAAAATGCATCACCTCACTCTTCTCTGTATTAAATTCCATCTGCCACTTGTCTGCCCATTCTGCTAGCCTTTCCATCTCCTGTTGCAGTCGATTGGTATCATCATCACTGTTTGCCACACCCCCATGGTGTGGTGAGTTTCTGATTGATTGGGGGGCGAACTAGGAGGAGAACAGTTTGAGGTTGAGTTCACATGGGTTAATTTCATAAAACTCGCTACTGGTGGGCTCCCTGATAGCTTACTGATTAAATAGATGGCTGGTACAGTAGTGAGCTGTGCAGGATATAAATGTCCCAGAGGCGGTGGGGTAAGAAAAGAGGGACAAATTGCTGGTTCTTAGCTGGAAGTTGTGAATGTGTGGCTGTTGGGTGAAGACAGCTGTAATACTCTCTCTTTCTTTCCCTCCCCCAACCAGTATTGAAAAGTGGGTGAACATTCATTGGATAGGCTCCTAATTAAAGCAATTACCACTTGATAAAGTCCCAGAAAACTGCTGCTGTCAGTAGAATCATGGCCCAGAATGAGTGGAACCTTCAGGAACACTCCCGAGCATCCATTTATCGAGCAGCTGGGGCAAGTTGGGAATGCTCTGTGGTGATTGGGGTTGAGTGACGAGTGGAGGTTAATTCAAGCATTCTGTTAAAATACACAAGCATAATCTGAAGGTAATAACGAAATTTAAATGTATGTTGTCTTAGGTTTTAGCACTCAGTTTTGTTTTGTGGCAGAATCATTCAAGAATCCATAATAAGTGCATCTTCCTTTTGGCTAATGGTTAATAATGTATATAGTAATATAAGAATACTGTGCTTTATAGGTAATTATGGAATAAGGCTTATTACCACTTCTGAAGATGACCTTTTTAACAGGAGATACTTGAATTGTTTAAGTACCTCCAGCAGTGTGGGCCAATGAACTAGTGAGGAACAAACTACACTGAAGATGAAAGCAATAGATTGTCTCTTAATTAACCCAATATTACAATAGATGGTACTTAATGTTTCAAACAGAAGTACTTAACTCTACAATCTTCCTGTCCAATCATAAACAACATGTAGAAAAAAGAGTGTGCAACATCTGTAGCTGTAATCTCAATGATCAGATTCACATAAAGCAAACCTTGTATTCAAAAATATCTCATTATTTTAAATTGGAGGGAAATAATAAAACAAAAAAAGCACACGTTGCACTGGATAAGGGTGGCAATGACATTCTATACAATCTGGCTTAAAAAAATCTATTTTATGAGTGATCCCATTTTTCACATCTTGTAGTTTTTTCTTTGACCCAATGTGTGATTGAATTTCAAGAGGGAGCTGGTGCACTTTATTTCATAATGTGTTTCACCACAAGGTGTCGCAAGCTGAATGGAGAGGGTGGGGTCTCAATTTGCGCGCTCTGTGTGGTCCCTAACTTTATTCCCCTGGAACTAGTAGCAGGTGCAGTTGGATATCACAACAACTAGTTCAACTGCATATTAACTCCTTTTTGTTGATCAGTGTAGCTTGGTCACTTTTTGTGTTTTCCCAATTCAAACTAGATTGATTAGTTTGAGCATTTGGGTATTGCTGCTGTTGGCACTTATTGCTGGCACGTCAGTTGGCGAGATGTGTGGCCCAGTAACTTTAGCTGGTCTGAGGATTTATAACCCCTATCTGCCCTCTATGATTTCTAGTGCCTCCCTGTTGTGAGAGAAAAGTAAAACAGCCTGATTTGTTTCGAGGAACTAACCAGCGGAGTTGGTTTTGAAATTTTAATTTTTATAAGGTAGTCTGTCAGGGCGCTTCTAACTTTAAAAAAAAGACCACTGCTGCATTGTGGGGGAGGAAAAAAGGAAGTTTTGAAGGTACTGTTCAGCCTATATTTCTGTAAAACTTCCAAACAAAAAATTAAACTTTATATTATATTGGTGGCAACATTTCAGCTGCCTTAGGTGTATTTTTTCCCCAAAAATAAAGTGAAATTCTTTGTCTATTCATGTACATGGAATTGAGCTGTCAGTTCCTTACTAAATTTAAATTGACTTCCATGATAAATTTGTATGTTGCCCCAAGGGTTTTGCATGGAAAAAAACATTTAATATATAATCAATGTACTTCAGAATGAGAGATTGTACACAGGACATCCTCTCCTAATACTTGGGCAAAGCATTTATCTAACAGTTAATATTTAAAATGTTGATCATTAATTTAGGGATGCAAAGCTTGAAAAAAGTGGTTCATGTTCCTCTTGCCACTTGTGACAGGACTAAAATGTTCTTTAAATGAGACGTTGTCAAACATCAGTAGTTCTTTTAAACTGAGCCTCTGATACTATTCAGCTGTCAAGTGCTGACATGATGTTTGCATTCCTCAAACAAGTTAACCTTTTTAGAAGTGTGTGCTGTTTTTCTAAGCATGTGGGTTATCAAGTATGGGACTTTTTTGGCTTGGTATTCAAATGGGTTTTCAGCAGACTAGATTAAAATTATATTCATATTTTCATTTTCACACCAGACTACAGACACAATTCTACTTTCCATCTTCTTCTTAGGCAGTCCCTCGGAACTGAGGATAGCTTGCTTCCACACTAAAAATGAGTTCTCAGGTGACTGATGCCCGAACCTCATTTTAAAGGGTGGAAGATGCCTGTGCATTAATTATTTTAACGTGGGGTGGCCGTTGCACACCAGCTACCACACGGGCTTGACAGAGCAAGGTCTTGGTCCAATGGCAAGGGAATCCAACACGATTGGAGACCAGGCTCTGCTACATTATATTCTATGCCTCGGCTAATAAAGGCAAGTATCCCGTATGCCGCCTTAACCACCTTATTTACCTGTCCTGCTGTCTTCAGGGATCTGTGGACATACACTCCAAGGTCCCTCTGATCTTCTGCACTTCTCAGTGTCCTACCATTTAATGTGTATTCCCTTGCCTTGTTAGCCCTCCCCAAATGCATTACCTCACAATTCTCATTCCATTTCCATAAATGTATTTCCACTCCCCACTTTTCACCCTCCTGAAGCTGCTAATTTTTTTGCTAGGGTATGGATTCATAGATGTTCTGCCAGACTTTTGGTACTGATTCCCTGTACCCATTCTTGATATTTGAGCATCAGAAAATGAATGTTGATAGGCTGTTCAACAAGTGGAGAATATTACAGTCAACCCTGACTCCTCCTTTATCTGCCGACTACAAACACACATTCTTCCCCCCCCCGCCCCCAAAACAAAATCCAGGAGCACATCGTGCGGCCCAGCTGCAGATCTGACGGAGATCAGCTGACTCTGCACAGATGAGAAAATTAATGTTTAGTGGTATATTGGTCAGTGCTTTTTCATCCTGTCGCAAATTCCCGATTTTTGAAAAAAAAAATATTTGTGCAACTTTGTAGCACGTTGGGCGCTGGCTCTTCAGTTTTTTAAAACCGGTGTGGAGTGGGAATTCTGGGTTTCTTCTGATTGGTTGTAATTTGTGTCATTAAGCGTGTTAGATCCGTGGTTCAGTGGATAAAGAATTACACGGATGCTGTACATAAACAAACAACAGGTCTTTACTGGAGGAGGGTCATCTCTAGACTGGAGTACAGAGGCATGCGCACAGCTTATATACCAGTGTGGTTACTGCCGGTACTACAGTATACAGGAGCTGTAAAAAGTAGTTCTGACTTAAAGCACATACACTACAATTCCTCCCTTTTTAGATTAATAATACCCCCTTAATATTCAAATAACAATTACATTTTTACATGTACATTCCATAACAAAAAGTCCATTTATAGATTCAGTCTTTGGGGCGGCTTCCTGACCCTTTCGGGATAGCGCCTTTCTGGAGGTTCTTGTTCTTGGTGCAGAGGCGATTCTGACCCCTTTTCATCGGGTTCCACTGCTACTGGGTCTGAAGTAGATGCTACCGGTATGTCGGGTTCATCCCCAGGTACTCGAGACATGGGGTTGACGCCTTCCTGTGACGCTAAGATCTGATCGATATGGCGTCTCACAATGTTCTCCCCGACATCCACTGTGTACATTAATGGCCCCTGCCTTGTACATATCGTTCCAGGTTGCCACTTCTCTGTTCGGTAGTCACGGGCCAAGACTGGTTGCCCTACATTGAAGCTCCTTGTCGGCTTCTCGTTGATGTGCTGGAATTGTTTGTCCTCCACATTTCTTCGCACATTTGGTCTGAGCAAATCCAGACGAGATCTCAACATTCTGGTAAAGAACATCATGGCCGGGGTCTGGTTGGTAACTGCATGTGTCGCGTTTCGGTAGGCTAATAAGAAATTGTCCATCTTATGCTGTAGTGGAATTTCCTCGTCGCACATGGCCTTTATCGCCTTCTTAAAGGTTTGTACGAACCTCTCAGCCAATCCATTGGTGGCTGGATGATACGGGGCGGATGTGTAATGCCTTACCCCATTCCTTTTCATGAATTTTTGGAACTCGTCGGACACAAACTGTGGTCCTGTAGGATTTCTACTATGCTTTCAGAATTCTTGTTTACCGGCTTCTCTGGGGTTATTAGATTTCGCAGTAACCCATAAGTTTTTGCACCAATGGAATTTAACAGAACCAGTGCTTTACTCGCATCTGGCACTTCATTCGCCCTGCAGTACACCTCAATACGTTCCACATATGTCGCCCAATCTTCAACTTCATTGTCGAACGTAGAGATACTGCCACTCTTCGGCATCCTTGGTTGTGCGTTAACTATCACCAATGGCGCCTCCCGCGCTTCCCCTTCTTCTCCGCTGGCACAAAATGGCGTCTCCCGCGCTTTCCTTCCTTCCCGCGCTCGCCCGTCTTCTCCGCTACGGCTTTGCAAAATGGCGTCTCCCGCGCTCTCCCTGCTTCTCCGCGGCTCAATGGCGTCTCCCGCGCTCTCCCTGCTTCTCCGCGGCTCAATGGCGTCTCCCCTTGTTTCGCCCCGCGGACCCTGATCAGCCCGTGATCCCTGGCTGTGCTCTGCGCGTTCTTTTGATATTTGTCGACGCCGCTCAGTCTCGAACCCAGCTGTTTCTTACCCTCTCTCCGGTTTTGCAGTATTTTTCCACGACGCCGCTCGGTGATCAACCCCCGGCTGCGCCCTGCTCTCTTCACCCTTTTTCTTACCCCGTCGACGCTGCCCGGCTCTCTCTCTCTGCCGTCGGTCGGCTCCAGCCGCCGCTGCTCGGGAAGGGTCTGCTCAGGACCTGTCGTCGGTCTCTTACTGCTCGTTGTGGCTTGGGAACCAAGCCCGGCTCTCCACAGCCTCCCCAGCGAAGTTGGATCTCTGCCTGACTGCTGGGCGGTTGCTCGCGGTCGACGCCCGTGTTCCTGGACTCGACTCTTTTTTTGTTTAATGTTGCAGGTAGATTCGCATCAACACTCGTCACCACTGTTAGATCCGTGGTTCAGTGGATAAAGAATTACACGGATGCTGTACATAAACAAACAACAGGTCTTTACTGGAGGAGGGTCATCTCTAGACTGGAGTACAGAGGCATGCGCGCAGCTTATATACCGGTGTGGTTACTGCCGGTACTACAGTATACAGGAGCTGTAAAAAGTAGTTCTGACTTAAAGCACATACACTACAAAGCGGAAGGTCCTTCCTTTCAGCACTATCTCTGGCTGCTTCGTTTCTTTAAAAACAATTCCTCGTGCCGTTTGCAACCTGGCAAAGCCCCCAGACCAGCAGTGCCCTTGCTGCTGAAGTAGACCCAGCGTTACGTACCAGTTTAGTACATGAACTGTAGTCAATGCAACATCCTGTCTACTCCATCCCTCCCCCCAACAGTCCCAGTTATTTTTTTATATAATAATCAAGTGTAGCACTGCTAGAGCGTTAAAAAAAACAAGCCTGAAGGCTTTGTGTCTTAATGCGAGGAGCATTTGTAATAAGGTGGATGAATTGGCTGCGCAAATAGAGGTAAACTAATACGATTTGGTTGGGATTACAGAAACATGGCTCAAAGATGGCCAAGACTGGGAACTCAACATCCAGGGGTATTCGATATTCAGGAAAGATAGGCAAAAAGGAAAGGGAGGTGGGGTAGCATTACTGGTTAAAGAAGGGATTAATACAATTGTAATGAAGGATATTAGCTCTGATGATGTGGAATCTGTATGGGTAGAATTGAGAAATACTAAGGGGAAAAAAACATTAGTGGGAGTGGTATATAGACCTCCCAACAGTAAGGTGGAGGTTGGGGATGGCATTAAAAGGGAAATTAAAGAAGCGTGCAATAAGGGCACAGCAGTCATCATAGGTGACTTTAATCTACATATAGATTGGGCCAACCAAATTAGTAACAATACTGTGGAGGAGGAATTCCTGGAGTGTTTACGGGATGGTTTCCTGGACCAATATGTTGAGGAACCAACCAGAGATCAGGCCATCTTAGACTGGGTATTATGCAATGAGAAAGGATTAATTAGCAATCTTGTTGTACGAGGCCCCTTGGGTCAGAGCGATCATAATATGATCGAATTCTTCATTAAGATGGAGAATGAAGTAGTTGACTCAGAGACAAGGGTCCTCAATTTAAATAAAGGAAACTACGATGGTCAGAGGAGCGAGTTGGGTAGGATTGAGTGGGGAATGGCGCTCAAAGGGTTGATGGTGGATAGGCAATGGCAAACATTCAAAGACCAAATGGATGAGCTACAGAATTTGTTCATCCCAGTTTGACGTAAAAATAAAACAAAAAAGGTGACTCAACCGTGGCTAACAAGGGAAATTAGGGATAGCATAAGATCCAAGGAGAGGGCATATAAATTGGCTAGAAAAAGCAATAATCCTGAGGATTGGGAGCAGTTTAGGAGTCAACAAAGGAGGACAAAGGGATTAATTAAAAAAGGGAAAATAGAATATGAGAGTAAGCTTGCAGGGAACATAAAAACTGACTGTAAAAGCTTTTATAAATATGTGAAGAGAAAAAGATTAGTGAAGTCAAGCGTAGGTCCCTTCCAGTCAGAATCAGGGGAATTTATAATGGGAAACAAGGAAATGGCAGACCAACTAAATGCATACTTTGGTTCTGCCTTCACAAAGGAGGACACAAATAACCTCCCAGAGATGCCGGGGAACATACGGTCGGATGAAAGCGAGGAACTGAAAGAAATCAGTATTTGTAGGAAAATGGTGTTAGGAAAATTGATGGGACTGATGGCCAATAAATCCCCAGGGCCTGATGGTCTACATCCCAGGGTACTTAAGGAAGTGGCCCTAGAGATAGTAGATGCATTACTGATCATCTTCCAGAACTCGATAGACTCTGGAACGGTACCCATGGATTGGAGGATAGCTAATGTTACCCCACTATTCAAAAAAGGTGGTAGAGGAAAAAGCAGGGAATTATAGACCGGTAAGCCTGACATCGGTAGTGGGGAAAATGCTAGAGTCTATTATAAAAGATGTAATAGCAGAGCACTTGGAAAGCAGTGACAGGATCGGACAAAGTCAACATGGATTTACAAAAGGTAAATCATGCTTGACTAATCTACTGGAATTTTTTGAGGATGTAACTGGTAAAATAGATAAGGGAGAACCAGTGGATGTGGTGTATTTGGACTTTCAGAAGGCTTTCGATAAGGTCCCACATAAGAGATTAGCGTGCAAAATTAAGGCACATGGGATTGGGGGCAAAGTATTGACTTGGATAGAGAACTGGTTGGCGGACAGAAAGCAAAGAGCTGGAATAAATGGGTCGTTTTCCGAGTGGCAGGCAGTGACTAGTGGGGTACCGCAAGGATCGGTCCTAGGACCCCAGCTGTTCACAATATATATTAATGATCTGGACGAGGGAATTGGATGTAATATCTCCAAATTTGCAGATGACACAAAGCTGGGCGGGAGGGTAAGCTGCGAGGAGGATGTCGGGAAACTCCAGTACGATTTGGACAGGTTGGGTGATTGGGGAGAAACATGGCAAATGCACTATAATGTGGATAAATGTGAGGTTATCCACTTTGGTGGCAAAAACAGGAAGGCAGATTATTATTTGAATGGCAATAGATTGGGAGAAGGGGGAAGTGCAAAGAGACCTGGGGGTCCTTGTGCACCAGTCGCTGAAGGTAAGCATGCAGGTGCAGCAGGCGGTTAAGAAGGCAAATGGTATGTTGGCCTTCGTAGCAAGAGGGTTCGAGTACAGGAACAAGGATGTCTTGCTACAGTTGTACAGGGCCTTGGTGAGACCGCACCTTGAGTATTGTGTGCAGTTTTGGTCACCTTACCTGAGGAAGGACGTTCTTGCCATGGAGGGAGTGCAGCGAAGATTCACCAGGCTGATACCTGGGATGGCAGGAATGACGTATGAGGAGAGATTGTGTCGATTGGGCTTATACTCACTGGAGTTTAGAAGATTGAGAGGGGATCTCATCGAAACCTATAAAATTCTGTCAGGTCTGGACAGACTAGATGCAGGAAGGATGTTTCTGATGGCCGCGGAGTCCAGAACCAGGGGTCATAGTCTAAGGATAAAGGGTAAGCCATTTAGGACTGAAATGAGGAGGAATTTCTTCACCCAGAGAGTGGTGAACCTGTGGAATTCTCTGCCACAGAGGGCGGTGGAGGCCAGTTCATTAAATAAATTCAAGAAAGAGTTGGATATATTTCTTGAGGCTAAAGGGATCAAGGGATATGGGGAAAAGGCAGGGACAGGGTACTGAATTTGGATGATCAGCCATGATCACATTGAATGGCGGAGCAGGCTCGAAGGGCCAAATGGCCTACTCCTGCTCCTATCTTCTATGTTTCTATGTTAGCTTGTAAACTGATTAATAAAAGTATTTTTTTCTGCCTGTTGTTACAAAGTGGCCTTTTCTATTGCTGGTTAAAAAGCTGCCATAATAAATTGATGAACTGTGTATCTGGTGTAGAAGCGATGATAAATTGTTCATTACAGCCCTCAAAATATAGGAAGGCTTAGTAATCACATCTGATGCACATAAGAAGTAGGAGCAGGAGTAAGCCATTCGGCCCCGAGAGCCTGCTCCGCCATTCAATAAGATCATGGCTGATCTTCTATTTCAACTCCACTTTCCTGCCCTATCCCCATATCTCTTGCCTCCCTTATTATCCAAAAATCTATCGATCTCTGTCTTGAATATATTCAACAACTGAGCCTCCACAGCCCTCTAGGATAGAGAATTCCAAAGATTCACCACCCTCTGAGTGAAGAAATTTCTCCTCATCTCAGTCCTAAATGGCCGACCCCTTATTCTAGACTCCCCAGCCAGGGGAAACATCCACCCTGCCTCTACCCTGTCAAGCCCTGTAAGAATTTTGTACGTTTCAATGAGATCGCCCCTCATTCTTCTAAACCCTAGAGAATATTGGCCTAGTCTACTCGGTCTCTCCTCACAGGACAATCCCTCATCCCAGGAATCAGTCTGGTGAACCTTTTGTTGTACTCCCTCTATTGCAAGAATATCCTTCCTTAGGTATGGAAACCAAAACGATATATAATACTCCAGGTGTGGTCTCACCAGGATCCTATATAATTGCAGTAAGACGTCTTTACTCTCGTACTCCAATCCTCTTGTAATAAAGGCCAACATACCATTTACTTTCTTGCTTGCTGTACCTGCATATTAACTTTCAGTGATTTGTGTACAAGGACACCCAGGTCTCTCTGAACACCAACATTTCCCAATCTCTCTCCATTTAAAAAATACTCTGCTTTTCTATATTTCCTACCAAAGTGGATAACTTCACATTTCTCCACATTATATTCCATTTGCCGTGTTCTTGCCCACTCACTTAGCCTGTCTATATCCCCTTGAAGCCTCTTTGCATCCTCCTCACAACTTACATTCCCACCCAGCTTTGTATCATCAGCAAACTTGGGTATATTACATTTGGTCCCCTCATCCAAATCATTGATGTAGATTGTGACTAGCTGAGGCCCAAGCACTGATCCTTGCGGTACCCCACTAGTTACAGACTGCAAACCTGAAAATGACCCGTTTATTCCTACTCTGTTTTCTGTCTGTTAACCAATCCTCAATCCATGCTAGAATATTTCCCCCAATCTTATGAGCCCTCATTTTGTTTAATAACCTCTTGTGTGGCACCTTATCGAATGCCTTCTGAAAATCCAAATACACCACATCCACTGGTTCCCCCTTATCTATTCTGCTAGTTACAACCTCATAAAACTCTACCTGATTCGTCAAACATGATTTCCCTTTCATAAACCTGTGTTAACTCTGCCCAATCCTATTATTATTTTCTAAGTGCCCTGTTACCATGTCCTTAATAATAGATTCTAGCATTTTCCCTACTACTGATGTCAGGCTAACTGGTCTGTAGTTCCCCGTTTTCTCTCTCCCTCCTTAAATAGTTGGGTTACATTTGCTACCTTCCAATCCACAGGAACCGTTCTAGAATCTATGGAGTTTTGGAAAGTGACAACCAATGCATCCACTATCTCTATAGCCACCTCTTTCAAAACCCGAGGATGTAGGCCGTCGGGTCCAGGGGATTTATCGGCTTTCAGTCCCATTAATTTCTCCAGTACTATTTTTTTTTTTTACCAATACTAATTTCTTATAGTTCCTCATTCTCGCCAGACCCTTGGTTCTCCACTATTTCCGGGAGGTTTTTTGTGTCGTCTTCCATGAAAACAGACAGTTAATTTCTCTGTCATTTCCTTATTCCCTATTATTTTTCCTGTCTCAGCCTGTAAGGGACCCACATTTACTTTTGCTAATCTTTTACTTTTTACATACCTATAGAAGCTTTTGCAGTCTGTTTTTATGTCTCTCGCTAGTTTACTCTCACATTTTCCCTTTCTTTATCAATTTCTTGGTCCTCCTTTGCTTAATTCTAAAATCCTCCCAATCCTCAGGCTTACTACTTTTTTTGGCAACTTTATACACCTCTTCCTTTGATCTAATACTATCTTTAACTTCTCTTGTTAGCCACGGTTGGACCACTTTTCCTGTGGGGTTTTTGTGCCTTCAAGGAATGTATATTTGTTGTAAATTATGTATTCTTTAAATGCTAGCCATTGCTTCTCTACCGTCATACCTTTTAATGTAGTTTCCCAATCTACCTTCTCCAACTCGTCCCCCCCCCCCCCCCATACCTACGTAGTTTGCTTTGTTTAAATTTAAGACCCTAGTTTTGGATTTACCTAAATCACCTTCAAGCTCAATATAAAATTCAATCATAATATGGTCACTCTTCCCTAAAGGCCCCTTTATTACAAGGTTATTAATTAACCCTTTTTCATTGCACAATACTAGATCTAAAATAGCCTGTTCCCTAGTTGGTTCCTCAACATACTGATCTAGAAAACTATCTTGTATACATTCCATGAATTCGTCCTCCACACTATTACTACAAATTTAGTTTGCCCAGTCTTTATGTAGATTAAAGTGACCCATGATTACATTGGTATAAACAAGTTGAAAAGATGACGGGAATTTCTGGCAGAGATGTGGAAATCCTTACGAATGCTTAATCTTTCATCATTGACATCTTTAAAGTGCTACAAAGCCGATACTTGTCCACTGATGAACTATTGTACCCCTGTTTGGTAAGTTGCAGAAACCTGACTATTCCTTGTAGACTGTACAATCAAATTCTGGCAGGTTAGTGGAATTGATGAGCGTCATGCAAGAGTCTGCTGTCTGCTAACATTAAAAAAAAATATGGCTGGGCTGTCAGTCCTCCACATGATTACAACTGAAGCAACAACACAGTAGTTGGCTAGTATTCACATCAGGAGTATAAGAGCTACTGTATTTGTTGTAATTCAAAAAGTCTGCACAGAATAAAATTGGCAAAGCTTCACTTTGCCTCTGTACCTACGGTTACCTCTGGCACTGTCGCCTATAATTCTTCAAATACATAAATAGTTAACCATCGTTCACTGAATCAAGATTTTTAGAGTATGTATTAAACTATGGGATAACCTGTTTACCACTCAATCATTAGAATGATACAGCATAGACGGAGGCCATTCGGCCCACCGTGCCTGATCCCCATTAAGGAATCTTTGCTCCCAGCAGCCACATCAGTCAAACTTATCTGGCTGTATAGTGTTAAACAGCCTGAAAAAAAAATAAAAGGAAAGTAAGTTCTACATCAGTGTGCAAAATGTTTTGAAAAAATAAAACAAAATGAGGAGACTTCTCAATTATACTATGTCGACATTTTGGCTGACCCAAAAATAACATTGCCTGCCTGTAAAATAACATTGACCCATTTCTGATGGTTTTGTTGCTCTATAACAGTCGTTCAAGTTGATATGAGCTGCCTCAGTGTATGTGTGCTGGCCTACAGACTGCCTAATTGTGATCAATTCACCTTTTCTTTCACGAACAGGAACAAGGTAAAATAGAAAATGTACTGAATGGGATTAATTTAACAGCCACAACTGTGTGTTTTTCAGCAGAACAACATTTTCAAGCTATTAGACAATAGTGATGATAAAAATTTCTCCGGGGTAATTTAGATCTTTGCTTTGATCCAATTTAGTCTGTTGGTAAATGTAACTCATTGATGAGGATGAAAAATTAAATAGTTCTGTATTGAACAAGGAGCAGAGGAGATTTCACTGTTTTAATTTTACAAATGTTCACACATACAGACTTTACCCTTGTGTAGAAAAGTTAGGTAATCACAATGGCCTTGAATTTCCAATCGGAGGCTTCCTCCGGGCGGATGCCTGCGATCGGAAAAAAATCTACGAACTTACCTGCTGGTTCCTTAGACCCCGAGGCTTGCGATCCTGGGCCTCTCCTCTTCGAAATGCGCAGAGGCCCATGTATCCCAGGGGCGCGTGCGGTTCGCCAGGTGAACCAATGAAAAAAGGTAATCCCCCTTCATCCTTTTTGACAGTTCCGTACGGATAGAACTGTCAAAAGTATGAATGGATATCACATTTAAAAACACTCGGGCTTCGCATGCCTGAAACTGGCACTTGTGCGTACACACCTTGTGGGGGTCGCAAAATCCGGCCCAATGTCTTTATTCCTCCAGACCTGCAGACAGGGTGATTTAATCTTAAGCACTGTTTGTCATTCAGATAAATTTGACACCACAAGAACTTAGAATACTGCTTATTTTCTTTTAATGAGTGACTTTATTCCTATTCTTCTTGGTTCCATCCGAGAATGGTTTTTAAATCTGTTTTATGCAACTATGGGGTATGGTCAACTCTATTATGTGACAAATAAAAGGCTGTAACGTGGTCTTTTTAATTTAATCGCTGTAATATAAAAAATGTTCCTATTATTTTGCCATTAGAATGCCTTGTACTGTGACATTATGTAAAGGGTGTGCAATGGTGGACCAGATGGCTTCACTCAAATATGTGAATAGGAAGATTCTATGATTATTTTTTAACAGCTATGATTATGTGTGCCTGCCTGGTTAAATTATAATTATTAAATTAGATATTGAATAGAAGGTAGTATTCTTTTCAAGGGATTTAAATTACATAACCACAAGAATAAAATGCATGAAATTCTGAAAACTATCCAGATGCCATTTAATCAGTGCAACATTTCTCTTTTTCACTTTTTCTGGCCCCAGTGCATGTCATACTGCATGTCATGTTGCTCAGATGTTCCTATATAGTTAAGTGAAGACTGAAGACATTTGGATTGAAGGATTAAAGATTCATTTGACATCCTTTGCAAACTGCTGGAGTCGAATCGACCCCAGCCAATGTTCTTAAGAAAACTATCCTAACCCAGTAACAGCAAGTCAACTGGTCTCTTGCTAACTCAGCATTCTGAAGGGACCATTCTCTCCGCAAACCCTGGTCCACTCTTCAATCACCCCCAACACCCACTCCCCATCCCACGGCACCTTCCCGTGCTAGTGCAGGAGATCGAACACTCACCCTTTTGCCATCTCCCTTCTCACTGTCCAGTGCCCCAAACACTCCTTCCAGGTGAAACAGCGATTTACTTGTACATCTTTCAATTTAGTATACTGTATGCATGCTCACAATGCAGCCTCCTCTACACTGGGGGGACCAAACTCTGATAGGTGTCCCGCAAAGCTATCACCCACAGTTTAGTCCGCAAGCGTGACCCTGAACTTCCGGTCACTTGCCATTTTAATTCACCGCCCTGCTCCCACTCTGACCTCTGCTTCCTACACTGTTCTCATGAAGCTCGAGGCACAGCACCTCATCTTTTGATAAGGCACTTTACGCCTTCCACCTCTAGACCCATCTTTTGTTTTTTTGGCCCATTACCACCCCCTTTTTGTCTTGCACCATCATCCCTTTTGACATTTAATTTGTCTTGCCTTCCACCCGATCCCAGAGCTTCCCCTTTGTTCTTTCCACTTCCCCTGCCTCTGCTTGCTTAAACATGTTGCATAGGATTACACATCTCTAACTTTTTCCAGTTCTGATGAAAGGTCATCGACCTGAAATATTAACTCTGTTTCTCTCTCCACAGATGCTGCCTGACCTGCTGAGTATTTCTAGCATTTTCTGTTTTTATTTCAAATATCCAGCATCTGCAGTATTTTGCTTTCGAATTCGGTGTCTTTTTTTTCTTGGTAGTGGTGTTTGAAGGATAATTGTTAGCCAGGACACTGACATCTTCCCTACTCTTAAAACAGTGCCATGGAATTTTATACATCTACCAACTAGGTAGGCAGGCTTTAACCTCTGATCCTAAAAACAGCACTTCTGATAACTTAGCACTTTGTCAATATTGCAGTTAAGTATCTGCCTGGATCTTGTGCTGAGGTGGAGTTTGAACCTACAATCTTCTGACTCCGAGGTGAGAATGTGACTACTGAGTCAAGCTGGTACTTCTGTATACCAGTAGATAATACAGAGGAAAAGATAATTAATCATATAGTTGTGTTAGACATAAGGCTAACGATAGGGTTTTTCAGATTTGCTTTATCAATAGATAAATAGATTTCCCCAGTTTTCTGATCAGTGCTCTTAGAAGGGAATTTGGATTTGGGCAAGATATCTGAAGTTATTTAAATCTCATCAGTCTTTTTCACTTTACCAAAGGAGAGCTTTGCTTAGACTGGGCTACGTGTACAATAGCTTGACTGTTCAGTCTTCCACAAATTGCATTATTTATGCTTTGCAAATGAGAGTATCTGTTTTTCTTGTTAGCAAGAACTCTCTACTTGATGCAAAAGATATTGCCCACATGGTGAGCTTGTGTTTACTCTTTATGGAGTATATTTGTGACCCAAATAACCTGTTATTTATAAGTATTGGGATTTTTGAATGACACACTCAGTCATAAGTTGAAATGAAAATCTAGCATGGAGCTACTGCTGCCACTTAGTGCCTCTCTGCTGTATCTCATACTTTAGTGAAACTAATCCACCTCTGCCATTTCTCCACTTGAAATACAACCATCATTAATTTCATCAAATCCCATAGATGTGGACGCAGCTGTGCTACAAAAAAAACTGCGACTAGTCCCAACAGTGGCATTAGAAATTATCAGGTTAACTTGTATGAGAAATGGAGCTCTCGTCAGAACTATGAGGAACTAAAAAAATTATTTGGAGCAGTTACATTAGATCTAAATGATAAGCTGAACGCTGTCTGTATACATTTCAAGGTAAGCATTAAGGCAGACAGAAAGCATATTTGGGAACAATCACGTTAATTTTTGTGGTGTTGATATGGCTCGAAATGAAAATGAACACTTTTCAACACCATCAATTCTGACAGTGTTAACTGTTACAAGGGGTCTTGGCTTCCCCTCTCTTATAATCTTGAAACTCTCTCTCTTTTCTCTATCTAGTACCCTGAAATGGGTAGTGGATTCTCTCTAATAAGCACATAAGAAATCGGAGCAGGAGTAGACCAGACCACCTCTCAAGCCTGCTCCGCCATACAAGAAGATCGTGGCTGAACTTCTACATCAACCCCACTTTCCCGCCCTATCCCCATATCCCTCGATTTCCTTAGTGCCCAAAAATCTATCGATCTCAGTCTTGAATATACTCATCAACTGAGCATCGACAGCCCTCTGGGGTAGAGAATTCCAAAGATTCACCACCCTCTGAGTGAAGAAATTTCTCCTCATCTCAGTCCTAAATGACCAACCCCTTATCCTGAGACTATGACACATAGTTCTCGACTCCAGCCAGGGGAAACATCCTCTCCGCATCTACACTGTCAAACTAGAATTTTATACGTTTCAATGAGATCACCTCTCATTCTTCTAAACTCCAGAGAGTATAGGCCCATTCTACTCAATCTCTCCTCATAGGACAGCCCTTTCATCCCAGAAATCAATCCAGTGAACCTTCGTTGCACCCCCTCCAAGGCAAGTATATCCTTCCTTAGGTAAGGAGACCAAAACTGCACACAGTACTCCATGTGTGGTCTCTCCAAGGCCCTATATAATTGCAACAAGACTTTGTAACTCTATACTCCAACCCCCTTGCAGTAAAGGTGAACTTACCATTTGCCTTCCTAATTGCTTGCTGTACCTGCATGTTGTCTTTCTGTGATTCGTGTACAAGGACCCTGATGTAAGAAAACTACTAGGCACTTGGTCTAAGCGTTAAACAAAGCTTTAATCAACTGTTTTACAACATGGAGGTCTAGTTGTGTCCTTCGCTAGTTCCTGTGAAGAATGTCCTGCACAAGCTGGGCCCATGCCTGAGTATTTATACTCCCTGGACAGCGCCACCCGTAGGCCACTCAGTATTATTTCATAAGTCTTTCTTTCGTGAATGACTGATTCATGTCAGGCCCTCAAACCTTTCTGCATACCAACATTTACTAATCTCTCACCTTTTTATAAAAAAAAAAAATAAAAAAAAATCTGCTTTTCCATTTTTCCTACCAAAGTGGATAATCCCCATGTTATACTCCATCTGCCACCTTCGTGCCTAATCACCTAACCGGTCTTCTAGCCCTTTGCAATCTCTGTGTCCTCTTCACAGCTTACTTTCCTTCCTAGTTTTGAATCATCAGCAAACTTGGATAAATTACACTCACCCATGTCATTGATATAGATTGTTAATAATTTCCTACATTACAACAGTGACTACACTTCAAAAGTACTTCATAGGCTGTAAAGCGCTTTGGGACGCCATGAGGTTGTGAAAGATGTTATATAAATGCAAGTCTTTTCTTTTGCCATCCTGGAAATGACCACTTTATTCCTACTCTGTTTTCTGTCCTTTAACCAATCCTCTATCCATGCTAATATATTACCCCCAACCCCATGAGTGTGTGGCACCTTATCGAATGCCTTCTGAAAATCAAAATACGCTACATACACTAGTTTTCCCCTATCTGTACTACTAGTTACACCCTCAAAAAACTCTTAATAGATTTCCCTTTCATAAAACAGTGTTAACTCTGCCTAATCATATGATTTTCCAATTGCCCTGTTACCATGTCCTTAAAGATTCTAGCTTTTTCCCTACTACTGATGTCAGGCTAACTGGCCTATAGTTCCCTGCTTTCTGTCTCCCTCCTTTCTTGAACAGCAGGGTTAAATTTGCTACCTTCCAATCCGCGGGGACCGTTCTAGAATCTGGGGAATTTTGGAAGATCACAACCAATGCATCCGCTATCTCTTTTAAAACTCTAGGATGTAGGCCATCAGGTTCAGGGTGTTTGTCGGCTTTTAGTCCCATTAATTTTTCCAGTACTTTTTCTTTACTAATAATTACTTTAGGTTACTCACTCTCACTAGACCCTTGGTTCTCCACAATTTCTACTATGTTCTTTGTGTTTTCTATCGTGAAGACAGACACAAAATATTTGTTTAATGTCGCTGCCATTTCCTTATTCCCCATTATAATTTCTCCTGTCTGTGCCTCAAAGGGACCCACGTTTACTTTCACAAGAACATAACAGAATTAGGAGCAGGAATAGGCCACACTGAAGGGATAATTACAAGTCCTAGCCCTTTTCGGGCTACCCCAGATCAGGCGTATTCCCCAGGCGTTCACCTTCAACTAAAGTTAGAGATAGCCGAATTCTATAACATAGAAACATAGAAGATAGGAGCAGGAGTAGGCCATTCAGCCCCTCGAGCCTGCTCCGCAATTCAATGCGATCATAGCTGATCATCCAAATTCAGTACCCGGTCCCTGCTTTCTCCCCACACTCCTTGATCCCTTTAGCCTTAAGAAATATATCCAACTCCTTCTTGAATATATTTAATGAATTGGCCTCTACTGCCTTCTGTGGTAGAGAATTCCACAGGTTCACCACACTCTGGGTGAAGAAATTCCTCCTCATTTCTGTCCTAAATGGCCTACCCCTTATCCTTAGACTGTGATCCCTGGTTCTGGACTCCCTGACCATCGGGAACATCCTTCCTGCATCTAGTCTGTCCAGTCCTGTCAGAATTTTATAAGTTTCAATGAGATCCCCTCTCATTCTTCTAAACTCCAGTGAGTACAAGCCCAATCGTCCCAATCTCTCCTCATACGTCATTCCTGCCATCCCAGGTATCAGCCTGGTGAATCTTCGCTGAACTCCTTCCATGGCAAGAATATCCTTCCTCAGATAAGGCGACCAAAACTGCACACAATACTCAAGGTGCGGTCTCACCAAGGCCCTGTACAACTGGAGCAAGACATCCTTGCTCCTGTACTCAAACCCTCTCGCTACAAAGGCCAACATACCATTTGCCATCTTAACCGCCTGTTGCACCTGCATGCTTACCTTCAGCGACTGGTGCACAAGGACACCCAGGTCTTGTTGCACTTCCCCATCTCCCAATCTATTGCCATTCAAATAATAATCTGCCTTCCTGTTTTTGCCACCAAAGTGGATAACCTCACATTTATCCACGTTATATTGCATCTGCCATGCTTCTGCCCAATCACCCAACCTGTCCAAATCATTCTGGAGCTTCTCAGCATCCTCCTCACAGCACACACGCCGACCCAGCTTTGTCTCGTCTGCAAATTTGGAGATATTACATCTCGTTCCCTTGTCTAGATCATTAATATATATTGTGAATAGCTGGGGCCCAAGGACCGATCCCTGCGGTACCGCACTAGTCACTGCCTGCCACTCGGAAAAAGACCTGTTTATTCCAACTCTTTGCTTTCTGTCTGCCAACCAGTTCTCTATCCAAGTCAATACCTTGCCCCCAATCCCATGTGCCTTAACTTTACACGCTAATCTCTTATGTGGGACCTTATTGAAAGCCTTCTGAAAGTCCAAATACACCATATCCACTGGTTCTCCCTTATCTATTTTACCAGTTACATCCTCAAAAAATTCCAGTAGACTAGTCAAGCACGATTTACCTTTTATAAATCCATGTTGACTCTGTCCGATCCTGTCACTGTTTTCGCTTAAATGGGTCTAAAGGTTCAGGCTATCTCTCCCTAAAGGAAAGGAACAACTGAAGATGTTACCGTCCTCCGGATAGCACTTTTAATAAGTTGAACTAGACTGTAACCTTCCGGATATTATGAGGGTCTGGAATACCCCCCAGAATTCTGCAACTCCTTACAAAAGAATGTACAGAAATTGGGTTCGCTAGATTGATACAGAAGTACTCGGACAATTTCTAAAATATATAGATTTATTTAAGAGCCGACATTCACTTAACAGCTGTTGAGTCAGTCACAATAATAACAGTTCAAAAACAATTAGCTTACACAATCTTATTCTCAGCGATCCTTATTCTCAAATCTTTACTTCGTTACATTTCCACACTTCTACTTATTCTTAATCCAGAATATCCACCAAAATCAAATACCTTGATTACCCGAGACTCAAAGTTGTAGGCTTACAGAGTGGTTCTGAAACCGAGAATCGCTTGCCCATCTCCAGCGACTTCTGTTTTCCCATTTGAAAATCCTATCTTTTATATCCTTTTTGCAGTAGTAAATCCTTCGATGTTTTCTGCTGATGTAAGCTAATTATCTCTCTCATTCTTTCTGTTGATTTCTTTCTATTCTTACTGCCAATTTAGCTGCTGCGTGCATAATTATGTCTACCTTTAGGTGTTCCAAAAACTTATCAAAAAATGGCTACAACAGATTTATCTGATGTCATTCTTATCGAAGATCTTTCATTCAATTCTTAATATTGGCTTAACTGGTTTTAGCAGACGTTTTGACTCCGTGGTGTTCCGAGTTGAATACAAAAACCATGTGATTGCTTGGTGCATCTATTGAAGTCATATCTTCAAAGTGTTCTGTTGGTATCACATTTACTACATGTAAATCAAAACCACTTTAACCAGGGTGTTTGCTTGTTTTCTAGCTATCTCAATTGGTTACATATTTAATCGTGCTTCCTGTCTTATTTGATACTTTTACAAAGGCACATGGTTTTTTAATATTCTGTGTTTCTGTTTCACGTGTTAGTTCTTAACACTTTACTTGGGTCATTCCATTGTGTTTCTCCCAAACTCCAGACCACCTGGAAGCACCAAACTGCTATTTCAATAGGGCCATTGTATTAGCATTAACAATCAACTCCCCTTTCAAAGCTTGTGTGGTTTTTATAGCTTGTGTTATCAAACTGCCCCATCTCAGAAGCCTGTTTGCAGCCTGTGTCTCCGAGGCTTCAGATTTTTAAACCCAGTATATGTATTAATAATATCAGAAATCTGTTCATATTATGGTGTATCTCTTGGAATATGGCTTATTCCGTCATGACACGGCCCCTCGAGCCTGCTCTGCCATTCAATAAGGTCATGGCTGATCTTTGACCTCAACTCCACTTTCCTGCCCTATCCCCATATCCCTTAATTCCTCGAGTCCAAAAACCCGTCTATCTCAGCCTTGAATATACTCAACAACCGAGTATCCACAGCACTTTGGGGCAGAGAATTCCAAAGATTCACAACTCTGAGTGAAGAAATTCCTCCTCATCTCAGTCTTAGTCTTAGAAGGCCGGCCCCTTATCCTGAGACTATGCACCCTAGTTCTAGACACTCCAGCCAGGGGAAACCATCTCTCGGCATCTACCCTGTGAATTTCCCTCAGAATCTTGCATGTTTCAATGAGATCACCTCTCATTCTTCTAAACTCCAGAGAGTATAGGCTCAATCTACTCAATCGCTCCTCATAGGACAACCCTCTCATCCCAGGGATCAATCTAGTGAACCTTTGTTGCACCGCCTCTAAGGCAAGTATGTCCTTCCTTAAATAAGGAGACCAAAACTGCACAGTACTCCAGCTGTGGTTTCACCAGAGCAATTGTAGCAAGACTTCCTTAGTCTTGTATTCTAACCCCCTAGTAATAAAGGCCAACATACCATTTGCCTTCCTAATTGCTTGCTGTACTTGCATGCTAACATTGTGTTTCTTGCACGAAGACACCCAAATCTCTCTGAACACCAACATGTAATCGTTTCTCACCATTTAAAAAAAATCTGTTTTTCTATTCTTCCTACCAAAGTGAATAACCTCACATTTCCCCACATTATGCTCCATCTGCCACCTTATTGCCCACTCACTTAACCTGCCTATATCCCTTTGCAGGCTCTTTGCATCCTCTTCACATCTTACTTTTCCACCTAGATTTGTATCTTCAGCAAACCTGGATACATTGCACTCAGTTCCTTCATCTAAGTCATTAATATAGATTGTAAATAGCTGAGGCCCAAGCACTGATCCTTGCAGCACCCCACTAGTTACAGCCTGCTAATCTGAAAATGATCCGTTTATCCCTACTGTCTATTAACCAGTCCTTTTTCCATGCTAATACCTTACCCTTAACCCCATGTGCCCTTATCTTGCTTAACAACCTTTTATGTGGCACCTTATCGAATGCCTTTTGGAAATCCAAATATACAACATCGACTGGTCCCCCTTTATCTACCCTGCTAGTTACACCCTCAAAAAACTCTAATAAATTTGTCAAACACGATTTACCTTTCATAAAACTATATGTTGACTCTGCCTAACCATGTTATGATTTTCCAAGTACCCAGTTACCATTTCCTCCTTAATGGATTCCAACATTTTCCCGACGACTGATGTCAGGCTAAATGGCCTTGTAGTTCCTGGTTTTCTCTCTCCCTCATTTCTTGATTTGCTAATCTCCTTTTTACATACTTGTAAAAGCTCTTACAATCTATTTTTATTTTTGTTTCTCTTCCCTCCCACCTCCAACCCCACCCCCAAAAAGGACAAGAACAGCAGAACTGTCCATTTTACGACTTGACATGCACTTTCTGATCTTGGCTAGGATTTCAGCTTAGGAGATAGAGGGTTTACTCAACTCTAAATTAGTTTTATAATGTTCGTACTTGCAGCATAATACTGAGAAACAAAATATATTTAGGAGAACAGCATGAGCTCTTGTTTACTTGGGTCAAATATATACTTTATCATATGATACACAACCAATTTGAGTGGGTTCATCTGCAAACAAGTTACATAAGAAATAGGAGCAGGAGTAGGCCATTTGGCCCCTCGAGCCTGCTCTGCCATTCAATAAGATCATGGCTGATCTTCTACCTCATCTCTACTTTCCTGCACTATCCCTATATCCTTTGATTCCCTTAACATCCAAAAATCTATCGATCTCTGTCTTGAATATACTCAACGACTGAGCCGCCACAGCCCTCTGGGGTAGAGAATTCCAAAGATTCACCACCCTCTGAGTGAAGAAATGTCTCCTCATCTCAGTCCTAAATGGCCGACCCCTTATTCTGAGACTGTGACCCCTGGCTCTAGACTCCCAAGCCAGGGGAAACATCCTTCCTGCATCTACCCTGTTGAGCCCTGTAAGAATTTTGTATGTTTCAATGAGATCACCTCTCATTCTTCTAAACCCCAGAGAATATAGACCTAGTCCACTCAATCTCTCCTCACAGGACAATCTCCCCATCCCAGGTACCAGGCTGGTGATCCTTTGCTGTACTCCCTCTATATCCTCCTTTGGTAAGGAGACCAAAACTATATATAATACTCCAATATATAATTTCCAATGAAGCTCAACATAAGCTCGAGGAACAGCACCTCATCTTTTGATTAGGCACTTTAGAGCCTTCCGGACTCAATATCGAGTTCAACAATTTCAGATAATAATCCCTGCCCCCATTTTTCATGCTGTATGATTTTTGCCATTCCCATTTGCAATATTTTCACAGTATGTTCTTTCAATTCCTTCCTTCCCTCCTAACCACCACCATCCCCCCCCCCCCGTCTCTGCACCTGCTTAATATCTGTTACATTTCCAGCTTTTTCCAGTTCTGATGAAGGGTCCCAGACCTGAAACATTAATTCTGTTTCTCTCTCCACGGATGCTGCCTGGCCTGCTGAGTATTCCAGCATTTTCTGTTATTTTATAATACTCCAGGTGTGGTCTCACCAGGGCCCTATATAATTGCAGTACGACGTCATTATTCTTATACTCAAATCCTCTTGTAATAAAGGCCTACAAACTATTTGCTTTCATAATTGCTTGCTGTACCTGCATGTTAACTTTCAGTGATGTGTACAAGGACACCCAGGTCCCTCCTGAACACCAACATTTCCCAATCTCTCTCCATTTAAAAAATACTCTGCTTTTCTATTTTCCCTATTTTCTATTTTCCCTTCACATTTCTCCACATTATATTCCATTTGCCATGTTCTTGCCCACTCACTTAGCTTGTCTTTATCCCCTTGAAGCCTCTTTGCATCCTCCTCACAACTTACATTCCCACCCAGCTTTGTATCATCAACAAACTTGGATATATTACATTTGGTCCCCTCATCCAAATCATTGATATAGATTGTGAATAGCTGAGGCCCAAGCACAGATCCTTGAGGTACCCCACTAGTTACAGCCTGCCAACCCAAAAATGACCCGTTTATTCCTACTCTCTGTTTTCTGTCCATTAACCAATCCTCAATCCATGCTGGTATATTATCCCCAATCCCATGCGCCCTAATTTTGTTTAATAACCTCTTGTGTGGCACCTTATCGAATGCCTTCTGAAAATCCAAATACACCACATCCACTGGTTCCCCCTTATCTATTCTGCTAGTTACAACCTCAAAAAACTCTACCAAATTCGTCAAACACAATCTCCCTTTCATAAATCCGTGTTGACTCTGCCCAACTCTATTATTATTTTCTAAGTGCCCTGTTACCACATCCTTAATGATAGATCGTAGCATTTTCCTTACTACTAATGTCAGGCTAACTGGTCTATAGTTCCCCGTTTTCTCTCTTTTTTTAAAAGGTGGGGTTACACTTGCTATCTTCAATCTGCGGGAACCGTTCTAGAATCTATGGAATTTTGGAAGTTGACAACCAGTGCATCCACTATCTCTATAGCCACCTCTTTTCAAACCCAAGGATGTGGGCCATCAGGTCCAGGAGATTTATCGACTTTCAGCCCCATTAATTTCTCCAGTACTATTGTTTTACTAATACTAATTTCTTTCAGTTCCTCATACTCGCTAGAGCCTTGGTTCTCCACTATTTCTGGGAGGTTTTTTGGGGGGTCTTCTGTGAAGGCAGTCACAGAGGGCTGGATTTTACCAGCCCTGAGGAGACGGGTTTGGAGGCAGTACTGCTGAGAAAATGGCAGAAACTGGGAGCGGGTACCAACCCCGCTCCCAATCCGCCTCCGTGATATCTTCCCGTGAGTCGGGTCCCTGAGCCGCACAGGGACCCATCTCTCGAGGCGGGAAGGGGATTAGAGCTAATTAACTGCCTGTTAACAGGTAGTTAACAGGCAGTTTTGAGGCTTTTCTCCATTTTACACCTGCAATTGTGGGCTTCCCGATGGCTGCGCACCTCGCCAGGGTCAGCGAGGCGAGCAGTGGGTCTGCGGGGGTGAGAGGAGTCAAAATGTAAGCTGTAGAGGTGAGTGATGGCTGCAAGAGTGGACAGGTAAATATGAGAGGTGAGTGTAAAGTGTTGGAAAAATTTTCCTTACCTTGGCTTCTTTCTGCAGGCTTCAACCTCTGAGGATCCGGAGCTGCCTCATTTCAACGGCAGAGATAACAGAATGGCTGCTGCATTCTCAGATGCAGCAGCCATCTGCTTTCTGCTGAGGAGAGAGGTGTTGGTGAGCCTTCTGTGCAGGGATTGTCAGTGTTTGACAGCTTCTCAAATCAGTGAAACACTGACAATTCATCTGTCAAAACATTTTTGACGGAGGAAGCGTCATATGCTGACGTCATCTGTCACCGGCTTTCCCTTAATTGGCTGGTAAGCCCGCAGGGGATGGGACTGAACCCCGGAAACCAGAAGTCAAGCTTCCAGCATGTCCCCATTGATTAAAATCCAGCCCAAAGTATTTGTTTAATTTCTCTGCCATTTCCTTATTCCCCATTATAATTTCTCTTGTCTTGGCCTGTAGGGGTCCCACATTTACTTTTGCTAATGTTTTACTTTTTACGTACCTATAGAAGCTTTTATGTCTTGTGCTAGTTTACTCTCATATTTTCCATTTCTTTATCAATTTCTTGGTCCTCCTTTGCTGAATTCTAAAATCCTCCCAATCCTCCGGCTCACTATTTTTGGCAACATTATAAGCCTCTTCCTTTGATCTAATACTATCTTTAACTTCTCTTGCTAGCCACGGTTGGACCACTTTTCCTGTGGGGTTTTTGTACCTTAAAGGAATGTATATTTGTTGTAAATTCTGTATTAGTTCTTTAAATGCTAGCCATTGCTTCTCTACCGTCATACCTTTTAATGTAGTTTCCCAATCTACCTTCTCCAACTCGCCCCTCATACCTACGTAGTTTGCTTTGTTTAGATTTAAGACCATAGTTTTGGATTTAACTAAATCACTTTCAAACTCTATATAAAATTCTATCATATTATGGTCACTCTTCCCTAAAGGCCCCTTTACTACAAGGTTATTAATTAACCCTTTTTCATTGCACAATACTAGATCTAAAATAGCCTGTTCCCTAGTTGGTTCCTCAAAATACTGATCTAGAGAACTATCTTGTATACATCTTGTATTAATTCTTTAAATGCTAGCCACTGCTTCTCTACCATCATACCTTTTAACGTAGTTAAGTTTCTGATCTTACAACTGGTGACTGCACCTTTGCAAAAAGCTGTGAAAAGATCTTGTTGTCTCATTTTTGCTGCTTCAATTACTTTAGCAAAGGAGTTTCTGGCAAAGCCCATTGCTCCCAGGTTGAGGTCTAGGGCATCCACGTCAGAGATTACATATCCCAGTTTTTGGCTGTGCTTTAATATGACAAGTATGCATAATTCTTGGGGACCATGTTCTTCTTTCGATGAATACAATCAGTGCCACTGTTCAAGAAACAAGGTACTGTAACTAAACATGATAATCAGACAAAAGCAGAGGCCGAAATTGCTTGAGAACATCGCCAGGATCAGTATCTGCTTTGCTGCAGCACTGAATGACACCCCTCATTGATGTACATTATCCCTTGCCTGGATGAGACCATATTGGCCCAGAAATTCGGGTCGGGGGCTTCCCACGGGTATAAGCCCCTGACCTGCACTTACCTTGCGCGCTGGCCGTTGAGCTGTGGGCCCCTGTGGAATTCCGATCCGGGACCTGGTCCAGCTGCCGGCGCACAGTGCTTGCGTATTCCAGGGGCGCAGTTAGTTTGATGCGTCCCCTGGGATCACGTGGGCCATGGGGAGCCAATCGGAGCAGGGAATGCTCCATTCATAAGTTTGACAGGAAGAGCTGTCAAAACTTATAAATATTACGGCCCCAAAACATCACTAAATCTTCAAATAATTTTTTTTTTAAATCACATTTTTAAAATAAACTATAAATTACATGAAATAACTATTTTAAACAATAATTTAAATTTTTGAAAAAATAATTTTATTTTCTAACGGGGCTAAAAATAAACTTGCTTTAAAATATTTAAAAATAAACCTGTGGAAAAAATGTTTTAATTTTAATTAATTCACCACTTACCTTGTAAAAAGCAGGCCTTACGCCTGCTTTTTATATGTGTAACTTCTGCAGACTTGCCCTCCCGGGAAAACCTGCAAAAAAAAACGTAAGTTCGATGCGCACACGCAGCCTCTCCTGCGTTCGCGTTCGAACTCTGAACCACTTCTTTCAGGGGAACGGAAGTGCCGGTTTCCCGCGCATGCGCAGTGCATGCAAGAAATCGGCACTTCCATTGGGCCTACGGGTGAGTACCCCGTGCGTACTCACCCGTGGAGACCTGAATTTCGGGGCCATTAAATTAATTTTGAAAGGCAAATAAGCTTTTATCTTACAATCTAATTTCTCTAAAGCTAAGATAGTGCTTGATCTCCAAGTTGAAGAAATAATTCAGAACATTCAGAATAATTCGTTCTGAGAATTTTAGATGGTTTGACCTTCAACAGAAGGCATACAGCCATTTTTCTCTTTAAAAAAAATATGCTGCTTTTAGGTTTTTGTTTACAAAAAACACTCCAACATCCTAAATTTACGAACACCTCTGCTTTCAAATAATCTCAAGATTTGGTATTCAGTTACCAGCCTTTTACAGTTATCCTCCTGACAAATGTCCTGTCACTGCAACATGCCATTATTTCCAGTAACGAAATTTGATGTGGTTTTCAGACCATAGCAAGTTTGTGTGTAGATGACGTACTCGATCTTTTTATTGAGCACTTGGTTTTCTCATTTTAACAAATCGAGTGAGCTACAAAGTGAAGAGAAAATCATTTTATATCACTACAGTCAACTGAAGCAGTTTAATTCCACCCGTTACCTAGATACTCAGACAGACCTTATAACCCAAATGGATTTATGTAGAGAACTGATGCATGACAAAGTTTATTTCCAGTTTTTGTTGTATCGTCTGTTTAATGAATTTAAGTAATACTATTGTCTGTAGAGCATGAGGGATGGACTTGAAAACTCTAAACCTGCAAAAACAACTCCACTTTAAGATTGTAAATATTGAATTGTGAATCTCGTGACATTCCAAAGTCACTAAACAAATATTTACCAAGTTAGCCACCTCACTTTGGTAGGTGCAGGAATTTCAGGGCTGTATTTTTATGGGAATGTCCTACTTTGTGTTTTTTGAGAAATAGTCTGTTTGTCTCCTAGACTCACTTCCCTAACCTTTTAATATATGGAAATACATAGACGTTACAGCGCACAGACCATTCAGCCCAACCATTCTGTGTCGACGTTTATCCTCGAAATGAGAAAATAGTTAATGATCACATTTACTCACCCTGTTCCCATATTCTTTCAATCCCTTTTCCTTCATCCACTTATCCAAGCTAAAGTTAAATGTTGACACAGTTTTCTCCTTGACCACTAAACCTGGAAATGAACTCCACAGCCTCACGACTCTAAAGAAGTTTCTCCTCCTCCTGTTTTAAATCTCTCTCAAATTTAACCTTATATCTATGGCTTCTCATTCTTGACCCCTCAACTATTGAAAACAGTCTGCTCTATCTACCCAGTCCCATTGTTCCATACTTTTAAACATTTCTGTTATATTGCCACATAATTTGTGTTCTAATAAGCCTTTCTTCGAATTTGTATTTCTTCCTACCAGGCAGCATCCTAGTGAATCTGTGTTGTCCCCTCTTTAAAGTCGCAACATCCTTTCTATAGAGTGCAGCCCAATACTGCACACAGTACCCATACTGATGTCTTATTAAGGTTTTAAATAGGCTCATCATGACTAGTTGGCTTTTACATTCGAGAGAAAACCTAGAATTCTATTCCCTTTTTTACAGCTTTACCAACCTGAAGTGCTGCATTTAATTTTCAGTGAACCTCTTTCTCTCCCCCCCCCCCCCCCCCCCCCCCACAGTCCCTCTGCTCTTCATGGCACCAAATTTATTTTTGATTTGTTTTATATAAATTTAAGTATTACTAACTAAACCAACATTGTCTGGGTTTTCAAAAACTAATGCTTTTAGCACCATGTTATTTTGTTAAAATAGTAGAATCAAAATGTCCATCCCCTTGAAAGGTGACCCACCGGGCTCCTTGGTAACTTCGTCTCAGTAGTGAGTAGAAAGTAGGGATTATGGGAAAATCAATTCCAGGCAAAGCTCGAGTATCTCTATCCTCATGCCGCTGAACATTGATAGATTGAAATGTTGCCTTTCTAACCTAGACTCTGATGATGGAGTACTTTATTTTTTTGTGTGCTCTTATAGTTTTGGATGATTATCATTTTTTTTTCATCTGTAATTCTGACCTTTTGCATTCAAAAAAACAAACGAAACGCAGTCACAAAACAAGGTATTGTTGCAATCTTTTTTAACTGTGCTTCTCATTCTTTCTGTTCATGGATGTTGATTGTTTCCCAGAGGAGAGGCAGGGAAGAGCGGGCACACCACTAACAGTGGAATTTAAAGATAGTCACGTCCGAATTTTCCACTAGATATTTAACACTTTGTGGAAAATTATAGCATTTGTTCTCCCATTTTCTGTAAGGCTTTTAAAGTTCCAGACAGCAATTTAAAATCTCTACACGTTACTTTCAGATGTTATTTACAGGAAACTTTTGATTTACCGGTACCTAAATAACCGGAAATGTCGGTTAACCGGCAAAATTCATATTTATTTGCCGCCTTCCATCTGTGCTGTGCAAGGGTGTGGCTGCAGCTGTTGCTAAGCTACAGAGACACTTGAAACTTGTGTTCATTGTTCTACAGTTGTTGCTAAGCAACAGGGTTTGTTGCTTTATACGGAGCTGTCAGCTCTCCCTATCTTTTACTATAGCATTCGGTTATCTGGAATTTTTGATGAACAAGCACCGCGTCGGTCCCGTCCGTGCCGGATAAAAGAAAGTTTCCTGTATTCTGTAAATTTATTCCAAATATCTCTAGTTATTAAAGTAATTTCACTAATGGGGCAACATGGAGTGCTGTTTTGCTTAAAATTGCCAATCTATCTATACTTGCATTTCTTTAGCAACTTTAAGGTAGAAAAACATCCAAAGATGCATCACAGAGACATAATCAGACGAAAATAGATGTCGAGTCAAATAGGGAGATATTAGGAGGGGTAATCAAATGCTCGGTAAAAGATGGGTTTTAAGGAAGGCACTAAAGGGGCAGTGGGAGATGGGGAGGCAGAGAGGTGTAGTGTGGAAATTCCAGAGTGTAGGGCTAGATGTAGACAGAAGTAGTGTTGAAAGGTTGTAGGAAGATGTGGATAGTGAGGAATTGAGGAAAGTGGTCAGACACGATAAGGGCCCGTAATTTGCGGTCAGCAGTGAAGCAAAGGCGTTCGCCGCTGGCCCCGAAGAAAGCTTCCCACAAAGATCTCGTGATCTCTGTGGAGAGAAGTTTGGCTTTTTCGACGTGCAATTGAGATCAGTGCAGTGTAATGTACAGGAAACTTTGCGCTATCCGGCACCGACGGGACCGAGCTGCTGCCGTTCCCTCAAAAGTGACGTACACTCCAGAGCTAATGTTGAAACATACAGAGATCCGTATGAATCAACAAACCCTGTTGCTCTAAACAGTCGGCAAGCATCTCAGTAGCGTCTCTAGCTGAAGCTGTTGCTTAGCTACAGACGTTGCAGAGCTTGACTGTTCAAAAAAAGAAAAGAAAAGAAACGAAAAGAATAAATGGCTCCTGATTTTTGCCGGTGGCTCGAGCTTGCCGGACGGTTCGCCTCCGGATAACACAAAGTTTCCTATAATGGGAGATCTCTAACGTGAGCTGCTGTGAAGTCAACAAGCTGACTAAGCAGCCAATCACAATGTAGAATTCTCAGACGGGCAACCAGGAAGTGAAGAAGCTCCTTTTATTCTGACTTTTTAAAAATGTTACAAAGAGCAAAGCACAGATTGGGGCTCTCACATGGGGAAAAGGTAAACCTGAAAAAAATATGAACAAATTTGTAATTTTCAATATAATGGAGAAAATTAGTTTTTCTGGGCCATAACATTTGTTTATCAGTCAATACGCTGTTAAAAGAATATTTTTAAATGGTGAGAAGCTTTCAAATGTTGACATTCAGAGAGATTTGGGTGTCCTCATACAAGAAACACAGAAAGCTAGCATGCAGGTACAGCAAGCAATAAGGAAGGCAAATGTCATGTTGGCCTTTATTGCAAGGGGGTTGGAGTATAAGGGGGTGGTTTTGCCAATGGGGACGTGATGGAGGCGGGACTGCTCCTTGTTGGGTTTTAGTCCCGCCTCCATCGACGTCCGGCCAACCCATGCTATTTTGCCTTGATTGACCTTGTTAAACCCGCCCAGCAGGTTTAGCGGGCCAATTAAGGGAAATCTGGTGACGCACGTCAGCGTATGACATTTCACCTGTCAAAAATTTTTGACGGATGAATTGTCATTGTTTGACAGGTTTGAGAAGCTGTCAAACACTGACATTCTCTGTTGTTTGGTGAGTCCTTGTATTCAAGACTCACCAAACCTGTTTCCTGAGCAGAAATCAGATGGTTGTTGCATCGGAGAATGCAGCAGCGATTCGGTCATCTCTGCCGTGGAGATGAGGCACCTCCCGATCCCCAACGATTGAGACCTGCAGGAAGAAACTGGGTAAGGAAACTTTTTCTAAGACTTTTTCACTCACCTCACATACTTACCTCTCCACACTTGCACCCATCACTCCACAGCGCACTTTTTGAACCCTCTGACCCCCCGCAAACCCACTGCTCGCCTCTCTGACCCTGGCGGGGTTTCCCGACGTCGGGAAGCCAGCACTTGTGTTGGAAAAATGGCGATAACCCTCTTAACTGCCTATTAACTACCTGTTAACAGGCAGTTAAGTGGCTGTAATCCCCTTCCCACCTTGAGGAGACGGGTCCCAGCGCGAGTCAGGGTACCCGCCTCCTGGGAAGATGGCACGGAGGCGGGTTGGGGGCGGGTTTGGTACCCGCTCCCAGTTTCCGCAATTTTCCCAGCGGACCCACCTCCCCAGGGCTGGGAAAATCACCCCCTTAGAGTAAGGAAGTCTTGCTACAATTGTACAGGGCCTTGGTGAGACCACACCTGGAGTACTGTGCACAGTTTTGGTCTCCTTATCTAAGGAAGGATATACTTGCCTTGGAGGCGGTGCAACGAAGGTTCACTAGATTGATTTCTGGGATGAGAGGGCTGTCCTATGATGAGAGATTGTGTAGAATGGGCCTATACTCTGGAGTTTAGAAGAATGAGAGGTGATTTCATTGAAACATACAAGATTCTGAAGGGGATTGACAGGGTAGATGCTGAGGTTGTTTCCCCTGGCTGGAGTGTCTAGAACTAGGGGGCATAGTCTCAGGATAAGGGGTTGGCCATTTAAGTCTGAGATGAGGAATTTCTTCACTGAGGGTTGTGAATCTTTGGAATTCTCTGCCCCAGAGGGCTGTGAATACTGAGTCTTTGAGTATATTCAAGGCTGAGATAGATAGATTTTTGGGACTCTAGGGGAATCGAGGGATTCGAAGATGGGGCGGGAAAGTGGAGTTGAGGTTGATGATCAGCCATGATCTCATTGAATGGCGGAGCAGGCTCGAGGGGCCATATAGCCTACTCCTGCTCTTATTTCTTATGTTCTTAAAACCCCAGTTACACCTAATCCAACAAGGTCTAACGGTAGCATAGTGGTAATGTTTCTGGGCTAGTAATCCAGAGACGTGAGTTCAAATCCCACCACGGCAGCTGGGAAATTTAAAATTCAGTTAATTAAATAAATCTGGAATAATTACTAGTATCAGTAATGGTAACCATGAAACTATCGGATTGTCGTAAAAACCCATCTGGTTCACTAATGTCCATTAGGGAAGGAAATCTACCGTCCTTACCTCACAATAATAAGAATAAAACCAGACAGATCACCCGGCATCGACCTCAGCACCGGCTACGGACAGACATGGCAACAGCATACCCAGCCCAATCGACACTGCGAAGTCCTCCTCACCAACATCTGGGGACTTGTGCCAAAATTGGGAGAGCTGTCCCACAGACTAGTCAAGCAACAGCCTGATATAGTCATACTCACAGAATCATACCTTTCAACCAATGGACTCCCCCATCACCATCCCTGGGTACGTCCTCTCCCATCAGTTGGATAGACCCACCAGGGGTGGCGGCACAGTCGAGAAGGACATAAGAACATAAGTAGTAGGAGCAGGAGTAGTCCATACGGCTCCTCGGGCCTGCTCCGCCATTCAGTAGGATCATGGCTGATCCGAACCTAGACTCACGTCCACTTCCCTGCCCGCTCCCCATAACCCTTAATTCCCTTATCAGCTAGGAAACTGTCTATCTCCGTTTTAAATTTATTTAATGTCGCAGCTTCCACAGCTCTCTGAGGTAGCAAATTCCATAGATTTACTACCCTCTGAGTGAAGAAGTTTCTCCTCATCTCAGTTTTGAAACAGCAGCCCCTTATCCCAAGATTATGCCCCCTAGTTCTAGTCTCGCCCATCAGTGGAAACATCCTCCCCGCATCCACCCGATCAAGCCCCCTCACAATCTTATATGTGGCCCTGGGAGTCCTCAACATTAACTTCAGACACCATGAAGTCTCATGGCTTCAGGTCAAGCATGGGCAAGGAAACCTCCTGCTGATTACCACCTACCACCCTCCCTCAGCTGATGAATCAGTACTCCATGTTGAACACTGCTTGGAAGAAGCACGGGCACAGAATGTACTCTGGGTGGGGGACTTCAATATCCATCACCAAGAGTGGCTCGGTAGCACCACTACTGACCGAGCTGGCCAAGTCCTGAAGGACATAGCTGTCAGCCTGGGCCTGCGACAGATGGTGAGAGAACCAACATGAGGAAAAAACCTACTTGACCTCATCCTCACCAGTCTACCTGTCGCAGATGCATGCCCAGGACAGCATTGGTAGCAGTGACCACTGCACAGTCATTATGGAGACAAAGTCCCATCTTCACACTGAGGACACCCTCCATCGTGCTAAATGGGGTAGATTAAGAACAGATCTAGCAGCTCAAAACTGGGCATCCATGAGGCACTGTGGGCCATCAGCAGCAGCAGAATAGTATTCCACCACAATCTGTAACCTCGTGGCCCGGCATATCCCTCACTCTACCATTACCATCAAACCAGGGGACCAACCCTGGTTCAATAAGGAGTGTAGAAGAGCATGCCAGGAGCAGTACCAGGCGTACCTAAAAAAATGAAGTGCTAACCTGGGGAAGCTGCAGCATGCTATAGACAGGGCTAAAAGATCCCACAATCAATTGATCAGATCAAAGCTCTGCAGTCCTGCCACATCCAGTTGTGAATGGTGGTGGACCATTAAACAACTAACTGGAGGAGGAGGCTCCATGAATATCCCCATCCTCAATGATGGTGGAGCCCAGCACGAGAGTGCAAAAGACGAGGCTGAAGCGTTTGCAACCATCTTCAACCAGAAGTGCCGAGTGGATGATCCATATTGGCCTCCTCCTGAGGTCCCCACCACCACAGAAGCCAGTGTTCAGCCAATTTGAGTCACTCCACGTGATATCAAGAAAAGGCTGAGTGCACTGGATACAGCAAAGGCTATGGGCCCCGACAACATCCCTCCCGGCTGTCATGCTCCAGAACGCCTCTAGCCAAGCTGTTCCAGTACAGCTACAACACTGGCATCTATCTGACGATGTGGAAAACTGCCCAGGTATGTTCTGTCCACCAAAAGCAGGACAAATCCAATCCGGCCAATTACAGCCCCATCAGTCTGCTCTCAATCATCAGCAAAGTGATGGAAGGTGCTATCAAGTGGTACTTAGCAATAACCTGCTCACTGATACCCAGTTTGGGATCCGCCAAGATCACTTGGCTCCCGACCTCATTACAGCCTTGGTCCAAACGTGGACAAAGGAGCTGAATTCCAGAGGTGAGGTGAGAGGAACTGCCCGTGACATCAAGGCAACATTTGACCGAGTGTGGCATCAAGGAGCCCTAGTAAAACTGAAGTCAATGGGAATTCAGGGCGGTGGGGGTGGTGGTGTGGTGGGAGAGGGACTCTCCACTGGCTGGAGTCATACCTAGCACAAAGAAAGATGGTTGTGGTGGTTGGAAGTCAATCATCACAGCCCCAGGACATCGCTGCAGGAATTCCTCAGGGCAGTGTCCTAGGCCCAACCATCTTCAGCTGCTTCATCAATTACCTTCCCTCCATCATAAGGTCAGAAATGGGGATGTTCGCTGATGACTGCACAGTGTTCAGTGCCATTCACAACTCCTCAGATAATGAACCTGTCCATGCCCACATGCAACAAGACCTGGACGACGTTCAGGCTTGGGCTGATATGTTGCAGGTAACATTCGCGCCACGCAAGAGCCAGGCAATGACTATCTCCAACAAGCGAGAGTCTAACCACCGCCCCTTGACATTCTACAGCATTACCATCACCGAATCCCCCACCATCAACATCCTGGGGGTCACCATTGACCAGAAACTTAACTGGACCAGCCACATAAATGCAGTGGCTACAAGAGCAGGTCAGAAGCAAGGTATTCTGCGGCGACTGTCTTGCCTCCTGACTCCCCAAAGCCTTTCCACCATCTACAAGGCACAAGGAAGGAGTGTGATGGAATACTCTCCACTTGCCTGGATGAGTGCCGCTCCAAAAACACTCAAGAAGCTCGACACCATCCAGGACAAAGCAGCCCACTTGATTGGCACCCCATCCACCACCTTAAACATTCACTCCCTCCACCACTGGACTACCGTGGCTGCAGTGTGTACCATCTACAAGATGCTCTGCAGCAACTCGCCAAGGTTTCTTCGGCAGCACCTCCCAAACCCGGGGCCTCTTCCACCTAGAAGGACAATGGCAGCAGGCGCATGGGAACACCACCACCTCCAAGTTCCTCTCAAGTCATGCACCATCCTGACTTGGAAGTATATCGCCGATCCTTCTTCATCGCTGGGTTAAAACCCTGGAACTCCCTCCTTAACAGCACTGTGGGAGTACCTTCACCACACGGACTGCAGCGGTTCAGGAAGACGGCTTACCACCACCTTCTCGAGGGCAATTAAGGATGGGCAATAAATGCTGGCCTTGCCAACAACGCCCACATCCCATGAAATAATTTTTTTTTAAATCTGTGTATTTAACAGCGATATTACCACAGAAAAGCCCAAGTTTTCGTCAGTTTCAATGATTCCCCTGACTGCACTGATTGCCGGCTTGTGGGGCGGGGTGGTGCACACGCAGTCAGTGTTTGAGCAGTAAATGATTGACCACAGCTTCAGGATTTCCGCATTAGGATGCATATGCACTAAATCCTGAATTTGCAGTCAGTTTCAAAGGGGTAGTTGTTACCCACCGCAAATTCTGAGCAATGTCTATGATCGAGAGCAAGGGAAGTAGAGGCCATGTGAGATGGTTAGGTCGAGGAGGTAGCCGTGAATATGGTTAGGACTTGCGACACCAGCTTATAGAAATTCATTATACAGTGAAGTTTAAGTACAGAATAATTTATAAACTTTACAGTTTTTACAAAGAGCATAGTTGCATATCTGTCACACTTTCCTCAAGGTTTACACATCTCAGAAGTGCACGAGAGTTCATAAAATTGCATGCTCTATCAGATACAGAGCTTATGCCACACAGGAGGTTGGGATTGCAGTAATATTAGGTCATATCAGTTTGTGAGATGATAAATGGATTGTATAGCTGGGTGACATGATAAATGATACAGTAAATTAGTAGACCAAAGAGGAAACCATCATGTTTGTCAATCCGTCACGATTTCTTTGAGCAGAGAAGTAATTTTGAAAGACTCCTATTGATGATCCAGTATATTAAATGCAATGTTTGAAACAGAATACAGTATGACATGTTTGAAGGTTATTGTGTTAAAATAATCACATTTGCAGCATGAATACCTTTCTTTCTATTAAATGCTTAGATGTGGTAAGAATAGTAAAGAGCTTTCTATTCCAATAAATTTTTAAGGAATACTCCAGGGACAGCTGAAAAAGAATGTCAGCCAATAACTGCTAGTTGTTTAGATTAAAAACAGGATGCCACTAACTTTTTTGATATTGCAGTTTACATAAAGGTCTTGAGCACTGGCACAAGAAGAATTATATTCAAGTTTGCTGATGACACCCAATTAAGGGGCGTAGCAAATTGTGAGGAAATATGCAGGCGGACATGGGTAAGCAGAGTGGACTGATTAGTGACAATGAAGTTCTTTACAGAGTCAATGAAGTTCTTTACAGAGACAATCACATTCTATTTTACTGCCTGCACTGGAACGGTGTGTTCATGTTGTCTATTGATTGATGTGTAACGGCCTGTTGCAGTGTACTACAAAAAGAATCGGGATTTATATCTCTCATCCACAGGACATCTCAAAGGACTTCACAGCTAATAATTACTTTTGAAGTGCAGTCACTCGTTGTAGGCAAAGTGGCAGTCAGTTTATGCACATAGCAAGATCCTCTGAACAGCAGCTGAATGAATGACAAAGTAATCTGTTTTTGGTATTGATGCTTGAAGAAGGAATGATGACCAGAACACTGGGAGAACTCCCTATGCTCTGTGACTAATGCCATGGGATCTTTTACCTCCACCCGAACAGTCCGGGCCTCAGTTTAACATCCCATCCACAAGATGCTACCTTAAACAATGCAGAATTCCCTTAGTTTTCCATTGAGTGCCAACCTGGATTATGTGCTCAAATCTTGGATTGGAACTCGAATCCACAATCATCTAACTCAAAGGCGAGAGGGCTACAAGCTCAGATCACTTAGTTCAGTGCACTGTAGAACATTACAAACATTTTTCTCAACATGTATTCCAAATGTAATCTCAAATGTAATAATTGTAAAGCAAAAAATGACAGCCTTTAATTTCATGGTTGTCATCTTAATGTGTTGTGCAAATCCTGTTGATGAAATGAATTGGATTTACAGGAATTATGCTTAATTTTAAATCATTAATTAACTAGAACAGGTAGTAGTCTATATTTATCCTCATTTATATTCTTCTTTAATTGCCTGTAGATAAAGTGATAAAAGCTTAAATTAGCATCATCGGGAATCTGCAAATTTTGGGACTGTATTGAAGTTGCAGGTCTTGAGTCATTTAAACCATAACGACGTATGTTAAGTAATGCTCGAGAATAATTGAATGTTTTCAACACACAATTCAATTATATGTACAAAGATCTTTTTTGCAATTGTATTGGTGATCTCATTACTGACTTATCTAAAAAGATGTATTTCCTTAGGTAATTTGTTCAGGTAGCTCATTTTTGAGTGAAGGGAGGGAGGAATAAAATAATGATCCTTCCTATTATACATTGATGATTCGCGTGTCTGAACTGTACCAAATTTATCCCACTAAGATTCAACATTTTAGACAGCTCCATTCTTTTCCTTCTTATGGATTCTTTGAGCCCACCATTTTTATGAAGTTAACCAAATGTAGAAAACAAACTGAGGTAGCTCAAGAGGCGAGATTCTACATTGGGATAAGGTCATTATATTCCACTCATTACAAAATCAAAATGATTTAGTCACTTTTATATTGGCTGAGTTTTAGCTCCAATTATGGGACATCTGTGTCTGTGAACCAGCTTCCAGCATTTACGTGAATTCTAGCTCCCAAATCATGTTTGCTCAACAGAAACTTACATTTATATAGTGCCTTTAACATAGTAAAACATCCCAAGACGCTTCACAGGAACGTTCTGAAACAAAATATAATGCCAAGCCAGGAAAAGTTAGGGCAGGTGACCAAAAGCTTGGCCAACGAGGTAGGTTTTAAGGAGCATCTTAAAGGAGGAGAGGGGTAGAGAGACAGAGAGGTTTAGGGAAGGAATTGCAGAGCTTGGGGCCTAGGCAGCTGAAGGCAAGGCCGCCAATGGTGGAGCGATTAAAATTGGGGATATGCAAGAGGCCAGAATTGGAGGATTGCAGATATCTCTGAGGGTTGTAGGGCTGGAGGAGATTAGAGATAGGGAGGGGCGAGGCCATGGAGGGAATTGGGGGGAAAAAAGGGTGAGAATTTTACAATCAAGGTGTTGCTGGACCGGGAGCCAATGTAGGTCAGCGAGCGCAGGGGTGATGGGTGAACAGGATATACGAGTTAGGACACGGGCAGCAGAGTTTTGGATAAGCTCAAGTTTATGGGATGCCGGCCAGGAGAGAGTCATGTGCTGTAGCTAGTGGAAAGCCCAATCAAACGTGGGCACTGCACTCTGAACCGAATGCTGAAATGCATAATTTAGCTAGGAAATTCTCCACTCATACTTTTATAGGCTGTGTGGAGAAGGGAGCAGATACAGATGGAATCTATTAAAATATTTTGGGGTGGTTGCATATATAGCAGTCAAAGGCATTGATTGGTTTAGGGAGGGTGGATAGTCATAATCCAGCACTTTCTCAGAATTTGGGAGGGAGGGGTTAATTGAAAGTGGTTTATGGGAGGGTAAGCAAGCATGTAATATACAACAAATTTATATTTAAGAATAATTCATATTGTTGAGGCTTGCAGAACTTATTCAATGAGAGGTTTTTAATGATGCTCTAAACTGCGGAGGGCGGGGGGTCTAATATTTTATCTTTGTGGTCTGCTCATGTGCATACCATGGAGCCTCCAGAGAATTGAATAAATACTTGAAGGGGAAAAAAATTGCAGGGCAATGGCGAAAGAGCAGAGGAGTGGGACTAATTGGATAGCTCTTTCAAAGAGACGGCACAAGCATGATGGGCTGAATGGCCTCCTACGCTGTAAGATCCGATGACTAGATATAGATTTTAATTTATATTAATTTACATATATCATGTTGCTGGTACTAATAGACCTTGGAGCTCTGATTAAGGATTTGTTAACCAATGAGGCGACAGGATCTAAAACCATCCTTTCCAAACTTCTAGGTTCAAACAGGACAAACTAGTAAATACGGGGGGAAAAAAGAGGGGGAGGACTGAGGTGTCTGGGCTTTGAGCTGAATATTGGACACCTTTGTCTTTAGCAACTTGTTATCTGTGGAACTCAGACTGAATTACTGTCTTGCAGTCCTGTCTTTTTCTTTTTATATACTAACTACAGTTTTGAATCACAATAAGGAAATACTCTTTAAATTGTTCTGGTGAAACAAAAATGCACCAGAGACCATCAGTGGCAGTGTCACAATTACTTTCTTGAAAGAGTAAAAACTACAATACAATGGCCCAGAAATTCGGGTCGGGGGCTTCCCGTGGGTGTAAGCTCCTGACCTGCACTTGCGCGCCGGCCGTTGAGCTGTGGGCCCCTGTGGAATTCCGATCCTGGGCCTGCTCCAACTGCCGGTGCGCAGTGCTTGCGTATCCCGGGGCGCAGTTAGTTCAATGTGTCCCCTGGGATCACGTGGGCCATGGGGAGCCAATGGTGGCAGGGAATGCCCATTCATAAGTTTGACAGGAAGTGCGTACTCACCCGTGGAGACCCGAAGTTCTGAGCCTAGTGTTTTTGCATGATTCACAGGTTTATACAGTGGTTTATTGAATTGCTCTGCAGTTACTATAAGGAGGAATTCAGAGAACCTGCACACCAAATGGTTTAAAAGGTCATCTGAGCTACATTGACTTTCTCTCGGTCAGTTTGCTGCTGCACAGTAGTTGCTGTGCATTGAAGGATGGGACATATTTTCATTTACAGTACAGCTATTTACTGTAGTAGTTTTCACCCATTTTGTACTGTTGTAACCACATTGCCTGAATTCAGAACTAACTTTTATGCACATCTGCAGTCCGCTGTTTATATAAGTAAAATACATGTGCAGTTTCTGTACTAGAAGACTCACTAGTATTTGATATACTGGTAAGAGCTAAAGTCTGTGATATCTTTAGACTAGGCCAGTCTGGATTCAGCAGCAAAGTTCTGGAATGAAAATGCTACAATAACTAAATATCAATTCACAGACTTTATTAAACATCTTAAGAGAAACACCCCATGCAGTGTTTCAGGTACATCTGACATTTTTGTTAATCCTATGGCGAATGTTTGGTTGTGTAGAATAATGTTGAGCATTGAGAATTTTGTTTTACTGCTGGCATAATAACTATTTTGTGGTAGATGCTGTGTTTTGCACTCTGCCCATATATTGTAGAACTGCACTGCCCCTTGGTAGATTGGTAATGGAAATGAAGATGGTGCATTAAAATTCCAGTAGTTGCCCATAAACCTATTCCTTCTATTACATTTGGTATGATTTCCTGCAGTGCTGTTAAGAGATAGTAAGAAGGAAAGAATTAGCTATGTGATTTTCTTTTTACTTACTGCTTTTAATAAGAACATAAGAAATAGGAGTAGGCCATTTGGCCCTTTGAGACTGCTCCGCCATTCAATAAGATCATGGCTGATCTGCTACCTCATCTCCACTTTCCTGCACTATCCCTATATCCCTGGATTCCTGCACTATCCCCATATCCCTTGATTCCTTTAATATCCAAAAATTTGATTTCTTTTTTTAAAAGAGCAAATTGAAATTTGAAAGCAAACAAAGTATCTCTCAGCGAAACGCAAGAAGGGAGGAGGGAAACTGGTTCAAAGTGAAAGGGGGCTGTGGCCTCTTCGCACCCACCATTGTGGGGGCCACAAGTGGGAGAGAGTGGTGGAGGGTTAAGGATGAGGTAAGCAAGGGGGAAAGGGAGGATACAGAAGTTGAGTGGATAGTTCAGAGTAAGGTAGGGATCGTGAAAGGAATGAGGAGCAAGGAAGAAGGAAGGAAGGTGATGGGACACGGTGGGAGTGAGGGGGCGGAATGAAACACAAATGATTGGCAAAATGATGAGAAAGGAGCCCCATCGAGTGCCACATTTTCTTCCTCAACTACCACCCTAAATGCAATAGTGTCTCCTTTCCCAGCAACACCACACCATACCACCCAACACCTCCCACCCAAAAGAAAAGAAAAGAAAAGGGCAGAAAGAATCCAAGATGGACAGAAAAGAAAGAAAAAGACTTGAGGGGAGAGAGATAAGAAGAAAAAGAGATTGAGCAACAGAAGAGAATTAGCGACATTAGAGATAGCTGAGAGCATGACCATGTGCATGCAGAGACATCAGTTTTTCTTTCTTTCTTCCTATTCTCCCCATTTATTCCCACTGATGCTGAGGCAAATTTTAGCAACTCTACTGCTGTATGAGTGGCGGTCAGCCTGGACTAGGGAGTGAACTTGGTTTGTTTAGCACAGCCACTGAGGAGGTAAATTTGCTGAACCATCCATAGCGCTGACATATCTCAATAGTTTAAGCTACTTAATGGATCTGCTCATGTTTATTGACAAACAGGAGATCAGATAAGGGATATGAGTATTATTGGAATAGTAAGATTAGAAATAATGGACTATTAAAAAGCTGAAGTCGTCATTTCTCTTCTACCTCTAAAGTCATGTTTCTGCAATAAATAATAAACCTGTTTAAAGCAGTAATGAGGATGGGGAGTCTTGAGTGTCTAATGATATTCTGTTGGGTAATATTGATTCCTTGTGATTTATTTCACTTGACTCTGTTCCCCATTTCTAAATGTAATTTGAAGTAACATAATAGAAAATTAAATGTTTTTTATTTGGGTGGGGAGAGAATGGAAGCAGTCATTTGAACTAATGGTACTCTGTTGAGTTTTATTGATTCTTTGAGATTTATTTCACTTGACTGTGTTCCTCATTTCTAAAAGTAATTTGAAGTTACATAATAGAAAATTAACAGTGTTTTGTTTGGATCGGGGAGGGGAAGAATGGAAGTTGTCATGGTTCTCAACCTTTTCTATATTGGGATGTGTGCAAAATCAGAATATTTCACAACCCAGTTACCCAAGGCACTTTTCTCTCCGCTTCAGGTGTAAAGTACAGGAGAGAATTGAAAAAGTTAATACGGGAGGCAAAGAAAGGTTGCAAGAAAAGATTAGCAGGGAACATTAAACTGAACCCTAAAATATTTTATAAACGCATAAAGTGTAAGAGATTAGCTAAGGATGTAGTTGGGCCAATTAAGGACCCAAAGGGAAATCTTCATGTAGAGGCAGAGGACATGGCTGAAGTATTAAATGAGTACTTTTCACCTGTCTTCACAAAGGAAGTGGATGATGTGAAGGTTACATTAAAAGAGGTGAGGGAAGTTATGGACAGGATAGTAATAGATAGAGAAGATGTGATAAAAAGATTAGCGTCACTGAAAGTTGGTAAGTCACCTGGTCCAGATGGAATTCATCCTAGGTTGCTGAAAGAAGCAAAGGTAGAAATAGCAGAGGCATTGGTCACAATCTTTCAATCCTCATTGGATACAGGAGTAGTACCAGAGGACTGGAGGGTTGCTAATGTTACAGCACTATCCAAGAAAGGGGAGAGGGATAAACCAGGAAACTACAGGCCAGTCAGCCTAACATCTGTAGCGGGGACATTACTGGAAACCATTATCAGGGACAAAATAAACTTTCATTTGAAAAGGAATGGGTTAATCAAGGAGAGGCAACATGGATTTGTTAAAGGAAAATCATGTCTGACTAACTTGATTACATTCTTTGATGAGGTAACAGAGAAGGTTGATCAAAGAGTAGTAAATGTTGTGTATCTATGAACTTTTGGAAGGCATTTGACACAGTGGCACAAAGGAGGCTTGTTAAGATGGAAGCCCATGAAATTAAGGGGAAAGTGGCGGTATGGATATGGAATTGGCTCAGTGACAGGAAACAAAGGGTGGTGGTGGATGGATGCTTTTCAGACTGGGAGGTGATTTGCAGTGGTATTCCCAAGGGTTGGTTTTGGGTCCATTACTCTTCAATTTTAATAAATGACCTAGACTTGGGTGTCGGGAACAGCATTATAAAGTTTGCAGATGACATGAAACTTGGCAACATGGTAGATTATGATGAGGATAGTTGTAGACTTCAGGATGACACAGACAAGATGGTGAAATTGGTGAGGGTTAAAAAAGTATTTAGGTTACTGGGTTTATAAACAGAGGCATCGAATTTCAAAGCAAAGAGATAACGCTAAACTTTATAAATCACTAGTTAGATCTCAGCTGGAGTATTGTGGACAATTCTGGGCACCACACTTCAGGAAAGATGTAAAGGCCTTAGAAAGGTTACAGAGGAGGTTTACCAGGATGTTACCAGGGATGAGGGACTTCAGTTATGAGGAGAGTTTGGAAAAGCTAGGATTGTTCTCCTTGGAACAGAGAAGGTTATGAGGTGACCTAATAGAGGTTTTCAAGATGATGGGTTTTGATAGAGTAGATAAAGCAAAAGTATTCCCTCTGGCAATTGGGTCAATAACCAGAGGTTAAAGATTTAAAAATCATTGGCAAAAGATCTAGATGAGAATTTTTTTCACTGAGTTGTCGGATCTGGAACGCTCTACCTGAAAAGGTGGTGGAAGCCAATTCCATAAATAATTTTAAAAGGCAATTGGGCAGGTACTTGAGGATGCGGAACTTACCGGGTTATGGACAGAAGGCTGGGGCGTGGGACTAAGCATGGCAGCTCTTTCAAAGAACCAACACAGACACGACAGGCTGAATGGCCTCCTGTGTTGTAATAAGTTTCTATAATTCGATGAAGTGCTGTTCACTGCCACTCTGCTTATTGAGATGTTTCTTGTTGCCACTGTGCTCTCCACCCGCCGCCCCCCCCCACCTGCTCCCCCGCCCTAAAAGTTTCTCATTCCTGCCACTCTACTCCCAGATGGCTGTCTGTGCCTATCCAAGCTCCTAAAAGTTGGTTTGCTCTAGGCCTAGATTCTGGAAGAATTCCAGATTTGGCAAAACCTATTGAGATCAAAATTCACACACTTGGTGATAAGCAACAGATTCAAGTGAGAGCTGAGGCAATGCAAGTTGTTGTTGTTTTTGTACATCAGGGACAGTAATGACGATATTAGATAATTTAGATAATTTTCCTATCCTGTCTCCTGCCTGCCCATTCTTTAATGGGAGAATTTTGTTATGCATAGTAATGTAATTGCAGTAATACCATGAGGTTTTCAGACTTTTTTCTGCACACTGAAATGGCATGGTGATATTGTGTGCAATAAAGAGAAAATTGTCTTTAAGTGCAGGTGAGGAGAACCAATCAGTGCCTTTTTTAAATGAATTTAGTGTTTGAGAAAGATGAATCTTAAAATGCAAAACCTGTTTCACCGGCTGAAAATATTTTAGATTATGTGAAGGTTTTCAGTAAATGGGCTCCACACAGCTGAGACTTGCTTGAGAAATGAGATGCATTCAATTTACAAGAATATATCCCGGACAACCTTGCATGTCCCAAGGGTATTGAAATTCATAAACAGTTCTTCAGATTAGTTGGGAGTCATGTAATAGTTTGTGAATGAAGTCTGTTTCATTCTTTTATAGAACTGTCAAATGTTATTTTTATAACATTCAATTCTTTAATTTGGTGGTATTGGCTTCCATGGCCTTTCATCCTTTTAAGAAGAAAAGTTTCTGCTTTTCACGCCAGTTAGACTGGAATTGCTTTACTGCAAGATTGTTTTTGGTATACAGTCACTCACTGTCCATTTAAGTGAAGGTTGATTGGAACGTACTATAACACTGTAAAGTGCCTTGGGATGTCCTGAGAGAGTGAAAGACGCTATATAAATGCAAGTCTTTCTTTTATACACGAGCATGAGTCACTCTCTGTCGGAAAGTGGGTGCTCTTCTGCAGCTTAGAGTGGAGCAGACTGTATTACAGGTATATGGTGCTTTGAAGTAAACACGCTCAATGGGAATAAAATGTAAAAGTTCTTCGGCGAGAGAGAATGGAATTTATAAATTAATTTTCTTCTGAGCCTCATTTTTAACTCTAGTAATTCAGTCAAACTGGAGGGACTAGGCTGTTGTAATTCTTGGTGTTCTACTCCAATCTGGTGTGTGTGTCTCTGCTACTATTATTAGTACTGATTACCATACAAGATGTTGGCAGTGCTTCAAAAGATACTGATTAATGGATGCCAATCAGTGCTAACCATTGGATCAGGCACTAAAGATACTTTAATGTAATCAGTGAAAAGGTGAATTCAAAAGGAAGCATTTGTGATTTCTTTTATTATTATTAAGGTCTGAATGGTTAGAAGCGCTGCAGCATCAGGTTCTCGAGTATTTGCAGCCACCTGTCCTGCCAACCTGGGACTGAGCTTGACATTTCAGCTAGATCATCTGACCGAGATAAATAACAAATGGCCAATGAGGTAACCTGCCATATTGTCAAGCTGCTTCATGGCTGGTCGATAATGAGTTGGTGGTGATGGCTTTTGTTGGCATGCCATTAGGCTGTCACCCTGGGCGAAATGGTTGTATGAACTCGACCAGAGAGGAAGGGAAGAAATCTGTTTATCTACCTGCCTCGTTTCTAATGTGAAGTGCCTTGAATCTGCTCGGCATCACCGACAGTACCCTGGCTCAGATCAGGGCCTCTGAACATATGGGACCTGGAGTGTGAACCTGGACTCCATCACTGCATGGCTGCAGTTCTCAATATGCAGCACCAGAATGCTGTTGAAACCGTACATTTTTAAAACTGAATCAAAGTTATGTACACCTTGATTTCCCCGCCCCCCCGTATTATTTGCAATTTATTTTGATCAGACGTGTGGAATTAAATTCAATGCACTTTTCTGGCATTACAGATTTTGTTAATTTCAATGCTCATCAAAGCTCAAAGTAAATCTCCAGAAATTATTATTTTGTCTGCTTCCCACTTTAATTGTCACACTGCTACCTGTTACTTGGGCTGTCATTTACTGTTTGTAGCACAGAGGTGCTGCTATTATTTAAATACATGCAAAACAGTGGCCACTAGAATCTTCAATTACTGGACAGACTGGTAGGGAGGTCCTGCCAACATGCTGGCAGATGATGTGTCGGGTATGGATTTACGACTTTCATTTGCACAGTTGCGAGACAAAATTAGTCTTCTAATTTTTAGGTTGCACAGGGTAGAGCTATGATTTCAGCTTCTATTACCCAGGGACCACATGAAATGAACAAGGGGTTGGGGTTGTGAATGATGCGTTGGGTGAAGCATTAGACTATAATTAGTTGAAAGCAATCAACCTAATAAAATAACATGTCTATCTATACTGTTACAGAATATTTAAAGAATGTTTCAATTTGATCATTTCTGGTTATGCCAGGATTATATAAGAATGTATATGAATTAAGCAAAAGTACCCAGATGTGCCCCATAAAGCTCCTGACTGACTTGCATTGAAAGGAGAAGGTAACCTTGGGAAGGGAGTAAAAACAAATAATTGAAAATTCATATCAACATTCCCCTGGCATGAAGAACTTTTAAAGGTACTGGTCTGATGCTGAAGATTTAAGGCTCCGCTGCATCTCATTTGACATCCAAGCCTTGAGGTGATGCTGCTCTGGTTTCCTTGAAGCTAACAGTCAATAACTGAGAAGCTCCCAAGTAAGTATGAAGATGTAAAATGTCAGAACAACACAGAGCTCGGGATTTTCCTTGAGATTTTGAAGCAAGTCATACAAGGTAGTGTACTTGAATTTTTTTTTAAACTTCGTTCATTGAACATTCTGAGGGGGGAGGGCGAACAGCCAGAGGTCGTAGTCCATATCGGTACCAACGACATAGGTCGAAAAAGGGATGAGGTCCTGCAGACAGATTTCAGGGAGCTAGGAAAGGGATTAAAAAGCAGGACCTCAAAGGTAGTAATCTCTGGATTACTCCCGGTGCCACGCGTGAGTGAGTATAGAAATAGGAGAATAGAGCAGATGAATGCGTAGCTGGAGCGATGGTGCAGGAGGGAGGGCTTCAGATTCCTAGGACATTGGGGCCGGTTCTGGGGGAGGTGGGACCTGTACAGGCTGGATGGGTTGCACCTCAACAGAGCCGGTACCAATATCCTTGCGGGGAGGTTTACTGGTGATGTTGGGGAGAGTTTAAACTAAGTTGGCAGGGGGATGGGCACCAGGATGTAACATTAGAAAGGAGAAACAAAGGGCACAAAGGATTGGGAGAGAGGGATAGCACTAAAGTAAGGAGAAACAATGGGCACAAAGGATTGGGGGAGATGGATAACGCAAGATCTGGCCTGGGTAAATTGGAATCAAAGATTGGCAGCCAAAACTGTAATGGAACAATGGGCTGCCTTTAAAGAGGAAATAGTTTGGGTACAGTCGAGGTACATTCCCACTAGGAGGAAAGGTAGGGCAATTAAAGTCAGAGCTCCCTGGGTGACGAAAGATGAAGCAGAAAAAGAGCGCATATGACAGATGTCAGGTCAAGAATACATCGGAGAATCAGGCTAAATATAGAAAGTTCAGAGGAGAAGTGAAAAAGAAAATAAGAGGGGCAAAGAGTGGGTATGAGAATCGAATGGTAGCCAACATAAAAGAGAATCCAAAAGTCTCCTATAGGCATATAAATAAACAGGTAGCAAGAGAAGGGGTGGGACCAAAAAGGAGACCTATGCATGGAGGCAGAGGGTATGGCTAAGGTGCTAAATGAGTACTTTGCATCTGTCTTCACCAAGGAAGAAGATGCTGCCATAGACATAGTGAAGGAGGAGGTAGAGGAGATACTGGATGTGATAAAAATTGATAGAGGGGGTACTAGAAAGGCTGGTTGTACTTAAAGTAGATAAGTCACCAGGACCAGATGGGATGCATCCTAGGACGCTGAGGGTAGTGAAGGAAGAAATCGCAGAGGTACTGGCCATAATCTTCCAATCCTCCTTAGAAACGGGGGTGGTACCAGAGGACAGGAGAATTGCAAATGTTACACCCTTTTTCAAAAAAAGGTATAAAAATAAATCCAGCAACTATAGGCCAGTCAGTTTAACCTCAGTAGTGGGGAAGCTTTGAGAAATGATAATCAGGGACAAAATTAACAGTCACTTGGACAAGTGTGGATTAATTAAAGAAAGCCAGCACGAATTTGTCAAAGGCAAATAGTGTTTAACCAACTGGATTGAGTTTTTTGATGAGGTAACAGAGAGGGTTGATGAGGGCAATGCGGTTGATGTGGTGTACATGGATTTCCAAAAGGCGTTTGACAAAGTGCCACATAATAGGTTTGCCAGCAAAGTAAGGAATAGTGGCAGTATGGATACAAAATTGGCTAAGTGATAGGGAACAGAGTAGTGGTGAACGGTTAGTTTTCGGACTGGAGGAAGGTATACGGTGGTGTTCCCCAGGGGTCGGTTCTCGGACCACTGCTTTTCTTGATATATATTAATGACTTGGATGTGGGCGTACAGGGTACAATTTCAAAATTTGCAGATGAGACAAAACTTGGAAGTATAGTGTGAACAGTGAGGAGGATAGTGACAGACTTCAAGAGGACATAAACAGGCTGGTGGAATGGGCGGACACGTGGCAGATGAAATTTAACGCAGAAAAGTGTGAAGTGATACATTTTGGTCAAAAGAATGAAGAGAGAAAATATAAACTAAATGGTGCAATTCTAAAGGGGGTGCATGAACAGAGAGTCCTGGGGGTATATGTGCACAAATTGTTGGAAGGTGGAAGGGCAGGTTGAGAAAGCAGTTAAAAAAGCTTACAGGATCCTGGGCTTCATGAGAACAAAAGTGTGGAAATTATAATGAACTTGTATAAAACACTGGTTCGGCCTCAACTGGAGTATTGTATCCAATTCTGGGCACCAAACATTAGGAATGATGCGAAGACCTTCGAGAGGGTGCAGAAAAGATTTACGAGAATGATTCCAGGGATGAGGGACTTCAGTTACGTTGAGAGACTGGAGAAGCTGGGGTTATTCTCCTTGGAGCAGAGAAGATTGAGAGGAGATTTGATAGAGGTGTTCAAAATCATGAGGGGTCTGGACAGAGTAGATCGAGGGAAACTGTTCCCACTGGTGGAAGGGTCGAGAACGAGAGGACACCGATTTAAGGTGATTGGCAAAAAGAACCAAAGGCGACATGAGGAAAAACTTTTTTACGCAGCGAGTGGTAAGGATCTGGAATGCATTGCCTGAGAGGGTGGTGGAGGCAGACTCAATCGTGGCTTTCAGAAGGGAGTTAGATGAGTACCTGAAGGAAAAAAATTTGCAGGGCTACGGGGGTAGGGCAGGGGTGTGGGACTTGCTCAAGTGCTCTTGCAGAGAGTCGGCACAGGCTTGACTGGCCGAATGGCCTTCCGTGCTGTAATCATTCTATGATTCTATGAACCTATCAGCTGCCATTTTAGTTTTGATTTGCCAGGTGATATCTCTCAATGTACCATTGGCTGTGCATCTTGAATGTGCACATTTATTTAGTATGGTAACATGAAGCTCTTTCCCTTAATTAGTTTGTTCAGAAGCGCAAGAGTCTTGAAACAATTTTGTTACTTGCCTTTTGCTTCAAGTTTATTATCTCATATCTCTGCAATATAACTGCATATTAAAATGTCTGCATGATTTCACTTGTAATGTGCCAATATACTAGTACCATTTTAATACAGTAGACAAAAGGCATAGCCATTTGTAGTGCAGGTAATTCAACAGGTGGTATTCTTCATCTAAGTGCTGGAAGGTGTTGGAGAACAATCTTGGGTGACTCTTCCTGCCTCTCTTTTCCCCCCCCTCCCCCCCCCCCCCCCCCCTCCACCCAATCCCCCACCTCCCCCAATCCCCACCACCGTTTTCTCTCCTCTACTGGAAGTCCCAAGCCTTCACTTGGCATCACCTTGGATGGAGAGACTGAGGTTGTTAACTCGCCAAATAGGGAATCGTAGATCAAGACCCACATCCCACCACGCCATAAAATCATAGACTGGATAGAATTAGAAAAAATAAAGAACACTACGGGGGGAAAAAAAGCTTTTTAGAAAGGATTTCCAGTGGATCCATGTAGAAACGTGCTGTCTGGCGTGTAGGCTACGTACACATCTTCGCAGTTTCCCCACATAATCCAAATGGGGTGGAAGAGCAAAGGAATCAGAGTACAAATACACAAATCACTAAAAGCAGTGACACAGGTTTACAAGGCCATTAAAAAAGCAAACCAAGCACTTGGGTTTATTTCTAGAGGGATAGAATTGAAAGGTAGTGAAGTTACGCTAAACTTGTATCGAACCTTGGTTAGACCACACTTGGAGTACTGTGTACAATTCTGGTCACCATATTATCATAAGGATATAGAGGCACTGGAGAGGGTGCAGAGAAGATTACATGGATGATACCAGAAATGCAAGGGTACGCCCATCAGGAAAGGATGAACAGGCTGGGTCTCTTTTGAAAAGGAAAGGCTGAGGGTTGACCTAATAGAGGTCTTTAAAATTATGAAAGGTTTTGATAGAGTGGATACAGAGAGAGTGTTTCCACTTGTGGGGAAGAGCAAAACTAGAGGCTGTCAATATAAAATAGTCACCAAGAAATCAAATAGGGAATTCAGAAGAAACTTCTTTACCCAGAGAGTGGTGAGAATGTGGGACTCGCTACCACAGGGAGTGGTTGAAGCAAATAGTATAGTGTAGGAATGATCAAATTCCTATCTAGAGATTGAGTTCGACGCAGGCAATCAATCAAAAAGGTTTTTAATGTCAAACTAACGAGTTTAAACAGATTGATGCAAGAGAACTATGGATACAGGTCTTAACAGGTCGGAGGCGCCACGAGGACTGCCTGGGCGGTCCCGTGGATGGCGTCATGACGTTTTTCCCGCGTTTGGGTGATCACGTGATTAGCGGCATGACGTCATCGCGTTTGCCCGCGCTCTTAAAGGGACCGCGCACTGTACATGCAAACAGTATATTCAATGGTGCAGATTTAGTCTGTAGCTAACACATCGTTAAAGGGAATTATGTACAGTTGTTCAGTGTCCCTCAGTGGCTCTGCCGCATGCGCCCCCCCAGAATTGTCTTTAATGGAAAAAGTCAAACGGTGAGGGGGTCTGACAAGCCTGTCAGAACGACTCCTGTATTCCCGAAGCGGAAGCTGTTGGACGGCGGGCGGTCTGGCGGGTGGTTGCACTTGTTCTGGCGTGACGACGGTGGGCGGCCGACCTCGTCTCGGTGGCTGTGCGGTCTCGACGGGACGGTCAAGGTCCAGGTGTGCTGGCTTCAAACGGTCGACCGAAATGTGGTCCGGTTTACCACCGACATCCACCTTGAAGGTTTTGTCTCCTGCCTCTAACACGCCGAAAGGACCAGTGTATGGGGCCTTGAGTGGATCCCGGTGAGCATCGTGGCGGATGAACACATAGTCGGCTTGTTTCAGCTCCGCTGGAACGTGAGAGCCCTGAAACCCGTGATGCAATGTGGGAACCGGCGCGAAACATCTGGCTGCTTCCTGGTGGCTGATAAGCTGGTGTGAGGCGGACCATGGCTCCGTTGGTGTTGGCAGGAAATCCCCTGGCACTCGCAGCGGCTGACCATAAACGAGCTCTGCCGCGGAAGAGTGAAGATCTTCCTTGGGGGCCGTGTGAAGGCCCAACATGACCCACGGCAGCTTGTCTGCCCATCCCAGCGTCTTGGAGGCTGGCCCTCAGTGCAGCCTTAAGCGATCTGTGAAAACATTCGCACAGACCGTTCGCTTGTGGGTGGTAGGCTGTGGTGCGGTGTAATTTGACACCGAGTCGTTGAGCCACCGCATTCCAGAGTTCGGAGGAAAACTGCGGTCCCCGGTCCAAAGAGATGTCAGCAGGCACTCCAAAACGGGCGACCCATGAAGAGATGAACGCCCTGGCCACGTCCGCCGAAGTAGTAGATGACAGGGGAACCGCCTCCGGCCATCTGGTGGTGCGATCTACTATGGTCAGGATGTGCGTAAAACCATGGGAAGGTGGAAGTGGTCCTACCAGGTCCACATTAACGTGGTCAAACCATCGCTCAGGAACTGCAAAGGTGGCCAATGGAGCCTTGATGTGGCGCGGAGCCTTGGCCTTTTGGCAGACCACGCAGGTGTTGGCCCAGTCGCGGACATCTTTATGCATGCCCCGCCAAACGAACTTAGATGACATTAGCTTCTGAGAAGCCTTCATTCCTGGGTGTGACAACCCATGTATGGCATCAAACATCTTGCGGCACCAGGCGACCGGCACAATAGGGCGAGGGTCCCGAACGGAGACGTCACACAGCAACGTGGTACCAGCCGAATGAAACCTGACGTCGGCCAACTGGAGGCTAGTGGTGTTGGTGCGGTAAGTCTGCACTTCTGGGTCTGAGACTTGGTCTGCTGCCATGAGGGCGTAGTCGATGTCCAGCTGGGCCGCATGCACGGTCGCGCGGGAGAGGCAATCTGCCATCAGGTTGTCTTTACCGGCCACGTGCTGAATATCTGTGGTAAATTCGGAGATGTATGTCAGCTGACGTTGTTGTCGAGATGACCATGGTTCGGCGGTCTTGGCCATGGCAAAGGTCAGTGGCTTATGGTCGACGAAGGCGGTGAAAGGACGTCCTTCCAACAAGAACCGGAAATGGCGGATGGCCAGAAAAAGGACTAGTAACTCCCTGTCGAAAGTACTGTACGCCCGCTCGTTACGCCGCAGTTGACGGCTGAAGAATGCCAACGGCTGCCACGTCCCGTTCACCCACTGCTCCTGAACGGCGCCGATTGCGTAATCTGACGCGTCGGTGGTGAGGGCGATGGTGGCTCCTGGTAGCGGGTGCGCCAGCATGGTCGCGTTGGCTAAGGCGCTCTTGGTGTCAGTGAACGCCCGGTCCATGTCACCTGTCCAGCCTTGCCAGACTTGCCCTTGAGGGCCTCGTACAGGGGCTGCATGAGCAGTGCTGCCTTAGGCACGAAACGGTGGTAAAAGTTTATCATGCCGAGGAATTCCTGCAGGGCCTTTATGTTCTGTGGGCATGGAAAGGATGTCACCGCCTCCACCTTCGCTTGCAAAGGAACCGTTCCCTCTGTGGTAATGCGATGTCCCAGGAAATCAATTTGATGCAGACCAAACTGACACTTGGCTGGGTTGATAATCAGGCCGTGTTGGCTGAGGCGTCGAAAGAGGGTGCGTAGATGAGATGTGTTCCTCCTTATTAGGACTGGCGATGAGACTATTGTCTAAGTAGATGAAAAGGAACTTGAAGTCCTGCAGCACGGAGTCCATAAGGCGCTGGAAAGCCTGGGCGGCGTTCTTCAACCCAAAAGGCATCCTTAAAAATTCGAAAAGACCGAAAGGGGTGATGACTGCGGTCTTCTGGACGTCTTGCGGGTGCACCGGGACCTGGTGGTAGCCTCGGACAAGGTCAACCTTGGAAAAAACGGTGTTTCCTGCCAAATGGGCAGAGAAATCCTGAATGTGGGGGATCGGGTATCAATCAGGAGTGGTGTCGCCGCAGGGCCGCCATCCACCACTAGGTTTTGGTACGATGTGCAGACCAGGGACTATTCGACCTGTGAATAATCCCCAAGCGTTCCATTGTTGCAAACTCTGCCTTCGTGACCACTAGCTTGCCAGGTTCGAGGCGCCGGGCCTGCGCGTGGACTGGGGGGCCGGTGGTGGTGATGTGGTGTTCCACACCATGTTTCGTGGCCGTGGAGGAGAACGTGTGCCTGGTCAGGTCTGGAAAGTCGCCTAGCAGGCGAGCGAACTCATTCGGAGTCGGGAAAGTGCAGGAGACGGTGCGCGACATGGTGTTACTACGGTGGCAAGGGATAGAGTGAAACGTGGCCGCATTGATCAGCCGTCGGTTCCTTACATCGACCAGGAGGCCGTTGGCGCACAGGAAATTTGCACCGAGAATGGCTTGCGAAACCTTGGCCGTAACGAATTCCCAGAAAAACCGCTGGCCGCCGAAGCACACCTGGATCCGCCGTCTGCCGAAGGTCCGAATAGCTCTGCCATTAGCCGCTTCAAGCAGGAGGCCGTGCCTCCCAGCCTGTACATCAAGAGCTGACGCGGGTAGAATGCTGCACTGCGCTCCGGTGTCACACAGGAACCGACGACCGGAGAGGGTATCTATGATGAAGAGCAGCTTGCCTGCATTGCCAATTGCCATCGCGGCCGCGGGGCACCCGTTAGACCCGTTCTTCATTGGACGGAGTTGTTTTTTTTTTTTGAGAGAAGCTGCAGGGAGGGCGGCAACATCTCGCCAAACCGCGCATGGTAGAAGCACAGCCCCGTGGGCTGAGGAGCTGGGGTGGCGTCTGTAGGGGATGGGCGCCTCGTGGCAGCGCAGTACTGTTGCGTAACAGCGACTATTTTGTCTGCCTCGGCAGCGAGCGCTGCGCAGTCTTCGACCTTGGATTTCGCCAAGGCCGCTTGCACTTGCTCTGGTAATTGGCTGAGGAATAACTCTCTGAAGAGAAAGCATTCCGGTTCGGAGCCGAGGAGTGTGAGCATTTGGCTCATCATCTCGGAAGGTTTGGAGTCCCCGATCCCGGGCATAGCGAGCAGCCGACGGGCGCGCTCTGATTTCATGAGCCCGAAAACCTGTAGCAACCGCGCCTTGAGGGTCTCATACTTGCGGTCCGCTGGGGGGTTCCCGAGAAGACTGACGATCCGCGAGGCGGTAGAGCCGTCGAGTGCGGAGACCACGTATAAGTATCGGGTCTGATCCTCAACGATGCCTCTCAAGGCGAACTATGCTTCAACTTGGATGAACCACGAGGTCGCTTGCTGCTCCCAGAACTGCGGCAGCTTCAATGAAACGGTGTTTGCCTCCATACTGTGTTCCTTTTGCGAAATCCGTTCACAAAAGTCAGGGTCACCAATGTAGAAATGGTCAAATTCCTATCTAGAGATTGAGTTCGATGCAGGCAATCAATCAAAAAGGTTTTTAATGTCAAACTAACGAGTTTAAACAGATTGATGCAAGAGAACTATGAATACAGGTCTTAACAGGTCGGAGGCTCCACGAGGACTGCCCGGGCGGTCCCGTGGATGGCGTCATGACGTCATCACGTTTTTCCCGCGTTTGGGTGATCACGTGATTAGTGGCATGACGTCATCGCGTTTGCCTGCGCTCTTAAAGGGGCCCCGCACTGTACATGCAAACAGTATATACAATGGTACAGATTTAGTCTGTAGCTAACACATCGTTAAAGGGAATTATGTACAGTTGTTCAGAGTCCCTCAGTGGCTCTGCCACAGTAGATGCATTTAAGGGGTGGTTAGTTAAGCATATGTGGGAGAAGGGAATAGACGCTTATGCTGATAAGAGTTAGATGCGGAAAGACTGGAGGAGGCTCGAGTGAGCATAAACACTCGCATGAACTGGTTGGGCCGAATGGCCTGTTTCTTTGCCGTATATTCAATGTAATAATGAGTTAAGATAAACTGAAGATCAAGGTTGAGTCATTTGCAGTGTCCAGCAGATCTGGTTTTTGTTTCAGTTTAGAAATGGAGTGTGATGAGATGAACTAAAAGAATGGGAAGAAAGACCTACAAAATTTTGAGGTGAATGGAAAAAGTAAAATGGCAGTAAAAATACAAACATTTAAAAAATAATACACAAATAATAAACACAGAAGGAAAGACTATATGAAAAAAGTGCAACAGTTTATTAGGGTTGCAAAGGGGTGGAAAGTTTCCGGGAAATTTCCGGAAATTTTCCACGGGAAGTTTAGCTTGGGAATTTTGCCCAAAAAAGCACATGCTAGCATAATATTGTTTTTTTTGTATTTCTTTTTTTTTTTCCACAGATCCTCTCTTAAAATTACTAACAGAGATGGAATCTTAATTATTAAGGAATTTCTTAATCAATATATGTTTATCTTCTTACTTGGCTTGTTTTAATAATTACAAGTTTTGTGTGTGACTGTGAACAAATGTGTCCTGATTGGGTGGATGAGCGATTAGCTCCCTATATTTGCATATCGAATTGTGATTGGCCTGCAGGCATCTGTAAGACTGCTATAGTTTTTTTTAAGATCCAGGTTAGGGGTCCTGAGGGAAGTCATTTTGTTTTCTGCTGATGTTGTGATGATGCAGTAAGTAAATCAGACTTTATACCAAATAAACCAGTTACTTGTTGAACTCTGTTGTCCTTCAATTTAAAATATACAAAATAATACACTATTGGTGATGTAGCGTCGTGTGTGTACAGGTCATGCTTCCATCACATGGAGCATCAGCAAAAATGTACTCACCCTGTTGCAATCGTGCTGATCGACCGCAGTTCGACACAGAGATGAATGCCCTTTATTTCTCTGCATAGAACAATGCCACGTTTACTGTCGGATGTGTGGAAGCATTTTACCCCAGGCATTAAAGATGGAAAGACTGTGTACATGTGCAAACACTGTAGAAAGCCATATGTAAAGAATGCCACAAAGATGCAGCAGCATTTATCCAAATGCAACAACTTCACTCAAAGCTCACAGCAGTCAGCCCAGAGTTCCTCTGCTTCCATTCAAGAAGATGATGGTTCTCATTCTCAGCACGGTGGCATAGTGGTTAGCACTGTTGCCTCACAGCGCCAGGGACCCGGGTTCGAATCCAGCCTCGGGCGACTGTCTGTGTGGAGTTTGCACATTCTCCCCGTGTTTGCGTGGGTTTTCTCCGGGTGCTCCGGTTTCCTCCCACAGTCCAAAGATGTGCGGGTTAGGTTGATTGGCTATGATAAATTGACCCTTAGTGTTAGGGGGATTAAATGCATGGGGTTTCAGGGATAGGGTGGGATATGTGTTGGTGTAGGGGTTACGGGGATCGGGTGGGATATGTGTCGGTGCAGGCTCGATGGGCCGAAACGGCCTCTATCTGCACTGTGGGGTTTCTGTGATTCAGCATCAGGCTCCTTATCATCAGCAACTCCTGGCCCACTTGGAAGGTTCTTCGATACAATGGATAACCATAGCCAGAAGAATGCAGATGAGTGCCTTGCTCGAGCTGTATATGCAACAGGCTCACCCCTCATGCTCACAGCCAATGTGTACTGGAAGAGATTTTTCAATGTTATTCGCCCTGCATACTGTCCTCCCACCAGACATGCTTTGTCTACTTATTTGCTGGAGGCTGAGTGTAACAGAGTCCAAGGAAAGCTCAAAGAAACGATAGCGATGGCAGACTGTGTTGCAGTTATCTCAGATGGGTGGTCAAATGTACGAGGGGAGGGCATCATAAACTACATCGTCTCCACTCCTCTCCCAGTGTTCTTCAAGAGCACAGACACGAAGGACAACAGACACACAGGCACATACATTGCTGATGAGCTGAAAGCGGTCATCAACGATTTTGGATCACAAAAGGTCTTTGCAGTAGTTACTGACAATGCTGCGAATATGAAGGCTGCTTGGGCTCAAGTGGAGGAGGCCTACCCTCATATTACGTCTATTGGGTGCGCAGCTCATGGGCTTAACCTGCTCCTCAAGGACATCATGGGTTTGAGAACCATGGAAGCACTGTACAAGAGAGCCAAGCAAGTTGTTAAGTATGTCGGGGGAAAACAGGTAGTTGCAGCAACCTACAACTCCAAGCAAATGACAAAGAACAAGAACACCACACTGAAGCTGCCCAACAACACTAGATGGGGTGGTGTTGTCATAATGTACAACAGCCTTCTGGAGGGTAAGGAGTCGCTGCAAGAAATGGCAATATCCCAGTCTGGGGATATGGAAACCACCATCAAGAAAATACTGCTGGATGATGTGTTTTGGGAGAGAGTGGTTAGCAGTCTTAAACTACTCTCACCAGTAGCATCTGCAATTGCTCAGATTGAAGGAGATGACGCTGTCTTGTCAGATGTTCTCAGGCTTTTTACTGATTTAAAAGAACAAATCAGCATTGCCCTACCCACATCCCTGCTGCTCAAAGCAGAGGAGAAGGCAATTGTTCAATTCATACAGACGCGTCAAGAATTTTGTGTCAAGCCGATTCATGCTGCAGCATACATGCTGGACCCAAAGCATGTTGGGAGACCAATACTTTCTGGAGAACAGATCAACAGCGCTTACAGTGTGATTTCTACCCTCTCACACCATCTCAATCTGGATGTGGGCAAAGTTCTGGGAAGTCTGGCAAAGTTCTCTACCAAGCAAGGTCTTTGGAATGGGGATGGGATATGGGAATCATGCAAGCATATCAGTGCACATACCTGGTGGAAGGGACTTTGTGCATCTGAGGCCCTGTCACCTATTGCATCGGTGATACTCCAAATCCCACCTTCATCAGCGGCCTCTGAACGAAACTGGTCACTTTTTGGGAATACGCATACAAAGGTGCGCAACAGGCTGACTAACAAGAGAGTGGGGAAACTGGTGGCTATCCGGGCGAACCTACAATTTATTGAGCCAGATACAGAAGTGTCCACCACACAGCTAGACACTGACACAGAAGAGGAAATGGACACGTCAGAGCCAGAGTCAGAGAATCAGGAGGAGCAATGAGGAGTAGAAGACTCAAAGGGACAAAATAAGGACAAATTACAGGCTAAATAAGCTGACGCTCTTTATTTTATTTTAGATGGGTCTTTTTTGTGGGGATTCAATAAAGTTCAAAATTATAACCTAAATAAAGTTTTGAAAGCCTGTTTTTATTTGTATGGAACAGTATGTCTATTTTGACGACAAAGATAATATAAGGGTCAGAGACAAAAACCATCAGTGTGCAAAAAAACTCTAAATTCCTGAAAATTCCCATGGAAAGTTTTCTCGTTTAAAAATTCCCAGAATTTTGCAACCCTACAGTTTATTGATTAATTTTAATTCTTTCCCTCTCCCAGATACATGTTACTTTCCCAGAAAATATTGTGAAGAAAATGATAATTGCTTATTCTGTTTGTGTATGGAGATGAAACCTTCCTTGTTCTTTGTACTTTCATGAAAACTGTGAATTATGAATGAAAGAATAACCCGTCTTTATTAACATTTCATTCAAAGCTCCAAGCAGATTTGATTATATTGAGTGACTTCAGAGTGCAAATTAGTACTGAAATTATTCAGTGATATTCTGTTCCTTTCACATTCCTCCCCCACCAGTTAGTTTGCTCTGGGTGCCATCTTTGAGCCATTTCGTGCTTCAGTACTTTGCCTGTCTATAGAGAAAGTTTGTGTGTAGTGATCAAACTTCATTCATAAACTTCAGACTTGCCCATAAAGAACATTCCATCTCTCCCAAAGACAGTTGTTCCAGTCAAATTTCATTAATTTAATTCTAAAGCTGTGCTGCCACTTCAGTGTTGTAAGCTCCAGTGCTTGAAAATTAGATATTGCAAGGTTATACATAAGGAGAATTGTCTTGTTACATAAACACTCTTGAAAATTATAATCTGTATGATTGTCTGCATTGCTAATGAGATTGCTAATAGGATTCTAGCTTTAAGCTATATTTTTTCTTATCCCTATGAGATGAATGTACAAAACATGAAAAACTCTCCAGAAAGACTTGCATTTATATAGCACCTTTCCTGACCACCGGACATCTCAAAGCGCTTTACAGCCAATGAAGTACTTTTGAAGTGGAGTCGCTGTTGTAATGATGAACATTTCCTTTCAAAGAGAAACAGGGTGCCACACTAACAGATGGAGGCATCTGACTAGTAGACTTCAGCTTGCATTTAGCAGAGGGAAAGGTAGTGTTATGGTACTGGACGAGCAACCTTTCATGAGTTCAAATGCCTCCATGGCAAATTGTGAAATGAATTTTAGCAGGCATCAAAAACAAACCATCAAAGCTGCTGAATTGTCATTAAAAACCCAGCTGGTTCATGTAATGTGCTTCAGGGGAGAGAACATGGCCTCTTTACCCATTTGGCCTAAGTGTGACTCTAATCCACTACATGGCTGTCTCAGAAGTGGCCTAGATGGCCCTTTTCCTGTTTTTAAAAAAAAAAAAAAAATCACTTTCTCAGGGCAACTGGAGATGAATAATAAATGTGCCCTTGCCAGTATGACCCACATCCGATAAATACATTTAAAAATAAAATTGCTGATTACATCGTCTACAGCACAAAAACAGGCCATTTACTTAACTGGTCTATTCCGGCTTTTATGCTCCCACCCCTCTTCATCTAACCCTGTCCACATACTATTCTATTCCTTTTTCCCTCCTGTGTTTATCTAGCTGCCATTTAAATGCACCTGTGCGATTCACCTCAACTACTCCTTGTGGTAGCGCGTTCCACATTCTTGCCACTCTTTGGGGAAAGAAGTTTCTCCTGAATTCCCTATTGGATTTATTAGTGACCAGCTTATATTTATGGCCGCTAGTTTTGGACTCCCCCCCCCCCCCCCCCCCCAACCCCAACAACAGCAACAACTACTTATATATTTATATAGCGCCTTTAACGTAATAAAACGTTCCAAGGTGCTTCACAGGAGTGTTATCAAAAAAAAAATTGACACCGAGCTATATAAGGAGATGTTGGGGCAGATGACCAAAAGTTTGGTCAAAGAGTAGGCTTAAAGGAGGAAAGAGAAGTAGCGTGGCAGAGAGATTTAGGGAGGGAATTCCAGAGCTTAGGACCTAGGCAGCTGAAGGCACGGCCACCAATGGTGGAGCATTTAAAATCAGGGTTGTTCAAAAGTCCAGAATAGGTGGAGCGCAGAGGTCTAGGAGGGTTATAGGGCTGGAGGAGATTAGAAACAAGGAGGGGTGAGGCCATGGAGGGATTTGAAAATGAGGATGAGAATTTTGAAATCGAGGCTTTGCTTAACTGGGAGCCAATGTAGGTCAGCGAGCACAAGGGAGATGGGTGAGTGGGACTTGGCGCAAGTTAGCACATGTGGAAACATTCCCGTCTACCCTGGCGAAACCTTCCATTATCTGCTTTTTAATTCTATCCCTCTAGAAATGAACCCCAGTGCTTGGTTTTCTTTTTTATGGCCTTAATAACCTGCCTCGCTACTTTTAGTGATTTGTGAATGTGCACGCTTAGGCCTAAAACTTCAGTTGCTTTGCACCTCCCGTTAGCGCCCTAAGAGAAACTAGTGTCTGGGCGCGGTGCCGCCACGCCTCCCGTGAAATTCAACGGGAGGTTAGTGGCGGCGGGAACAGCGCGGCACTGCGCCGCCGCTGATGACGACGTCGCTGTGCGCAGCGCCCGGCCGCGATCTTCAGTAGCGCCCCCTGACTTACCACTGAACGCTATGTCTGACAGGGTCAGGGAGACCTACCTGCGGCCGGGGCAGCGCAAATTAAAGGGGAGGTGCCGGGTGGGAATTTTTGTTGCTGGCCGCCTGCCAGCAGCTGCCCCCTCTGCCACCCCCGGCCTCCTCTGCAGCGCGCCCCCCCCCCCCCCCCCCCCAGGCAGGATGTCGGCTGCGTTCCGTGAGCCTGGCACTTCTCGGGCTCTTTTGCCGGCACTCCGATCCCTGGTGGCCCAGCTGGGCCCCGGGTCGCGCTGCGCTAGACCCCCCCACTTTAGTAAGGGGAGGAAGGCCTGCAGTACCACAGCGCAACGTGCATCAGCGCATAGTGCCGTGATATTCACTCGCAGCGCCCCAAGAGGGAGGCAGGGTGCTTCCAGTAGCGCCCCGCCTCCCTCTTGGGGCGCTACCGGTGAATTTCGGCTGTGGGGGCGCTAATTGCTTTCGGGGCACTAAATGTATCAATTTCCCCCCCTTATTATCCAAGCAGTATTTGGCCTCTTTATTCTTCCTACCATCACTTAGCTCTATGGAAATTCATTTGCCAATTGCATGCCCATTCTGCAAGTTTATTAATGTCCCATTCTTCCTTTATTAACTACAACCCCCAATTTGGTGTCGTTCGCAAATTTTGAAATTGTATTTCCAATTCCTGAATCCAAATTGTTGATGTAAATTGTGAACAGTAGTAGTCCTAGCACTGATCCCTGTGGAACACCACTTCCCACCTTTTGCCAGTCTGAGTACCTACCCTTAACCCCTACTCTCTTCCATTTTGTAGCCAGCTTGCTATCCATTCTGCTACTTGTTCCCTGACTCCGCATGCTCTGACTTTAGTCATGAGCAATGTTCCCTGTAAACTGTGCTTTGTTCTGTGCGGCCTGTTTCTTTTAGTGCGTGGTCCCTTTAAATTTCTGCGCATGTGCAGTATTTACAGTGGAGAAGCTGGTGAGCGGCCTGCATGAGACCTTTCCCATTATTGCATGGTCGCACAGCTTAGAGGGAACATTGGTCATGAGTCTACTATGCAGTACCTTATCACAGGCCTTTTGAAAATCCATTACCCTAATGCTTGAAATTTAAAGGTGATCCTAACCACTTCTGTTTAGTGTTAGAATGTTGACTAGCTGGCTGTCACCACTAATTAGTTCTTTACTGTGTCATTTACAAAGTAAAAGCAAATTTCAAATGCAAGTGTTTTCTAATTACCAAGAGCAGCATTGATTGCTTTTGAGAGATCATTAGCAGCCATTTGTCACCAGAAGTGTGACATGGTTTACAATTACAGCTAAGTACGTAAAAATCTATAAATATCAACTTTGAACTTTTTAAACTGGAAGATTTTTATAGAAACAAGCTTTATGCTTCTGATTTGAAGAGTTTGTTGTGTGATTGAGACTGTCCTGGTGAAGGGGAGCAAATAAATGAATTTATAGATTTCCGAGTAATTTTAGATAGCATAATGTGATTTTGTGACATGATGTTAATCTCTGCATTGCAATTAACGGCTGCTCTTTGTAAATCAAAATTGTTCATGTTGAAACTTGTTTAGCATTAGATAGGTGAAATAAGAATGAAAATAATGCTAAGAACGAAGTATTGGAGGGCTGCTTAGTGTTCTGACTAGAAGTCATTTGGCGTATGATCCTTCCCTTGTAATGCTAGTTCTGAACTTTTCAATGATTCTAACCCTAAAGCAGATAATGTTCGTGTTTCCTTTAACTTGGTAAGAAGTTTGGGTAACTGCTATTTTTGCATTACAGTAAAAACTATTGCATATTTTATCCACTTGTCTGATTATCTTAAAATATAGAGGTATGTGTGTTTGGTAATTTCAATCATAGTTAATGGGTTCCTCATTAAATTGCTCCTCAGCACCTAGCAGTAATTAGGGTTTACTGTGTTTTGAAAACTATAAAGTAAATTAGGCACTCAGATTGTTAAATCATGGCTCTGTCCATCTTGTAAGTAACTGAAGAAATTTGCTGACTTGGGAATAAATGATGGAACATTAGGGAATTTATAATGTCTTTTATAATATTTGCCACAGAGCTTTGGGAAGTTGACATGTTAGTCCAGCTTTTTATGAATACAAATGGTGATTCTTGTGTTGTCAATTTACATAATTTGTTAATGCATATAGAAACACTAACCACTTGGCTCATATACAATACAAGCTCAAAATCCATCTGAATATTGACATCTGGCAGATGTGTTAAAAAACAATGATCTGAATTACCGTCCCATCAGTCTACTCTCAATCATCAGCAAAGTGATGGAAGGTGTCGTCGACAGTGCTATCAAGCTTACTCAGCAATAACCTGCTAACTGACGCCCAGTTTGGGTTCCGCCAGGGCCACTCAGCTCCTGACCTCATTACAGCCTTGGTCCAAACATGGAAAAAAGAGCTGAACTCAAGAGGTGAGGTGAGAGTGACTGCCCTTGACATCAAGGCAGCATTTGATCGAGTGTGGCATCAAGGAGCCCTAGCAAAACTGAAGTCAATGAGAATCAAGGGGAAAACTCTCCATTGGTTGGAATCATACCTAGCACAAAGGAAGTTGGCTGTGGTTGTTGGAGGTCATTCATCTCAATCACATGACATCACTGCAGGAGTTCCTCAGGGCAGTGTCCTAGGCTCAACCATCTTCAGCTGTTTCATCAGTGACCTTCCCTCCATCATAAGGTCAGAAGTGGGGATGTTCGCTGATGATTGCACACTGTTCAGCACCATTCGAGACTCGTCAGATACTGACGCAGTCCGTGTCCATATGCAGCAAGACCTGGACAACATTCAGACTTGGGCTGACAAGTGGCAAGTAACATTCGCACCACACAAGTGCCAGGCAATGACCATCTCCAACAAGCGAGACTCTAACCATCTCCCCTTGACATTCAATGGCATTACCATCGCTGAATCCCCCACTATCAACATCCTGGGGGTTACCATTGATCAGAAACTGAACTGGACCAACCATATAAATACTGTGGCTACAAGAGCAGGCCAGAGGCTGGGAATTCTGCGGCGAGTGTCTCACCTCCTGACTCCCCAAAGCCTTTCCACCATCTACAAGGCACAAGTCAGGAGTGTGATGGAATACTCTCCACTTGCCTGGATGAGTGCAGCTCCAACAACACTCAAGAAGCTCGACACCATTCAGGATAAAGCAGCCCGCTTGATTGGCACTCCATCCACCACCTTCAACATTCACTCCCTCCACCACCGGCGCACTGTGGCTGCAGTGTGTACCATCTACAAGATGCACTGCAGCAACTCGCCAAAGCTCCTTCAACAGCACCTTCCAAACCCGCGACCTCTACCACTTAGAAGGACAAGGGCAGCAGACGCATGGGAACATCACCACCTACAAGTTCCCCTCCAAGCCACACACCATCCTGACTTGGACCTGTATCGCTGTTCCTTCACTGTCACTGGGCCAAAATCCTGGAACTCCCTTCCTAACAGCATTGTGGGTGTACCTACACCATATGGACTGCAGCGGTTCAAGAAGGCGGCTCACCACCATCTTCTCGAGCAATTAAGGATGGGCACTAAATGCAAGTCTAGCCAGTGACTCCCACATCCCATCAATGAATAAAAAAAAAACTGCTTTACTTTCACTTTAGATAGAAAATAGAAATAATGGGGGACAGTAGCTTGGTACCCAGCAGAAGCATTTGATTTAGTTTAAACTGAAGTTGTACATGTTCTATCATTTGTTCAAATGATTCTAAACATTAAAATAGCTGATCAAGTTCATTTTGTCATATTTCTATCCAAGGAAACAAGTGTGTAATTTATGATTGAAAAGTGAAAATCATTACACTTGTTACTCAAACCATGACAAAAAAGACAACCTGTATAATTTTTACCCTTCCCCCTCAAAAATGTTTCCAAAAAGTAGGATGAACAAACGTTTGTACAAATGGCAGTGTATACACACGGCAAACCAGCAACAGCAACAACTTGCATTTATATAGCACCTTTAACATAGTAAAATGTTCCAATCTGACAAAAATTGACACCAAGCCAAAGAAGGAGACATTAGGAATGGTGACCAAAAGCGAGGTAGGTTTTAAGGAGTGTTGTAAAGGAGGAAAGAGAGGCGGAGAGGTTTAGGGAGGAAATTCCAGGGCTTAGGCTTTAAACGGGGGATGCTCAAGAGGCCAGAATTGGAGGAACACAGATCTCAAAGGGTTGTAGGGCTGGAGGAGGTTACTGTGATGGGGAGTGGCGAGGCCATGGAGGGATTTGGACATGAGGATGGGAATTTTAAAATCGAGGCATTGCTGGACTCAAGTTTATGGAGGGTGTAAGATGGGAGGCCAGCGGGAATAGTAGAGTCTGGAGGTAACTACAGCATGGATGAGGATTTCGTTAGCAGATGAACTGAGGCGGGGTGGAGACGGGTGATATTACGGAAGTGGAAATAGGCAGTCTTTGTGATGGAGAGCATACGTGGTTAGAAGCTCCGCTCCGGCTCAAATAGGACACCGAGGTAGCGAACAGTCTGGTTCAGCATCAGACAGTGGTCAGATAGAATTGGTGGCTTTGGAACAGAGTTTGTGTTGGGGGCCGAAGACGGTGGCTTCCCTTGCCACTGATTTCAATGAAAAGTAAAATCAGACAGGATTTAAAAACCGCTGGCTGGGTTAGGTTAAAATCAGGCTTTAATTTTTCAGGTATAACACTTTGTCAGAACTGACTGCTGCTGTTGATCTTTCCCATTTTCCTGAATAGAAATCACCTTCTACCAATTTAATTTGGTACACAAGAATTATTAAAGAAAAACGAATTTCCTACCACATTTTAAACTTTTCCCTCCCTATTTGGTCTTTATGCAGTGCGTAGGGCAACATCAGCTCTACCACAAATGGATGGTTTATTATTTTGGAGAAACACTGTTGGCAATTCATCCGGTTAACCTGTACAATTCATAGTAAAGGAACTGGGCACCAGTAAAGTGTTGAACTCTCAATCAAATCCACCCGAGTCACATCTGACATCCAAATTCGTATGCACTCAGTGAGCCATTTTTGATGACACTTGGTCACCTTCTGCTTGAAGAAGTGCTTCAGTGCAGTAGATCACTTACTTTCTAAAATGGGATGAAGTAGTTAGACACTGGAGCATCAGAAGAACATCTGCAGGACTAAGAAATCCATTGTTTGGAACTGGCTGATATAGTGGGATAGATGCAGGTCTTTCACCTCTGTGATCCAGTTTCATATCCAGCCCCGATTGATGGGATGAATATTGTCTCTGTCTACTAGCTGTAAGGACCATATGTGAAGTAAGTTTAGGCAATCTCAGTCCAGTTCTTAGTGGGCATGGCTATAGTACAAAACTGTCTGTAATTCAGCACTAACTGGCGTTCTTTGTCAGAGAGCCTGCAGGGTGGTCGGTATGAGAAGTGGAAAACCTGTCACATTGGAGGAGAGTAGAGGGGAGTTTTACTCTGCATCTGTCTGAGCTATACTTGATCTGGGAGTGATTGAGGCTCATACTGGCTACCTGAAATATGAATAGTTCCATTCCCTAGCATTAACATCCTTTACCTTGATGAAGTCATAAAACAATGTCTGTGATTAACCGACCCCTTTCCCCAACCTTTTGGTTATGTGATGAGGGTAACTATTTTAACCTGGCCACAAATAAGACAACCATTTCCTTTCTCACTTTTTGTCTCTCAAAAATTAATTCTTCCTTTGTTTACTTTGTATTGATCTTCAATGCTTTTTCATTGTTGGCTTCCTTTAGATTTTTTTCTTCATTTTTACTTATTTCATGGCTTAATTTTTTTCTCTTGTATTTTAATTTTGCAATATTTCTATTGGCTGTTTTTTCTCTCTCTATTGTTAAATATGTTGGTTATTTTCTTTGTCCATCACTTTGTTTCCAAGTGTCAAATCTGGTCTGATCATTGGCTGGTTGATAAAATAGCTCATTATTTAATTTTGTCTTTAAATGCATTATTTGCAGACACATCTTGATTTAGTCAGTTAGCATTTGCTGTGGAATTGAAAAAATCTGGATCGCTGTTCGCAGGAAATAAACCATTTTTCTGTGTGCAAACAAATTATTGTTCACTACTTACTTCATAAAGGCTTATTTTAGAAAAGCACTTTGTTAATAATAATCAACATCCTGTTTTACAGAAAGGGATTGATGTGCAAAACAGCAAAATGTTCCCATAGCACCGTTCACTGGTAATACAGTTAACTAGAAATGAATGCGATCTACCTTTGGAACAAGTCTGATTTAAGAAAAGCAAATTGCAGATGTTTGTTGTCAGAAGAGCTGATGAGACTTCAGCCATGCAATAGTGTACTATCAATCAAGCAGCAGCTGCTTCGTAAATCAGGTCCTTGATCTGTTTGGGTAGCTGTTAAACTGTATTTATAGTTCTTTAAACACTGCCTTTGGCCTATTAGCACTGATAGCAATGTCACTGACAGTCATCATTTTGCTAGGTGCTTATCAAAAGGACGCACCGCTCAAAGAAGAGTAAGACTAGTAATCACAGTTTATTATAATTAATTTTGGAGTGGTAATCAGGCGGCCAGGGGCAGAAGTCCTGACCTCCCAGCGCTCTGCCCATTTGTGCTGCGACATAGTTTGTGGTGGGTGGGACCAGTGGTTGGCAGACCCTTCCTGTAAATAGCCATTTTTAGCTGTCAGTCCTGCACACACTTTCCCGCCATTCTGGCATGCAGGCTGTCAAATGTTAATCACAGATGGAATGACAGAAAATTGGGTGCAGTTTGTCAAAAACCCGCCAATAGCTGTTTGGTTCTATACCACGACAAAAATAGAAATTTACCTTCATATCTCGTAAGCCAAGATTTTGACTTTACAACCTCTGTCATTTAAAAAATTCTGAATACACCTAATTTTAGTTTTCAAAAGTCTCTCAAAGTAGCATATCAGATGCACAGCAGATGTGTGGCTCAAATTCTGATTTGAGTAATGCTGGCAGGAAACAGCTGGCAAATCTTGTATAAGTGAAGATGATTTGAGATTTTTTTTTAGTATCTGGTGCTAATTGTTGCAAGGCCAAAAATTGCATATCTGGTGCAGCTGCAGCTTCTAAAGGTCATCTCTCCATATAATGTGCTGTCATTTTAATAATAGCTCGTAATTGTATGTTGTAAGAAATAGTAAAAACTTCCATGGTTACGGTCTTCTGTAGACGACTTGAAAATTCATTATTAATCGTCCATTTATTCATTGAGGCTGCAGTTATACTTCAACCATGGAATTTTACAGCTCTGAAGAAGGCCATTCGGACATCATGGCAGTACAAGCTCTCTGGAAGAGGTATCCATTTAGCCCCAGTTTCCTGACCTTCCCCCATTCACTTTTTTTTCCCCAAAAATATTTATCCACTTCACTTTCAAAATCTGTTACGGATTGTATTTCCACCACTGTGTCTGTAGCACATTCATGTCCTACCAATGCTCTGCATAATCAATAATTCTCCTATCCTCTCCCATCATTCTTTTGGTGGTGCTCATTAATTTGTGCTCTCTAGATACTGACTCACTTACCATGGAAATAGTTGATCTCATGTTACCTTATCAAAACCCACTGAATTTTGAACATCTCTATTGGATCTCCTTTTAGATCTTGTCTGTTCTAGCAAAAAGAGCTCCCTTTTCTTTCAGCCCTCCTCATAACTAAACCCCCTCATCCCTGATATAATCTTAGTAAATCTCTCTTGTACTCTTTCTGGCCTTAACATCCTTCCTAAATTGGACTGAAAATTCTAACCGAGGCCCGACCAATGATTTAGCATTACCTCTTGCTTTGTACTCGGTGCCTCTTTTATTAAAGCTGGGATACCATTTTTTTTCCCAAACAGCCGCATCAACTTGTTCTCCATTTAAAAACAATTGGATATCTGAACCCCTAAGTGTCTACTCTTCTGTCATTCTTCCTCCAAAATGTATCACCCCATATTCCTTTAAATTAAGTTTCAACATGCATCATATCTGCAAACTGTCTCTGTCCTTTTGAGGTTACTTAAAGTCCTCTTCACAGTTAACCACATTCCCTACTTTTGTGTCTCTGATGAGTCACTACAGTGTTGATTTCCAGCCAGCGGTAGTTAATTTATACTACAAGCTGTAAACTGACTCTGCTGGCCAAGAGGAGCTCTGTGTATCTCCACTCTCGGGTGGTAAATTTGAAATATATCGAGAGCATAAGCAAGGGTGTTTATAGTCTCAAAACATGTAAAGCAACTTTGTGTCCAAGGAGTCCAAAAGATCAGTCAGCACTTTCAAAGTTTGTTTTGAGAGTGCCTTGAAGCTGCACTGCACGTGGTCTCAAGCCCCAGCAGCAAAAAACTGCCTCTCTGTAGCTGTTGCATACTGCTCTGTATGTTATAATAGCACTTATGCATTGATGGAAAAATACCAATCTAATTGTTCCCTTGCGTCCTGATGGCCAGGTGGGTAAAGGCACTGCCCAATGTGTGTGTGTGTGTATATTTTATATTTACAATAGATATATCTAAAATATATATTTATATATTATATTTATATTATATTTGTGATATTTGTGTATATTTATAATAATATCTATACTCGAGGCCATCAATATAAGATAGTCACCAAGAAATCAAATCGGGAATTCGGGAGAAACTTCTTTACCCAGAGTGGTGAGAATGTGGAACTCGCTACCACAGGGAGTAGTTGAGGTGAATAATATAGATGTATTTAAGGGGAAGCTAGATAAGCATATATGAGGGAGAAGGGAATAGAGGGTTATGCTGACAGAGTTAGATGAGCAAGGGTGGGAGAAGCCTCGAGTGGAGCATAAATGCCGACATGGACTGGTTGGACCGAATAGCCTGTTTGTGTGTGTGTGTGGCATCGACCCATCCCGCAGTAAATGCACGCACACAGAACTATTGGGATAATCAGTCCAGGAGATGGAGGGGAGAAAAAGCCTGGTGCAGTTTATGAAGTGTGATTCCAAATCTGGGTTTAAGCAATATTATTGTGGCAGAGCAGAGGGAGCACTGGGTGGGAAAGGGTTCCACCACCCAGAATTCTCATTTCCCCAGCTTGAACACACAAATAAATCAGTCTTTTAAAAAGGAATTGTTTATTGGCTTGTTTGGGCAGCCTCTTCTGTGTGGAGAGGCTAATCCTGTCAGTCATTGCATAATAGTAGTGGTTTTGGCTTCAGAGCAACAATAATCTCTCATAATCTGTATTTGATCACCAGTATCCTGAACTCATTACAACATTTTAAATTGAAACATAACCAATTTGATTGTTATTAACTGTGAATTGGTGTCAGACTAGATGGAGCTCTTGTACGTGATAGGCACCTTGCAGTAAGTGTCATGGGCCAGTCTATGAGCTGTGGGCCTAAAAATTCGGCCGTGCACATTTTTGGCTGCGTGGGGGAAATGGCGCACAATTCCTGCACCTGAATGGTGAAGCCAGAGGCGCCTGTTACTGGGCCTCCGGCCTCATTTCCATGGAGCCGGTAAGTTGCTGTTGAAGTGTAATTGGAGATCGGCCCTTAGCTAAGTGAGGAAGGGTGGGTGATCGGGTCGGAAGGTAGCAGTGACCGGAGATTGGGGGGGTGCAATGATGGGTAGAGGTGTCTGAGGGGAGCGGGCCACACTCTTCTATGTGGAGTCGGGAGGAGCACTCCTGCTTCTCCCGACTCCACATTCAGGTAAGTATATTTTTAAAAAACTTACCTCGTTGGTTGCAGCATGTAGGCCTGGCCTTCCTTCGTGTCGCCGGTAGTGGGCCTCAAATATGCGTTTGGCTCCTAATTTGCATATGCAAAGGATGGTTTCAGGCGTGGCCACTGCACACCAATTCTTTTTGGCCTTTACCAATATAACGGGCAACACACTACCAGCTCATAATGTGCGTGCACTTCCTGCCCGTCAGATTGAAGACTCAGGAAGCCGTTTAGCACACAGAAAACAGGCACTGCGCCACCAAATTTCTAGGGCCATGATTTGTTCTCTACAATTGCAGAATACAAATACACGCTTCTGAAATTGTGACAATACCTTTGAAATCTGATCATGGCATTCAGTAGATTTATGATATTGTTTTCAAACTCCTAATTGGATACAAAGTATTTGACAGTTCTCTCTCTCCAGACAGTCCTGCGCCGCATTGCAGCAGGAATAAAACTAATTCTATTTCCAGAGAGAAATCCTATGCTAAAACAATTACACCACTTGAATACGCAAGTGCATGGTTGATTATTATTGGACGTACTTTGGAGTGTGTCATTCCTAAGAGTACTTTACAATTGAAGATTGGGATCAGTTGAATAACAGCAGTCGCACATGCAGCAGTTCTTAACACTGGCAAAAACATGATGAATGTATGGTAGAATATTCTACCAGCTATTTGAGACTAATTGTCCAAACTGCACTTTAAATAATGCATCAGAATAAGTAATCTAAAGTTTCTGTAACAGTGGATATTGTTAATTTTTTAAGAAACAGATGGAACAGGTGACGGTTAAAATTAAGTATTTTGCAATCCGAACTACAGTCCCATTTTTCATTTGCTAATTTTTGCAGCCTAAAGGAATACCTCAAAGTAGTGCAAGAAGGTCCTGAAAATGTTATTCTCTCAGTCATTCCTACAGTATTTTTATAGTGAAAATAGTTTGCTTATTTGACTCAACAAAGTTTCTGTGGCAAACAGTGTGTGATTTCGGGAGAAACTGAGCTGATGTGTTTGACTTATTTGGAAGATTTTCTTTCTCCGATTGTTGACGTAGCATTGCTGGATTGTGATGGTCCAGCTGGCCTTTCTCCTCTTAGTCTGCTCTTGAAACTAGCAAACTAGAACGGACATCTATTACAAGCATACTTACTACTTCAACTACCTGGACTATTAATTTTTCCATCCCACTGGCCTCCACATTTACCAGATTATTTTCATCACCTGATCGCACCATCAAGGACATTGTCCCACGCTCTGGTGGAAGCAGCTTCCTTCAGTATACACGGTCTCTTTGCCACCATCCCAAATTTCCAACTGCCCTCACATTATCCCACGCAGGTGCAACACCTGTCCATTCACTTCCTCTCTCACCATTGTTCAGAGCCCCAAATACTCCTTCCTTGTGAGACTGCCATTTACATCAACTTCCTCTGATCTAGTGTACTGTATTCACTGCTCAGAGTGGTCTCCTTCATATTGGCAAGATCAAATGCCAATTAGGTAACCACTTTGCTGAGCACCTCCTGTTCTGATCACAAATGTGCTCCTGACCTCCCAGTACCTCACCACTTCAATTCCTCTCGCTCCCCCCCCCCCCCCCCCCACCAATTCCATTCCCACTCTGACATCTTCGTCTTTGGCTTCCTGCACTATTGCAGTCAAGCTCAATGTAGACTTCAGGAATAGTGTGTAGCCTCTCTCCTGGGCACTCTGCAGCTCTCTGGCCTGATCACTGACTTTAGTAACTTCAGACCTAAGCTTTATCAGAACAAGAAAAATGTTGCAGGGACTAGAAATCTGAAACCGAGACAGAAATGCGATATCCTCCATTTACTTTGCAGCAAGGGATGATGGTGGGCACGGTTGCTATCCAGGAGTAGGAAGGTAGGTTGACATTCTTCATCAGAAGACACTCCTGGTGGGGGAAGGGGTTGGTGTTTGTTCCTTGAAGTTGCCTTTTTTTCTCTCCTACGAGATTGGTGTACCACTGTGTTTTCAGTATTTAGTTTTCATTTTGGATCTGGTTCTGCAGTTTTACTATGTTGAAGGTGCTGTATAAATGTAAGTTGTCTTGCTGTGTTTTTTTTCCTAATTTTCTGACATTTTCCTTGGGTTGGGCCTCTTGCCACACTAATTATTTTCACCTTAATTTGTTCTTTCATTGTTTTTTTCCCACTCCCTCCCTCACATTTTACATCATCTAACCATCTACCTTTTTTAAGCAAGTTGTAGCTCCTGCAACCCATTAATGTATTGGCTGTCAATTGCTAGGTTTTTCACACAGGTAATCTTCTAGTTTGTTCCTGTTGATCAATTGCATTCTTTTGCCAGTTATTGATGCAAGACTCATTACTAGAGCAGTGCTGAGTATTGCACAAACAGACCGGTTTTGATTCCAAATGCAAGTTAACTGAATTATCCAATCTAATACTACTACACCAACATAAGTGTTTCAAAGTCTAATGATTTTTTTTAACTAAATAAGCTTAATGATGAATCACAGCAGTAGTGGTTACCACCCCAACCTGCATTTCCTGCCTCCCATCGGGACTGCTGCTGGCTGCTCCTTCCCTGCCTGCTGAATATAAAAAGTGATGCAAGGGCACAGGGCCCAGGCTTCTGGCTGATTTTTCCTGGTGTCTGCTATAGTTGCTTCCACTTCCTGAGACCACCATGTGGAGGTTGGCATTATGCCCCAGGAAGCGGTGGTAACAGCCTTGCAGACCGCCAATGGGAGGAGTGGGTCTTTAGCGGCCTCCTCCCTCTTCAATCTGAGCCCCGCTCACCATCCTTTGTCGGCCTTGGTCTCTTCAAGGCCTACAAGGCTGACAGTTGGCCAGTCTCCAAGGCTCTTGTGCCTCTTTAAATGCCTAGCCACTTGTTGCAGCACTGCTGCAGCACTGCTGGCATTTTGTGGCAGCCAACCTCTTGGCAGTGGGAATCCCGCCAGGAGCCTGCCGTGCATCTGAAATCCCCCCTGACCCAGGGAAATGGGTCGGAGCCGCTACAGAGGGGTGTGTGGAAGTCTCATTCCACTGGGACTCCGTCCTGAAGAGGAGATTCTAGCCCCAGGAGCTTAGAATGTTGTACATGGATGTCTTTATTGTTAAATCACAAGTTGACTTTATATAAACTGCTCAGCCAAGTAACTTGGCTTGCAGTTCTGAGAAGGAGTACTGTTAAACAATGAATACACTGAATGTGTCTAATCAACCCCATCCTGTTTCCACTCCACAGCTGCTTGTGCAATACTTCCTGAGGCCAGTGTGTCCAGTCACTCAAAACCTTCCTGCACGAATGCAATCAGTACTAAATGCTACAAAAAGCAGTCTGTGTGTTATAGAGCTGCTGATGGTTTGAGAAATCTGTAGTAGAATAGTCACGTTCTTCATGTGGATTGTTAGATTTTTATTAGTAAATTTAGTACAGTTAGAAAAATAGAGAAAAAGAGAGCTACAGCCACCAATCTCCGAGTTAATGTGCTAAATGACCTGCAAACTGCTAAATAGAAAACAGCTAGATGCTATAACAGATCATCAGTGAGATAATGCAGACAGGAATCATAGAACGGTACAGCACAGAAGGAGGCCATTTGACCCATCATGCCTGTGCCTGCTCTTTGAAAGAGCTATCAATTAGTCCCTCTCCTCTGACCTTTCCCCATAGCCCTGGAAATTTTTCCCCGTCAAGTATTTATCCAATTCCCTTTTTGAAGCTATTATTGAATCTGCTTCCACCACCCTTTCAGGTAGTGCATTCCAGATCATAACTGCTCACTGCATAACATTAATTCTCCTCATTTCGCCTCTGGTTCTTTTGCTAACAACCAATCTGTGACCCTTGGTTAGCGACCTTCTGCCATTGGAAACAGTTTCTCCTTATTTACTCTTACCAAAAACCCTTATTAATTTTGGTCTCCTCTATTGAATCTCCCCTTAACCTTCTCTACTCTAAGGCGAACAACTCCCGTTTCTCTAGTCTCTCCACGTAACTGAAGTCTTTCATTCCTGGTACCATTCTAGTAAATCTCCTCTGCATCCTCTAAAGCCTTGACATCCTTCCTAAAGTGTGCCAGAATTGAACACAAAAATCCAGCTGTGACCTAAGCAGTGTTTTATAAAGGTTTACCATAACTTCCTTGCTTTTGTATTCTATGGGCTGGATTTTGTGAATGGAGGCGGGACTGCTGCTTGTCGTGTCAATGTCCCGCCTCCATTCTCGCCTGACCAATCAGAGGGATTTTCCCCTGATTGAGCTTGTTAAGCCCTCCCTGCAGGCTCAGCAGGCCAATTAGGGAAGAAGTCACTGACAGATCACGTCAACGTCAGATGTGCTATCTGTCAAGACTTCTTAAAAGAAGAAATGACAGCGTTTGACAGCTCTGTGAAGCTATCAAACACTGACATTCTCTTTAGTTTGATGAGTCTTTGTGGTGAGGACTTGTCAAACCTTTCAACTTTGTAAATTTCACATGTCTGTAAGATCGGAGGATCCAACAGCTATTATGTGAAATTGACAAGGAGCATGTCGGCTCTCCCGATCCAGCATGGCTAAAGGCTGTAGAAAGAAAACCAGGTAAGTGCACACTTTTTTAAACTTATCACTCACCTTGCATACTTACCACTCCACACTTGCACCCATCACTCACCTCTACACCTTACTTCCAGGTGCCTCCGACCGCTGCAGACCTCCTTCACGTCTCCTCCAACCTGGCAGGGGTCTCCAAGGTCAGGAAGCCTTCACCTGTGAAGGTAAAATGGCACTAATCCTTCTTTCTGCCTGTTAACTACCTGTTAACAGGCAGTTAAAAGGATTAAAAGCCTTTCCTGCCTCCAGGAGACGGGACCCGAAGCTGCACATCCTCCCGCCTCCTGGCAAATGGGAACGGAGGCGGGATGGGGGCGGGTTTGCCATCCGCCCCCACTTTCTCTGATTTTTACTGGCTGTTCTGCCTCCATGCCCGCCTCCTCGGGGCTTGGAAAATCCAGCCCTGTGTCTCTATTTATAAAGCCAAGGCTCCGTATGCCTTTAACAGCCTTCTCATCTTGTCCATCCACCTTTTGAAGACTTGTGTACGTACACCCCCAGCTCTCTCTCTTCCTGCACCCCCTTTAAAATTGCACCATTTAGTTTGGAATAAAAACAGAAAATGCTGGAAATACTCATCAGGTCAGGCAGCATCTGTGGAGAGAGAAAGAGTTCACTTTTCAGATTGATGCCCTTTTGTTAGAGATGTAACAGGTTTTAAGCAAGTACAGAGGCAGGGAAAGGGGGGAGGGGAGGAAAGAACAAAAGGGAAGGTTTTTGATCGGGTGGAAGGCAGGAGAGATTAAATGACAGAAGTGATGAAGGGAGAGGGGAAGTTGGAGGCGAGTGATATTGTCCTGTTGATTGAAGAACAAAAATAGGAGAAAAAAAGCTTGTCTATGGGGAGGGTGGAGAATCCCTGCTGAGATGAAATGGAGTGAGAGATCTGGTGGGAGTGAAATAAATGATTGCTGCTGAGAGCTTAGTGGACACTAATAAAACAGCATATCCTCCAATTTACTATAAGCAGCATTAGGGGTGATCCACTTCTATTTTAATAAGTCCATAAAGACTCCTTTTTAAAAAGTAAATCATTACAGTTATGGTTAAATCCATTTCCATTGCTTTGGTGAAATGTAGTGAAAGGGTAAGTGCTGCTGAGCTGTATGTGAGAGCTGGTTAGAAGAAACCGGGCCGAAGAGAGCTGAATTCTCATAACAGCAATCATACAATTTCAATTGTGTAACACCCTTCGGTTAATAACTAATCTGTACTGATATTAATCTCCTCTCATCCAGTATCCCCCAATCAGTTCCTCAGTAAACTACCAATTAAAATGATGTGCAAAAGGAAAGGATGTATAAGGGATCATAATTCTTTATATATTTTATTTTAACAGAGAGCACCATTTGGGACATTTTACTTAATGCAAGAAGCATAATGGATTTGACTTGTCAGCCTCCATTCATTCACATCATTAAACTATTTGATTTCTCAGCTGGGCATCTTCCTCCTGAAATGATGCCTTTGTAAAAAAGAAGGATTTCATAAATTCCTGATTCAATATACTTTTGTGAATTTTGTGAATTGTGTACTTTTGTGATCTGCAGTCAATATTTGAGAATTAGAGCAATTCTGAAGCACTAGTTTATCTCAATTAGCAAGAAAAAGGAAATATCTATCCCTGCTTTTAATTAAAATTCTTGTAACTAGCATTTTCTACTGTTACACATCACTTTTTTTGCTTTGATTTCCATTTACTGTACCAGGTGATTATAGTCTGCATAACTGCAGCAGTGGAGCTGAAAGCAAACCTTGTTGATGAATATTTCACCACCAGGTTCAAGTTTGCATTTCCTATGTGAGTAAGAGCAAGGTGCATCTATTCTAAGGCGATCTGTGCCATCACCAATCATTTTCAAATTCCAGAAATTACTTGGAACACCTCCAGCATATGTTCGTTTAGAAGGGTTATGATGGAGTAGTCCGAGAAGTTCAAGAACAGTGTGCCCTTGTTTTGTTTTATCGTTAGTTCCATCTGGATAGCAGTAAAATATTCCTGTTTCCCTACTGGGGTTTGTAGTCCTTTTGTACAATCAAAGCTCTATGGGGGAAAAATTTAGTTGGTTGCGCCTCCCGTTAGCACCTTAAGAGAGCGCCAAGTGGGGCGCAAAGCAACTAGAGGCCGGGCGCGGCGATGTTTGTGCCGCTCGCAAAATTAACTAGACATTTTGCGGTGGCGCTCAACGCTACCGCTACGATCTCCTGCGCCGGCAGATTGTGACGTCAGTTGAGTGCACAATGCCCCGTTAGCGCCCCGGACCGGATATTGAGTGGCGCCCCCTGCCTTACCGCCTGCTGCTAGCAACGACGGGTTCCGGGGAGCGTTATGCTGTCAGAAAGGGACTAGGGGAGCGCTATTTAAAGGCGACTGCTTCCTGCCTCTCTTTGTTGGTGACATTTTGGCACCACGCATTCTGAGAGAGCGAGAGAGAGAGACACTTATGGAGAGATTCAATGCTGTGTGAAGGAGTTTTGAGTACTGAGCAGCACTTTGCAGGTTTATTTGGATTTGCCCTTCCTTGCTTCGCCAGCGCTCTGAGGTAGCGTCTCGCTCCTCGGCCTTTGCGCCTTAAGACGGGCGTGAAGCGCCTGATTTAGCGCTCCAACCACCTCCAGGGGCGATAAAAGCCAAGTTTGCTGTCTTAACATAAGAAATAGGAGCAGGAGTAGGCCAATCGGTCCTCGAGCCTGCTCCACCATTCAATAAGATCATGGCTGATCTGATCCTAACCGCCAATCTACTATCACAGAACCATCTCCTGAATCTAACAGAATTCGACACACGAAATAGGAGCAGGATCAGGCTACCCGGCCCCTGGGCCTGCTCCGCTACCCACAGGGCCATGACCGATCCGAACCTAGACTCATGTCCAAATTCCTGCCCGCTCCCCGTAACCCTTAATTCCCTTTACTTCTAGGACTCTGTCTATTTCTGTTTTAAATTTATGTAATGATGTAGCTTCTACAGCTTTTTGGGGCAGCATATTCTTTCATGGACCTACCACCCTCTGAGTGAAGTAGTTCCTCCTCATCTCAGTTTTGAAAGAGCAGCCCCTTATTCTAAGACTATGCCCCCTAGTTCTAGTTTCACCCATCATCGGGAACATCCTCCCCGCATCCACCCGATCCAACCCCTTCACAATCTTATATGTTTCAATAAGATCGCCTCTCATTCTTCTGAACTCCAATGAGTAGAGTCCCAATCTACTCAACCCCTCCTCATATGTCCATCCCCTCATCCCCGGGATTAACCGAGTGAACCTTCTTTGTACTGACTCGAGAGCAAGTATGTCCTTTCTTAAGTATGGACACCAAAACTGTATGCAGTATTCCAGGTGCGGTCTCACCAATACCTTGTACAACTGAAGCAATACCTCCCTATTTTTATATTCTATCCCCCTAGCAATGAAAGCCAACATTCCATTGGCCTTCTTAATCACTTGCTGCACCTGCATACTAACCTTTTGAGTTTCGTGCACCAGGACCCCCAGATCCCTTTGTACTTCAGTACTTTCCAGTTTCTTGCCATTAAGATAATAACTTGCTCTACGATTTTTCCTGCCAAAGTGCATAACCTCACACTTTCCAGTATTGTATTCCATCTGCCAAATCTCTGCCCACTTACTTAGCCTGTCGATGTCCCCTTGCAGGTTTTTTATGTCCTCCTCACTCACTACTTTCCCTCCCATCTTAGTATCATCTGCAAACTTTGATATGTTACACTCGGTCCCCTCCTCCAAATCGTTAATATAGATTGTAAAGAGTTGGGGACCCAGCACTGACCCCTGCGGAACACCACTAGTTACTGATTGCCAGTCTGAGAATTAACCATTTATCCCAACTCTCTGCCTTCTGTTAGATAGCCAATCCTCTATCCATGCCAGAATATTACCCCCAATCCCGTGATTTTTTATCTTAAGCAATAATCTTTTGTGTGGCACCTTGTCAAATGCCTTTTGGAAGTCTAAATACACTACGTCCACTGGTTCCCCTTTATCCACCCTATACGTTACTTCCTCAAAGAACTCCAGCAAATTTGTCAAACATGACTTCCCCTTCATAAAACCATGCTGACTTTGTCCTATTAAATTATGATTATCCAAATGTCCTGTCACTGTCTCCTTAATAATGGACTCCAAAATTTTACCTACCACAGATGTTGGGCTAACCGGTCTATAGTTTCCAGCCTTCTGTCTACTGCCCTTTTTAAATAAGGGTGTTACATTAGCAGTTTTCCAGTCTGCCAGGACCTTTGCTGAGTCCAGGGAGTTTTGGAAAATTATTACCAATGCATCCACAATCCCTACCGCCACTTCCCTCAAGACCCTAGGATGTAAGCCATCAGGTCCAGGTGATTTATCCGCCTTGAGTCCCATTATTTTACCGAGTACCACTTCCTTAGTGATTTTGATTGTGTTTAGCTCCTCCCCCCCCTATAGCCCCCTCTTTGTCCAGTGTTGGGATATTCTTAGTGTCCTCTACTGTAAAGACTGATACAAAATATTCATTGTGTTTTTGCCATCTCCATATTTCCCACCATTAATTTCCCGGTCTCATCCTCTAAGGGACCAACATTTACTTTAGCCACCCTTTTTCTTTTTATATAACTATAAAAACTCTTACTATCTGTTTTTATATTTTTTGCTAATTTACTTTCATAATCTATCTTCCCTTTCTTAATCAATCTTTTTGTTATTTTTTGCTGTCTTTTAAAGTTTTCCCAATCCTCTATCCTCCCACTAGATTTGGCTACCTTATATGCCCTTGTTTTTAGTCAAATACTATCCTTAATTTCTTTACTTAGCCATGGATGGCTGTCTTTTCTTTTACACCCTTTTCTTCTCAGTGGAATATATATTTTTTGGAAGTTGTAAAATAACTCCTTAAATGTACACCACTGATCATGTACACCCTTTAATCTATTTTCCCAATGCACTCTACTCAATACCGCTCTCATACCTTCATAGTCTCCTTTATTCAAGCTTAGCACGCTTGTTTGAGATCCAACCTTCTCACCCTCCAATTGAATATGGAATTCAACCATGTTATGGTCACTCATTCCAAGGAGATCCTTTACTAGGACATTTTTCATTAATCCTGTCTCGTTACACAGGACCAGATCTAAGGTTGCTTGCCCCCTGGTCGGTTCGGTTACATACTACTCAAGAAACCCATCCCTAATACACTCAAGGAACTCATCCTCAAGGCAGCCCTGCCCAATTTGATTTGTCCAATTAATATGACAGTTAAAATCCCCCATAATTATAGATGTTCCCTTATTACAAGCCTCAACTATTTCTTGATTGATACTCCGTCCAACAGAGTTGCAACTGTTCGGAGGCCTATAGACTATGCCCACTAGTGTTTTTTTCCCCTTATTATTCCTTACCTCCACCCAAACTGTTTCATTATCCTGATCTTTTCACCAAATATCATTTCTCTGTATTAGTGATTCCTTCCTTTATTAACATAGCCACCCCACCTCCCCTTCCTTCCTGCCTGTCCTTCCTGATCGTTAAATAACCTGGTATGTTTAATTCCCAGGCATTGTCACCCTGGAGCCATGTTTCTGTAATGGCCACAAGATCATACCCATATGTAGTTATTTGTGCCATTAACTCGTCTATTTTGTTATGAATGCTACGTGCATTCAGATAGAGAACTTTCAAATATGTTTTGTGACACTTAGTTCCTGCATTTGCCCTTTTTATTACTTTACCTTTTACTCCATACCTTCTGCCCCTTCCTGACACGCTCTGGTTTTTAATTTCCCCACTGCTACCTAAGTCTATGACCTTCTCTGTTGTCATTTTTATTATTTGCTCTCTAGGAACCTCCCCCCCCCACTAGTTAGTTTAAAGCCCTCTCTACAGCCCTAGTTATATGATCCGCCAGGACTCTAGTCCCAGCATTGGCCAAGTGAAGCCCGTCCCAACGGAACAGCTCCCTCCTGCCCCAGTACTGGTGCCAGTGTCCCAGGAAGCAAAACCCATTTCTCCCACACCAGTCTTTGAGCCACGCATTTAACTCTCTAATTTTATTTGTCCTAGCCAAATTCGCTCGTGGCTCATTATTACCCTTGAGGTTCTGTTTTTTAATTTGACCCCTAGCTGCTCATACTCCTTTAACAGAACCGGCTTCCTAGTCCTATCTACGTCGTTTGTACCAACATGAAGCACGGTGGCATAGTGGTTAGCACTGTTGCCTCACAGCGCCAGGGACCCGGGTTCGAATCCGGCCTCGGGCGACTGTCTGTGTGGAGTTTGCACATTCTCCCCGTGTTTGCGTGGGTTTCCTCCGGGTGCTCCGGTTTCCTCCCACAGTCCAAAGATGTGCAGGTTAGGTTGATTGGCTATGATAAATTGACCCTTAGTGTTAGGAGGATTAAATACGTGGGGTTACGGGGATAGGGTGGGATATGTGTTGGTGTAGGGGTTATGGGGATCGGGTGGTATATGTGTCGGTGCAGGCTCGATGGGCCGAAATGGCCTCTATCTGCACTGTGGGGTTTCTGTGATTTCTGTGAACTGGATCCACCCCCTCCCACTGCAAGTTTCTTTCCAGCCCAGAGGAGATGTCCTTAACCCTGGCACCGGGTAGGCAACACAGCCTTTGGGACTCTCGCTCTCGGCTGCAGAGAACTCTATCTATCCCCCTAATAATACTATCCCCTACCACTACAACATTTCTATTTATTCCCCCCTCTTGAATGGCCCCCCGTTCCACGGTGCTGTGGCCAGGTTGCTCATCCTCCCTGCAGTCCCTGCTCCTGTCCCCACAGGGAGTAAGAACCTCGAACCTGTTGGACAAGAGCAAGGGCTGCGGCTCCTCCAGCTCTACCTCCTGGATCCCCGTACCTGCCTCACTCATCGTCACACCGTCCTGTGTGCGCTGAACTTTGCACACCGCCAATAATGGTGCCCCAAATGGGGCGATACCGAATTTTTCCCCCTATGTCTTGTTTAGAAAACGATCTTGTTTTATCTTTCAAAATGGTGTATGTTTATATGTGGTTGGAGACGGCATGGGGGAAAAGTTCAGTTGGTAGCGCCTCCCGTTAGCGCCTTAAGAGGGCGCTAAGTGGGGCGCAAACCAACTAGCGCCCGGGCGCGGCACTGCCCACGCCTCCCGCAAAATTCAGCGGGAGGTTAATGGTGGCGCTAAACGGTAGCGCCCTGCGGCGCTGCGCCACTGGCGATGACATCATTGTTGTGCGCAACGCCCCGGCCACGATCTTCGGGAGCGCCCCCTGATTTACTGCCAGACACTATGTCCGACGGGGTCATGGGGGGGCGTAACTGCGGCCGGGGAGGCGCAATTTAAAGGCGAGGTGCGGGGCAGCCATTTTTGTTGCTGGCCACCTGTCCGCACCTGCCTGCGCTCCCGCCCCCCGGCCACCTGAAACAACCCCCCCCCCCCCCCTCGCGGAGTGCCAGCTGCGCTCCAAGAGCCCGGCACTTCTCTTGAGTACCGGGCTCTTCTGCCTGCACTCCCGATCCCCAGGGGCCCAGCTGCGCCCCAGGTCGCGCTGTACAAGGCCCCTCCCCTTTAAGAAGGGGAGGAAGGCGTGCGATACCGCGGCGCGACGTGCCGCAGCGTGTGGCGCTGTGGCACATAACGCTGCAATATTGACTCACAGCGCCCAAGAGGAATGCAGGGCGCTTCCAGTAGCGCCCCGCTTCCCTCTTGGGGCGCAACCACTCAATTTCCGGCGCGGGGGCGCTAATTTTTCCGGGGCGCTACTTTTAGCGAAGTTAGCGCCTCAATTGGGGCGCTACTCAATTTTTAGCCCCATGTCTTTTATTTTCCAAAATGTATTAGTTTAAGCAAAAAATAAACATATCAGTTTCACTTTTGAATATGTTACAAAACGTTATGGAGACACTACATAAAAATAGAAATAAAATGAAAATTGTGTAGACTCTGAAAGAGAGTAAAATAGCTATAGGTAGCATTGGTCTGCTCGAGCCATGTTTATGTTTAGTGTTCTGAGTCTGCATTAAAATTCGCGTTCTAACTAGTGCAAAAATAAAAGCTGCTCAATATTTTTAAATCAGGACCATCTCTCATTTTGGCGTCAATTTTACTAATTTCATCCATTGGCGTTTTAAAAATATGAAACTTTCAGTTTTTCCATGATTATTTGGTAAGAATGCCAGATTGGTGTATCCTGTGGCGATCTCCATGAGCACTGTAAATTACATTCTTGGTTGACTTGCAGTCATTTAGGAGCAGGAAGGGGTGTTCTCTTCATTGCCCGTCTCTGAGCCAGGACAAGTGAGCATACCAGCCATGCTGTTTTGGTTCAAGCTTTTGAAGTTTGAAGGTTGATGTATCCAAGCTTTATTAAATGGATTGCCAGTGGCTACATCACCTGAATTTGGATGCTGCATGAAGAAATACTTGCGTGAAATGGTTGGGTTTCAAAATCTGCACCACTTTTCCTCAAGTAAGCAGAATTTTGAGATTTGGGTTATTGTGTCCAATTCTGGGCACTGCACTTTAGGAAGGAGGTGAAGGCCTTAAAAAAAGATTTACAAGAATGGTTTCAGGGATGAGGGACTTCAGTTACGTGGATAGACTGGAGAAGCTGGGGTTGTTCTCCTTAGAGCAGAGAAGGTTGAGAGCAGATTTGATGGAGGTGTTCAAAATCATGAGGGGTCTAGACAGAGTAGACAGAGAGAAACTGTTCCCACTGGCGGAAGGGTCAAGAACCACAGGACGCAGATTTAAGGTGATTGGCAGAAGAACCAAAGGCGACATGAGGAAAAACTTTTTTATGCAGCGAGTGGTTAAGATCTGGAATGCACTGCCTGAGAGGGTGGTGGAGGGTGATTCAGTTGTGGCTTTTTCAAAAGGGAATTGGATAAGTATCTGAAGGAAAAAAAATTGCAGGGCTACAGGGAAAGGGCGGAGGGAGTGGGACTAGCTGAAGTGCTCTTGCAGAGAGCCGGCATGGACTCAACTGGCCGAATGGCCTCCTTTTGTACTGTAACCATTCTATGAATCTATTCTATGATTTCCTAACAAGAGTTGCAACTTATGCACCACTATGCTCATAATTTTGCTAACTATTGCAACCCAACAATATCACAATGTTATTTACATTACCAACAATGTGAACTATCCCAATTACCTAACAATAATAAATAGGGGTGGAAAACCTGAGGACAGGACTGCCATATTCAATACTGAAGCTGGAGTCCAAACAGGTCTAATTTGGCTTATCTCATCCTGTAATTCCCAAGTTCTAATTTTGTTATAAAATGCAGAATTAAAGTTTTAATGAATTCTAGACACAAAATAATGAATACATAATTTTTGATCTTGCAAAAATGTGTTTTATCCTTCGTCTGTCCAGCATTTGTTCACTGACTGACCTGGAATTCTGCTAAAAGGGTGGATAATGTGGACATCTTAGTAGCTTCAATCAATACTGCAGCTGGCTTGTAGATTGTGTTAAAGTATAACCCAACGTGGGACAAAATAGAGCTCATTGTTCATGCATTTTATTACATATGGGGCCATGTAACCATAACCATACTGGTATTTGACACTGTTAGGATTTTAACGTCACTGCACCTATATTTTTCCAAGGGCTTTCATTTATACAAAAGTGCATTTGTTCTATGTTTTCTTTTTTCTGTAGTTTTTGTTTTTGGCATTGGTGTAATGTTGCTACATTGCTGGGTTTTTTTTTCAGATATTCAGGACTAAAGCAGTGGAACTAGGGGAGAAGCTTCTGCCTGCTTTTAACACACCTACTGGAATCCCTTGGGCTCTCTTGAACATTAAAAGGTAACCAGTGCAGCTGTAAAGCATTCTGTTCTCTTTTCATAAAGTTGCTGGGTGTCATTGTTTAGTTTATTAATGCATTAGTATCTAAGAGGAATACAAATCAGCATTATCAAAGTTAAAGGCACCTACTTTAGTTTCTCTTCCTGTATTTTCTGTGAGCTGTTCCAATTATTATGTTATTAAACACACAGCAAAAACTTTTTGTTCTTCCTCTCGTTGTCTCTTCTCCCCCGCCCGATATTGACTCGTATGGAGTCGTCTTGTGTGAGCCTACACAATGAGTATTTACAGGCTGTTGGACCATGGAGAGTGGGGAGTATCACAGCTGATTCTGATCCTGTCCCACCCCATGTCCTGGAATTTCCAGCAAAGGCCACAATCACAGAAGTGGGGACTCTGGCTAATTCCCCTCTCCCAATTACCTGAAACCTTCCTGTTCTGAGAGTCAGTTTCACATTGGACAGTGCAATTACTAACTTCAGCCATTAGGACTGCTCAGGATGAAAGTTGAATGAATTGCTTGATGGCGAATGTCATGCTTCTGTAGGCTCATAACAATGTATTTTACCTGCATTTTCTCCCCTCCAGAGCACTGACCAGATACTCATATTTGGTTTTTACCAGCTACTTTATTCAAAAAGCCAATTTTTGGAAAGGAAACTTTTTGATGAAACCAAAGTGTTATTAACCCATTTATTGTCACTGTCCAGACTTTTGATCAATTTACAGTATTCTTAAATGGAGAAGGCCAGGTTGAAGAAGCACTTTCATTTTGAATCTTGTCTAACACCTGGAATCACTCCAATGTGTTTGTCTAAGAGCTGCTCTGTTTATACAGGAGTTAACTTGGATGCCAATGTGGAGCCACAGCGTGGAAATAAAATAAATACCAATTAGATACTGTTGTGCACTTGGCCAGTATTAATGTTTCCAATCTGGGCACCTCTGGATCACACTCTTAGATGGGCGCTAAAGCTTTGACATTTGTATAACTGAATGGAAAGTAAAATCAGGTGGGGTGTATAATGCTCTTTCAAGCTCAAGTCTGTCCAAGACTTAAATATTGCTTCCATATCTGGAAATCTCTTCTAGCAACTCTTGCATTCCTGGACGGGATACAACAATTTGTGTTTATATAATGTAGTAAAACATCTGAAGGCACAAGCTTGCTGTCTGATGCACTTATCCCCCTCTCTCTCACCTCCAATCTCTTGCAACCCTTATTGTCTGTCTTTCTTTTATCGATCTGCTGTGGTCAGTGCTGCTCCAAAATCCCCCTCAATCCCTCAACTCCAAATATACTTTCCTGTTTGCAGCTCCTAATCTCTCCATCCCCACTAAATTGAAATCACTAAATTGCACCAACTCAAATTGTAACTTATTCTTTCCCAGGATATCAGAACAGTAGATCTCCTTGCCTCCTCCAGTCTCTGGTCCCTCTCCCAATCTTCAGGCTTTTAAAATCTAATCTAATCAGTGCTTTCTGATTTATCTTGTCTTTTCTTTTACCTATTTCAAGCTTGGTAGTGTCCTACAAATGTGGGCCTTGGGCCTTCACCTTAGTTTCTCAATGATTTAGGTTGTGACAAAGCTTCAGTGCTGCATGGAAAAGCTGTTCATACCTGCATGCGCCACCACCTACTGTTGCACATAAAACTTCAACGTTTTCAGTGCATTCTGACATCAACTCATCAGCTTACTATGAAAAGGCAGAATATTTTTTACCAGTCTCGAACATAGATTCTGATGTACCATCAATGAAAGATCGTGAAACTTGAACTTGATTATAGCTTTGTTACAGCCAGTGTTCAAACTCAAACTATGATCGTCTTAAAAACTGTGTAGTTTACAAAACTTGTGTCTGTGCACAGTTTGATTTGAATGGTCAAACATTTCATTTTTGAATGTGCGGTCATTGCTTGTTTTTCAAAATATAACTTCGGTTTGGTGAGAGTTTGGAAATGTATTGAATTACCTGTAACAAGATCCAATCAAAAATATGCAACAAAAGAACCTGTATGATGTAAAGTCTAAACATTCTGAAAAATAATGAACAAAATGTGTACACATCGCAGTAAATTGTTCTTTTCAAATGGTGCCTAATGGAGTTTTGTTTTATTAATGGGGCTGCATTTGTAATTGAGATTTGCTAATGAAAATCATCTTCCCTTGGACAAGCTTGGAAGGGCATTGTCCATGGATCAAATAAAATGAGTGATTCATAGAGAACAGTTAGGAACAATTAGCTGTTGTACACCGTAGCTGTTGCTCAAGGACAAATAGACTATTTGGAACAAATCTATTTGCCTAAATCAGGGTAAAATATAATTTTTAAATGATTTAATAATTGTACTCATCCTTGTTATAAAAAAAAATACGTAGGTATTACTTTAGTAATTTGGCTCAGTCAGCCTTGGTGTATCAAAACAAAAGCAAAATACTGTGGACGCTGGAAATCCAAAATAAAAACAAAATGCTGGAAACACACAGCTGATCAGGCAACATCTGTGGAGAGTGAAACCGAGATAACGTTTCCGGTCGATGACCTTTCATCCCAACTGGAAGAAGTTAAAGATTTTTTTTTATTTGTTCACGGGATGTGGGCGTCGCTGGCAAATCCAGCATTTATTGCCCATCCCTAATTGCCCTCGAAGGTGGTGGTGAGCCGCCTTCTTGAACCGCTGCAGTCTGTGTGGTGAACATAAGAACATAAGAAGTAGGAGCAGGAGTAGGCCATATGGCCCCTCGGGCCTGCTCCGCCATTCAATAGGATCATGGCTGATCCGAATCTAGACTCGTGTCCACTTCCCTGCCCTCTCCCCGTAACCCCTAATTCCCTTATCTGCTAGGAAACTGTCTATCTCCATTTTAAATTTATTTAATGTTGCAGCTTCCACAGCTCTCTGGGGTAGCAAATTCCATAGATTTACTACCCTCCGAGTGAAGAAGTTTCTCTCATCTCAGTTTTGAAAGGGCAGCCCCTTATTCTAAGATTATGCCCCCTAGTTCTAGTCTCACCCATCAGTGGAAACATCTTCACCGCATCCACCCGATCAAGCCCCCTCACAATCTTATATGTTTCGATAAGATCGCCTCTCATTCTTCTGAACTCCAATGAGTAGAGTCCCAACCTGCTCAACTGAGTGAACCTTCTCTGAACCGCCTCGAGAGCAAGTATAACTTTTCTTAAATATAGAAACCAAAATTGCACGCAGTATTCCAGGTGTGGCCTCACCAATACCCTGTATAACTGCAGCAAGACGTCCCTGTTTTTATACTCCATTCCCCCTTGCAATAAAAGCCAAGATTCCATTGGCCTTCCTGATCACCTGCTGCACCTGCATACTAACTTTTTGTGTTTCATGCACCAGGACCCCCAGATCCCTTTGTACTGTAGCACTTTGCAGTTTCTCTCCATTTAGATAATAACTTGCTCTTTGATTTTTTTCCGACAAAGTGCATAACCTCACACTTTACAATATTATATTCCATCTGCCAAATCTCTGCCCACTCACTTAGCCTGTCTATGTCCTTTTGCAGGTTTTTTATGTCCTCCTCACTCACTGCTTTCCCTCCCATCTTTGTATCGTCGGCAAACTTGGATATGTTGCACTCAGTCCCTTCCTCCAAATCGTTAATATAGATTGTAAAGAGTTGGGGTCCCAGAACTGCCCCCTGCGGAACACCACTAGTTACTGATTGCCAGCCCGAGAATGAACCATTTATCCCAACTCTTTGTTTTCTGTTAGATAGCTAATCTTCCACCCATGCCAGTATATTACCCCCAATCCCGTGATTTTTTTATCTTGATCAGTAATCTTTTGTGTGGAACCTTGTCAAATGCCTTTTGGAAGTCCAAATACACTACATCCACTGGTTCCCCTTTATCCACCATGTATGTTACGTCCTCAAAGAATTCGAGCAAATTTGTCAAACTTGACTTCCCCTTCATAAAACCATGCTGACTCTGTCCTATTAAATTATGTTTATCCAAATGCTCTGTTACTGTTTCCTTAATAATGGACTCCAACATTTTGCCAACCACAGATGTTAGGCTAACTGGTCTATAGTTTCCAGCTTTTTGTCTACTTCCCTTCTTAAATAAGGGTGTTACATTAGCAGTTTTCCAATCTGCCGGGACCTTTCCTGAGTCCAGGGAGTTTTGGAAAATAATCACCAATGCATCCACAATCCCTACCGCCACTTCTCTCAAGACCCTAGGATGTAGGCCATCAGGTCCGGGGGATTTATCCACCTTAAGTCCCATTATTTTACCGAGTACCATCGCCTTAGTGATTTTAATCGTGTTTAGCCCCTCCCCCTTGTTTGTCCAGTGTTGGGATATTTTTAGTGTCCTCTGCTGTAAAGACTGATACAAAATATTTGTTCAGCGTCTTTGCCATCTCCATGTTCCCCACCACTAGTTTCCCGGTCTCATCCTCTAAGGGACCAACGTTCACTTTAGCCACCCTTTTTCTTTTTATATAGCTGTAGAAACTCTTGCTATCTGTTTTTATATTTTTTGCTAGTTTACTTTCATAATCTATCTTCCCTTTCTTAATTAATCTTTTAGTTATTGTTTGCTGGCTTTTAAATGCTTCCCAATCTTCTATCCTCCCACTAGATTTGGCTACTTTATATGCCCTTGTTTTCAGTCGGATACTATCCTTTATTACTTTACTCAGCTACAGATGGCTGTCTTTTCTTTTACTCCCCTTTTTCCTCAGTGGAATATATTTATCTTGAAAGATGTGAAATATCTCCTTGAATGTAGACCACTGCTCTTGTACCGTCTTACACTTTAATCTGTTTTCCCAGTCCACTTTAGTCAATTCTACACTCATACCCTCATAGTCTCCTTTATTTAAGCTCAGTACGCTGGTTTGAGATCCAACTCTCTCACCCTCAAACTGAATTTGGAATTCAACCATATTATGGTCACTCATTCCAAGGGGATCCTTTACTAGGACATTTTTTATTAATCCTGTCTCATTACACAGGACCAGATCTAAGATTGCCTGCCCCCTGGTTGGTTCAGTTACATACTGCTCAAGGAACCCGTCCCTAATACACGCTATGAACTCTTCCTCAATGCTGCCATGCCCAATTTGATTAGTCCAGTCAATATGAAAGTTAAAATCCCCCATGATTATAACTGTTCCCTTATTACAAGCCCCAACTATTTCCTGATTTATACTCTGACCAACAGAGTTGCAACTGTTAGGAGGCCTATAGACTACGCCCACTAATGACTTTTCCCCCTTATTATTCCTTATCTCCACCCAAACTGTTTCACTATCCTGATCCTTTGAACCAATATCATTTCTGACTATTGCAGTGATTCCATCCTTGATTAACATAGCAACCCCACCTCCCTTTCCTTCCTGTCTGTCCTTCCTAATTGTCAAATACCCTTGTATGTTTAGTTCCCAGTCATGATCATCTTGCAGCCATGTTTCCGTAATGGCCACCAGATCATACCCATGTGTAGTTATTTGTACCGTCAACTCGTCTATTTTGTTACGAATGCTGCGTGCATTCAGATGAAGAACTTTCAAATATGTTTTCTGACTATTTATTCCTGCTTTTACCCCTTTTACTACTTTACCTTTATCATTATACATTCTGTCCCTTCCTGACACGCTCTGGTTTTTAATTCCCCCACTGCTACCTTGCTCTATTGCCTTCTCCGCTGTCATTTTTATTTTTCGCTCTCTTAAAACCTCCCCCCCCCCCCCCACTAATTAGTTTAAAGCCCTCTCTACAGCCCTAGTTATGCAATTCACCAGGATTCTAGTCCCAGCACTGTCCAAGTGAAGTCCGTCCCAACGGAACAGCTCTCTCCTGTCCCAGTACTGATGCCAGTGTCCCAAGAAGCAAAACCCATTTCTCCCACACCAGTCTTTGAGCCACGCATTTAACTCTCTAATTTTATTTACCCTAGCCAAATTTGCATGTGGCTCAGGTAGTAATCCAGAGATTATTACCCTTGTGGTTCTGCTTTTTAATTTGGCCCCTAGCTGCTCAAACTCCCTCAGCAGAACCTGTTTCCTTGTCCTATCTATGTCGTTGGTACCAACATGGACCACGACAACTGGATCCTCCCCCTCCCACTCCAAGTTTCTCTCCAGCCCAGAGGAGATGTCCTTAACCCTGGCACCGGGTAGGCAACACAGCCTACGGGACTCTCGCTCTCGGCTGCAAAGAACCTTATCTATCCCCCTAACGATACTATCCCCTACCACTACAACATTTCTTTTAACTCCCCCCCACTTGAATGCCCCCCCCCCCCGCTCCACGGTACACCCACAGTGCTGTTAGTGAGGGAGTTCCAGGATTTTGACACAGCGATGATTAAGGAATGGCGATATACTTCTAAGTCAGGATGGTGTGTGACTTGGAGGGGAACTTGGAGGTGACTGTGTTCCCATGCGCCTGCTGCCCTTGTCCTTCTAGGTGGAAGAGGTTGCGGGTTTGGGAGGTGCTGCCAAAGATGCCTTGGTGAGTTGCTGCACTGCATCTTGTAGATGGTACACACTGCAGCCACGGTACGCCAGTGATGGAGGGAATGAATGTTTAAGGTGGTGGATGGGGTGCCAATCAAGCGGGCTGCTTTGTCCTGGATGGTGTTGAGCTTCTTGAGTGTTGTTGGAGCAGCACTCATCCAGGCAAGTGGAGAGTATTCCATCACACTCCTTCCTTGTGCCTTGTAGATGGTGGAAAGGCTTTGGGGAGTCGGGAGGTGAGACACTCGCCACAGAATACCTAGCCTCTGATCTGCTCTTGTAGCCACAGTATTTATGTGGCTGGTCCAGTTAAGTTTCTGGTCAATGGTGACCCCCAGGATGTTGATGGTGGTGGATTTGGCGATGGTAATGCCGTTGAATGTCAAGGGGAGGTGGTTAGACTTTCGTTTGTTGGAGATGGTCATTGCCTGGCACTTGTGGCGCGAATGTTACCTGCCACTTATCAGCCAAAGCCTGAAAGTCGACCAGGTCTTGTTGCATGCGGGCATGGACTGCTTCATTAGCTGAAGCAGTCCATCATTTTAAGCAAGTCCGGGGCCAGGGAAGAAAGGTGACCAAACGCAGATTGGGTGATTGTTTTGCTGAACTCCTCCATTCAATCCGCAAGTGTGACCCTGACCTTCCAATCACTCACCATTTTAATTCTCGGTCCCATTCACACTCTGACCTCTCTGTCCTCGGCCTCCTGCACTGTTCCAGTGAAGCTCAATGGAAGTTCCAGGAACAGCACCTCATCTTTCAGTTAGGCACTTTGTAGCCATCCGTCCTCAACATTGAGTCTAATAACTTTTGATCATAACCACCATTTCCATTTTCTTGGACAGCGGGTGCTGGTAATGATTCTGCTGTTGTCATTTACACCTTCTCTGGACCCATCTTTTGTTTCTTGTTGCATTGCCACCTGTTTTTTGTCTTGCACCATATCCTCCATCCTATCACAGACATTCCCTTTTGTTCTTTGCCCGCTCCCCTTGCTTTTTTCCCCCACTGGCTCTGCACTTGTCCACAGATGCTGCCTGACCTGCTGTGTGTTTCCAGCATTTTCTGTTGTTATTTCAGTCTTGGTGTATGTCCTCCACGTGCCATGTTCTCGTATCCCTTTATCATCTTCTCCATTAACCACCTATCTAACTTATTCTTAAATGTAGATATGATCTCTGCATCAATCACTAACTTTGGGTAGTGCGTTCCACAGCATCACAAATTAGTGAAGTTTATGAAACTTAACTGACCTTGCATTTTGCTGTGCCAAAATTCTACTACTTCATTTTGGGTTTTTCCTAAAGCTGAACATATGTAGGACGTGCGGAATTACCCCTCGCCCCGTCCAACAGGTTATAGAGTTCGGGCTTGAGACTTATGAGAAATTACACCAGACACACGGGTTCTGCCTTTAACCTTTTATTGTTCCTAAGACAGATTCAAAACCCCAATCAGTATTCGAGCAGTTCACCAATAATGTTGCAGAAATCATACATACAACCACCCGCGGATGATCAGTCCAGCATTGATTGCCGGCCACGTTCTTTCGACTGCAGCAGCTCTTCACCTTGAGCCAATCAGCCAGGCCCCTCCTTCCGACTGCAGTGCCGATACTTTTCGTCACTGGTTTTTATACAGTTTTCCTTGTTTTTTTCCAGTAAATCAATCATTCAGAAATGGTGAAATGTTCCTTTTAATGCTCTAACGGAGTTGTTTGAGCTGTCAATCTTTCACACTCTCACATCCTGTGTGGCTATCCATTAGTTGCCTTTGTCAAAGCCCAAAATTGTTCATTCGCTCAAAGTTTACAAAAGTGGCAGAAAACCACTTGGTTACAGTTCATGTGTTACGTCGTATCCTGCATTTCAAAACGTCAAAGGTTTGACTCCTCCCCTTTAGCCACCAAAAATCATTTTGTAATCTTGTAGCCTATTTGTTGTAGACACATTGCCTGCAAATCTAAAGGGGTTTGTTTATCTCATTTGTCTATGACTACCCGCCCCCCCCCCCCCCCCCCCAGCAGTCACAGTGAAAGACCGTCTGTTACAACTTTATTTTACTTCAAAAAAAAAACCTTTTGGCCTGGCAAAGCATTTCAATATAGACCAAAATTTAAAAATTAAGGGTTTGTGTATGCTTACAATATTGTGAACAGTCTATGGGCAGGATTTTCATTGGGCCGTGGAGGTGGGATTAGAGGCGTGTGGGGGGTTAAAATCTCGAAATCGGGGGGCACGAACCCATCCCACCTCCATGCCAGTTTCAAAGGAGGCGGTTACCCGACCTGTCCTGGGACCTGCCTCCCCGAGGCGGGAAGGGGATTAGTGCCAATTAACTGCCTGTTAACAGGTAGTTAACAGGCAGTTTTTAGCCTAATCCCTATTTTTATTGCTGAAGTGTGGGATTCCCGACAGCTCCAAACCACGGCAAGTTAGCAAGGCGGACCGTCGGGCTCAAGGGCTTGGAGGGTTCGAGATGTCCGGTGTTCAGGTGAGTGATGGGTGCATCAGTGCAGAGGTAAGTGCATTTGGTGTGTGTAAAGTGTTTAAATAAGTTTTACTTACATTTACTTACCTTTACAGCCTTCCTTCAAGTCTCGGGAGTCCCTCATCTCACCAGCACAGAAAGGCCGTGAGCTGTCAAAAGTTGCAGCTTTCAGTTTTCTGTTATGGAAAGATCTCTAAATCAGCCTGAGAGGAAGGAATTAACTTGGAGTACAGATTGTCAGTGTTTGACAGCTTCAAACAGCTGTCAAATGCTGATATTTCATCTGCCAAAAGCTTTTGACAGATGAAATGTCAATCTGTGACATCACCTGTTGTTGGGTGGCCCTTAATTGGCCTGCTGAGCTCACTGGGCGGGCTCAACAAGGTCAATCAAGTGAAAATCGCGTGGATCAGCCACAACTCGATGGAGGTGGGACTACAACCCCAAAAGTTGTAGTCCCGCCTCCTCAATGAAAATCCAGCCCAAACTCTCCAACCATATACCTGTAATCTCACTACATTGTCAGCACAGTAAAACAATGTTCTTTATTGGATTGTAATCGGACTTCATGAACAGCGCTCTGCCATCATTATTTGGGTTCAGCTATATAGTAGTAATGCTGAAAGCCATCTGTGTATTCTTTTGTGATGTGAATTTGCTCTTGTAATGTATATACCTTTTAAGGGGGGAACTACTTTTTAACAGCTCATGTATACTGCAGTACCAGCAGTAACCACACCTGTATATAGCACTGAGTAGTAATCTGTACAGTTCAGTTCCAGAGTGAGCCACGTTGAGTAAACACCTGTTGTACCGTTCCCCTGCCGTCTTGTGTCTTATTACTCTCGGACACAACATTGGCGACGAGACAAATTCGATCCTACCTGCAACTCTGCATCACCTCCCAGGGATTCGTTCCTGGAGACCAGTAGATTGGAGGTCAAGGCCAGAGACACGGGCGTCGACCACGGGCAACCGCCCAGTCATCCAGCGGAGACTCGAGAATTGCAGGGGAGGCTGTTGAGAGCCAGGCTTGGCTTTCCAGTCGCAGTGGTCCAGCGAAACGGGCTGGCAACAGGTAGTGCGCAGACCCTTCCCGGACAGCGGCAGGCTAGAGCCCGACCGAGCGGCACAGCAAAGGGCCGAGCAGCGTCGACGGGGGAGAGAGAGAGAGGGCAGAGCGCACAGGGCGCAGCCAGTGTTCAGGGGCCGGGCAGCAGCGCAGGAGAAGCGTGCGAAACCTACAGGGCACCGCCATTGCCACGAGGACTGCCGAGAGCGGCGTTGGCAGCAGCGGGTAGGAAGGAAAGCGCGGGAGATGCCATTTTAAACCACACCCAAAATGCCGAAGAGTGGCAGTATCACCGCATTTGACAATGAAGTCGAAGATTGGACTACATATGTCGAACGAATAGAGGTATACTGCAAGGCAAATGAGGTGTCAGATGACAAAGCGCCGGTATTGTTAAATTTAATGGGTGCAAAGACGTATGGCTTATTACGAAATCTAGTAACCCCAGCGAAGCCAGTGGTGGAAAAGAGTTTTGGAGACAGTGACGATACTACAGGAACATTTAAACCCCACACCGCTGCTGATAGCAGAAAGATTCAAGTTTCACAAACAGAACCAGCATAAGGATGAAAGCAATGCTGAATATTTAACAGAACTGCGCAAACTATCGAAACACTGCCAGTTTGGAACGGGACTGGCAGATACCTTAAGGAGGGACAAGTTTGTGTGTGGGCTTCAAAGTGAAGGAACCCAGAAACTGCTTTTATCTGAAAAGGACCTTACGCTGGACAAGGCTTTCAGCATTGCGGTATCATATGAAGCAGCAGCACGGGGCGCTGCAGGATACAACAGAGACCGCAAGAATATGGCACAAACGAAATGTCATACAGAACAGAGAAGTGCTATCGCTGCGGCAGAACAACACACGACCACAATGATTGCTGGTTCAAAGACAAAGTGTGCAGACAGTGTGGAAAAGTAGGACACATAGCACGAGTTTGCAGGTCGGGAAAGAAAGCCAGCAATAAGAAATCTCCAAAAGTAAAGTACAAGAAGGCACATAAGGTGACGGAGAATAGTTCAGACGAACAAAAGAGTGATACCGACTCCGAAAACAGGGAGCTGCGTTGTCTGAAACTACATAATGTGGTCAAAACGGAGGATCACCGAACCATTTGGGTCACTCAAGCTAGCAGGAGTCCAGGTAAAAATGGAATTGGACACAGGATCAGCCCTAACAGTCATAAACCGACGGGACTACGAGCGGCTATTCTCACATATACCCTTGAGAGACACAAAAATGATTTTGAAGACTTACACGGGGCAAAAAGTCTACCCCAAAGGAAAAATAAGGGTGACCGTTATATATAACGGTAAGGAAACACCAAAACTAGACCTGTATGTATTGCAAGATGGAGGACCACCATTACTGGGACGTGAATGGATCCGGAAAATACAGCTGGTTTGGCATTCCATACAAGCACTGACTGTGGCTGCCAAAAAGGATGACGACGTCACACCTGGGCGACTGTCAAAGATCATAACTGACGCGAAAGAAGTGTTCCAGCAAGGACTCTGAACACTAAAAGGCATGACAGCAACAATTAAAATCGAAGAAAACGCAAGCCCAAAATATTTTAAGGCCAGACCGGTACCTTATGCGATCCGCCCAGCCGTCGAAGCAGAGCTGGAGAGTTTGGAACGTTCAGGAGTACTGTCCAAGGTAGACTGGAGCGAGTGGGCTACACCCATCGTCCCTGTGATGAAAAAGTCGTTGAGCAACACGCCTGGGAACCAAGGAAGGTTTGCATCTGTGGGGACTTTAAGGTAACAGTGAACCCTGTCCTTCACACCGTACAATATCCACTTCCGCGAATTGAAGATATTTTCGCCTCGCTGTCTGGAGGGAAACGCTTCACTAAGATTGATCTGGCCCAGGCGTATCTGCAAATGGAGGTAGAAGAAGCATCAAAAAAATACCTCACAATCAACACCCATAAAGGTCTCTACCAATACAACCGGCTGGTATTCGGGGTAGCATCAGCTCCGACTATTTGGCAAAGGGCAATGGAACAAGTCCTGCAAGGGATCCCAGGGACCCAGTGTTATTTGGACGACATCCTGGTCACGGGCGAAAATGACAGTGATCACCTCGCCAACCTGGAGCAGGTGCTCACTAGATTGAAGCAATATGGGCTCCGAGCTAACCGCCCCAAATGCGAGTTTTTTAAAAAACAGATCTCGTATTGTGGCCACATTATCGATAAAGAGGGGTTACATAAGTCCCCAGAAAAGATTGAGGCAGTAGTTAAGGCTCCAGCACCGGAAAACGTGTCGCAACTGAGGTCGTTCCTCGGGCTGGTAAACTACTACCATAAGTTCTTGCCAAATTTGTCTACAATACTACACCCACTGAACACCCTACTGCAAACTGGGGTGCCATGGAAGTGGAGTGATGAATGTAAACGAGCTTTCCAGAACAGCAAAACACTAATCACATCGCAAGAGGTATTGGCCCATTTCAACCCGGCACTACCAATTCAGTTGGCGTGTGATGCGTCACCCTACGGCATTGGAGCGGTGCTGTCGCACAAATTCTCGGACGGCTCAGAGAGGCCAATAGCCTTTGCGTCACGATCACTAACCTCAGCCGAGCGTAACTACGCCCAGATTGACAGGGAGGCCGTCAGCCTAGTGTGGGGAGTGAAAAAGTTCAATCACTATCTGCACGGGCAGAAATTCACCTTGCTGACTGACCACCAGCCTCTTGTCTCCATTTTTAATCCGAAGAAGGGCGTTCCGGTGATGACTGCGCAACGACTACAAAGATGGTCACTCTTTCTAGGGGCGCACCGCTATGAGATTGAATATAAGGGCACGAAACAGCATGGAAATGCTGGTGGGCTATCACGCCTGCCACTGCCTACTGCGGAGGAAGCACCCGCAGTGGATCCTGTCGAAATATTTCATTCGACTATAGTTGAATACCTACCGGTAACTAACGCTCATATAGAAAAGGAGACCCGAAATGACCCGACACTGTCTCAGGTATATGATTTGACGGTGAAGGGATGGCCAGCACATGGCGACTCACTGTTGTCAGCATTCTCGACAGGAAGAGAACAGCTGTCAGTGTGCCGGGGGACCTTGATGTGTGGATCCCGAGTGGTAATTCCACCCAAGTTAAGGGATAGCGTGCTCAATGAGCTTCATGAGGGTCATCTGGGAGGGGTAAAAATGAAAAGCCTTGCCAGGGCTTATGTGTGGTGGCCAGGAATCGACAAACAAATCGAGGACCTGACCAAGAGCTGCTCAGGATGCCAGAAAGTCCAAAATGCACCACCACATGCCCCTCTACACCCATGGGAGTGGCCCTCATCTCCATGGCAACGGGTGCATATTGATTTTGCTGGTCCATTCATGGACTCAATGTTTTTAATAGCCGTGGATGCGCACTCGAAATGGCCTGAGGTCATCAAAACGTCCTCCACCACCACGGAGAAAACTATTGCAGTCCTACGGACCATTTTTGCCAGCAATGGCTTGCCAGAACAGATTTGCTCTGATAATGGACCACAGTTTGTGTCCGAAGAGTTCCGGAGGTTTATGAAGAAGAATGGGGTAAGGCATTACACATCCGCCCCGTATCATCCAGCCACACATGGATTGGCTGAGAGGTTCGTACAAACCTTTAGAAGGCAATAAAGGCTATGTACAATGACAACATTCCGCTGCAGCATAAGGTGGACAATTTCCTGTTCGCCCACCGGAATGCGACACATGCAGTCACCAACCAGGCCCCGGCCATGATGTTCTTTAACCGAAGGTTAAGATCTCGCCTGGATTTGCTCAGACCAAACGTACGAAGAGATGTTGAGAGTAAGCAATTCCAGCACATCCATGAGAAGCCAACAAGGAGCTTCAGTGTAGGGCAACCAGTCTTGGCCCGCAACTATCGAACAGAAAAATGGCAGCCAGGAACGATATGCACACGGCAGGGCCCACTAATGTACACAGTGGACGTTGGGGAGAACATCGTGAGACGCCATGCTGACCAGATCCTAGAGTCACAGGAACAAGTCAACCCCACGTCTCGCCCATACGTACCTCGTGAGGATCCCGACGTACAGGTCGCATCTACCCCAGACACAGTAGCATTGGAAGCTGATGACCCAACCGACGACAGGGTGCCAGAACCGCCTCCGCATCAAGAGCGAGACACTCGGGAAAGGCGCTATCCAGAAAGGATCAGGAAGCCTCCCCAAAGACTGAATATATAAATGGACTATTTTCAGCTAACGTTGTATGTCAACAGTGTTAATTGTAATTAGTTTGACATTTAATTGTTAAATGAGTGTTATGGTATTGTTAATCTAAAAGGGGAGGTATTGTAATGTATATACCTTTTTAAGGGGGGAACTACCTTTTACAGCTCATGTATACTGCAGTACCGGCAGTAACCACACCTGTATATAGCACTGAGTAGTAATCTGTACAGTTCAGTTCCAGAGTGAGCCACGTTGAGTAAACACCTGTTGTACCGTTCCCCTGCCGTCTTGTGTCTTATTATACACGGACACAACAGCTTTCATCACTTACGAATGCTGTATTGGATTTTCACCAAACAGCTGCTTATGCCCTTTTAATGGGTCGGATTTTGCTCTGTGGTGGACGAACGGCGCCAGCCGTTCATTACACTTATACTTGCCCACAGACTTTCTATGGACTTTTGCGGTGATTTGAAATCCATTTCAGGGGATCTGAGACCTGTGTGAATAGGGCAAGCAACTGTGTATCTCTCTAACCAATCAGATTGAAGAATCACTAATGAGCAGCACAGAGTCTGACCTAGGAAGTGTCAGTTAGAATATTGAATTCAATGTCAAATCAGGAACAGAAAGCAAAATAAAGAGAGGGAAAGAAAGATGGGATTAAGAGAGAGATTTAAAGAAAAATCTCCAACACTAATTAAAATTTGAAGGAATGAAACTCCACACTTGTCAAAGTCAAAGTTAATTTTCCAGTACCAGAGAAGTTGTTCGACAGTAGTTAAGACTTATCGCACATTAATAATGTATTTACACAGAAATGGACAAGCCCTAACTTTTTCTTGCATGTTTAGTGGGTATCTATCATATAACTACCGCAACTTCATGCCATTCCAAGTATTTGAATACCGAGTTTCTTGGCAAGATACTGTTGCAGTGCAGCTTCTGGAGGAGCAGGACAACTTTGACAGCAACTTCCTGATTTCTGTGCTTAACTGCACATGTGCAGTCGCCGGATGTTGCTGTCCAATTTACTGTAATAACAGATGGTCTTAAATAGCTTTACTTGATTTTCAGCTGAGCCAAGGGGAAGAAGTACTCCAGGAGTGTCAGAAAATGTTCCTGTTCAGGACAAATGACATTCTATAGTAATTTCAACATGTAGCACAACTCCTCCACTCCAGTGCAGTACTGAGGGAGCGCTGCACTGTTGGAGGTGCCGTCTTTCGGATGAGACGTTAAACTGAGGGCCCGTCTGCTCTCTTGGGTGGACGAAAAAGACCCTATGGCACTATTTCAAAAGAGCAGGGGTGTTATCCCTGGTGTTCTAGCCAATATTTATCCCTCATCAACATCACAAACAGATTATCTGATCATTATCACATTGCTGTTTGTGACAGCTTGCTGTGCACAATTTGGTTGCCATGCTTCCTACATTACAACAGTGACTACACTTCAAAAGTACCTCATTGGCTGTAAAGTGTTTTGGGACATCTGGTGGTCATGAAAGGCACTATATAAATGCAAGTCTTTCTTTATTAAAATACAGTACTACAAATTTTTATGCAGATCACTCAGTTGGTTTGGATGTATGGAGTATGATCGACTTTCAAGCTCCTTCATCAACCTTTGAAACTTTTTGTTCAATTCTGCTAAAATTGTATTGGGGAAAAGTTATTTCCTTGAGTGTTAGCGAGCACTTCTTTGCTTTATATTCTGGCCTCCATTAGACCAGGTTTAGGGTTAGTATATGCAGCAAAGGGTAAAAAGTTGTTTTTCCAATGACCACTTAATACACAGCAGCTTAATTTTTTTAAAGAGTTATTAATTCTAACAGCATAAATATAGATTTAGTAGCAATCAAATGATGGCCAACAGTAGTTGTTCTTCCACTCACATCGTGTAAAATCTAATTGAATTCTTTCAAATTGCTTGTGAAATAAACCCTCTTTCTACTTTCAGTCTCTGGTTATAAGGAGATGCAATTGTGCCTCCTTTCTTCTCTTACTCCCCATCCTCCTCCAAAGAGAAAGGACCTGTCCTGCTTCCCTTAAGAATGCATGTTGAAAAGATTAAACTTACTAATGTCTCACGGTAACTGATCTCTGATCATCAAGGCTTGCAGGAGCAGTCAAACTTCAGATGCAGAAAGCTTTAAATTATTCCATTTATTCTGACCAGGATTTCCACTTCTTACATTGATATGTTATTGATCAATTAATGATGGAATAAACTGTCGTGATGTAATTTTCTCTGAAGAAATTTGTAAACTCTGCGAAATCCGGCACAGGCTCGACAGGCTGAATGGCCTCCTACTGTGCTGTAACGATTCTATGATTCTATAAAATTCAAATTTCTTTGTAATTAAATTTGGATAGTGTAGCTGGGAGCTGGAAACATCCCAGACTGTTGGAAATAAACACACATTGGCTTCATCTCAGCTGTTAATAGTTTACTAACACTCTGAGGCTGTTGTTCAATAATTTATGTGATGGTGTAGTCTAGGGACATAAGGTATGTATTGTGGCCAACTATTTCTGCAGCGTTGAACTGTTGGATACTAAACATTTTGATCTCCTTAATTATGCCTCAGACCCTAGTCTGAGAGCAGGACAAATGTGGAATCCCAGTCATTAAATACTTGACTCATCAATCCCATAGAAAGGTGACCACTGTCTGTCTGTTTAGAACAGTGTCCTTTAACATTAGTCTAGGCTGGATTTGAATAGAGGAGACCAATAAAATGAGAATTTTCTTTCTCTTTTGGATGTAAATGTGTTTGGGCTGTCTCAAACTAGTTCTTTAGGCCCACAGCACAAAACTGATAATTTTGTGCCAAATGATGTGCAATTGCCAGAGGCCATAAGGATGGCAAACTGGGCAGTGGGAATCATGGCAATTATAGAACAGAGGGAGTCCACTTGGCCCACTGTACCAGTGCTAGTTCCTCAATGGAGCTGCATACTCTAAATCCCACTTCCTTGCTCTTTCTGTGTGTCTTTATACATTCCTTTTCAAAGACTTATCTAATTCACTTTTAACTGATATATTCTGTCACTTTCAATGTCCCTCCTGTGTATAGAACACTCCTTCTGACTTTCCCCTCATTCTTTTTCTGGTAATCCTCAGTCTCTGCCTCCTTGTTACTGATTCACCAAACAATGGAAGCAACCCATATTTACCCTCTCAAAATCTTTCATAATTTTGAAAACCACTATTGGATCTCATTTACCCTCACTGTTCCAGTGGAAAAAAGATCCAGTTTTTTGCACCTTTTTTCATTCCTGATACCATTGTAGCGAATCGTTGCTGTACTCTTTCCACGGCCCTAATATTCTCCTTATAATCAGATGCCCAGAACTTTAGATCAGCAAATTGGACTGCATGACATCAGGAATGGTGAAGAAGCCTGTGTGTCTGGGCCTTTACCTTTATTTTTGTTCAGCAGAATATCTGGTCGGTCTGCAAAAAATTGCCATCATCCTTGATTTGCCTACCTATGCAACTGGGAAATGCACACATGTTCCGTTTGATATGAAATGCACACACACTCCCCATTTGGGATACAGCCCACTTACCTGAGCCCAGACAAGTTCTGCACAGGTTGGTAAGAGTCAAGCTTTAGGGACTCCCACCTGTACATCAGAGTGCTGCCGGGGATTAACCGACGAATCTACACAATTCATCAGGACAAAACACTGGGGGGAAACTTCCTGCAGCTTGAATAGCTAGGATCACCCAACCTGTTACAGTACTGGCATGCAGTGCTGTCCAGAGCAGAGTGGAAACAATCTAGATCAACAGTAGCTGATGTATCCCCTTAGGTTCCACTAGTGAGCTGGGTTAGTTTAGCCAATCATCAATAGTGCAGTATGCTGGAAATTTCAACTACTGGGGCGTAAATTGGTCAATAGCAGTACGCCGCCTGTTGTACACCCCGCTCGGTTTTCCTTTCCATTAATTTCTGATGGCGCTTGTTTTACGCCCCGCAGAAGTTGAAAGTTCCACCAATAGTGTAATAAAGTCCTGCCTGGATGAGTTGTTAGAATCTGAATTCTGCCATAGAGGACTGACTCCGCTGCAATCTTTTAATCTGCCAGTGTGCCATCTTGCATCGTCTCATCGTGTCTATAGCACAGAAACGAGCTGTTCGACCCAATATGCCGGCGTTTCTGCTCCACACTATGCTCACGACCTTGATGGGTTTTAAACTAAAGAGTTTTTTAATAGCTTATTTCTTTGTCTTGTGCCAATGTAATCACGATCATAGCAAAACTTCCAATTTACATATATATGCTTTCTCATTCGTTATTGTCTAATTGAGCTTATGCACAGGCAAAGCACAACTTGCCCATGTTGTCTCTGAAGCAAATTCAACTGCTGCAGTACCTAAACTTCCAATTATTCAGATTGTGTGAAGTCTGTGCCTTAAATATTACACATACGTGCCATTGATGTTTGCATAATCACTGTTCTAATGGCCCAGGCTGTGCAGTGTTTTTAAATCATTTTCAAAACTACAGGAAACATGTTAATGGATTTTCAACAAAAAAAGCTATGAAATGTAGCAACCTGAGGGCTTACAAGAGTGATAGTAATGGATTGTAATTCAAAGCTAAAGGACAAGGACATTATTATTTTAGGTGCGCTATAAGAAAACTGAAAGCTCTAGCAAGTTGAATCTGTAAACTCCATTAGTCTTGTAAAAGCCTTCTTGGTGCCTCTAATGATATTAAGGATACTCATACCAATATCTGCTAAGCAAGCAATGAAAAGCTGAGAGTTTTTAATGTGATGTGCAGGTTGTACCACACAACATATTTTTTGTATTTGCAAAAAATATTATAACCAGCTCAATTCAAAATATGTGGTCCAGTGTCAAGGGTAACAGTTTAATGTTTTCATATATAGGGTAACAGTCCTGTGTAAATGCTTATTTATCTTGAAATTTACATAAAACGTTGACTATCTTGATTCAGATAGTAGCATTTTCTTAATTTTAGCTAGTGAATTTTCAGTGACTTCGCTCTCAGTAAGTTAGAGGAGGGGCTGTTTTATGACGGGAGTGTAATAGCATGTATCCCAATATATTTATTAAATATTAAATTCAATATGTGAGGTGTGTGTTTCATTGCAAACTCATTATAAATGCCTGTCATACCTGTTACTCCTATACCTGGTGCTATGTTGGGTATTTTTGCTATTATCAATGTCATACTGTGCGACACACAATAGCTACTATTTTATTGTTGCAGTACATCATCCTGAGATGAGTAATCTGATCACCAGGTTCCTATAAATCACTCAATGTTTTCTGGAAAAGATATTTCAGCTACCTTTTTTTTCTCGGTAATGAAATTTCTAACACCAAAAATAAGGATTTAATCAAAATAAAACATTGAAAAGTTATATATTTCACAACAGGGTGTTTGAATTGATCCATGAATTCCCTTTTGTGTCTTTTAATGCCTTCATTAAAGTTTTTATTTCGAGACCTCGTCTTCGCCCAAAAGCCAGAACGGTAACTCCGTGAGCTGAATTTGGATTGTGCAATCAGAGCATCTGCAGTGTACCAACTTCTCAGGATGCATCAGTACTGTTCAGTCAGCCGTACTGATGGGATATTTTGCTTTACCTTCCAGCACTTGCTACCCAATAGCTTTTGCACAAATAATTTTGAAAAACAAGCAGACAAATTTGATAAGCTTTACTGAGGTCCAGTTTATCTTGAGTGGTTTCTAACTGCATTGTGTGTGTGAGTGAAAACTGACAGTATTCTGATTGCACACCTGTTGTAAGTTCTGCATTTTGTTCTTTAAACTATAAGAAGTGTCTTGAACTGAGGGGGGGGAAGCAAGAGACACACACATAAGTCAGAGAGGAAGAGAGAGAGAGCATTTTGTTCATTTATTGTTAATTTAGTTTTCAAAAACACCAGTTGACTTTTGAATCTAACTAATTAGCTCACCTGGGTTCTGTTTACAATAAAGGCCACTGCTAATTGCGTACACCTGTGGGACAGATTCTAATTTCTCGCACATATGAGACGGGGAGAGACGGAGGAAAGCACAAATACAGAGAAAGGCTGATAAGCAGTTGGCTTAACTCCTAATTTGATTTCTTGTAAAGAAAAAAATTGAATTTTGTAAGTAGGAGACAGATAAGAAGGGGAGGGGATGAGGGAAGCTGAGGGGGCATTGGCCTCTTGACACCCACCCTTGAATGAGTAGATGGAAGGTGAGGTGAGTGACAGTGGAGCAAGTGGTTGAGTGGGTCATCCAGTGAGGGGGGTGGTAGGAAGGGCAGTGAATATATACAAAGGTGAAGAAGTTGGGGACACGATGGAAGCAAAGAGGTAGGGGGAAGAGATGGAAACATAGCTGTTGGTGCCACATTTACTCCACAAGCCTCAACCCGCAGTCTGTAGCTGTGTTAGCTCCTCCACCCCCCTTTTCCCCCTATAACACATAATAACACTTACCATCTTCAACCTTCAAGAAAAGAAGAACCAGCAGGGGACAGATCGAGAAGGAAAAAATAATTAAGGGGTGAGAAGTAGCAGAGAAGAGCAAGAGAGATGGAACAACCACCTGCATTTATATAGCACCTTTAACATAAAACCATTCCTAAGGCACTTCCCATTAACACCAATCCGAAAAGGGAGATATTAAGAGGGGTGACTAACAACTTGGTCTTAAAGGATGAGTGTGAGTTGGAGAGGCTTAGGGAGAAAATTCCAGAGCTTCGGGCCTAGCCTGCGAAAGGCACGGTTGCATTAGGTAGGGCAAAGGGACTGGGTGATGGTTAAGAGGCCAGAGTTTGAGGAATAGCGCACTCTTGGAAGGTTGTAGAGCTGGATCAGGTTACGGAGATGGGAAGGGGTGAGACTATGAAGGGATTTGGAAGTGAGGATGAAACTTTTAACTTGGAGGTATTGGGGGACTGTGAGCCAATATCAGTCAATGAATATAAGGGTGATGGGTGAGTGGTACATGGTCCAGGTTAGGAAATGGGCTACAGAGTTTTGGCTAAGCCTAAGTTTATGGAGGGTAGAGCATGGGAGGCTGGCCAGGAGAGCACTGGAATTGTCAAGTCTGGAGGTAATAAAGGCATGGATAAGATTTCAGCAGCAGATGGGTGAGGCAGGGGCACAGTCGGGTAATATAACAGAGGTAACAGTAAACGGTCTTTGTGATGGAGAGGATATGGGGTTATAAGCTCAGCTTGGGGTCAAATAGATTGTGAACTGCCTGGTTCAGCCTGAAACAGTGGCCAGGGAGAGGAGGGAATCGATGGCAAGGTTACAGAGCATGTTGGGGGAGGGGTGACAAAGACCGCGACTGTGATCTTCCCAATATTTAACACTAGGAAATTATGGGTAAGCTAGGACTGAATGTCAGACAATACAGGCAGTGGGGGACGGGTGTGGGGTGTGTCGAGGGAGCTGGTGTCGTCCGCATACATACGGAACTTGACACACAGTCTTCAGATAATGTAGTCAAAAGGCAGCATATAGATGAAGAATAGGAGGAACCCAAAAAATGGGAGTGGGCCATATAGCCCCTCGAGCTTGTTCTGCCATTCAATTAGATCATGGCTGATCTGTACCTCAACTCCATTTATCCATCTTTGATCCATATCTCTTGATACCCTTACCTAATAAAAATCTGTCAATCTCAGTCTTGAAAATTTCAATTGACCTAGTATTGGGGGAAGAGAACTCCAGATTTCCACTACCCTTTGTGTGGAAAAAGTGCTGCTTAATTTCACCCCTGAATGGCCTAGCTCTAATTTTAAGATGGGTGTGTTTATTTGCCACACCAAAAGCTCTGACTGGTCCCTTTGGATGACAAGTCCTGATTGCTGATTGGTTCCCTTAGAGGACAAGACACACCTAGCAGTTTCTCTGGAATGTGTAATTAGACCCTCCCTGCCTATGTAATCAGCTACTTTGCAAAGTATTGTTCGAGCCATTCTGATTACCTACTCCAGACAGAATAGAGCTCACTCAGAACAGACAGGGCTCACCCTCACGGGTTAAGACCTTCTCCTACTCGCAAACAAGTTCCTGCTCCACACACCCCCCCCCCCCCCCACCCAAGTTTGTGACCGACTCACCATCTTCCCCCCCCCCCCCCAACGCAAGTTCCTGACCTCCTCCCCTGCGCAAATTCCTGACCTCCCCCTGCCCAAGTTCTCCCCCCCCCCCCCCCCCCCCCCCCAACCATAGATGGGGCATTGTGGGTCACTGATTGTTAACAGGTTTATTTGGTATGAAGTGAATAGTGACAGTGTCGTGACTTCCGGATTTCGTCCAGTTCAATGATGTCACTTGCCACACACGCACCGAGCTTTCCGAAAAATCAACCAGGTCAAGGGGGAGGAGAGCAAGAACATGGTGCGGGTGTAAAGGGGATGGAGTTGGTAGAACATGATCCGTCTTGCCATCTGAATCACGTCCTCGCCCTAATTTCTCTCCTCACCCCCCCACCAACCTTAGACCTGGATCATGTTCTTCCCCCATCCCCACTCTGCTCTCTGTACTCTTTACCTCCACAACTCCGCCCTCCCCACCCCAGCTCAGAGTTCCTGACGACCTCCTCTCTTTCCCCCACCCCCTCCGATTCATCTTTCTCCGATTTCCTCTCTCTCTCTCTCTCTCTCTCTCTCTCTCCCCTCCGATTCTCTCTCTCTCTCTCCCTCCCCCTCCACTTCATCTCTTTCTCCGATTTCCTCTCCCTCTTTCTCCGATTCCCCCTCGGAGAGACTTGAAAAAGACAGAGACTAAACAGAAGACTGAGCTTCAACAGGGTAGAAACATAAAGGTAGAGGGCTGAATTTCCAACCTTGGCGGATCCGGGGTGGGCGACATCCGTGGTGTGTGGAAACTTGGCATCTGTCTCGATCCCAGCCTCCAACAAGATTTTACGATGATGGGGCTTGTTAAGCCTGCCCTGCGAGGTTCCCAGCCAATTAATCAGAAGCGGGACTGATGACCTCATTTGATGACGTGTCATCAGCTGGTTTCCTTAAAGGGGCCATGTCCAAATTGATTTTGACAATTGTACTGTCAGTGCTGTGCAGCATTGAGGTGCTGCAAACACTGACGAGCACTGCACAAAGGTGCACGGCTGCACCCAGACTCGTGCATGACTCCCTCCATATGCTTATGGAAGGAGTCGCAGCACGCAGGAAGGTTTTCCTCCCTTCCAGTGGGCGGAAGACTCCTCCCCAGGACACCAACAGAGCCTGGTTGCACATTGCACAGGAGGTCACAAGCAGGGATGTCATCAGGAGGACCAGGCTACAGTGACACATACATTTCAATGATCTCAGTAGATCACGAAACGTTACTGCAAACCACACTCAACCTCATCCTCCTGTTCCACTCATCACATCCCCATCACTCTGCCTTCCCTACCCTACTCCTGCACATCCTTACTCACACCAACTTAACCTTGCACCTCCACCCATCCCTCTATCTATATTATCACATCTCCATCTCACTAGCCACTCCTCACACTCACCATCATCCTAGTCCAGTCATACCAACTGACAACATACAAGGGTAGGCACTTGGGTGTTTTAGCTAATGTTCGTGTAAACTCTCTGTTAATGTGTTGTCTAGCATTTAAATCCTTATTGTCACCACTTTGCCTTTTGGATAGATGTGTGTGCACCTTTGAAAGTGTCTTAGTGAGTTCCAGTGAATGGTGAGACATAACGTCCCCTTCCCCCCCCCCACCCCTCCCCCAATGGTGATGAGTGTGAAAGGACTGGTTTGGACATTGTCGGGATGCTTTATGATGTTAGTGTGGGGTGGTGCCAACCTGCTGCATCATGTGGCAGCCAGGGTGTACAGCGTACAGTGAAGCAAATCTGGACATGTTGAGGCCATCCCTGGCGTCCGGGGGAGCAATGTACATGGGTGATGATGCCCTGTGTCCAGGGTAGTATCAGTTGATTGCGGAGAAGGTTGGTGTGGATGATGATGTGCCCGGTGATGCTGGTGTTGGGGCTGATAGTTTGGAGATTCTGAGGACCAAGGTGAGATCTTTTCAAGAGCACCGATGCTGATGGAATAGATGGCAGGTGAGGTTGAGATGACCGAAGTAATCTGTCAATGTTGAGAGAAGATGTCCCAAGGAGGTGACAGTGGATAAAGAGATTACTCCAAACACTTCAAACATGCATAAAGCTCAAAAGTGGGTTCCAAATACTGTACTGAAGGCTGAAGCTTCTGAGATTGGAAACTAACCAGCTGTAAAATGGTAGGTTTTAAACAGTTATATAAAAAGAAAAAGGGTGGCTAAAGTGAATGTTGGTCCCTTAGAGGACGAGACCGGGAAATTAGTAGTGGGGAACATGGAGATGGCAAATACGCTGAACAAATATTTTGTATCAGTCGTTACAGTAGAGGACACTAAAAATATCCCAACACTTGACAAACAGGGGGCTATGGGGGGGAGGAGCTAAACACGATTAAAATCACTAAGGAGATGGTGCTCGGTAAGATAATGGGACTTAAGGCGGATAAATCCCCTGGACCTGATGGCTTACATCCTAGGGTCTTGAGAGAAGTAGCGGTAGGGATTGCGGATGCATTGGCGGTAATTTTCCAAAACTCCCTGGATTCAGGAAAGGTCCCAGCAGATTGGAAAACTGCTAATGTAACACCCTTATTTACAAAGGGAAGTAGACAAAAGGCTGGAAACTATAGACCAGTTAGCCGAACATCTGTGGTTGGTAAAATGTTGGAGTCCATTATTAAGGAAGCAGTAACAGGACATTTGGATAAGCATAATTTAATCGGACAGAGTCAGCATGGTTTTATGAAGGGGAAGTCATGTTTGACAAATTTGCTCGAATTCTTTGAGGACGTAACAAACCGGGTGGATAAAGGGGAACCAGTGGATGTAGTGTATTTGGATTTCCAAAGGGCATTTGACAAGGTGCCACACAAAAGATTACTGCACAAGATAAAAAATCACGGGATTGGGGGTAATATACTGGCATGGGTGGAAGATTGGCTATCTAACAGAAAACAAAGAGTTAGGATAAATGGTTCATTCTCAGGTTGGCAATCAGTAACTAGTGGTGTTCTGCAGGGGTCAGTGCTGGGAGGTAGTGCAGGGGTCCCCTGTGGCCATCCCCCTCTCCAACAGATACACCGCTTTGGGTACTGTTGGGGGGGATGGCTTATCCGAGGAAGGCAGCAGCAGCCAATTCCTGGCACCAGGGGTGGCTCTGCTGCACAGAATGGGAGGAAAAAGAGGGGTAGAGCTATAATAATAGGGGATTCTATTGTAAGGGGAATAGATAGGCGTTTCTGCGGCCACAAACGAGACTCCAGGATGGTGTGTTGCCTCCCTGGTGCAAGGGTCAAGGATGTCTCCGAGCGGCTGCAGAACATCTTGGAAGGGGAGGGTGAACAGCCAGTTGTCGTGGTGCATATAGGCACCAACGATATAGGTAAAAAGCGGGATGAGGTCCTAAAAGCGGAATATAGGGAGTTAGGAGATAAATTAAAAAACAGGACCTCAAAGGTAGTAATCTCAGGATTGCTACCAGTGCCACGTGCTAGTCAGAGTAGAAATAGAAGGATACTTCAGATGAATATGTGGCTAGAGGAATGGTGCCAGGGGGAGGGATTCAAGTTCCTGGGACATTGGAACCGGTTCTGGGGGAGGTGGGACCAGTTCAAACCGGACGGTTTGCACCTGGGCAGGGCTGCAACCGATGTCCTAGGGGCGAGTGTTTGCTAGTGCTGTGGGGGAGGGTTTAAACTAAAATGGCAGGGGGTTGGGAACCTGAGCAGGGAGACAGAGGAAAGGGAAACAAGGATAAAAGCAAAAGATAGGAAGGAGAAAAACAAAAGTGGCAGTCAGAGAAATCAATGGTTTAAATCAAACGTGGCCACAGAAAATTATAATTCTAATAGGTCTAAGAGCGTTAAAAAAACAAGCCTGAAGGCTTTGTGTCTTAATGCGAGGAGCATTTGTAATAAGGTGGATGAATTGGCTGCGCAAATAGAGGCAAACGAATACGATTTGGTTGGGATTACGGAAACGTGGCTCAAGGATGGCCAAGACTGGGAACTCAATGGGGTAGCATTACTGGTTAAAGAAGGGATTAACACAATTGTAATGAAGGATATTCGCTCTGATGATGTGGAATCTGTATGGGTAGAATTGAGAAATACTAAGGGGAAAAAACGTTATTGGGAGTGGTATATAGACCTCCAAACAGTAAGGCGGAGGTTGGGGATGGCATTAAAAGGGAAATTAAAGAAGCGTGCAATAAGGGCACAGCAGCCATCATGGCTGACTTTAATCTACAAATAGATTGGGCCAACCAAATTAGTAACAATACTGTGGAGGAGGAATTCCTGGAGTGTTTACGGAATGGTTTCCTGGACCAATATGTCGAGGAACCAACCAGAGATCAGGCCATCTTAGACTAGGTATTATGTAACGAGAAAGGATTAATTAGCAATCTTGTTGTACGAGGCCCCTTGGGTCGGAGCGATCATAATATGATCGAATTCTTCATTAAGATGGAAAATGAAGTAGTTGACTCCGAGACTAGGGTCCTCAATTTAAATAAAGGAAACTACGATGGTCTGAGGAGCGAGTTGGGTAGAATTGATTGGGGAATGGCACTCAAAGGGTTCACGGTGGATAGGCAATGGCAAACATTCAAAGACCGAATGGATGAGCTACAGAATTCGTTCATCCCAGTTTGGCATAAAAATAAAACAAAAAAGGTGACTCTACCGTGGCTAACGAAGGAAATTAGGGATAGCATAAGATCCAAGGAGAGGACATATAAATTGGCCAGAAAAAGCAATAATCCTGAGGATTGGGAGCAGTTTAGGATTCAACAAAGGAGGACAAAGGGATTAATTAAGAAAGGGAAAATAGAATATGAGAGTAAGCTTGCAGGGAACATAAAAACTGACTGTAAAAGCTTTTATAGATATGTGAAGAGAAAAAGATTGGTGAAGTCAAGCGTAGGTCCCTTGCAGTCAGAATCAGGGGAATTTATAATGGGGAACAAAGAAATGGCAGACCAACTAAATACATACTTTGGTTCTGTCTTCACAAAGGAGGACACAAATAACCTCCCAGAGATGCTGGGGAACATAGGGTCTGATGAAAGGGTGGAACTGAAAGAAATCAGTATTTGTAGGGAAATGGTGTTAGGAAAATTGATGGGACTGAAGGCCGATAAATCCCCAGGGCCTGATAATCTACATCCCAGGTTACTTAAAGAAGTGGCCCTAGAAATAGTAGATGCATTGCTGGTCATCTTCCAGAACTCGATAGACTCTGGAACAGTACCCATGGATTGGAGGGTAGCTAATGTTACCCCACTATTCAAAAAAGGTGGTAGAGAAAAAGCGGGGAATTATAGACCGGTAAGCCTGACATCGATAGTGGGGAAAATGCTAGAGTCATTATAAAAGATGTAATAGCAAGAGCACTTGGAAAGCAGTGACAGGATCGGACGAAGTCAACATGGATTTACAAAAGGTAAATCATGCTTGACTAATCTACTGGAATTTTTTGAGGATGTAACTGGTAAAATAGATAAGGGAGAACCAGTGGATGTGATGTATTTGGACTTTCAGAAGGCTTTCGATAAGGTCCCGCATAAGAGATTAGCGTGCAAAATTAAGGCACATGGGATTGGGGGCAAGGTATTGACTTGGATATAGAACTGGTTGGCGGGCAGAAAGCAAAGAGTTGGAATAAACGGGTCGCTTTCCGAGTGGCAGGCAGTGACTAGTGGGGTACCGCAAGGATCGGTCCTAGGACCCCAGTTGTTCACAATATATATTAATGATCTGGACGAGGGAATTGGATGTAATATCTCCAAATTTGCAGACGACACAAAGCTGGGTGGGAGGGTATGCTGTGAGGAGGATGTCGTGAAACTCCAGTACGATTTGGACAGGTTGGGTGATTGGGCAAAAACATGGCAAATGCACTATAATGTGGATAAATGTGAGGTAATCCACTTTGGTGGCAAAAACAGGAAGGCAGATTATTATTTGAATGGCAATAGATTGGGAGAAGGGGAAGTGCAAAGAGACCTGGGTGTTCTTGTGCACCAGTCGCTGAAGGTAAGCATGCAGGTGCAGCAGGCAGTTAAGAAGGCAAATGGTGTGTTGGCCTTCGTAGCAAGAGGGTTCGAGTACAGGAACAAGGATGTCTTGCTACAGTTGTACAGGGCCTTGGTGAGACCGCACCTTGAGTATTGTGTGCCGTTTTGGTCACCTTACCTGAGGAAGGACGTTCTTGCGATGGAAGGAGTGCAGCGAAGATTCACCAGGCTGATACCTGGGATGGCAGGAATGACGTATGAGGAGAGATTGTGTCGATTGGGCTTATGCTCACTGGAGTTTAGAAGATTGAGAGGGGATCTCATCGAAACCTATAAAATTCTGTCAGGCCTGGACAGACTAGATGCAGGAAGGATGTTTCTGATGGCCGGGGAGTCCAGAACCAGGGGTCATAGTCTAAGGATAAGGGGTAAGCCATTTAGGACTGAAATGAGGAGCAATTTCTTCACCCAGAGAGTGGTGAACCTGTGGAATTCTCTGCCACAGAGGGCGGTGGAGGCCAGTTCATTAAATATATTCAAGAAAGAGTTGGATATATTTCTTAAGGCTAAAGGGATCAAGGGATATGGGGAGAAGGCAGGGACAGGGTACTGAATTTGGATGATCAGCCATGATCTCATTGAATGGCGGAGCAGGCTCGAAAGGCCGAATGGCCTACTCCTGCTCCTATCTTCTATGTTTCTATGACCCCAACTCTTTACAATCTATATTAACGATTTGGAGGAGGGGACCAAGTGCAACGTATCCAAGTTTGCCAACGATACAAAGATGGGAGGGAAAGCAGTGAGTGAGGAGGACATAAATAACCTGAAAAAGGACATAGACAGGCTGGCTAAGTGAGTGTGCAGAAATTTGGCAGATGGAATATAATGTTGGAAAATGTGAGGTTATGCACTTTGGCAGAAAAAATCAAAGAGCAAGTTATTATCTAAATGGAAAGAAACTGCAAAGTACTGCAGTACAAAGGGATTTAGGGGTCCTGGTGCATGAAACACAGAAGGTTAGTATGCAGGTACAGCAGGTGATCAGGAAGGCCAATGGAATCTTGGATTTTATTGCAAGGAGGATGGAGTATAAAAACAGGGAAGTCTTGCTTCAGCTATACAGGGTACTGGTGAGGCCACACCTGGAATACTGCGTACAGTTTTGGTTTCCATATTTAAGAAAAGATATACTTGCTCTCGAGGCGGTTCAGAGAAGGTTCACTCGGTTGATTCCGGAGATGAGTGGGTTGACTTATGAGGAAAGGTTGAGTAGGTTGGGCCTCTACTCATTGGAATTCAGAAGAATGAGAGGCGATCTTATCGAAACATATAAGATTGTGAGGGGGCTTGATCAGGTGGATGCGGGGAGGATGTTTCCACTGATGGGTGAGACTAGAACTAGGGGGCATAATCTTAGAATAAGGGGCTGCCGTTTCAAAACTGAGATGAAGAGAAACTTCTTCACTCGGAGGGTAGTAAATCTATGGAATTTGCTACCTCAGAGAGCTGTGGAAGCTGCGACATTAAATAAATTTAAAACGGAGCTAGACAGTTTCCGAGCTGATAAGGGAATTAAGGGTTATGGGGAGCGGGCAGGGATGTGGACGTGAGTCTAGGTTCGGATCAGCCATGATCCTATTGAATGGCGGAGCAGGCCCGAGGGGCCGTATGGCCTGCTCCTACTTCTTATGTAAACCACTTTTGCAGCTGTCACCTAATGAAAGAAATGAAGAGTTGTTCAGAGCCCGACATACTTACCTGGCATGATCCCTGAGCGACGGGAACCTCGTGGAAAACTTGGGAAAATGCTTTGTACGTGGTAAAATTATGATTAAATTGCTTTAAACACCCTCTTAACAAGCACAATTGCATGACCTGCCGCTTAGTGACGTTTCTGCAAAATGCAAGCAGAGCCGGCACTAGGGAAACTCAAAAGGAGGCGGGTTTAGAGCAGAATACCGCCCTCTGAGCGCCGGCAAAATTCAGCCCAGCGATTGGGAGAATAAGTGAATTCCACTTCACATCCTTCAGTTCTCCTGGTTGCACTTGTCCAAAAGGTCGGGAAAACCAAAAATGCCCTTTGCCTTTTCTCAACATGGTCCCAAAGGACTGTGTCCAGGAGTAAGTTGGCATTGACCAGAACCCTCAAGAACTGATATAAATCAACAATTGGGATAAATGCCCCTTCTACCTTTCAATCAATACCTTTTTAAGATCCTTTCCTGAGCCATGCAGACCTATAATACCATAATATCATCTGCAAAAAACAAGCACCAATTTTTCCAAAAAGCCTGGAGCAGACTCTCAAGGAGCCATCCAATAGAATATTGGTGAAAACATTAATGGCTTGTCTTTTGAGAGTGATGGGTTGAGAACCTCTCATCTATTCTTACATGGAGCAGGTGTAAACATACTAAATACCCATCTGAAAAAACAAACTACCCCTTCAAAGGTAGGCATTGTGAGCCATCAACTTCAATAAAATTGATATTTTTATAAGATTCTAGAGCTGTGTTGTTGATCTATGAACATCCATCAACTGGAATAGTCTGTTTTGCTGACCTGATTTCACCACAGTACTCTTGACATTTTAACTGCTATAAATGTTGTTCTTTGTAGTGCAGTGTCCTGTGATTATGACAGCCAAGCATTTATTGCTGTACTGCCCCTTAAACTGCATAAAACATACTGCAGCCAGCTTCAAAGTTTTCTCAATATCCTTCGCACTAAGAAATAATTCATACTGTTCTTTATCTACAGGGAAAACTTTAAATCTGTACTTCAGTAGAATTATATTTTAAGATATGAGAAAGCACGGCTCCAGAGATACCCCTCTGATCCAGGAGCCTGCTCACATCATAAACCATGTACAATTTTCCCTGTTTGAACTCAACCAAACTTATTTAATCTTCTGCAGAGAGTTCAGTGAAATTTCTCCCTGACCCCCTAAGGTAATCAAGTGAAACTCAAAGTTATCGAATGTAACATTACAACCTACATTATTCAGCCTCCACAGTTTCTTTCCATAGGCAACATTTTCACTGTCCCAAGAACATGGGAATCGATCTGTTCCATAGAGTATCATTGTCCTTATTTATTTTAAATGCTGTTCTTGCATTGGTATTTGTCCAGTATTAACTCCTTATGATGGCAGTCTGTTCCATATAAATCCTTCTCTGCTGTTTGGAGTGAAATTTCTTGGAAGCATGTCTATGTTTTTGTGGCCTGGTGAATGAACCAACCACAGTACTGCAAGTAACAACAGAGAATGCTGGAAAAACTCAGCAGGTCAGGCAACATCCGTGGAGAGAAATTTGAGTTGACGTTTCGGGTTGAAACCCTTCTTCAAAACTGGAAAGAAAATAAAAAGATCAAAGGCAAAGCTGCGATCGAACAAAAGAAGAAAAGGAGACAATAAAAGGTATTAGAAGCCAGATGAGATGGTAATGGGCCTGTGGAGACAAAAGGCAGCTGAGATTAGGTGTGAAGTGTACTGGCAGGATAAGGACAGCTGCCAGGTGAGAGAGAGAAACAAAAGGAAAGGAGTGGCGGGGGGGGAAAGGAGGACCCAAAACAAAGGGGTGGAAAAAATTAAAAGGAAAAAAGTAATAGAGGCCGAGGTTATGATCTGAAATTATTGAACTCGATATTGAGTCCGGAAGGCTGCAAAGTGCCTAATCGGAAGATGATTTGCTGTTACTGGAGTTTACGTTGAGTTTACGTTTACGTTGAGCTTCCATGGAACAATACAAGAGGCCAAGGACGGTGAGGTCCGAGTGGGAATGGAGCGGTGAATTAAAATGACAGGCGACCGTACTGCAAGTGAAGTCTGACAAATGCATCACAAAGCCTTAGAATATTATTTAGACACTTGCTATCCTGGCTTTATATTTATGACTTCTATTAGCTTTTTAATTCTTTTGCCACATTGTCTAGACATCTAAAGTGATGCGGCTACTGTCACTCCCAGGTCCCTTTCTAAGTCTTCCTTTGGCCAATTCAGTCTCATTCATTACATAGTTGTATTGCACATTGGGCAAACAGCTGTGCATCATATTACATTTGTAAGTGTTAAATTTAATTTACTATTTGTCTTGTAATTGCATCATTTAGAAATAGTCGGAAATAAACTTCTAATCCTCCATCTCCAAGTGGTAGCGCATCAGTAAACTAAATAACACTGCTACCCTGGAGTGAAACTATTGCTTTATCCAGGTTGTTGATAAATTCATTCCCTTCTGAACATTCATACGGATTCCTAATATTTCACTGGGAATTTTTTTTAATACAAAAGTAAGGGTAGGGCACTAAAAACTATTGCAAATGTTGCTAGCTGTCGTATATTAACTCAAATCTTGTTATGCGATTGTCATGATAATTTATTTCAGAAGTCAAATCTTTCGTTTCTGTTTTTATAAACTTAACATTATCCAAAACAATAAATTGATGAGTAAAAAACACCATGTGGATGGGCCATTTGAGTAATAAATTAAAACATTCAATAATTTGACAATACAACATCAAAATTTCCTCTGTTCTCTTCACTATGCAGAATATATGATCATAATAAGTGAAGATTTCAAAACATAAATTGAAAATGTTTTATGCAATCGGGAGGGATAGAAGTTTCAGCTAACAAATGTTGCACTTAATTCAGTTTTTTTTCCCCCAGCAGTGGTCCAATGTATTAGTGCCAATAATATGAGTATTTTTGGATTTAATGATATGCTCAGATTTATATTTCTTGTATGCTCATAATCCTCTACCGATACAGTACAGCTCCGAACTGGAACATTCCATTCACCAGCAGGCCTGGGGGCAATCATTTTTGGTGATCTGAAAACCTACGTGCAAGTTACCCTGGTTTGTTTTATCTCTCTGTTTCCAATTTTTCTCTATCTCTCCACCTCCCTCTTGCTCTCTTCGCCCCTCTCTCCTCCCCCTTCTTTCTCTTATCTCATCTCTCTCACTCTCTATCTCTGCCACCACCCCCCTTAATGCATCTGACCCTACAGAACCTGTTGTAACTTTTCCCAAATTTTTTCGGAAATGTTGGGATTCCTGCCAATGTGAAGTTTCTATATAAACGAGCTGATTTGTTGTCATCCCTACCTCTCCGAATCATTTTTGGGTAGACATATTGCATCAGAGCTAGACTGTCGACAGTGGTGGATTTGGATATTTCTGTAAAAGGTTACAGTGATGAAATTTAATTTCTGCCCAGAGAAAAGTTCGGGTACTTCACCTTTAGAAAATTTTCATCTTAATATTTGTTTCATTATGGAGTAGAAAAATATATAATATACCACACCATATTAAAATCTTATACCTGCATGCACTTCTTGTCAATTTTTTTCTATTATAAATTGTGGAAATGAGTTGTAAATTCAGGAGGAACTTCCTTACCCAGAGATTTGTTAGAATGTGGAACTGTCTGCCACAAAGAGTAGTTGACGTGAATAGCATAGATGCATTTAAGGGAAAGCTAACACATGAGGGAGAAAGGAACAGAAGGTTATGCTGATAGGGTTAGATGAAGTAAGGTGTGAGGAGGCTCGTGTGAAGCATAAACACCAGCATGGACCAGTTGGGCCGAATGACCTGTTTCTTTGCTGTACATTCTATATAAGTCTACATAAATAGCCAGATTGGAGAACGTTACACACTTAAGCAGACCATGTGATCCATCGAGTCGGGAACTTTTTTCTCCTCATGAGCCACGTAGGTTATTAAGAGCAGATGCACACATACATTCACTCACTCACTCACTCACCCTTTGCAACCATCCCTCTATCCATGCGATTGCCTTCCCCTTAATTCTATGTGCCTGTTATCTTTGAGACAAGTCTCTCAAAAGTAAGACTTGCTGTAGAAAGTGATGGTGTACGTATTATTGCAAAATATTTTAAGATCAATAACATAATGAGATTAGAAAGGATATACTTAATTGGGAATCTGGAGGCAAAAGTCCAGATACAATACACATTGTACAAATGAATATAGGCAGACAGAAAAGGGATTGGATTTAGTGTGACTAGGATGCGGCCAAATATGTTTGTGAAGGGAATGGGGCAAATTGTGTGACTGTCTGTTTTGGCCCTGCCTTTGTTTCTGCTGGGAGCTGAGGCCACCAGTGAGTACCAAGATCTGTGTATCTATCAGACTTCTGGATCATAGAGTCACTCCCATGCTGCTCCAGTAATAGCTGCCAGCTCCAAATTCACTGTTGTCAGTTATTTATTTTGTTGTCAGTTATTTATTTTGCTGTCAATTATGTATCTTTATGCATATGTATGTACGTATATATGTATCTATATGTATGCATATTTGTCTCTATATATGCATATATATATATATCCTCATCCATGCCTTTGTTACCTCTAGACTTGACTATCCCCATGCTCTCCTGCCCAGCCTCCCATCTTCCACCCGACATAAACTTGTGCTTATCCAAAGCATCTTAACTTGCACCAAGTTCACCCAATTCCCCTGTGCTTTCTGACCTCCACTGACTCCCGGTTTGACAACGCCTCAATTTTAAAATTCTTGATTTCAAATCCCTCCATGGTCTCGCCCCTCCCTATCTCTAACTTCCTCCAGCTCTACAAGCCTTCGAGATCTGCACTCCTCCAATTCTGACCTCTTGAGCATCCCCGATTTTAATCGCTCCACCACTGGTGGCCGTACTTTAAGCTGCCTTGGACCTAAGCTCCAGAATTCGCTCCCTAAACCCCTCCTCCTTTAAAATGCTCCTTAAAACCTACCTCTTTGACCAAGCTTTTGGTCATCTGTCCTGATATCTCCTCCTGTGGCTCTGTATCAAAAATGTTGTTGTTAATGACGTTCTTGTTAGGCGCCTTGGGACGTTTTGCTACGTGAAAGGCGCTATATAAATGCAAGTTATTGTACCTATAAGAGGGGCCTAATGATCTTTTCAGGCTTCAAATAAAGTAAAAACGTTACAAAAAACGGCAATAAAGAGGAAAAACATACGCACAAAATTAAACAATATAAGAACCAGAAGTCATTGCCATAAAATATATTTTCAAAAATTGTATAATTTTAAACATTTTTGTTTTGTTTGAGAGTGCAACATTGCTGTGGTTTACCTAATGTTAATTAATATGAACTTGATCATTTTTTGTACGCTATAAATGTTTTTAAAGCAAAAGTAAACTATAAAAGATAAGTTTTATTTTTTAATTAAGGATTATGGGGTAATTTTATGACTGCTCTACCATTTAAATTAATGACTGGACAATCGTGCACAACGTGTGCTCCCAGTGGGAGGGTTACTGCTAATCTGTAAATTTATCACAGTAAAAGCCTCACTTTCTACAAACAGTTTGAAAATAAAAATTTATATTTTTAATTATAATCCACATCTTTAAATGCAGAATCATTTTGTTTCTTTTTGGTTTTGCAAGTTTTGTATTGAAGCCCAAAGCGTTTATATGAAAAAAATACTGTTCACCACAGCTGATGAACAGGCAAAGGGGGTCTGTGAAGCTGGGAGAGATAGGCTGCTCCCACTGTCTGTGCATGGATGTGCATGATTGCTAGCTGTTGGGGTGAGGAGCAGGAGAACCACGTCTGTGTACCTGACGGTTGGGTCCAAGCTGGAAACTGTTCGGGTGATAGAAAAATGGGGGGGGGGGGAAGCGCGGGGGGGCAGGGTGGAGTGGGATGGGGGCGGGCAGCCAACCCGCTGCCAGGAGGCAGGCTGTGTATTTAAATATTATAATGAGGCTGGAAGCCTCTCTTTTTTTAACCCCCCATTTTGTGTTTAAGTATAGCTGATTAGGTTTTGCACACCTTGTAAAACTCGACAGCTACAGCAAGGTGAGGACTGCTGCATCCAGGAGGTAAGTACCTTTACACCTACGTCCTGAATCCAGGGTCCCTGCCGAACCCATTGTGTAATAAGATTGATAAATGATTTTTAAAAATTACAGCCCAGAAGCAGAGACTTAATTCACTTAATTAATGAAGAAAAGTGAGTAATGACTTGATGGTTGCGATGTAGGCAGATGGCCATGAGAAGCACGGGAAATGTTATTAAAAAGATAGATACGTTGAGGCTATCCGGTTGAGTTGACTGTTCAATCTCCTTAGTTTTTCAATATAGTATACATGGAAATTAATGTTGGTTTTGGATCAAACCATTTTGAAAAAATATATTTTGACATAGAAATATTGGCCCAGATATTCCTGTCTGACTAGCAATGAGGCTAATGGCACTCGTCGTTATTTATGTACAAAGGGTATAAAGATAAATCCAGCAACTGCAGGCCAGTCAGTTTGACCTCTGTAGTGGAGAAGCTTTTAGAAACAGTAATCAGCGACAAAATTAAGTCACTTGGACAAGTGTGGATTAATTAAGGAAAGCCAGCACGGATTTGTTAAAGGCAAATCGTGTTTAACTAACTTGATTGAGTTCTTTGATGCGGTAATAGAGAGTGTTGATGAGGGTAATGCAGTTGACGTAATGTACATGGATTTCCAAAAGGCATTCGGCAAAGTGCCACATAATAGGCTTGCCAGCAAAGTTGAAGCCCATGGAATAAAAGGGACAGTAGCAGCATGGATACAGAATTGGCTAAGTAATAAGAAACAGAGTAGTGGTGAACGGTTGTTTTTTGGACTAGAGGAAAGTATACAGTGGTGTTCCCCAGGCGTCGGTTCTAGGACCACTGCTTTTCTTGATATATACTAATGACTAGGACGTGGGTGTACAGGGCACAATTTCAAAATTTGCAGATGACACAAAATTTGGAAGTATAGTGAACAGTGAGGAGGAGAATGATAGACTTCAGGAAGACATGGACAGGCTGGTGAAATGGGCGGACATGTGGCAGATGAAATTTAACACAGAAAAGTGTGAAGTGATACATTTTGGTAGAAAGAATGAGGAGAGGACATATAAACTAAATGGTACAATCCTGAAGGAGGTGCACAAACCGAGACCTGGGGGTATGTGTGCACAAATCGTTGAAGGTGGCAGGGCAGATTGAGGAAGCAGTTAAAAAGGCTTATGGGGTTCTGGGCTTCATAAACAGAGGTATTGAGTACAAAAGTGTGGGAGTTATGATGAACCTGCATAAAACACTGGTTCGGCCCCAACTGGAGTACTGTGTCCAATTCTGGGCATCACGCTTTAGGAAGGATGTGAAGGCCTTAGAGAAGGTGCAGAAAAGATTTACGAGAATGATTCCAGGAATGAGGGATTTCAGTTACGTTGATGGACTGTAGAAGCTGGGGTTGTTCTTCTTGGAGCAGAGAAGATTGAGAGGAGATTTGATAGAGGTGTTCAAAATCATATGGGGTCTGGACAGAGTAGATAGTGAGAAACTGTTCCCATTGGCAGAAGGGTTGAGAACCAAGGACACAGATTTAAGGTGATTGGCAAAAGGACCAAAGGCGATGTAAGAAAAAACTTTTTACGCAGCGAGTGGTTAAGATCTGGAATGCACTGCCTGAAAGGGTGGTGGAGGCAGATTCAATCACTGCTTTTAAAAGGGAGTTGGATAAGTATCTGAAGGAAAGAAATTTGCAGGGCTATGGGGAAAGGGCGGGGGAGTGGGACTAGCTGAAGTGCTCTTGCAGAGAGCCGGCACAGGCCGAATGGCCTCCTTCCGCGCTGTAACCATTCTATGATTCTAAATTGTACAGTAACTTCAGACGAGGGCAGATGCGTGGTTAAACTCATAAATCCAAAGTTGCAGTCGGAGATGCACGAATCCGCCATTAGCTTCGCGAAAATGACATGTCTCCACCTGGCTCACTATTGAAATGTATTAAATGGCGTTAAGTTGCTGTATTTGCACGGTAAATGCAAACTAAACTCGCCACAGAAAGTTAAGTCTTGTCCATTCCAGTCTAAGTACCCTTCTAATGACGTGATAAGTTTTAATTACTGCCAATCAACCTTTTTGGCACTGAAAATTAACTATTTATTAAAAGTGTGAAGTATCATTCCATCAGGTTTAATTGTCTGAGATTTTAAAAATGCCAAATTTAAAATTATAACTTTTTTTTACTTTCCTGTCTCTCTCTCTCAATCCAGTATTTCTTTCCCTCTTTATTTCTCTTTCTGTACGTGATTTGACATTGAATTCACCCACTCTAATTTACACTTCCTTCTCAGTCCTGTTAATTTTGCAATCCTTCAATCTGATTGGTTAAGGAGATGCACAGTTACTTGCCCTGTTCACTCAGGTCCCAAATGCCCTGTTTCCCTCATTGTGACGTTATCAGCTCGCACTTCCAGCAACTTCACAGAAAAAAATTTTTAAACCATAAACGTGCATGGGCAAGTCTAACTAACGGCAGGTGCCGTTAGATGCCCAGCTACAGAAAAATCAGGCCCATTAATCTGTTTTGTTCCTTTTATTTATGCATGGTATTTTTAGTATGTGATTTGAATTGTCTCAGTCATATCTAGCTGACCACAGTTGTCTTTAAAAATGCAGCATTCAATTAATCAAGATGTTGCACTGTACTCTGTTATTTTCAAATTAGTATTGTTTACAGAGGAAATGGTGCACAACCTGTATTGAGAAGCATTGCCTGTTTGGCAAATTTGTTTTTAATTCTCCAACTCATTCTTACCCAGGACCTCAAAGCTGTGGAATTCTGTACCTTGCTCACTCTTACCTTCTTTTACCTCTCTTCAACCTTGGTAATGCTCGACAACATTGTGTTTGGCCCTTCACTTATATTTTTTAGTTTAAAACAATTACAGGTAAACTTAACTCCCAATCCTATCCTCATCCAGATTTAGTACAGTTCTATTTAATATTGAAAAACACATTAAAGACTGAGCTAGTTGTCGTCCTATCATTTTTCATTCTGGGCCTCAATTGACTGAGAAAGAACAATCTTTGGGGCTGGTTTTGAACTAGATGCCCTTTTTTTTAATGTTGGTCCCATTTGCAAAATGGATAGTAGGAATAAGTAGGCAGAAGAAACCATTAATTGTTTTAAATTTTTAATAAAAAATGTGGAATAGGTTAGGTTCTATACTGGATAAAATAGACAATTTTGTAATGCATTTTTAGCAATCTAGGATTAATACTAAATAGTAAAACATGCTCTAGGCATTTGAATAGCTTTACTAGTGTTTGCTTCCATGTTGATGTGCGAGCTGAAAACAATTTTATTTTAAACCTAGCTGAAGGGAACCTGAAATCCCAGACAAGATTGCATTTTTAGCCTGGGATTTTCCTGTAACAAAAATGAAAATTCACAGTTGATCATCAACACATTTAAAAAAAGTAATATCTAAGAGTACAATCGTCACATTTGTGTGTAATGTTTATTGGTATCAGAGGGTTTTACTTATTTCCCTGTTATTGTTCAGTAAATTGAGCCCAGCAAGCAGTTGTCCCTAATATGTGGAAGAGGAAAGTTCCCATTCTTCAAAAAGCCTTTGTGTACTGGAGATCATGTTGCTTGTAATGCTGCAGGTCCTCAAATTACACTTGTTTCAAACTGAATAGAGAAGTTTACGAGCAGTTTTTGTAAAGAGCCTTTTCCTTTTGGACATTGATTTGTTTCTATTTGAAAACTATTCCCTTGGTTGCTGAATCTAGTCCAGTTTCATGACCCTGCCTAATCTTGAGATGTTGACCATCTTAAAAATATTTACTTTTCAGTGCTTTAGCTTTTTTTAAACAGGGAAAAGATTAATAACCGCGAATGGACCTGAACGCTAAAATCTAATCTAGGAACTTTGCTGTGTGTTCAACACACCTTGTAAATTGAGATGCTTCCAATTAAACTAGCTTCTAAGGAAAATCACTTTTAAAGCTTAGTCATGCAAGGTTAATACTGTGTCATCAAAAGGATGGATATTGTGACAAATTTCAAAATAGCTAGCTAGTTTATGTGAGTTTACAAAATTGTTTTTTGTAAAAAGTGGCTTAAATAGTGTGCCATTTCTCCCCCCCCCCCCCCCCCATTATTATTTTTATATAGAATACTTTTTTCAGTTTGTGGATATGCATGACTTAATACTTCAAGGGTTCAGGAATGTAGTGCTTTTTGGACAACAGTTCCATCCCCAAGTTACTAGATAGAGTAAATGTACAATGCTTGAGAGTGAATAAAAAAAAGTAACTGCAAAATATTTGCAGTACTGTAAGTGGGTTTCTGCTTCTGATCTTAAGGATTGCCTTGTATGTAAAATTACAAACCAATACAGCAAGACAGATACAGGTTGTATGAGAAAAATGCAGAATATCGTCAATACACTGCAATGCCTGGATATTTACTGCCACAGAACTTCTGTACGTCCAAACGTGAAGACCAGGCCTTTTGGAAGAAGACGGCTATACCAGGGTAAACATCTGGCGCTTGTGGCACAATGTGCTGAGTTAGTTCATCTTTGGCAGGGTGGCAGTAGGATCCCGAAAATTGGTCCCAGCATCCAGATCTGGGGATAGGGAAAATCAGCCAATGTTCCCACTTCTGCATTGGAAAGTATGCATGTGTGGACAGAATTGAGCTTGTGATGCCCAATGTGATGAAATATACTGCTGAAATTCAGTCAGTATTCACAGTTTGTTTGAGGTATTAATTTGGCTGCCAGTGGATGCATTTAGAAGAGGAAGGGTAAAAATGGGGAGGGGGGTGGAAGGAAAGAGGGAAGCTATTTTGATAGTAAATAACATTTCATGATGTTTAACTCTTGATGACTGGGAAATATATAAAATGTAATATATACATTGAACACTTTATTCATTGTCTCATCTCCTTAGTCTTTCCTGGGTTGAATGGAGATGAGGTACATAAACTGAAAAAAAAATTAAACAAGCTAAGTATTTTATATTCCGAGGCCACAACCTCCGCTATTGCTGCCAATTTGGTTTTGTGAAGATATCTAATCTACCCAGAATAATTTATGTTTAACTGAATTTGTTGCCTCATAAAGCCCCTCCCTCAATCTACACTGGTCTGCTTTACAGCAGATTAGTCACTTTAGATCTCCATAAATTTTGTTGGAGGTTTGTGTAATGCTTAAAAGTATAGCTTCCCAGAGATTTCTCTATCTTTCCCCCAGATCCAAGACTAGTAAAATAGATCTCAAGAAAAGTCTGCATGAAAATGTCAATTGAGCCCCAGTCTCCTCCTTGAGACTCAGAATTCTAGTATAGCTGTTCCAGACTGAAGCTTTCTCAAATTGTAAGCAAATTTATGTTGTTTATTTTCAGTCAGATACTGTTTCTATTAAAAAAAATATACCAGAAACCATTCATATATCATCATATCCTGTTTGTTCTGTAAAATTCTTGTCACCTCAATATTTTAACTCTTGTTTGGGTTTGATAAAGTTGTTAAGAGGAAACTACTGATCAAACCTATGTTGATTTATGAGAATGGTGTATGCCCACAAGTATTTCTGTAAGAATAGTTTTGAAATCTGTCAACCAATATCTCCTATAAGCCCACTGACTCCCACAGCTACCGTCATTGCACTTCCTCCCACCCCGCTTCCTGTAAGGACTCTATTCCATTCTCTGTCTCTCTGTTTCCGTCCATCTGTTCTGACGATGCCACCTTTCACACCAATGCTTCAGAGATGTCTTCCTTTTTCCTCAACCGAGGATTCCCCTCCACCGTGGTTGACGGGGCCCTCTACTGTATCCGTCCCATTTCTACACTTCTGCTCTCACCCCTTCCCTTCACTTCCAGAACCACCATAGGGTTCCCCTTGTCCTCACTTTTATCCCACCAGCCTCCACCTTCAACGGATCATCCTCTGCCATTTCTGCCACCTCCAATGCAATGCCACCACCAAACACATCCTCCCCTCCCCTCCACTTTCAGCATTCCAAAGGGACCGTTCCCTCCCTAACACCCTGGGCCACTCTTCAATCACCTCTAACACCTCCCCATCCACGGTATCTTGCTGTGCAAGCGCAGGAGGTGCAACACTTGCCCTTTCACCTACTCCCTACCCCATCGTCCAGGGTCTCAAACACTCCTTCCAGGTAAAACAGCGATTTACTTGTGCTACTTTTAATTTAGTATACTGTATTCGCTGCTTATGATACAGTCTTCTCTACATTTGGGAGACCAAACACTGATTGGGTGACTGCTTTAGTAAACACCCCTGTTCAATCTGCAAGCATGAACCTAAGCTTCTGGTTGCTTGCCATTTTAATTCTCTGATCCACTCTGTCCTCTGCCTACTACACTGTTCTAATGAAGCTCGGGGAACAGCACCTCATCTTTTGATTAGGCACTTTATAGTCTCCAGGATGCGACATCGAGTTGAATAATTTCAGATCATAACCACTGCTCCCATTTTTTCTTACTGCAGGTGTTGGTACTGATCCTGCTGTTGCCATTCACAGCTCCTCCAGACCCATCTTTTTTTTTTCCACTTGCCCCATTACCGCCACCTTTTGCCTTGTACCATCATCCTGTTCGTCATTTAATCACTCCTGCCTTCCACCCTATCACATTTTGTTCTTTCCTCTCCTTCCCTCTCCCCACCCCCCCCCCGCCTCGCCTCACCTCTGTACTTGCTTAAAACCGGTTACATCTCTAACTTTTGCCGGCTGTGATGAAAGGTCATCGACCTGAAACGTTGACTCTGTTTCTCTCTCCACAAATGCTGCCTGACCAGCTGAGTATTTCCAGCATTTTCTGTTTTTATTATTAACACCACAACCGCTTTTGAAATTGAATAACTACAAAGAATTATAAGCTACCTTTAAATACTGGGGCATCGTTGGTATGCATAGTCAAAGTGAAGCATCCCTTGTATGGTTACCATTGTTAGTTCATTTGCAGGCAATCAAGAGCAGCAATTAGCACCAATTCATCCCATGATATCAGTGCTCATCTTTTAAACAATATTGTTAAAATAAATCATCAAGCAAAAGGATGTTGAAATGACTTACAATTGTAACCGGTTTCAAAACCAAGTCCTAATCAGATTTACTCTTAAAATTCAACTTTTGCATATTTGTAAATGTCACAAGATAATGATGTGACTAGGATTAATTGTTTTCTAGTTAACTGTATAAGCTTGTGATATATACACTGCCCTCATTTGGGAATGTTGCAATACAACATTCCATTCATCAGGAAGACCTTGGCCCGGATCTTGCAGCCCTGATGACGGCGAACTGGCAGCGTTCACCGTCATTTTGCCTTTGAAACTGACCGCAACTTCAGGATAAAGCGCATGCGCAGCCTTAATGCAGAAATCCTGCAGTCTGTCATTCACTGCTCCTGCACAGGCTGTGCTGTGGATCCCCTCTTCGCTCTCACCCCCCCTTTCCACCCCCAGCCAGAGCCGGCAATCAGTGACATCACTGATCTGATAAAAACCTCCCCTTTTCTGAACCAATATCGCTGTAAGAAACCCTATAATAGGTTAGACCCATTCAAGTGAGGTGTAACTGGGAGTTTAACGGCAATCTGAGTAATAACTATAGATAAACAACCGTTCTGGCCCTGAAAATCTAATTTTATATTGGTGGAATGTCAAATTTCTCCATTAAGTTAAAAAAAAATTATTAAATTTTAAAATGAATTAAGCATTTTTTTAAAGTTTGTTCAGGATATTTCAGCTTCTGATGACGGCTTCAAGATTAATTAGCAATCTTGTGCGAGGCTCCTTGGGTCGGAGCGATCATAATATGATAGAATTCTTCATTAAGATGGAGAGTGAAATAGTTGACTCAGAGACTAGGACCCTGAATTTAAATAAAGGAGACTACGATGGTATGAGGTGCGAGTTGGGTAGGATTGATTGGGGAATGTCACTCAAAGGGTTGACGGTGGATGGGCAATGGCAAACATTCAAAGATTGCATGGATGAACTACAGAATTTGTTCATCCCAGTTTGGCATAAAAATAAAACAAAAAAGGTGACTCAACCGTGGCTAACGAGGGAAATTAGGGCTGCATAAGATCCAAGGTGAGGACATATAAATTGGCCAGAAAAAGCAGTAAATCTGAGGATTGGGAGCAGATAAGGATCCAACAAAGGAGGACAATGGGATTCATTAAGAGAGGGAAAATAGAGTATGAGAGTAAGCTTGCAGTGAACATAAAAACTGACTGTAAAAGCTTTTATAGATATGTGAAGAGAAAAGGATTGGTGAAGTCAAGCGTAGGTCCCTTGCAGTCAGAATCAGGGGAATTTATAATGGGGAACAAAGAAGTGACAGACCAATTAAATACATACTTTGGTTCTGTCTTCACAAATAACCTCCCAAAGATGTTGGGGAACATAGGGTCTAATGAAAGGGAGGAACTGATAGAAATCAGTATTTGTAGGGAAATGGTGTTAGGGAAATTGATGGGATTGAGGGCCAATAAATCCACAGGGCCTGATAATCTACATCTTAGGGCACTTAAGGAAGTGGCCCTAGAAATAGTAGATGCATTGCTGGTCATCTTCCAAAATTCGATAGATTCTGGAACAGTACCCATGGATTGGCGGGTAGCTAATGTTACCCCACTGTTCAAAAAGGGTGGTAGAGAGAAAACGGGGAATTACAGACCGGTAAGCCTGACATCGGTAGTGGGGCAAATGCTAGAGTCCATTATAAAGGATGTAATAGCAGAGCACTTGGGGGAAAAAAGTGACCGGATCAGACAAAGTCAACATGGCTTTACAAAAGGTAAATCGTGCTTCACTAATCTACTGGAATTTTTTGAGGATGTAACTGGTAAAATAGGTAAGGGAGGACCAGTGGATGTGGTGTATTTCGATTTTCAAAAGGCTTTCGATAAGGTCCCGCATAAGAGATTAGCGTGTAAAATTAAGGCACATGGGATTGGGGGCAAGGTATTGTCTTGGATGGAGAACTGGTTGGCAGACAGAAAGCAAAGAGTTTGAATAAACTGCTCTTTTTCCGAGTGGCAGACAGTGACTAGTGGGGCACCGCAGGGATCGGTCCTTGGACCCCCAGCTATTCACAATATATATTAATGATCTGGACGAGGGAACTAGATGTAATATCTCCAAGTTTGCAGACGACACAAAGCTGGGTGGGCGTGTGTGCTGTGAGGAGGATGCTGAGAAACTCCAGTATGATTTGGACAGGTTGGGTGATTGGGCAGAAGCATGGCAGATGCAATATAACGTGGATAAATGCGAGGCTATCCACTTTGGTGTCAAAAACAGGAAGGCAGATTATTATCTAAATGGCAATAGATTGGGAGAAGGGGAAGTGCAACGAGACCTGCGCGTCCTTGTGCACCAGTCGCTGAAAATAAGCCACATCTTGAGTATTGTATGCAGTTTTGGTCGCCTTATCTGAGGAAGAATGTTCTTGCCATGGAGGGAGTGCAGCGAAGATTCACCAGGCTGATACCTAGGATGGCAGAAATGACGTATGAGGAGAGATTGGGTCGATTGGGCTTGTACTCACTGGAGTTTAGAAGAATGAGAGAGGATCTCATTTAAACTTATAAAATTCTAACAGGACTAGACAGACTAGATGTTGGAAGGATGTTCCTGATGGTCGGGGAGTCCAGAACCAGGGGTCACAATCTAAGGATAAGGGGTAAGCCATTTAGGACAGAAATGAGGAGAAATTTCTTCACCCAGAGAATGGTGAACCTGTGGAATTCTCTGCCAAAGAAGGCAGTAGAGGCCAATTCACTAAATATATTCAAGAAGGAGTTGGATATATTTCTTAAGGCTAAAGGGATCAAGGGATATGGAGAGAAGGCAGGAACAGGGTACTGAATTTGGATGATCAGCCATGATTTCATTGAATGGCGGAGCAGGCTCGAGGGGCCGAATGGCCTACTCCTGCTCCTATCTTCTATGTTTCTAACTTAACCCAATGTGTAATGTAAAAAATCTTTATTACACTTTCTGTTAATGTTTTAAATAGTGATTATTGGTGCTTTCTATTTCCTGGTTCCCTGTCTGGGAATTCTGCATTGTGATTGGCTCGCACTATGAATTTCCACTAGAGTATGTTGCTTTCAACTGCACGACGGAAAAGCCGAACTTCTCGCGACAGAGATCGCGAGATCTTTGCGGGAAGCTTACTTCGGGGCCAGCGGCGAATGCCTTTGCTTCAGTGCTGACCGCAAATTACGGGCCCTTGATTAATTCATACATTCCACAATTCCATATTGCCGCTCCTCCAACATACCCTGTGTGTTTATAGACTGTACTGTTGCTCACTGCAACAGTAGTTCCTGCCAATCACGGTGCTAGAGGTACAAGTGTACGTTATCACCATTTTGTAAACAAGAACAGCCCCGAATTTGCGGTCGGAGGCGTACCTCCGGAGTACACCTCCGACCCGCGAAATATTTCTGAACTTACCTCCTGGCTCCACAGCTACGGAGAGGTCAGGTCCTGTGCCTCCAGGCGTACGCCTGTGTAAAGGCCCACGGATCCCAGGGGCGTAGGCGGTTCAGAATCGTCCCTGGGATCAGCGGGTCAGCTCCTCCAATGAGAAAGAAGAATTCCATTTATGAACGGAATCCCCATAAACCCTAATGGAATCACGAAATAATGAAACAATTTAGACAACTGCAATAACAAATAAATGTAAATACAATATAAAAATAAATTTTTTTGAAAATTTTTAATCCAGGCCAAAATTTGCATTAACTAATTTCAAGTGTTTGTGCATTTTTTATTTTTATTTTAAGATTTATATTAACCCTTACCCTGGTGAAAGCAGGCCCTACACCTGCTTTTACCAGGCGCAAGAGTTTCGTGGGCACTCGCTGGGCAATAGAATTCTGCGCCAGCTAAAGTGTTTTCTCAGTCGGTTCGGTAGATCTGTCGAGGCGTAACCTGACATCGCAAGTTCCAAGTTTTCGCGCAGGCAGAAACCCGGAACTTGCAGAATCCTTTCAGAGGGCTTACGATGGCGTACGCCGAGCGTATGCTGTCATCGGGACCGCAAATTCCGGGCCAGTGTGTTGAAGGAATAAAAACAGAAAATGCTGGAAAACACTCGGCAGGTCAGGCAGCATCTGTGGGGAGAGAGAAAAACCGAGTTAATGGGCTGGATTTTCATTCAGGGGACATGATGGAGGCGGGACTACAACTTTCGGGGTGGTTGTCCTGCCTCCATCGAGATGTGGCCAATCTACACGATTTTAACTTGATTTACCTTGTTGAGCCCGCCCAGCAGGCCAATTAAGGGCCACCCGGCAACAGTTGACATCACAGACTGAAATTTCATCTGTCAAGAGGTTTTGACAGATGAAATATCAGCGTTTGAAAGCTCTTTGAAGCTGTCAAACACTGACAGTCTTACTTCTAACATGTGTCCTTCTCCACAGACTCGGTTAGAAATCTCTCCTGCACAGAAAGCTGAAGGCTGTCACTTTTGACAGTTCGTAGCCATTCTGCTTTCTGTGCCGGTGAGATGAGGGACTCCCGAGACCTAAAGGAAGGAAGGCTGTAAAGGTAAGTGAAGGTAATTTAAACTTCTTTAAACAGTTTAGACACACCAAACACACTTACCTTTGCACTCATGCACATCACTCACCTGAACACCGACATCTCGACCCCTCCAAGTCCTTCAACCTGACGGCCCGCCTCGCAAACTTGGCATGGTTTGGAGCCGTCGGGAATCCCACACTTCAGCATTAAAAATAGGGATTAGGCTAAAAACTACCTGTTAACTACCTGTTAACAGGTAGTTAATTGGCACTAATCCCTTCCTGCCTCGGGTAGGCGGGTCCCAGCACAGGGCGGGAACCCGCCTCCTTTGAAACTGGCATGGAGGCGGGTTGGGGATGGGATGGGTTCGTGCCCCCCGAATTCGTGACTTTAACCCCCGCACATCTCCAATCCCGCCTCCACGGCCCAATGAAAATCCTGCCCAATGTTTTAGGTCGATGACCTTTCATCAGAACAAGTAGATGTTTGAGAGTAATAGTTTTAAAGCAATTATAGAGCCAGGAAAAAGGTGGGGGGAAAACAAAGGGAAATGTCTGTGATAGGGTGTAGGGCAGGAGTAATTAAATGACAAAAGGGATGATGGTGCAAAGCACAAGGGTGGTCGTACTGGGACCAGTAAAGAAACAAAAGATGGGTCCAGAGGAGGTGTAAATGGTTACAGTGGAATGGCAGAGGTGGAGGGAAGCATGGAACATCTGGCAAAGAGGAGAAGGCACTCACGGGCCGGGAGTGTGATGGAGGAGGGTATCTTGCTTTAAATGTCAGCAATACAACTTTTAAGGACCAGATTGTGCAATATGGTATGTGGGTCCTGTAGATTTTAGCATTTTGTTTGTGTGCAATAGGGTGGAATTGATAAAATAGCTGATAACTCAGTTTCTAGAGTTTGATTGCTGCTTCTTGTATTATGTTTTCAGTGAAGTTATATTTAAATTCTGTTTTACCCTTGTCATTCTACTGCATGCCATTGTTGTGCTGTGTGTTGAAATCAATTTGTTTGCCCTTAATGAAGGCAGCCTAGAAACAGTGGTGCCAGCCATCCTAGCACCAGCTATCAGTTTTGCTTAGTGTTTGTATCTCTGAACTGTCATTGGCCTAAATATGATATGGAGTCAATAGAAGTAATGGGTCCAATCAATATTTGTTGAATTTAAATTCAGTGCTATTCCGAGAAATGATTCAATACTCTGGCTGGAGTAGGAGTAAGAGTTAGTGGTGGTGGGGTGGGGGTGGGGATCATATGGGGATAGATATTAGCATTTTAGTCCGCAGTATTCAGTGGCGCGTTCAGTCATTAATGAGTAAATCTGACAGGTTGTTTCAGTCATGCCAGTATTGCCCTTTCTTTGAAATCTGAAACTCAGTTTGTTTAAAAATGTGTTTAAAGGTGAATGACTTCATAGATCAAATGAAAACAAACTGCTTTTATTGAATATGTTAAACATATTGTAATCCATTTATTACTGAAGAGCTCAAGAACATCGTCAGAGTTTAATTTTCAGATTTATTTTGTAACTGTTGGAACAGAGCATGTCAATGTTTTTCTAGGTTAAGCACCTCATTTAGATGAAACAAGCTTGAATTGTGACATGTGTGAGCACCTGATAATTTTTGCACTTAACCTAGATGTGAGTAACTCCATCATTAATCCTGTGTACATCATCTTCACTGGCACTTCTTCAGAATTTCCATTGTACCTCTTGAAAGTACATTTACAGCCTATGCCTATTGGTTCAAAGGCATAGAATTACATAGAAATTACAACACACAAACAGGCCATTCAGCCCAACCAGTCCGTGTTGATGTGAATTAAGAAGAGTAGACTGTACTACAAATTGGCACTGTGCATTCACAGCTGCTTGTTTTACTGACCAAACAGTCTTTTTTCCTCCTCTGAAATGGGCTCAGCCAGCAGGGAGCTGTAAAAGAACTGAAAAACATAGCTACCTTACTCCATCACAAATGAAGTGATTCTTGAGGGGGTTGGTGGGGGGGGGGGGGGCTCCCGATGGTACCCTCTCAGTATTTGCTGAGAGAGATTCAATTTTTTCACTTTGACAGACTTAGTACTGCTGAAGTCTCCTCATTGCAGTGACAGTGCAATATGTGAATACTGGAATTATTTTTTAAAAATCAGTAAAAATGACCACAAAGCTTTTGGATTGTCGTAAAACCTCAAATGGTTCATTAATGTTCTTTAGGCCTGCCGTACTTACCCGGTCTAGCCTACTGTCTCATAACTGACTTCTGAAGTGGCCTAGCAAGCCACCCAGTTATGTCAAACTGCGACAAAGAATAACTTGCAGCGATTTTAAAAAGGCAGCCCCCCCCCCCACCACCACCTCAGGACAACTAGGGAAGGGAATGAATGCTGACTTGGCAGCGACACCCACATCCCAAAAAGTAACAAAAAAAATTCTGCCTTCTTTGCTATTAGATTTCTTGCAATTACGTATAACCCCGTCCATCCCCTTACTTTTGTCCCATTTGTAATTGAATTCCATTCCAAGGACATCTCTGATCATTTCCTTGTATCCCTCTCCACTCACATCCCCCTTCCCCCTCCCAAACCTACTTCCTTCTGTGTCCACCCCTGGAAAAAAACTCTTTCCCCCCCCCCCCCCCCCCCCCCTTTGCCTCCAGGTCACTTACAACAGCACTTTCAAATTGCCAACTGACTAGCCTTTGGCCCTCCATTCACCATGACATTTCTGCAGCTACTGATCTGCTCAATCACAACTTCGCCACCACCTTTAATGCCCTTGTCCCCATTAAAACCATTACTCTCTCTCTCACCCTGGTTGTTCCCCCTGGTATGGCCCCCAACTCCACTCCTTTACGTCCAAGGGACACAGACTTGAACGTTTGCTACCCTCAGTGCTTGGAAGAAGCACTGAGTGTAGCAAGGGCACAGAATGTACTCTGGGTGGGGGACTTCAATGTCCATTACCAAGAGTGGCTCGGTAGCACCAATACTGACTGAGCTGGCCGAGTCCTGAAGGACTGACTGGGCCTGCGGCAGGTGGTGAGAAAACCAACACGAGAGAAAGACCCAATTGACCTCATCGTCGCCAATCTACCTGTCGGAAATGCAGTTGTCCATGATGGTATTGGCCATGGAGTGACCATCGCACAGTCATTGTGGAGACTAAGTTCTGTCTTCACATTGAGGACACCCTCCATCATGTTGTTTGGCACTACCACTGTGCTAAATGGGATAGATTCAGAACAGATCTAGCAGCTCAAAACTGGGCATCCATGAGGCACTGTGGGCCAGCAGCAGAATTGTATTCCACCACAATCTATAGCCTCATGGCCTGGCACATTGCTCAGACTACCGTTACCATCAAGCCAGGGAACCAACCCTGGTTCAATGAGGTGTGTAGAAGAACATGCCAGGAGCAGCCTAAAAATGAGGTGCCAACCTGGTGAAGCTACAACACAGGACTGCGTGCATGCTAAACAGCAGAAGCCGCATGCTATAGACAGAGCTAAGCAATCCCACAACCAACAGATCAGTGTTATAAAACACTGGTTCAGCCTCAACTGGAGTATTGTGTCCAATTCTGGGCACCGCACTTTAGGAAGGATGTGAAGGCCTTAGAGAGGGTGCAGAAAATATTTACGAGAATTATTCCAGGGATGAGGGACTTCAGTTATGTGGATAGACTGGTTGTTCTCCTTAGAGCAGAGTAGATTGAATGGAGATTTGATAGAGGTGCTCAAAATCATGAGGGGTCTGGATAGAGAGAAACTGTTCCCATTGGCGGAAGGGGGCACAGATTCAAGGTGATTTGGTAAAAGAACCAAAGGCGACATGAAAAACTTTTTTACGCAGCAAGTGATTAGGATCTGGAATACACTACCTTAAAGGGTGGTGGAGGCAGACTCAATCGTGGATTTCAAAAGGGAATTGGATTAGTACCTGAAGGAAAACAAATTGCAGGGCTATGGGGAAAGGGCAGGGGAGTGGGACTAGCTGAAGTGCTCTTGCAGAGAGCCGGCACGAGCTTGATGGGCCAAATGGCCTCCTTCTGTGCTGTAACCATTCTATGATTCTATCAGATCAAAGCTCTGCAGTCCTGCAACATTCAGTCATGAAGATGGTGGACAATTAAACAACTAACGGGAGGAGGAGGCTCCACGAGCATCCCCATCATCAGTGATGGTGGAACCCAGCTCGTGAGTGCAAAATAACAAGGCTGAATCTTTTGCAACCATCTTCAGCCATGGTTGGATGATCCATTACGGCCTCTTCCTGAGGTCCCCACCATCACAGAATCCAGTCTTCAGCCAATTCGATTCACTCCACGTGATAATCAAGCAACAGCTGAACACACTGGATACAGCAACGGCTATGGGCCCTGACAACATCCCGGCTGTAGCGCTGAAGACTTGGGCTCCAGGACTAGCCACGCCTCTAGCCAAGCTGCTTCAGTGCAGCTACAACACTGGCATCTACCCGACAATGTGGAAAACTGCCCAGGCATGTCCTGTCCACAAGAAGCAGGATAAAGCCAATCCAGCCAATTATCTCCCCATCAGTCTTCTCTCAGTCATCAGCAAAGTGATGGAAGGTGTCATCGACAGTGCTATCAAGCGGCACTTACTCACCAATAACCTGCTCAGTAGCCAAGTTTTGGTTCTGCCAGGACCACCCGGCTCCAGGCCTCATTACAGCCTTGGTCCAAACATGGACAAAAGAGCTGAATTCCAGAGGTGAGGTGAGAGTCACTGCCCTTGACATCAAGGCAGCATTTGACCGAGTGTGGTATCAAGGAGCCCTAGTAAAATTGAAGTCAATGGCAATCAGGAAGAAAACTTTCCACTGGCTGGGAGTCATACCTAGCACAAAGAAAGATGGTTGTGGTTGTTGGAGGCCATTCATCTCCGCCCCAGGATATCGCTGCAGGAGTTCCTCAAGGATGTGTCCTAGGCCCAACCATCTTCAGCTGCTTCATCAATGACCTTCCCTCTCCAGAATTGGGAATGTTTGATAATTACAGTGTTCAGTTCCTTTCGCAACTCCTCAGATAATGAAGCAGTCCATGTCCACAAGCAGCAAGACCTGGCTTTCAGGCTTGGGCTGATAAGTGGCAGGTAACATTTGCACCACACAAGTGCCAGGCAATGACCATCTCCAACAAGAGAAAGAAGAGGAAGTCTAACAACCTCCCTTGACATTCAATGGTATTACCATCGTCTAATCCCACACCATCAATATGCTGGGGGTCACCATTGACCAGAAACTTACTGGTCCAGCCACATAAATACTGTGGCTACAAGAGCAGGTCAGAGGCTAGGTATTCTGCAGTGAGCGACTCACCTGACTCCCCAAAGCCTTTCCACCATCTACAAAGCACAAGTCAGGAGTGTGATGGAATACTGTCCACTTGCCGCCACCTTCTTGAGGGCAATTAGAGATGGGCAATAAATGCTGGCATTCCCAGCGATGCCCACATCCCTTGAATGAATTAAAATAAACTGGTTTAGCCATTCATCGTCAGATCTAGCTGGACCACATAAAGCACTATTGGGTCCTGCTCTCCCCGGCCAAGACTGCTCACTATTCCAGGATCATCCTGGAATATAAAGATAACCCCCCAGCTTCTCTTCACTACAATCTGTCTTCAACCCCTCTCGCCTGCTCCTTCCACCCTCGCCTCCACCAACAAGTGCGAGAAGCTCATGGACTTCATCATTAAGATTGAGACCCTCCATTTAGCTGCTTCTACCGCTTCCCTCCCTTCCTCTAGCCCACCAAACCAAACTTCCCCATGGTTCTCCTATGCCCTAGCCCTGAACACTCCATCTTTCTCTCGTTTTTCTCTTGTCTCCCCTCATGCCCTCTCCATCACCAAGACCAACTACTTCCACCTCATTAACATCACCTGTCTCCGCCCCGCCTCATCATCTGCTGCTGAAACCCTCATCCATGCCTTTGTTCCCTCTAGACTTGACTATTCCAACGCACTCCTGGCTGTCCTCTTGACTTTCTGCCTTCTGTAAACTTGAGGTCAGATTCTGCTGCCTTTATCCTAACTCTTACCAAGTCCCGTTCACCCATCACCCTTGTGCTCGCTGACCTACATTGGTTCCCGGTTCGGCAATGCCTCAATTTTAATATTTTCATGCTTGTTTTCAAATCCCTCCATGGCCTCGCCCCTCCCTATATCTGTAACCTCCTCCAGCCCTACAACTCTGAGATCTCTGCGATCCTCCAATTCTGACTCTTGTGCATCCCCGATTTTAATCACTCCATCATTGGTGGCTGTGCCTTCAGCTGCCTAGCCCCTAAGCACTGAAATTCTCTCCCTAAACCTCTCCGCCTCTCTCCCTTTTAGGTGCTCCTTAAAACTTAGCTCCTCTTGTCCTAATATCTCCTTGTGTGGCTCTGTGTCAAATTTTGTTTGATAATGCTCCTGTGAAGCACCTTGGGACCTTTTACTATGTTAAATGCAATATATAAATGCAAGTTGTTCTTGCTTACCCTGCTGATCATTTACAAATCTGATTTGAAGAGCATCATTCATCTCAGCAGCTCTGGCACTTATTTCACAATAGTTTAAGCATTTTCTTTCATTTTATAACTGTGTTTGGAGAAAAAGATTACACCTAGTTCCTATTATCAACTAATGAAATACTAAATTGATCTATAGGCAGCATGTTTATAAGAAGCATGCTTATCAATGCATGAACTGATTATATCAGATTATCTGTAAATATTGCATTGCAGTAAAGTGGTAAAAATGTGGATGTCAAAAAGCGGACAGTAGTGAAATCTGTCACGCGCCTGTGCAACAAATCATGCTGAAACCTCTAATTCTCAAACAGTGCCTGTTTTATGATACTCAATATCACAGAAGGCCATTCTTTTCTCTACCTTTCAAAGAATTGGCAAAGGATCTTAATCGATGCAGCAACAATGTTAATATCTTAATATTTGACAAAATGAAATAGAACGTATAATTGTTTCCCCACCTCCTGCCACTGCTTTGAGGCTCTGTTCCTGCCCCAGTTTGTGCGCAGACTCAACAACAACTTATATTTATACTTATATTGATATGACTCTTGGAAGATATATTCTGACTCCTCAGCATTGTCCCTCCATCACAGCTATAATTATTTAGCAACTCGACACCATTCAAAGCAGTGGCAGAGAAAATTATTTCTATTGCTAGGGAAATGGAAGAACAAACTCTGAAGAGACAGCACCCAATAAAACACTTTTTAACCAGTCCCCTCCTTCATTTAAAAAAAAATGTTCTCCTCTCCACCCTCTTCCACTTCAGTTTAACTTTTTAAAGCTCTTGCATTTCTCTTGAATCCCTATTTTAGCATTCAACATTTCAGAGTTCTGTGGTTTCATACTGCCTCATTATTGTCACCTCTTGACTTTTGTACTTTCCACTTTTCAACTGTTGACACAAGGATTTCAATAATGCCCAATGGTCGCTTTGTGAAGTTTTCATACTGTTGCCTCTTCAACGAAACGCTCAACTTTCCTACTTACAGATTTTGACTTTCCAAACTTGGGTTGTATCTGGAATGAGCATATTGAGATACATAAGGCTACCATGGGTGCAAAATATTCTTAATATCATTACTTTATCATTCCTAATCATTCGCGGACTCGTTTCACTGTATTGAAGCACTTTAATTTTGAAAGTTTGAATTATTTTCTTATAGTATCACCTGTGCTTTTTACAGGGTAGTAGACTTCTCCAGCCCCTTGAGGCCAATTTCTGCTGGATTTCCAATTCTGTGGCAAGAAAATATAGATTTTGCGGCAGGTTACTAAGCAAATTTTATTGAAAAACACACCACAAAAAGAAAACAACTATAATTGTAATCAATCATCAACTGAATCACTATTGTAACCAAATATTAATTGCTTTAAAGAGCATTAGCAGCAATTTAAATTTTTTAAAATAGCTACTTTTATATAAAAAAGACACTGACTTTTTTTTTTAAAGAAGTGGATTCAATATATAATCCTATTCAACATGGCATTAAAGCATTTACCTCTAACCTTCAACCCCACCACTGTGTCCTTCCCATTTTTATCTATTGCAATCTTTCTTGTATCTCTGAATTATCAAAACTGTTGTCATTTCTTCTGAACTTTCCAATCATATTTCTCATATTGTTCTGGACCGATGGACATTGTGACATCCTGGATGTTTTTACATGCAATAGCACCCTCTGGTGGCGGTTATTGTGTTAACAGTTTGTAAGCTGGAAAGGTCATCTGTTCCTTTCTTCCTGTGTGAGGTCATTTGACATTTGTTCCTTTCTTCCTGTGAGAGGTCATTTGACCTTCTTACCTTTCTTCCTGTTGACCCCAGGAAGCAGTTTTACCAGGAAGAACCTGACTTAAGTAATGGAGAATTCCATGAGGGATTTTCAATCCAGTGTAATCTGACTTCATATATTAGGCCAAACGCAATATCTGTGAGTATCTTTAGTTCTTAGCATAATAGCAATGTTGTCAGAGTAATATTTTGATAATACTATGTTTGTAAAAGGTTAATATTTAATAGTTACAGAAGTTGTTCAAATGTTAGTTAGTTATACAATTAGTCTATTCTACTGTTGTAAATATGTTTATATCTTGTGTAATATTGAATGTGTAGTACTCAGTTTATGTACAAAACATACTTTGTCTTTGTTTACAGTTTCACAAATTCGTTCAAGTAAAAGCTTCAAACAGCAAACCGCTTCACGAAGAATTATTATGAATGAGTGTTTAACTTGCTGGATAGCTAGATAGGAGCACGTCTAGCGCGGCCAGTACACACATACTCTGTCCTACATGTGTTTCCTCTTCCTTACATTCCTACTGCAAACTCTGATTTCCATAACTTCAATATTGTTGAACAGTAGAACCCCTTGGCTCTTTCAGTCTTTACCGCCTCCTACTTAAAACCCAAAGTTGATGTCACTTAATTGCTACTTTCTGATTTATTGCACCTCCTTTTTGTCCTGCATTATGTCCTTTCACTTTGGTTTCTCAATAAAAATAAAATGAAGTTGCATTCTTTACTAGTTGTAAATTTAGTGTATCGTTGAAGAATCCACAAATGCTTATAACTCAGGTAAACTGTCTAAAGTTTTCTCTCATAATTCTTTAGTCTTTTTTTACCCCTGTGGATAAATGGGTATTTTATAAGTGATGCTGTGCTCTTCATTTTTTATTATGTTATTGCGATCCCTGTTGGCGGTGAGTGATACTATATTTTACAGATGCTGCCTATGTTTCCAAGGTTGCCACTGTTAATAGTTGGTAATATTCCCTGTTACCAGACTCATAACGTATTAATGCATCTTGGAGTTGCTGTGCTGGCTGAAGTGTATTCATTGATGTTAAATGTGCTTTTAGTGAATAAAATTAGGGATGTTGATTAGAGCAGCTTAGGATGGAGTGAGCATTTCCCACCTCATCCAATCACAAGCACAAATTGAAGGGGCCAACTGAAGACTAATAAAAGCTAATTCCACTGTGTCTGTTGGATTTGAGGTATAGACAACCTCTGTATTTTACCGATAGCACTGAACAGTGATATAAACTAAGTGTGAGACAACTGAAAGGAGGACAGAGCTCTTGTATTTTAAGAATGACTGAGCCACAGGTACTATTAATGCTCACTGTAGTGACTGAGAGAAACAAATGTATGTATTCATTTTGACAGCTAGTGAAGCATTGTAAACTTTCAGCTCCTCAAAAATACCTGCATTCCGCCCCCCCCCCCCCCCCCCAACGAATACATACTGGAAATAAATATACAGGCTATATTTTAGATGTAGAGTACCAACTCATTATAGTATGTCCACAAACAGGATGCAATAATTCTCCTGCGAATGCCTTTAATGCTACAGTACAAAATTACAGGCCTTTTGTAATGCTGGGCAGTTTTCCAGTGCAGCTGGATCTTTTGTTAACACTTCAAACACTTTGAAATGTGTTGTGTTAAGGTGTTCATTTTTGATTATGCTTACATGAGCAGCCTAGTTAGTGTTTCATAGAGGTTTGTAGGGACTTAGTTTTAGGCATGCACCTCACATCAGTTTTCAGCCCATTTTCTTCAATCTCCCTTCAAAATTGGAAAGCTGTATATGTGTATTCATGGCTACTGAAGCTGCTAGCAATTTCAGTGCTAACAAGGTCATTGGTGCGAAGCACTAAAATCATAATGACTAGAGTAGACCTAACTAGCAGTAGCTGTGATGGGAGGAGCTGTTGCCCAAAAGGTATTTTTTATCTTTAAAATAATGTACCACATCTCCAGAGACAGGCTGTATTATTTAGGAACTCCTCTGTTTACTGGTAAATCCTATTCAAATTATTTTGTTCTTCCACATTTTAGTAATTCTTATTACTATTTTTGCATAATACACAACCCATTTTGATTTTTTTTTCCAATTTTAGCAGCATTATCTCTATCAAATAACCCTCCATTGCAAATAGAAACTTGAGGACCAGAATTATTTTAATTATTATACACCACGTGTGCACAACATTCCCCAAAATGCTGGTTTGTATCTAGTAAAATCGATGAAAAAAACAATAGCTGGGAGCACATCAGATAAGAGGAAATAATTCATACTGTACTTGGCATGGATGCCATTTGTGGCAAAGGAGTTCAGGAACAGATTGGCTTGTTATAGCAGATCTTCATTATGGAAGATATTATACACTAAAATTGGGTTTAATTTGCATTCAAAGAGGGTTGTAAATAGATGAAACACATTGGTGTACTACTGTACAAATTTAGCTATTGTTGAACTTTATAGTCTACCTTAAAAGTCAAGGATCTGTTATGTTTATGTGGGAGAAAAACATCAGGGATCAGCACTAAACTGTACTGTTGTTACACGATGAGTAGCCTGACTTTAGAAAATAACAGTAACAGTTCATAATCAACTCCATCATTTCTAGTTTATTTACCAGTTAACATTTTTAAAAATATATAATTGAATCCTTTTCTTGGGGGGCAGAGATGTAAACTTCTAGCATGAGACTGTGCAGAAGTGCTGAAGCCAATGTCTGCTGATTCAGTTGGACTCAGTCCTGTTCATCAAAGTTTAAGTTGCGCTTATGTAACAATGTACCTTTTTGCTGAGTCTCATTTGTAAACTACTCATCGTAAACAACATGGTAAGTGTATCACACTTTTAGATCAGCAGTTATCCGTGTCAGGCCATTAAGGGATAGTGCTGAATGTGAACAAGGCATTTTTCCACTCAAGAAGAGAAAATTGAACTCTCGAGTACTTTCATATGCCGCCTCATTGCTGGCATCAGCATAAGGCTAGGACAAGCTGCCTTCTCATACTTTTCAGCCACTGGTTCATACATGGTATGGGAGGAGGAGCACAGGGGGAAAGAGACTGACAGTGAAGGGAATGCAAATGTACATATGTTTGAAAACACTGCCAGTACTACTTATGCTTTAGGCTTCTTGGGCTTCAAAATTGTCAGCTTGATTCAGTTTATTGCACTCCCATCTCTGAGTCGTGGGTTCAAGCCCCACTCTAGGTGATTATGTTGCGTTCATACAGACATACGAACATATGAAATATGACATTCATGTTCCAAGCCAAATGCGGTTAATGTAGTGTATGTACCCGTCTATCTTTAAGGGAACTATTGAATGTAACCGTTCACCTTTAAGGGAACTACTTTAGGTGTGGCACTATTTGTTTGGCTTCTGTATACTGTAATACCGATAGTGACCACACCAGTATATAAGTGTTGTGCCAGGAGTTATTGGGCAGATTCGCCCGGACCTTCGAATAGTAAAGACCTGTTTTGTTTGTTACTTCTGAAGTCTGTGTATTTATTAACTGCACAACCCACAGACTTTACAGTTAAAATATGGAATAATCGTATGCTGGCACTGAGGAAGTGTTGCATTACTGAAGGTCATGTTTTTCAGATGAAACATTAAAAAGTGGCCCTATTTGCCTGTTCAAGTGGACATAAAAGATTCCATGGCACCATGTGAAGAAGAATGCGGAGTTCTTCCTGTGTCTTGGTTCTCAAACAACACCACTTTAAAAAAAAAAAGATTGTTTGTCTCATTTGCTGTGCACAATTGGCCGCTGCTTTTACCTAGTGTACTTCAGAAGTAATTCATTGGATGTGGACCACATTGAGATGTGCTGAGGATGTGATGACGTACTATATAAATGCAAGTTTCTTTTTATATAAAAACATTGAAGTAGAGATTTTCAAACTGTGGTCCTCATTAGATTTCTGATTTTTTTTCTGTACTGACTTATTAGCACATTATTTCCTGTGTACTCATAATAAAAATGCCTTTTTGCAATGCTAACACGGTTATCCTTCAGGTAATTGACACCGTCTTTCACAAGGCAGGGCTGTTGGTTCCTGACAATGTGTCTATTTCCAGAGTCCCCCGGAGAATATCAGTATTTTCAAAGGGTCCCCATACAGAAAGGTTTGAAAGCCCCCACAATACGACACACTTGTACTGAGGCTAAATTGTATCTCCCCCACCCCCCTTTCTCTTTCCTCCATTTGGCCTTTACGTTGTGCTATGCTAAAATTTCTCTAGGTATCAAACATCCTCTGGTACCTCTAGACTGTTTCCGCAACAATTTGCGGCAGAAAATTCCACATTCTAACCTTGTTTGAGTTAAAACACGAACATTGGTATTTTATGAGATCAAAATATCTGTATGTAATGTAAGTACCTAAAAAGAGGCTTCTAAGGCACCTCGGCCTAAAAGCTGATTTCTTTTCGATTAGTTCCTGGGAGAGTTGATGCCCCACAGTGTTCTTTGCAATAGATATATATATTTTTAAATTACAACTTGGAGCAGGCACAGTAGGGGTGTGATCTCCACACTGCCTTAATTAAAAAGACTCATTTTGAACCTCGGTGCTGCCTCTGGATTCTGGCTTCCTCTGAAAATTTGCTCTCTTTCTGCCTCTAATTTTTTTTTTTAATTCTGGATCTGATTTATTTTCCCTCTTGCCTGCCTCTCGCTTCCCAGTATTGATTCTGTAGATCTGTTTATGAATCTGGTATCTAATATTCTAGGTCCTGATCCAATCTTAATATATCTGTTTATAGTTGTAGGAATAAATTGCAACATTATTAAAATACTTTTGTGATCCTGAAATGTGCGTGTAATGTTCAGGCACATTTCAGTGTTTCATTAATGGTACGTCTTATTCATCAGTGTATCAAGTAACAAATGACATAATATATATATGTGTGTGTGTGTGATATATATACACATGTATCAGTTGATTATCAGTTACATCCTTGGCCAAAGTTAAAGGGTTTAAACGTGATGAATTTTTGTTCTTAAATGCTAGCATTAGTTGGGACCAAATTGTATCTTTAGCATGAAAATTACTATGAACATTCTCCATCAAAAAAAGTGATTTGCAAACATTATATGTAATCCTGGTTGTCTCATTTGGTAATTTGTAAACGCAGGGTATCACTGGTGTGGTAGAATATTTATACAATGAATGGATTTTTCTGCATAAAACATAAGCAGTGAAATCGTAAGTATGTTATGCTCTCACAATGTTTATTCTACAAATAGACTTGAATCAGAATGAGCCCCGATTAGTACCTACTCATACAACGAGCTAGTAATTTTAGACTTTAAAAATAAACATAAGAATATCCGATTAATGCATATGATCTCACAATGGGTATAGTAGGTATGCTCTGATTTGTGATGTTTGAGCTACAAAAATGTGTGGTGAATGGGCCTGGAGCCTGGCACTAAATTCTAAATGTTCCCAGTGTTGCACTAGCAGTTGTTGATGTGTGAATCCATTGCTGGAGTACAGAAATAGTTTAGTAATACGTTTTGTAGAAATGGAACAAGAAGTTATTTTGAACGAAATAAAGTTGTTTGAAGGAACACAAAAAATGTTTTAAAGTCTCAAAGACTTTTTGCAGATTTGTAGGAGCTTACATTGGGCCGCATAGTGCCTGTTTTTCAGGCGCTATGCGGCCTCCTAAGGCACCAAAATAGTGGAAAGGAAGTGCGCCACCCACCATATTGGGCAAGGACAAACAAGAGGCGTCCTTTACCCACGCTTGAAGCAGGCGTTGGGTCATTTGCATATGCAAATAAGGAGCCTAATGCCTGCTTCAGGTCCATGCTGCAACTTTGGTTTGCCCTGAGGCAGTAAGTGTGGCAGCCCCAGGGAAAACCAACTTTAAGCATTACCTAAATTTTTTTTTAAAGTTCTAATGCTTGCTGTCGCCGCCGCTCTTGGTCCCAGGCTCGATCCTTGTCCAAGGCCCCGACTTCATCTCCCGAACCCTGATCCTTAACCGAGGCCCTGACTACAGTGTCACAACTTACCTATGGGCCCTACTGTGTGCTGCCAGCTCCAGCAATGCCGCCCTTTTTATGACCACAGACCTCATAGTTTGTGTATGGGCTGTTAACACTCGGGGCGGGGGCGCCCAAAAATGGCCACTCCCGAATTTAACCCCTGTAATGTAATGTTTGGGATTATGGTAGTGCCTTGTGAACATATTTGATTAGTTTTATTTTTTTTGAGGGTTTTTTTTCTGAATCTTTATGTTTCATTTCATTGCAGGAATTAAGTGTTTGGGTTGTATTTTATAAGCTGTATGTCTTTAATTTTTTTACAACATTTGAATAAAGAGGTGATCATGTGGTCCACTTTGCAGCAGTTTAAAGTCCTGTGAAAATGTGGTGTTGCAACACTGCACCTGAAGCAGTTTCCATGGTGTAAACCTTTCTCACGTGTTCAGCATTGCCAACTTGTGTGACCTTATCAAAGGATTCAAAATTTTGGCCTTTTGGAGATTATTTGTTGTACTATCTAATTCATACAACTTTGCTTATGCTATGACATTTATAAAGGTTCATACATGCGCACTAATTTGTGTGCTACATGTGATGTTTACAACTCTGATTTATATGGTGCCCAACAAAAAGAAAAATACTGCAGATGCTGCAAATCTGAAGAGAAAAAAATTGAACAGAAAAGTTTGGAGACACTCAGCAGGTCAGGCAGCATTTGTTGCAGAACATAGGAACATGAGGCCCTTCAGCCCCCTTGGGCCTGTTTCTCCATTCAATTAGCTCATGGCTGACCTGTATCTTAACTTCATCTACCCACCTTCGTTACATAACCCTTAATACATTTGCCTAACAAGTTCTATCAATCTCAGTTTTGAAATGTTAAATTGACCTAGCCTCAACAGTTTTTTTGGGGGTTGTAATGATATCAGCAAATAGTGATGATATTTGCCTGTTTGATTATGATGCCTTGCCAGCATGTTTGCATGTATTGATTACTTATGCCTGACCAGCAGAGGGCATGTGACAGAGACAAGCAGTTTGGTTTGGTTTCAGTTTCGTTCTAGATGCATCACTAGCATGATGTCTCCTGTAAATGCTGTATAAAGAGTTGAACAGACTTTAGATTAAAAGACATTCTCTTTCATAAATGTCTCGTCATTGAACCCACAAAGAAATCAATACAGGGGTTTGTGTTAGAGTTCCAGATAGCCACTACCCTTTATGTGAAAAAGTCCTTTCTGACATCACCCCTGTATGGCCTAGCTCTAATTTTAAGATTATACCCCCCTTGTTCTGGACTCTCCACCAGAGGAAATAATTTATCTCTCTTTACCCGATCAAATCCTTTAATCATATTAATTATCTCAGTCAGGTCATTCCTTAATCTTCTATATTCAAGGGAATACAAGACTGATCTATGCAACCTGACCTCATAATTTAACCCTTTTAGTCCCGGTATCATTCTCCAAGGCCAATATATCCTTCCTGAGGTGTGGTGCCCAGAACTGAACGCAGTACTCTAAATAGAGTCTAACCAGAACTTTAAATAACTAACACAACTGCCACCCATTTGTATTCCAGCCCCATTCCAATAAAGGCCAACATTCTATTAGCCTTTTAAATTATTTTTTATACCTGTCCACTAGCTTTTAGTGATTTCTGTACTTCAACCCCTAAATCTCTGCTCATCCACAGTTCCTAATTTCTCACCATTTAGAAAATAATCTGATCTATCTTTCTTGGGTCCAAAGTGGATGATTTCACACTTCCCCAAATTTGTCATCTGCGACAGTTTTGCCCAATTAATGTCCCTTTGCAACTTTCTGCTCCCATCTACACTATTTACTGTGCCACCTAAATTATTGTCATCAGCAATCTTGGATATATGGCTCGCTATTCCTTCATCTAAGTCATTTTTAAATATAGTGAAAAGCTGAGGCCCCAGCACAGATCTGTGGTAGACACCACTAGTCATATCCTGATGATTGGAGTGCATACCCATTGTCACTACTCTCTGTCTCCTACCTCGTAATCAATTCCCTATCCAAGCCAATAGGTTGCCTCCAACTCCATGTGCTCTCATTTTTGTTAAGTCTGTTGTGTGGAACTTTAGCGAATGCATTCTGGAAGTCCACATAAATAACATCCTTATCTACCTCATTTTACTTCCTCAAAGTTCAACTAGATTTGTTAGATATAACTTACTCTTCACAAATCCTTGCTGGTTCTCTCTGATCAGCTCATGTTTGTCCAAGTGCTCAGTCCCTCTGTCCCTAATAAGATTCTCGTAACTTCCCCACAACAGACGTTAGACTAATAGGCCTATCATTTCCTAGTTTATTTCTCCTACACTTATTAAATAATGGAGTGATGTTGGCAATATTGCAATCCAAGGTGACAATTCCTGAATAGAGAGTTTCGGAAGATTATCACGAGAGCTTCTACAATTTCCTCACCTTTTAATACACTGGGGTGGAAACCATCAGATCCTGGAAATATGTATATCTTTAGTCTCATTTTCTCCATTACCAAAATACGAATCAGTTGACGTTTCAGGTATAAAGCCTTCTTCAGCTTGGTCCCACCCCAAACAAAGTAGCATTGTAAGTCACCGTTAAAAAAAAGTTCTGGGTTGAGTGGTTCTGCCTTCTATTATTCATATTGAGCTCTGATGATTACATAACTAAGTTCTGAACACCATTCATGAATTACAAAGATATTTATGATGTGAATTGTACACTTAGTTTAACATGGTTAAGGTAGCATGATGGCCCCAAATCCTTTTTTATTCCTCTTTATATTTAAAAAAAATATATCTTTTGGGGGGCGGGGGACCCAAAAAAAGTGTTGATAGTGGGTTCCATCTATTGGTGGAATACTGCAAGGTAGTTGAATCGTGTGAAATTCAAAACGGCCAAGATGAGAAATTGTATGCTTGGATCAAGATTTTCATAAAATACAGGTACTGCATATGGGAATAGTATTTAAGAATGTTTGAACTAGATTAAACAGTGTGAAATACTTGTTTTAAAAAAGATGTTTATTCCATAATTCCTAAAGTGCTGAAATGAGCATGTTCATTTATAGAAGACACCTAAAACCTGATTTAACTCCATACTGAGTGATTTTCTATTTTGTTGTATTGAAAGTAGACTTCTGCTGCATTTGGTGATATGAGACAGAAGTTATAGCTAACTTCCTATCCACTCCACCTAAGCACACATACACATCAGCTTTGGTGACCTTCCTCATTCTACCACCTTCAGGCATCTGGGTCTTTAGATAGCCAAGCTTTCTCTCAGCAGTTTGTACTAAGCTAGGAGATAATAGCAGATGATACTAACTGAGTGGAACATGAATTGTGAATTGGTGGTATAGTGAATTGTGAAAAAGACCATAAAATTGCAGTTGGACATAAATAAAGTGAGTGAACAGAAGAATGGCAGATGCAGCTCATCATAAAACTTGAAGTAGTCTTCTTAGGCAGTCCCTCGGAGCCGAGGATGACTTGCTTCCGCATTAAAAATGAGTTCTCAGGTGACTGATGAGTCCAATGCAGGACCTACAGTCTCTGTCACAGGTGGGGCAGACGGTGGTTGAAGGGGCGGTGTGTGGGTGGGGTGCTTGGGTTGACGTGCGCTCCTTCCACTGTTTGCACTTCGCTTCCCCTTGCTCCTGGCGAAGAGACTCGAGGTGTTCAGCGCCTTCCCGGATGTTTCTCCTCCACTTTGTGCGGTCTTGGGCCAGGGATTCCCAGGTGTCGGTGGGAATGTTGCACTTTTTCAAGGAGGCTTTGAGGGTGTCCTTGAAGCGTTTCCTCTGCCCACCTGGGGCTCTCTTGCCATGCCGGAGCTCCGAGTAGAGCGCTTGTTTTGGGAGTCTCGTATTGGGCATGCGGACAATGTGACCCGTCCATCGGAGCTGATCGAGCGTGGTCAAAGCTTCGATGCAGGGGATGTTGGCCTGAGCAAGAACGCTGACATTGGTGCGCCTATCCTGCCAATGCATTTGCAGGATCTTGCGGAGGTAGCATTGGTGGTACCTCTCCAGTGCTTTGAGGTGCCTGCTGTACATGGTCCATGTCTCTGAGGCATACAGCAGGGCGGGTATCACTGCTGCTCTGTAGACCATGAGCTTAGTGCCGGGTTTGAGGTCCTGGTCTTCAAACACTCTCTTCCTCAGGTGACCAAAGGCTGCACTGGCACACTGAAGGCAGTGTTGGACTTCGTCGTTGACAGTAGGCTCCCGAGGTATGGAAAGTGGTCCACGTTGTCCAAGGCCTTGTCGTGGATTTTGATAATCGGGGGGCAGTACTATGTGGCAGGGGCAGGTTGGTAGAGGACCTTTGTCTTACGGATGTTTAGTGTGAGGCCCATGCTCTCGTACGCTTCGGTGAAGGTGTTGATGATGGTTTGGAGTTCGACCTCCGAGTGAGCACAGACGCAAGCGTCGTCTGCCTACTGTAATTTGATGACAGAGGATGGGACGACCTTGGATCTGGACTGGAGGTGACGGAGGTTGAACAATTTCCCGTTTGTTCTGTAAATTAGCTCCACTCCAGTGGGGAGCTTACTGAGGGTGAGATGGAGCATTGCAGCAAGGAAGATCGAGAAGAGAGTTGGTGCGATGACACAGCCTTGCTTGACCCCGATTTGTATGTGAATTGGGTCTGTGGTGGAACCGTAGGTCAGGATCACAGCTTGCATGTCGTCGTGAAGCAGGCGGAGGATGGTGACAAACTTTTGAGGGCAGCCGAATTTGAGGAGGACACTCCATAATCCCTCACGGTTGACAGTGTCGAAGGCCTTTGTGAGATCAGAGAAGGCCATGTACAGTGGTTGGTGCTGTTCCCTGCATTTCTCTTGTAATTGACGTGTGGTAAAGATCATGTCCATTGTGCCCCTTAGTGGGCGGAATCCGCATTGCGACTCTGAGAGGAGCTCTTCAGCCACAGGGAGTAGGCAATTGAGGAGGATTCTTGCGATGACTTTCCCTGTGGCAGACAGCAGGGAAACTCCTCTGTAATTACCGCAATCGGACTTGTCACCTTTCTTGAAGATGGTCACAATTACGGCGTCTGAGATCCCCTGGCATGCTCTCCTCCTTCCAGATAAGAGAAATTAGTTCATGAATTCGTGCCAGTAGTGCTTCTCCGCCATGCTTTAGTGCCTCGGCGGGGATTCCATCTGCTCCTGAGGCCTTGTTATTCTTCAGTTGTCGGATGGCCTTTTCAACCTCATGCCGGGCTGGGGTTGTGCTGAGATGGTGGCGGGTAGCTTGCTGCGGGATGGAGTTGAGGACACTTGCATCGAAGACAGAGTCTCGGTTAAGGAGATCTTTGACGTGCTCCTTCCAGCGGGCACTGACTGCCTCTCAAAAGTACACTTTTGGACACGAGCACAATAGATGTGTGTATAATCTAGATGAAAGAAAGAAAGATGAGGAAGCATTGAGATGAATGAAGAGACTTAAGTGCCCAACTACATAAGCCATTTAAAATATAGCTCACAGGTCCAAAAATTGATCATAAAGATTGCTAAGATGCTGGGCTTCAACATAAGTTTAGAGTTCAAGGCAAAGCAATAAACTGCTACTGCAATTATGCAGAGCATGTTTGGAATATTGAGCATCCCACCTTGGAAAGAATATATTGGCCTTGGAGAAAGTTTAGCTACACTTTACCAGGGTGATACTGAGATACTTGCGAAGTATGGGTTATTAATGAATGTGGGGGAAAAAAATCAGGGAATTGGGATTAGAGCTAGAGCTGCCACAGCTAATAAAAATGGCAGAGTAGGATCAATGGGGCAAATGGCTTACTTCTTTTCCTATGTACCTGAATCATAACTAGTCCATTAATTGCTCTAGATAATGACAGGTAGTGTTGGTTGTTCAACACGGTATGGATTCTTTCCACATTATGGTTTGATGGGTGTTAACCAATCTTTGGTACCTTTCCAAAATAGTCATTTTTCATGTGCGAGCCTGAACGTAGACAATGAGTGGCATCAAGCTATTTGGCTCCAGAGGGCATCGCAGCTCCAATTTCCAGCTTGCGTATACTCTTGAAGTCTGGGATTAAATATCACTCCTTTGCAAAGATGCCAAACCTTGTTAATCTGTCATCAGAAATTTTACAATAACTTGCATTTAATTCTACCTTTTAAAGCCTTGGGATGATTTTAATGTTAAAGAAGAGGAATAAAATAAATAACACTGAGCCATGGAGGGAGAGTTGAGAGGTGACCAAAGCCATGGTCAAAAAGGGTTTTCACTTTTTTTTAGTACGCAGTGGTAGTTTAATGAAGGAGGTCAGAGAGCAAGACCGAGACAGTTGCAGGCCGTCCCATTAGTGTTGGAACAATATCTATTTAAAAAATGCGATAATAGGATGAATAATCAAGGTTCCACCAAATTATAATTTTGTCCTATTTTTCCCTAATCATGTCTGCTACGCTCATTTATGTTGACCTCAGATTCTCGTTAGCAGCCTCTATTGATCACCACCTCTCTAGTCCATATGACTGTACATAAATTTTAAAGTCATATTTGCAATGTAACATCCCCAGCTCTTCACGCAAGGTGATTCACACTGGTTCTCATTTGGGTGTTCACATTGTGCTACAGAGGAGAACCTAATTGGCTGTAGCAGATATCACGGAATGGTTGTGTTAAATGAGTGTGAATCTTATTTGAAAATGTTTTGTTTTTACTTCATAGAACAGCTTGAATTTATGTAGTGCCTTATCACGTATGCCACAAACATCCTGATGCACTTCACGTTCAGTGCAGTTATCTAAGCAAAAGTGGCATGGGATCTTTAACGTCCATCGGGACCTCTATTTCAAGTCTCATCTCTGACAATGCAGCACTCCTCATATTCCTTCTGTAGTTATAGCCTAGATTATGTGCTCAAACCCTGGAGTGAGGCTTAAACCCATAACTTTCTGACTCACAGGCAAGAGCGCTACCAACTGAGCAAACTAGCATTCAAAACTTTTTTTTTAAGTTTCTGTGCAGCACAGGCACATATAAGGCAGTCATGGATGTGAGATTCATTTCATTGTTTAAAAAAAACCAAATCCAATGTTTTGTGTGAAAATTATGGGGTTGTATATGTGAAACCATCCAATAAAAGAATAATTTACTAGCAGCTGAAAGTTTGAACAATTTTCTGTCATGTAAAAATTTGCAAATATGTAAACATAAAAATACACGGAAGTTACAGCACGGACACAGACCATTCGGTCCATCCAGTCTACGTCAGTGTTTACCTTCCAGGCAAGCAACTAGCACTAATTACATTAACCCAGCCTGTTCCCATGTCCCTTCAACCCTTTTTCCTTCATCCACCTATTCAGTCTAATAATGTTGAATGTTGACACAATTTCTGCGTCATCCAATAACCCTGGAAGTGAATTCCATAGCCTCACAACTCTGTGTAAATCTTGCTGCTTAGCTACTTTTTGATAATATATACTTTAGAATTTGTTCATCCCTTCAATAATGCATCCACATTTGACATTATAAGTAACTTCTATCCCTTTTTATCAAAACTGAGCCCTTGATGTATTAATTTCAGCACTTGCTATGCCAAGTTAATGGAGTTTCATCAAATAAGGGTTAAATTTAGCTTAGACAGTAATCTTTTCTGCCTGAATTATGAAAATACAAGAAAAAAATAATGAACTTTAATTTAGACAGCAGCTTTATTATGCCTCTCAAGACATCCTAAAGCACATCACATCTAATTAATTACATTTTCAAGTGTAGTCACTGGCTAAATGCAGCAACCAATTTCATCACAGCAAAATCCTACAGACAGCAAATTAGATGGATGACCAGTTAATCTGCTTTTGGTGGTGGTTGAGGGAATAATTATGGCCTTAACATTTGGAGAACTCCCTGCACCCTTTCAAATAGTGCCACAGGATCTTCAACACCCACTTGAACCAGCAGAACAGGCCGATGTAGTTTTAGTTTAATGTCTCATTCACAGAATGCCACCTCCAATAATGGAGCACTCCCTCAGCACTGCATTAAAGTGTCAGCCTAAATGATGTGCTGTGTCCTTCAGTGAGGCTTGATTCCACAAGCTTCTGACTTAGACGTGAAAGTACTGAACCAAGCTCACACAGTTAATGTAAACCATTTTCCATTTTTAAAAAGTAGTATTGTGGCGGAGCCACGAAGGGACTCTGAGCAACTGTATATAATTCCCTTTAACGATGTTTTACTCCAACCTAAGCCTGTACCAGTCTGTTAGTGATTTCTGTGTTTGTACATACTGTTTGCATGTACGGGGCGTGGTCCCTTTAAAAGCGCGGGCAAACGCAATGACGTCATGCCGCTAATCACGTGACCACCCAAGCGCGGGGAAAAACCGTGAGGATGTCATGACGCCATCCACGGGACCGCCCTAGCAGTCCTCGTGGAAGCTTCAACTTGTACAGACCTGTTTTCGTGGTTCTCCTGTATCGATCTCAACAAACTGTTTAAACTCGTTTAGTTTTGCATTAAAAACCTGTTTGTTTGATCGCCTGAGTCGACCTCAGTTCTCAGTTAGGAATTCGTCAATTCCTACAGTATAGTAATAAAAATACTAATTACTAGTTGTATTTCAGTGCAGTCACCATCGCTTATACTGGGTACGTTGGTGTTCGCATGGTTTGCCCGCAATATGAGGTGGATGGTAAAACGAATAGTGCTTCTCAAAGCATTATCCTGACATTCAAAGTGCCTCAAATCGCCAGTAAATAAAAGTAAACCAGCATGTATGCGGGTTCACAAACTTTACTTATACTGCACTTGTTAAGTAAGGTCAAAAAACAGTAACTTCTCATTTCATTATAGAGCACATAATTGTACTGTACTTTGCAGTTTAAACCACAGCAGTCCTACTTGTCTCCGATGAAGAACTCTAATCTGTGTCTGCACTTTTTTTTCTGGCAGTATGGATGCCAGACTTTTACCACCATTCTTAGCATGTCCCAGTCTGGCTCTATATCGAGATACTGCTGCATAACATGTGTAAACCACAGAGCGAACATCGGCCATATTCGCTGCTGTAGTCATTGTTGTCATCCGACAGAGCACTACAAACAGATACCTAGAAGACTACTGTACTTTGGCAGGCTTCTTGCGGGACTTTCTTCTTCATCTGGACGGCTATCCTCCGAACTGCATAAACTGCAAGAAACTGCTCTGCCACATCATCCCATGTAGCTGCCACTATATTTGTTGAGGAGGCCGCCCCTCATAATCCAAAGATTGTACCTCCTTTAACATGACCTCTAAGTTATGGGAGAGCCTGGGTGCAGCCGTGCACCTCTGTGCAGTGCTTATCCGTGTTTGCAGCACTTCAATGCTGTAGAACACTGACAGCACAACTGTCAAACTAAAGTTGGGCATGGTCCCTTTAAGGAAACCGGCTGATGACGCATCATCAAATGACGTCATCAGACCTGCTTCCTCTAATTGGCCGGCAAACGCGCTGGGCGGGCTTAACAAGCCCAATCAAGGGAAAATCATTTCAGAGGCCGGGATAGCGACAGCAGCGGAGTCGGGGCCCGTCTCCCACCACCGACCCGTCGAGGTCAGCAAAATCGCGGCCTTAGTGACTGAAGAAAGATCCCTTTTATGTCCTAGTGTATGGGCTGGAATATCCCTATACCAATGATTAATTGTAAGACACAATAAATGTTCAAAGAAGTCTTGGTGAGATAGCTTATGTATTGGGCAGTGTATGTGCACAAATCCTGCTTGTGACTCCCCAAGTATATATTTGTTGAAATGTGTTGCAAATTTTAATACACTGCATGAAATTCAACTGGAAAAAGTTGTCTACCCTTAGAATCAGATTGTTAATTTACCTGCCCAGTGACCAGCAATGTGAGGCCACCACTTTTCTTTAGCTCTTAAATATTTGTTTTCCTAATTTCTTTATTTTGGGAGGGAAGTTAATTATTCAGTGGTCCTTAAGTTAACACTGCTCTACTGAATAAAAACAATGAAATATGATTGGTCTAATGGACCAGTAAATATTTACTTAATTGAAAGCTTATTTTCTGCTATGTGCTTAACACTGCGGGAAGCTTCTTGCCCAAGCTTTTTAAAAACACCTTCTAGAAAACTCTAGTATGTCTATAAGGTATATGAAGTACCCATTTAGTTTCTGTTGTGCTATTGGATTTTACTGCAGTCTAATGCTGTTCCTCAGCTGCTGGTCCAGTTGTCCAGTCGTGTTCCATTGCTGATCCTGTGATAATTTGATGTGTTTGCCATTTATAATGTTTATATTTTCTGAATTTTTTTACATTTTGGTTACTTTTCCTCCTAGCTTGGGTTATATGATTTTTAGATGCTTTCTATATTTTGCTCTTGGTCAAACATAAGCTTTCTTTCCCCTTCAAATAATCTGGATTCTTTTTTTATTTTTAATTCCTCTCAGTGCTGCTGCACCTACCCACTCCATGGCCACTAAGTATTGTCTTTTCTCTTGGGCAGTCCCTCGGAACCGAGGATATGTATTAAAGGGTGGAAATGCCTGTGCGTGAATTCTTTTAACGTGGGGTGGCCGTTGCACGCCAGCTACAACACGGGCTTGATAGAGCAAGGTCTTGGTCCAATGGCAAGGGGATCCACAATGATTAAGACCAGGCTCTGCTACATCGGCCTAGCACACACACACAAACATACTCCTACTGTCCTCCTCCCTCCTTCCCGCAGGGCCTCTCTGCCTGGGTTTCATAGGATGCAGTGAGGTCCTCCCTACCTCGCTGTTGGCCCGTGCTGCACCTTCCCTGGGCCCCGACCCTGCTGGTGGTCCACGCTGCGCCAGTCCTGGGTTCCCGCCCTCGCTCCTGGGCCTCGTCCTCACTCCTGGGTCCCGGCCTCGGACATGAATGATGTTGTCTTTCACGAGCTCAAATTAGCACTAATATTCTGGTGAAGGTTAACCCGGGGGAGGTTAGTGGAACCCCATCAGTTTTTTATATTTGTGCCTGTGAGCTTCACGATTCCTGGCCCCGAGTTCCCCTCGCGATAAAATCCCTTATCTACAAGGTTTGTTACCCTCTCAAAAAATTGAACTAGGTTCATTAGACATGACTTACATTTTGCAAATGCATGCTGGCTCTCTCTGGTCAGTTCATGTATGTACAAATGCTCAGTCACTCTGTCCCTAATGTGTACAAAATTTTAGCTTGAGCAGCACCACAAAAACACCTCTGTTCTATCCACAAGTGCAATGTCGAGCTCCCTGCCACTTGCCAGTTCAATTCCCTGTCCCATTTCCACTCTGACCTCTGTCTCTGGTCTTCTATACTGTTCCATGAAGATCAATGCAAGCTTGAGGAACAGCTTCCTATCTATTAGGCACTTTCCAACTCTCTGGCCTCAATATTGACTTTAAAAACATCAGATCTTAACTATACCTCCCACTTTTTAAAAATATTGTACAAGTGTAGTTACAGATAAATCAATTATATGGTGTATAGGTAAAAGATTTATTTAACCAAGTATATAAATTACGCTTTTTTTTAAAGTAGGATTTTCTAACTATAACTGATAGATTTTGTTTGATGGGTCGATCAATCAATCAGAAAACGTTAAAGGTAGAAAATTCTAAATACAGGAAACTTTGTGATATCCGGCACCGACGGGACCGAGCTGTTGCCGTTAGATCAAAACTGCCGGACATGTTGAAACATACGGAGATTTTCAGCTCCGTGTGAATCAACAAACCCTGTTGCTTAGCAACAGCTTCAAATCAGTCGGCTGCAGCTTAAAAGCGTCTTTAGCTGAAGCTGTTGCTTAGCTACAGACCTTGCAGAGCCTGACTGGGGGGGAAAAAAGCAACGAGAAGTAAAAATACTTAAGGAAACGGCCCCTGAATTTTGCCAGTAGATAGAGCTTTCCAGACTTTTAACCTCCGGATAAACCAACGTTTCCTGTAGGTTATTTATGCCCTATTATAAGCTTCGGAAATCGAAACAAGCTTTTGAACATTTCCCTAATTGGGCCAGGTGTGAATGGTGTTTTTGAGCATTCTTTTGAGTAGATTGGGATGCGTACAAACCCTTACTCATAAAGGATTTACGGTGACATGCATTAAAGATATTGCCTTTACACATCAAAAGGTCTCAAAGCATCTTACACAATCAGTTACTTTTTGAAGTAGGTAATAAATCAGGGGAGGCCAACCTTTTGGATCAGAAGAAACAGAAGTTTCAATTATATAGTGCCTTATCATGTCACATCCAATGAAATACTTTGAAGTTCAGTTACTGTTATTATGTGGGTTAGCATAATATCCATTTCTTGCCACTCCTCTTCCTTGGTGCTGTGCACACTAATACTGTAGCTGCCCAATCAGCAGCAGCCAGCAGCAGGGCATTCTCATACCAGTTCAGCTTATTGGAGAGGGAGAGCTGCTCTACTGGGAATTTGAATACAGTGGAAGATCCACACTTCAGGAATAGAAGATCTCGATATGGCTTACAAGCTGTGGGTTGGCCACTCCTGTAATAGACTGTACCCTGAACATGTTCAATATGCAATAAGGAGCAGTTCTAGTTCATAAAGCTTATTGAAATATTTCAATAAATTGAATTTTATATCTCTGCAGAATACTCCAGTTTTTAAAATTTAGTAATTTTGATATGCTTCATCATCAATTGCATTTTTTTATTCGGTGAAATTTGCACACAGTCCACAGCAGTTTACTTACAAAAAATAAATGAATACAAGTGTAGATTTTATCACCAATACTGACATTCAGTTTTGTTGGTGATGTTGGAAATTACAGGTTATTTTGAGTCTTGGCTATATGTTCCATTGTATTTAAGTATATCACTCATCCGCTTCAAATGTTTTAGTGTATATTTGGCAGAAAATCATTTGTATATTTTAAGCAACTTTACTATATTCTACATTGAATGCTTTTACAGTGGAATTGGTCGGAACTGGCCTTGGGCCTCGGGAGGTAGCAGTATCTTGGCTGAATTTGGCACCTTGCATCTTGAGTTCATGCATTTAAGTCAGCTGTCTGGAAATCCAGTGTTTGCAGAAAAGGTCAGTCACCGTAATGTATGATTTTTAATTTATTGCTTCCAAAGTATTGAATAATATGCTGAATAATTAATACCCAAGTCATCCCTAGCCTCTTTATATGTTGAACCATTTCAAACACCTTTCTCACAAAGCCTCTGGAAAGATTATTGTATATTTAGTTTATAAAATGGATGTCCCACTTAACAGACAATGTCTCCTCAAACACCTTTTCCTGATCAAGGGACCCTGCAGCTAAGCCCTTGAGCTGACTGCACTATGATGTGTTAACAGCAGACTCGGGTGACCTGCCCTCTTACTTTATTTCCCTCCTATGTTCATTTGTGAAAGAGCCTAGCACTTCATTCTGTGTCTGATCATAGTGGTACAACCAAGATTGGAAATTCAGCTTGTGGAGAATTGTGCACACTATTCTATTTCAATGGGTAGCACTCTCACCTCAGAGTCAGAAGGTTGTGGTTTCAAGTCTCACTCCAGAGAGTTGAGCACAAAAATCTAGGCTGACACTCCCAGTGCAGTACTGAGGGAGTGCTGCACTGTCGGAGGTGCCGTCTTTCGATGAGACCTTAAACCGAGGCCCCGTCTGCTCTCACAGGTGAACGTAAAAGATCCCGTGGCACTATTTTGAAGGAGAGCAGGGGAGTTCTCCCCGGTGTCCTGGCCAACTTTTATCCCTCAATCAGCATCACTTTAAAAAAAAAAAGAGATTATCCAGTCATTATCACATTGCTGTTTGTGGGAGCTTGTTGTGTGCAAATTGGCTGCCACGTTTCCTACATCACATTTAGAAAAAGTCCTTAATTGGTTGTAAAGCGCTTTGGGACGTCCTGAGGTCATGAAAGGCGATATATAAATGCAAGTCTTTCTTTGCACAGCGATACAGTATGTTGGACCACAACACCTACTTATCTTTCGCCTGAAAACAATGGCCCAGAAATTCGGGTCGGGGGCTTCCCACGGGTGTAAGCCCCCGACCTGCACTTACCTTGCGTGCCGGCCGTTGAGCTTTGGGCCCCCGTGGAATTCCGATCTGGGGCCTGGTCCAGCTGCCGGTGCGCAGTGCTTGCGTATCCCAGGGGCGCAGTTAGTTCAATGCGTTCCCTGGGATCACGTGGGCCATTGGGAGCCAATCGGAGCAGGGAATGCTCCAGTCATAAGTTTGACCGGAAGAGCTGTCAAACTTATAAATACTACGGCCCCAAAACATCACTAAATCTTCAAATAAATTTTTTTTAAATCACATTTTTTAAATAAACTATAAATTACATGAAATAACTATTTTAAACAATTTAATTTTTTGAAAAAAATAATTTTATTTTCTAACGGGACTAAAAATAAACTTACCTTGCTTTAAAGTATTTAAAAATAATAAACCTGTGGAAAAAATGTTTTAATTTTAATTAATTCACCACTTACCTTTTAAAAAGCAGGCCTTACGCCTGCTTTTTAAATGTTTAACTTCTGGAGACTTACCCTCCCGGGAAAACCTGCAAAAAAAAAACTGCGCACGCGCAGCCTCTCCTGCGCATGCGTTCGACCTCTGAACCCCTTCTTTCAGGGGAACAGAAGTGCCGGTTTCCCGCACATGCGCAGTGCATGCAGGAAACCGGCACTTCCATTGGGCCTACGGGTGAGTACCCCATGCGTACTCGCCCGTGGAGACCCGAATTTCTGGGCCATTGTCTTGAATCACGGAAGCACACAAAACATTGCTTTTTGTCTTCAGATTTTTTTCATTTTGCAAGTGAGAATTTTATGACTTGATATAAAAATAAAATATTTATTTAATTTATACTCAGTTTGATGGAACAAAGGGGCATATGTGAGCTGTAATCGGAGCAGAGAGAATATTTGAAACCTAATTAAATATAAATTAGGTTTTGGAACAGAAGCTTTGACTTGCTTTAGCTTTAAAATTGAATCTGCGTTTATTGTAAGTGGGCAATTTTATCAATTTAGAAATTCAAAATGCAATAATTCAGGCTATTTTGACAGATGATGAACATTCGAAAAGTTTTGAATCGTCTGGATAAACCACAAGGACTGTATCCAAATTACTTGAACCCCAACAGTGGTCAGTGGGGTCAACGTAAGTAAATCCATTTGAGAATTAACTTTTCTTTCAAAAATCACGTAAGTGCATGGTCCTCGCCTACCTATTCTCATATGAGGCTTATTCTGTAAGAACACTTCTGTTCTTTTTGTTGTATGCTGCAGTTTTATTCTGTTGCGACACCAGGGAAAAGTGATTTTCACCATTTAATTAAATTCTTCTATGTTCTTTCTCTTGCTAAAAGTGTTTCTGAAATTTTCAATCATCAATATTGATTGGATTTCCTACATTTTATTATCTGTTATGTGTTGGTCAGCAACTGCTTCAGGTGATGTTGCTTTGGACAAAAATGTTCTTGAGCTAGTTGGTTGTTGACACTCGGGTTCAAGGAATACAGATCTTCCAATGGATCCTTTTATAGTCACGATTGGCATGGATTGGAGTTTGTTTTGACTCTCAGAATTGCTTTCAGTACTGTATAGTCTCCTCTAGTTTATTCAACTTGTATCTTCTTGAATATCCAAAACACTGGAAGGTGATCTTGGAAGGAAGTATAGAATCATTTGATACTGCATGAAGCAGTGTCTTGGTCATGTTCCTCACTGAAGCCAATGAAGTGCAAAAACCCGAGAATAGACTAGGTATAGGACATAGGTTATTGCATTCACTCCCATTGAGGGACCAAAGCGCTTGCTGAGTCATGTTCCATATTGTTTCAAAGTCACTGTACAGGGAAGAAGCTGTCAGTATGCTTCATGGGTCTTCCACCTCTTACCTTGAACTTCAAATCCTGATGCAATCTGTCACTACCACACAATTTACAACAATGAAATAATTAGAATATTAGTATCAGGGAATTGTTCCTCTATAGGGGCATCAATAGCTATCTCATTAGGTTATTAATAATAGATTATTGCACAGCCCCAGTGAAAGCCAATCTAGCACCAGTCAGAACAAGAAGTGGAATTCATCTTTGAAGATACCCCAAATCTTTTCTCCGGGCAACACTGGTTCTCAAAGACATCAACTTTCATATAGTGCCTTAAAATGTCACAAAGTACTTCATTGTTCAATATCTGATCTGAGTAAGAGAAGATTTTGGGGAGATGGTCAAAGGCACAGTCAAAGAGGAAGATTTTAAGGAGACTTTTGAACGCAAGATGAGATGTAAAGAGCGAGCCCCAGAGCATGAGTGGATATAGCTGAAGGCTCAGTAGAGGGAGCAGGCCAGAATTGGAATGCTGAGTATGAGCCAGGATATGGTGCTGGAAAGAGCAGGGTGCAGAGAGACCATGGAGGATGGGTATTGTGAAATCAATGCACCGTGTGATGGGGAAACAATGGAGGTTGGCAAAGATTGGGTGTTAAGTGGGAAGTCCTTTCATACTTGATTTAAAAGAAGGATTCTTCTCCAACTTGACAGCCATGCACAATCTCACAACCCATTTGCCAAGACCGATGCACTCTGTCCAAATTTTAGTCTCCGCTTCAACTAAAAAGGGTAAGTTATCAGTGGTAGCTCAGTTATAGCCTCAGCTGAGACACTTCCTCCCTTGTGGTAAGGTACTGGTGCTGGCCCATCCAGTATTAGCCTGAAGTCAATCATGTCCTGGCTTTTCTCTTGCTTTCAATCCTTAGGCTTTCAGGATTTGTCACCTAGATTGTTAAAGTTTCACATGACGGTCACTGCACCTACACTGGTGGAAACTTTGGTTGGAGTGTGTACATCTGGTGCTTGTAGAGATTCATTAAAGGTGTTTTTGATCTCTTCAATCCGTTTGAACCCATGATACAAAATAAATGTTAAATTAGCTTTGAGAAAATTGCACTGCTTGCTCTCATTTCTTAGAGTCAATGAGCTTCATGCTTAGATGGTGGAACCATCTTGTTTGCCATTTGTATTTGATAGTCCTAAGCCCATATATGAAGTTTATGCCTAAAATTGGCAATTGCCTCAAAAAATCACAGTACCTTAATTTGTTGAGATAAAAACTAAAGTGTTATACCAAGATAAGTTTTTGTATACAGTGAGAGTTGTGGGTGTGGTGGTGAGAAGACCATGGGGGAAAAATTTGGTTGATAGCGCTTCCCGTTAGCGCCCTCTTGGGGTGCTAACGAGGCGCAAAGCAACTAGCGCCTGGGCATGGCGATGTTTGCGCTGCTCGCGAAATTGACCAGACATTTTGCAGTGGCGCTCAACACTACCGCCACGATCTCCTACGCCCGCAGATCGTGACGTCAGTCAAGCGTGCAGCGCCCCGGAACGGATATTGAGTGGCGCCTCCTGCCTTTCTGCCTGCCGCTAGCAACGACAGGTAGAGGGGAACATTTTGCAGTCGGGAAGGGACTGGGGAAGCACTATTTAAAGGTGGCCGTTTCCTGCCTCCTTTTGTCGGTGACATTTTTGCACCATGCATCCTGAGAGAGAGACTTCTGGAGAGATTCAACGCTATGTGAAGGTGTTTTGGGTACTGAGAGCACTTTGCAGGTTCATTTTGATTTGACCTTCCTTGTGTAGGAATGTCTAGTTCCTATCAAGAGACTGAGGTTGACTCAGGCAATCAAACAAACGATGTTTAATGTAAAACTAACTGAGTTTAACAAACAAATGCACGAGAACTACGAATACAGGTCTAGTCAGTTCGGAGGCTCCACGAGGACTGCTTGGGCGGTCCCGTGGCTGGCGTCATGACGTTTTTCCCACCGGTGGGGGATCACGTGATGAACGGCGTGACGTCATCGCGTTTGCCCGCGCTCTTAAAGGGACCGCGCTCTGTACATGCAAACAGTATATACAAAGATACAGAGTTTAGAAGATTGAGAGGGGATCTCATTGAAACCTATAAAATTCTGTCAGGTCTGGACAGACTAGATGCAGAAAGGATGTTTCTGATGGCTGGGGAGTCCAGAACCAGGGGTCATAGTCTAAGGATAAGGGGTAAGCCATTTAGGACTGAAATGAGGAGGAATTTCTTCACCCAGAGAGTGGTGAACCTGTGGAATTCTGTGCCACAGAGGGCGGTGGAGGCCAGTTCATTAAATATATTCAAGAAAGAGTTGGATATATTTCTTGAAGCTAAAGGGATCAAGGGATATGGGGAGAAGGCAAGGACAGGGTACTGAATTTGGATGATCAGCAATGATCTCATTGAATGGCAGAGCAGGCTCGAAGGGCCGAATGGCCTACTCCTGCTCCTATCTTCTATGTTTCTATGACTCAGGCTGTAGCTAACATATTGTTAAAGGGAATTATATACAATTGATCGGAGTCCCTTAGTGGCTCTGCCACATGCGCCCCCCCAGAATTGTCTTTAACAGAAAAAGTGAAACGGCGAGGAGGCCTGACAAGCCTGTCAGAGCGACTTCTGTACACTTGAAGTGGAAGCTGCTGGACGGCGGGCTGGCGGGTGGTTGCGCTTGATCTGGCACGGCGACTGTGGGCGGTCGGCCACGTTTTGGCGGCTGTGCGGTCTCGACCGGGCGGTCAAGGTCCAAGTGTGCCGGCTTCAACCGGTCAACCGTAATGTGGTCCGGTTTACCTCCGATATCCACCGAGAAAATTTTGTCTCCCGGCTCCAGCACGCGGAAAGGACCAGTGTAAGGGGCCTTGAGCGGATCCCGATGAGCGTCGTGGCGGATGAACACATATTCAGCGTTCTTCAGCTCTGCTGGGACGTGGGAGCTCTGAACGTCGTGATGCGATGTTGGTACTGGTGCAAAACACCTGGCTGCCTCCTGGTGGCTGATGAGTTGATTGGATGCGGACCATGGCTCTGTTGGAGTCGGAAGGAAATCCCCTGGTACGCGTAGCGGCTGGCCATAGACGAGCTCTGCTGAGGACGAGCGAAGATCCTCCTTGGGTGCCGTGCGAAGACCCAACTGGACCCATGGTAGCCTGTCAGCCCATCCAGCGCCTTGGAGGCTAGCCCTCAGTGCGGCTTTGAGCGACCTGTGAAATTGTTCGCACAGGCCATTCGCCTGTGGATGGTAGGCTGTGGTGCAATGTAGCTTGATGCTGAGCCCCTGAGCCACTGCGTTCCAGAGCTCAGAGGAAAACTGCAGTCCACGATCAGAAGAGATGTTCGCCGGTACCCCGAAACGGGCGACCCAAGAGGAGATGAATGCCCTGGCCACGTCTGCCGAAGTGGTGGATGACAAGGGAACTGCCTCTGGCCATCTAGTGGTGCGGTCTATCATCGTAAGGATATGTGTAAACCCATGAGAAGGTGGAAGTGGCCCCACCAGTTCCACATTCACGTGATCGCACCGTCGCTCCGGAACAGCGAAGGTGGCCAATGGAGCTTTGACGTGACGCTGCACCTTGGCCTTTTGGCAGACCACGCAGGTGTTGGCCCAGTCGCGGACATCCATATGCATGCCCCGCCAAACGAACTTGGACGACATCAGCCTTTGCGAGGCCTTCATGCCAAGGTGTGACAATCCGTGTATGGTGTCAAAAGCTTTGTGGCGCCAGGCGACCAGCACGATAGGGCGAGGATCTCCTACGGAGACGTCACAAAGTAGCGTGGTGCCTGCGGCATGGAATTTGACGTTGGCCGCTTGGAGGCTAGAAGGGCTGGTTCGGTAAGCTTGCACCTCTGGATCCGAGGCCATGAGGGCATAGTCGATGCCGAGCTGGACTGCCTGAACGGTCGCGTGGGAGAGGCAATCTGCCACCAGGTTGTCTTTACCGGCCACGTGCTGAATATCAGTAGTGAATTCGGAGATAAACGTTAGCTGACGTTGTTGTCGGGCTGACCACGGTTCGGCGGTCTTGGCCATAGCGAGCGTTAGTGGCTTATGGTCCACAAAAGCAGTGAAGGGACGTCCTTCCAGCAAGAACCGGAAATGACGGATGGCCAGAAAAAGAGCCAGCAACTCCCGGTTGAAGGTACTGTACTTCCGCTCGTTTCGCCGTAGTTGACGGCTGAAGAACGCCAGCGGTTGCCATGTTTCATTTACCCACTGTTCCTGCACTGCGCCGATGGCGTAGTCTGACGCGTCGGTGGTGAGGGCGATGGTGGCACCTGGCAGCGGGTGCGCCAGCATGGTCACGTTGGCGAGGGCGCTTTTTGTGTCAACGAACGCCCGATCCATGTCGACCGTCCAGCTTACTGGGTCCTTGCCAGACTTGCCCTTGAGGGCCTCGTACAGGGGCTGCATGAGCAGAGCTCCCTTAGGCACAAAACGTGGTAAAAATTTACCATCCCGAGGAACTCCTGCAGGGCCTTGGTGCTCTGCGGGCGCGGAAAGGATGTCACCGCCTCTACCTTCGCTTGCAAAGGCACCGCTCCCTCCGATGTAATGCGATGTCCCAGGAAATCAATGTGGGGCAGACCAAACTGACACTTGGCCGGGTTGAGAATCAGGCCGTGTTGGCTGAGGCGTCGAAAGAGTGTGCGTAGGTGCGCGATGTGTTCCTCCTTATTCCGACTGGCCACGAAGATGTCGTAAAAGTAGACGAAAAGGAACTTGAGGTCCCGCAGCATGGAGTCCATGAGGCGCTGGAAGGCCTGGGCAGCGTTCTTCAACCCAAAAGACATCCTCAAAAATTCAAAAAGGCCGAATGGGGTGATGACTGTGGTCTTCTGCACGTCCTGCGGGTGTACCGGGACCTGGTGGTAGCCTCGGACCAGATCCACCTTAGAAAACAGTGTTCCCAGCCAAATGGGCAGAGAAATCCTGAATGTGGGGGATCGGGTATCGATCAGGAGTGGTAGCATCGTTAAGTCGCCGATAGTCGCCGCATGGCCGCCATCCGCCGCCAGGTTTCAGTACTATGTGGAGAGGCGAAGACCAGGGACTATTGGACCGGTGAATAATCCCCAGGCGTTCCATCGTAGCGAACTCCGCCTTCACGACCGCCAGCTTGTCGGGTTCGAGGCGCTGGGCCCGCACGTGGACCGGGGGGCCGGTGGTGGTGATGTGGTGTTCCACACCATGCTTTGTGGCCATAGAGGAGAACGTAGGTCTGGTCAGGTCTGGAAATTCACCGAGCAGGCGAGTGAACTCATCCGGAGTTGGGAAAGCGCAGGAGACGGTGCGCGACATGGTGTTACAACAGTGGCAAGGAATAGAGTGAAACGTGGCCGCGTTGATCAGCCGCCAGTTCCGCACATCGACCAGGAGGCCGTTGGCGCACAGGAAATCCGCGCCGAGGATGGCTTGTGAAACCCTGGCCGTAACAAATTCCCAAACAAATCGCTGGCCGTCGAAGCACACGACCCACCGTTTGCCGACGGTCCGGATAGCTCCGCCATTAGCCGCTTCGAGGGAGAGGCCGTGCCTCCCAGCTTGTACATCAATAGCGGACGCGGGTAGAATGCTGCACTGTGTACCGGTGTCGCATAGGAATCGCTGACCAGAGATGGAATTGGTGATGAACAGCAGCTTGCCAGAATTTCTGATTGCCATCGCAGCCGCGGGGCATCCGTCAGACCCGTTCTTCTTTTGCCGGGGTTGCAGTTTTTTTTGGGAGAGAAGCTGCAGGGAGGGCGGCAACATCTGGCTTTCGCGCCAAACCACGCATGGTAGAAGCACAGCCCCGAAGGTTGGGGAGATGGTGCGGCGTCTATGTGGGGATGAGCACCTCGTGGCAGCGCAGTACTGCTGCATCACCGCGAAAATCTTGTCCGCTTCGGCAGCAAGCGCTACGCAGTCTGTGACTTCGGACCTGGCCAGGGCAGCTTGTACTTGCTCCGGTAACTGACTGAGGAAGAACTCCCTAAAGAGGAAGCATTCCGGTTCAGAGCCAAGGAGCGTGAGCATTTGGCTCATGAGCTCAGACGGCTTGGAGTCCCCGAGGCCGGGCATAGCGAGCAGTCGGCGGGCGTGCTCCGCCTTCGTGAGCCCGAAGACCTGTAACAACTGCGCCTTGATTGTTTCATACTTGCGGTCGTCCGGGGGGTTCTCGAGCAGGCTGACGATCCACGAGGCGGTGGAGCTGTCGAGTGCGGAGACCACATAAAAGTAACGGGCCTGATCCGCAACGATGTTCTGTAGTGCAAACTGGGCTTCGACCTGGATGAACCACGAGGTCGCTTGTTGCTCCCAGAATTGCGGTAGCTTCAATGCAACGGCGTTTGTTTCCATGCTTCGTTCCTTCTGCGAAAACCGTTCGCAAAAGCCAGGGTCACCAATGTAGGAATGTCTAGTTCCTATCAAGAGACTGAGGTCGACTCAGGCAATCAAACAAACGATGTTTAATGTAAAACTAACTGAGTTTAACATACAAATGCACGAGAACTACGAATACAGGTCTAGTCAGTTCGGAGGCTCCACGAGGACTGCTTGGGCGGTCCCGTGGCTGGCGTCATGACGTCATCACGTTTTTCCCGCCGGTGGGGGATCA